>NC_137071.1:123922571-124522571 GCF_951640355.1 Cnephaeus nilssonii | reverse complement strand
CAGTGCACATTATAGCTACCAGTCGGCCGGTAGCTTAGGCTTTTATATATATAGACTAGTGGAAGTCGGACATCCCTCTCGCAATCTGGGAATGCTGGCTCCTAAACACTCACCTGCCTGCCTGCCTGATCTCCCTTAACTGCCTCTGCCTACCTGCCTGATTGCCCCTAACCCCTCTGCCTGCCTGCCTCTAACTGCCCTCCCCTGCCAGCCTGATCTTGCCCCCAACTGCTCTCCCCTGCCGGTCTGATCTCATCCCCAACTGCCCTCCCCTGCCAGCCTGATCTCACGCCCCAACTGCCTCTGCCTGCCTGATCTTGCCCCCAACTGCTCTCCCCTGCCGGCCAATTTGGTTCTCATTGGTTTGTTTCTATGCCAGTCAGCGTCAAAAGCTCCGCCTTCTAGGCAGCCATTGGCTCCTCACAGTTCACCCAGATTTGGTTCTGATTGGTCGGTTTCTATGCCAGTCAGCGTCTCTGGGCCTGATCAGCAGCTCCTGTGGAGGCCCAGAGAGAAACAGAAAGGCAATGGCTGATCAACAGCTGCCACGGAGGCTGCAGATCAGACCCTGCCTCTCTCTCTGGGACTGATCCGCAGCCCCCTTGGCAGTCAGTGCTGGGTTGCTGTGGAGACCCATCACTGACTGCAGGACTGACTTCTGGTGTTTGGTCGAACCTTCAATCGGCTGTTACAGACCCTGGTTTTTTAAATATATTTTATTGATTTTTTACAGAGAGGAAGGGAGAGAGAGAGAAACATCGATCAGCTGCCTCCTACACCCCCCCACTGGGGATGTGCTCACAACCAAGGTACATGCCCTTGACCGGAATCGAACCTGGGACCCTTCAGTCCGCAGGCTGACGCTCTATCCACTGAGCCAAACCGGTCTTGGCGACCCTGGGTTTTTATATATTAGGATAGATGCTGAGTACTATCATATAAGGGAATGTTTGCTCTTAGGAGAACATGCGACCCTGGGTTTTTATATATTAGGATAGATGCTGAGTACTATCATATAAGGGAATGTTTGCTCTTAGGAGAACATGCTAAAGTATTCAGAGGTTAAGGAACAAGTTGTTTGCATGAATTTCAAATGATTCACCTCCCATCCATCTCTTGAAAAGGGGATGGGAGAGGGTGATTAAAGCAAACAGTACAGAATGTTAACAACTGGTTAGTCTAGGTCAGGATAACCAAATTTTCCCTCTTTAACTGGGGCTAAATCATAGAAAAATGCCTGCTAATAATATAGAAGAAATGATAGAAATTAGAAAGCTGTCATTGATAGCCCCCAGAGAAATTAACTGGCGCATGCAAAGATTATCAACTGGTGTTAAGAACATTAATTAAGTATATGGTTGATAGGGAACTAGATATTTGTACAGTGCCAAAGTAACAACACAGATTATACAATAAGATGTATACCATCTATGATATATCCTAGCCAATAATGTTTACCTTGCTTACATTACATTAAGTCTCTAGCTCTAACAAGAGGTTTATAGAAAACAGGGATTAAAGGACCAAATTAAACTATGCTGCAAGGTATCAAATGGACCAAATCCAGAAAGTGAGACACTGCAGGACAGCTGGCCTGGTCACTTCAACAAATTAGTGTCATGAACAACAGCAATAAAATAAAGATTTAAAGAATGAATTAAGGACCTTTGTTAGAGTAGTTACAAGGGATACAACCAGATGTAATGCAAGGTCCATAATTGAATTCTGGTTTGGACAAAAATTTTGAATATAGATTTGGGCTTTAGATAGGATGAAACTTTATTTACATAGAAAGGTAGATACTAAAAAAACAGCAACAAATAAATAAAAACAAAAACAAAAAACAAACCCACCCCACCTAAGGTTTCACAATAGCATTTATAGTTTTATTTATGTATGTGAAGAAAACCACTGAAAGATATATAACAACAGTGGTATCTGGGTGGCAGGAATATGGTGTCTATTTTCACTCATCTGTATTCTTATGATACACATATAATCTTAAAATAAAAGGTTATTTTTACTTATTTAAAAAATATTTTGAGACATGTTTTTTTTTTTTTATAAAATAGATATTTTAGTGATTTTTACAGAGAGGAAAGGAGAGGGATAGAGAGTTAGAAACATCGACCAGCTTCCTCCTGCACGCGCCCCTACTGGGGATCAAGCCCACAACCAAGGTACATGCCCTTGACTATAATTGAACCTGGGACTCTTCAGTCCGTAAGCCGACGCTGTATCCACTGAGCCAAACCAGTTAGGGCAAATGTTATTTTTAATTAAAGGGGGGAAGCTTGGGGAAAAAAAATTAGTGATACAGTCCAACTTTTGAGTTTCCAGTAAATGAGAAAACTAAGGCCTAAAAACAGAAAGTGCCTTGCTTAAAAGCCAAAATACTAAGAACTCAGGTTCCCACCTACACTGAAACTTTTCCTATCACACTGGCTGTTCACTACTCAGCTGGCAAGAAAATATGAAATATTAGGCAAATGGAGACGTAAGCAGCATGATTAAAGAGAGGGCTACAGCCTGGGACTGGAGCTTGGAAATGATTTTACCTGGACAGGTCCAGGCTGTGAGGCACTCTGGCCAAGTCATTAACCAGTCCCTTCTTCAGGAAGAGTCGAATGATATTGTTCATGCCATTGTGCTGGGTCTTGGCTGTGGCACTGCTGTAGAAACTGGACGTGGAGGGGCAGGACTCCATGATAGTACTGATGATACACATCACTGCCTGAAGCCTGGGAGAGAAGTTTGACATCTCTATCACGTGAATATAGCGTGTTCTTAGACCACATCTTCACTAACTTGCCCCAGATAACCCTCCTGTGTTCTATTACTTCCTAAAAGTAACAACGAAATAGATGAAAACTTACTCCTTGGGTGGTAGCATTCTTCACTCTTTAAACGTACTTTAAAAAATAAGATTGAATAACCTGCTCTTGCTTAAAGAATGAAAACAGTCCTTTGTTTTCTCTAAGTTGTTTACTCACCTACTCCCAATGTAATCAGTTTGAGAGAACCAGAGAATATACAGTGCTGGTATAATATACAGAACTCTTGTTCAAATGCAAGAAATCCAGTAGGCCAAGAATGAAGTAAGGGGATGCTACTGGTTACCAGCACTAGGTCAGGCATGAATTTTACCTGGCATGTTTCTCTGTACTCTCAGCCATAGCCAGTGCCCGTCCCAGGGCTGCTTTTACTTCATTCACAAGGGCCACCTGGGCATCTGTGCCACTCCCTGCAGCAGCCAGGCTTGCGAGGAATAGGCGGGCCAGGGCAGGCGTGTCCTTGTCTTCTGCATTCTGGGTATGTGGGAGGAGGTGGTCCAGGACAAAAGCTAGTACACTGCAATCCTGAAAAGTCATTAATCATGACATTTACTCACAAGCACAGTTATGCCATATCGTTTGTACATGAACAAGGTATACTCACACAGAGTTGATTCTTGAAGTCATCCAGCCAGATGTGAAAACCAAGACTTAAAGGTACAAGCTAAGTGAGTAGCAAATCCAGAATTTATGCTCCCAAGTCCCATTCACATCTTCATTTAGATGTTACTTGGCATTTCTTAAAACATTTTTATGTGTGATATTTAAATAGAACTGTTCATAGCAAACCTATAAGAGTTAATGCAGTCCAATATTTTCCCCATCTAACATATGGGCAATATGAAGCCCAAAGAAATGTGACTTGCACAAAGGACTTAGTCAATGGCAAGGATTCAAATCTTGATTCCTGAGTGCTATAATCCTTTCAGTATTCAATCCTATATAATAAAGAGGTAATATGCAAAGCAGGGGAGGGCAGTTGAGAGGGACCAGGCATGAAAGGGAGGGCAGTTGGGGGCGATCAGGCCTGTAGGGGAGGGCAGTTGGGGGGTACCAGGCCTTCACAGGATGATAGTTGGGAGGGTACCAGGCCGGCAGGGGAGGGCAGTTGGGGGTGACCAGGCCAACAGGAGAGGGCAGTTAGGGGTGACCAGGCCGGCATGGGAGGACAGTTAGGGGCAATCAGCCCGGCAGGGGAGCAGTTAGGCATCAATCAGGCTGGCAGGGAGGTGAGTGGTTGGGAGCCAGCAGTCCTGGATTGCAAGAGGGATGTTGGTGGGATCAGGCCTAAACGGGCAGTCAGACATCCCACAAGGGGTCCCAGATTGGAGAGGGTACAGGCTGGGCTGAGGGACACCCCCCCCCCGCCCCATGCACGAATTTTGTGCACTGGGCCTCTAGTTAATTGTAATATTACTGACATCTACAATGTGCCCAGGACCCTGGGCTAGAAATTGGCAGGGGTTGAATGAGAAATGGCACAATCATAGATATAGATATGCAAAAACATTTAATGCAGGATTACTTAAAATAGCAAAAAAGGCCCAACAACAGGGAAGAAAATAGAGTCAGACTTTTCCCTCTAACAATGATGTATCCCCCAATATTTTCTTATCTTAAAAAGAAAACTTAGTTCTGCTGTCATTCAAGCAGATTTGGGTCAAAATGCACCGATTTTGGGACCAAATAAGATGATGGCCGCACAACTGAATACACTAAACTAGAGGCCTGGTGCATGGGATTTGTGCACTGGTGGGGGGAATGGCCTACAGGGATCGGCCCGCTGTGAGAGCATCGCTCATCCCAGTCAGCCGAGTGGCACTCCCACTGTGGGAGTGCACTGACCACCGGGGGCAGCTCCTGCGTTAAGTATCTGCCCCCTGGTGGTTAGTGCGAGTCATAGTGACTGGTCGATCTGTCATTCTGGTCATCCCGCCATTTGGTCGCTGGGCCTTTATTATATAGGATGCTACTAAATTGTACACTTGAAAATGCTTAATTTCATGTGAATTTTACCTCAATAAAAAAATGCAGCGAAGAATTCTAGAGTCTGGAAAATTAGATAAGATGGCCTTGTTAATACAACTATTAGAATTAAAAAATTTCCCAGGAGTGACTAAAATGAAAGTTAAACAGTATTCTGAATAAAAGTGTAAATAATTTTTGTGACGTTATTAGTAAAAACTGGGGAAAAAACTTCATAATTTGGGAAAGCAATATAATTGAGTAAAAAGGATTTGGAATCAGACCTAGGTTTCAATTCTAGTCCTGCTACTCTGAAGTGTGGCCTTAGGCAAGTTAATGACCTCTCTTAGCCTTCTCTCTTCTCTATTAAGGGGAGCACTACCAACAACCTTTCAGTGCTGAGATGAGGATTATCAGTAAAGCACCTATGAGTACCCAGTACCAGTGGGTTACTTGACATATATTAAGCAGATTTTTAATAAATTTGCAATAGTCTTATTCCACAAGTAATGCTATTATAACTACAACTTGCATAAATGAGTGAAAACTTTGAAATAAATGCCTAATGTATATTTAACACATATATTCCACAAAGAACTCATATACAAAATATATAAAGAACTCAATAGAAAACAAGAAGAAGACTTAAACACTTCATCTTCATATCCAAATGGCCAGTAAAGACAAGGAAATTTTAATGATAATGCAATACCATCACAAACACACTAGAATGGTTAAAATAAAATAAAATAAAAAAGGAAAAATACCGAGTAATGGCAATCTGAACTCCCACATGTGCTGTGCCGGCAATAATATAATTGATACAACCACTCTGGAAAACTTTTGGCACCATTTGGTAAATCTGAACAGACCAGCAATTCTACTCCTATGCATATACCATCCAACAGAAATGCTCTATATGTTTACCAAAACATGTGTAAGAATGACTGTAGCAGGCTCTATTTTTAATACTTCCAAATAGAAAACTACCCAATTGTCTAACATTAATTATATATTTGACCCCCAAAACAAGGTCCCCTTTATGAAAAAACCTCCTTAGGCACCCCTTCACATATATGAAAACATGATACACTGTCTTTTCTTTTCCCCACTAAACATTTGCTTTTCTTTCTTATTTTTTTAAAAAAATATATTTTTATTGATTTCAGAGAGGAAGGGGGAGGGAAAGAAGTAGGGAAAGAGGGAGAGAAACATAAATAATGAGAGAGAATCATTGATTGGCTGCCTCCTGCTTGCCCCCTACTGGGGATCGAGCCCACAACCCAGGCATGTGCCCTGAATGGGAATCCAACAGTGACCTCCAGGTTCATAGGTTGATGCTCAACCACTGAGCCACACCAGATGGACCATGATATAGTTTCTTAAAGTGCTCTCTCACTTGAAAAATGTAACCTGAAGATATTTCTCTATCAGGATATATAAAATATGACTTGTATTACTATTATTACCACATCTGGTATCTTTGAATAGATGTGAGTACATCCAAAAGCTAAACACCAATATTCTCATATGTTTGGTTTCTTCTACTGTCCCCTAGACACTTTTACTTAAGTGACCCACAGGATACCTCTCAAATTCCACATTTTCTCTTCAAACCATTTCTTCTAACATCTACACTAATAAAAGAGAAACATGCAAATTAACTGTACCTCTGCTATGCCCACCAGCCAATCAGGAGCGAGTATGCAAATCAACCCAACAAAGATGGCGGCAGCCACGGAGCTGGGGCAAGCAGGAGGCTTAGGTTGCCCCCGGCGATGGAGGAAGCCAAGCTTCCCACCCGCCCTGGCGTCCGCTCAAGGCTACAAAGTTTCAATTACAGAAGATAAAGGGGGTGTGGCCAGCTTGAAAACAGCCCTCAACCCCTCACCCAGGTTGGCCACACCCCCCATGGGGTGAGGGTCCCCACTGGGGGGCTTGACCAGCATGAAAACGGCACTCAGCCCCTCACCAGGCTGCCCCATGCCCCAAGAGAACCCCCACCCTGATCCGGGACATCCTTCAGGGCAAACCAGCCGGCCCCTACCCATGCACCAGGCCTCTATCTATACTAATAAAAGGGTAATATGCTAATTAGACTGGGAGACCTTCCAGGAGACCTTCTGGACGTTCTTCTGGACAAAGCCATGGTGGCAGGGCTGAGGTAGAGGCGGTTAGAGGTTAAGAGGGGATGGCAGTTGTGGGTGATCAGGCCAGGATGGGACAGCAGTTGTGAGTGATCAGGCTAGTGGGGGGCGGGGCCGTTGGGGGTAAGCAGACCAGCAGGGGGGCCAGTTGGGGGCAAGCAGGATGTCAGTGGGTATCAGTTGGGAGGTGATCAGGATAGCGGGGGGGGGGGGGGGGGCAGTTTGGAGTGAGCAGGCCAGCAAGGGGCAGTTGGGGGCAAGCAGGCCAGTGGGGGAGGAAAAGTGGGGGTGAGCAGGCCAGCAGGCAGAGTGGTTAGGGGCAATCAGGCAGGCAGGCAGGCGAGCAGTTAGGAGCCAGCAGTCCCGGATTGCGAGAGGGATGTCCCACTGCCGGTTTAGGCCCGATCCCTGTAAACTAGCAGTAGGACATCCTTCAAGGGGTCCCAGATTGGAAAGGGTGCAGGCTGGGCTGAGGGACACCCCCGCCCCGTGCACAAATTTAGTGCACCGGGCCACTAGTAAGAGGAATAAAAAGCCACAAAATATCTGAGTCCTTGATTTCACCTTCATCCTCCAAATCAAATTCTTGTCCATTTCTACCTTTAACACATCTCTTCAACTACCTCCCTGACCACCCTCAACTTCACCAAGATCCTGTATTACCTAGATTATACTGAGTCAGATTCCTAACTGCTCTCTCTGATTCCAATCTGGCCTTTTACAGTCTCTACAATGCAGACCAAGCGATATTCCACAAAACAAATTAACAAACTGCAGCAACTCACTCCCTGCAGTGAGCCTGATGGCTCCACATTATGGAAAAAAAGGCCTCGCACTTTAATGTGTCTTGAGAGGCCACTGCCTCTCTTATCATTGGGCTAACATGCATAGGTTCCTAGTAAAGCATCTAACACATAGCAGGTATCCAATGACAACAGTATAAAGTCTTAAGCAGAAGTTGAAAGCATTACCTCTTTGATCAGCTCAGACTGGCCCACAGTGTAGCTGTAGTTGGCAATCAGGGTAGCAATACCAACATAGGACCTCACCAACTCTGCCAGAAGACGAAGAATAGTGGAGGTGGGCATTAAAGGTTTGCTGCCCTTGACTTTCTGTTTGGCTTCTTCAGAGGCTCGGTCCCCTTCTTTATCTTTTTTCCCATCTCGAGACTCCTCTGGAGTTGAAGCTGTTGAGAAAGAGCCAAACACCAGTTCAATTCCACACTGGAATATTGGTGAGAACAAGCCTTCAGTGGAAAGAAAACCACTTCTCCACTTTAGGTCACTGGTACAACTTGAATGCCCTTCTCACACTGCAGTGGAAGGACAGAAAGGTCGGACGACCCAGGTCTTAGACATGGTCTGTGGATATAGTACACCAGGGAGGCTTTGCCCAACTGTTCACACATGGTCCACCACCTCCCCTCCTCTTATATATAACCTTAAGCTCCAGAAATACTGTACTAATAGCTCTCCAAACACGCCTTGTGTACTCACTCTTTTACCTCTTCCTTCCCACGTCTGCTTAGCACACATTTACTTATTTAGCTCAGCTAAAATGCTGATTTCCTCTATCTCATCCATGTAAGTTGCTATTACATCACGTGCCCACTATACTTTATGCTAGCATGCCTCTATTCTAGCAGTTAATTACTTTACATCATAATGGTTGCAGGTTTCCATCACTAGACAAAATTCTTTAAGTGCAGGGGATGAATCAGATTCATTTTGATGTCTACTACATAAAGGACCTAATGCCTCCATTGAATAATATTACTATCAACCATACTATAGATGGGCAGTAAGTCCACCAAAATGAGCTAACCAATACTTTACCAGTTAATAGCTTCTTAAAAAAGTTTCACTATTAGATATTAAGTTTAATGTCTCCTTAGACCTCAAAGATCTTTCCTATCCAAGGAGAAACAGTTCTTGCTTGAAAGGTCTCATTAGAATTGTTTCCACATGACATTTCTCTAATTCTTGGCGAGTAGCCAATGGACTCTGCTGATACTGCTGGGGGCAAGAATCCAGCATATAACTAGAATACTGCCATTGGCACCAAAGCTCTATAAGCCAACATGGAAGCCATCAAGAAATATATGGGAGATGGTTTAAAGAGTACAACAAAAGAATATTACCATAGCAAATTACTGGGTTAGTTAAGTCACAGTTCCACTAACTTTAGCATGTAGAAACTCTTTATTTACAGAACACTGAACTCAACCTTGAGAAAGCTCACTTAAACAAGTAAACTTTACAATTATGCTTGTATTCTCTGACTCCCTGTCCAGGACACCCTCAAGAAATTCAAACAAAAGAGGGAAAAAAACAAACCATTACCTTCTTGGGATGCCCCAGGTGTGTTTGTCTCAGTGGAAGAACCATCTGCAGCAAAGACCTGACTCTATGGAAGAAGAAAACTCCTGAGCCATTGTTAATTTCAAAGACAGCCATCCCCAAATGGTTGGACTCCTTCCCAGGGTACTGGCTGCAAATGCTACATATTCTCTTTGGCTGATCTTTTAACCACTTATTCTCTCCCCCACATGCTATTATGATCTGTGGGAAGTCATCATTATAAACAGTGACTGGGAGATTGGGGGGAAAGAGGAGAACGAAAAATGCATTAAGAAAACATTTCCAACCCAAGGAATGAAAAGAAAATCCCAAAGACACCCTAATTTTATCTTCATTTTTAGGCAACATATAATTTACAGATAGATCAAAATTAATACCTTTGACATTTCCCTGGCATAACTCTAAATACTGAGAACACACACATATTGGAAAAGGAAGGTAGGAAGTTGGAACTGACTTACATTAATGGAAAAACCTGACTGTGTATCAAAATCACTGCCCTGCCGAGTAAGGGACCGGTACTGCTGGTATACATCATCGCCCATATCTTGCAGGAGCTGGCCAACCTCTTGGGTCATACCCCCAGGTTTAGGATCAGATTTGTCTGCTAGAAAAACAAAACAAAACAAAACAAAACTCTTCTGTAATTGTGCAATGGTAATGCCTATTTGGTAGCTTGGACAATTCCGCTTCAAGTTGCCACAACTGCTTACATAGTCATATTGCTAGATGTAGTACAATAAGTCCTCACTTAATGTTGATAGGTTTTGGGACTTTATACAAAAATGATGTTAATAAAATCAATTTTACCACAGGCTACTTGACATAAACAAGAGTAAAGTTCCTAAGGCATCTTATCAATCTTATTATGAAATGATTTTAATTGAGAAACTGCTGTGTAACCAAGACAGCATGGTTAAAAGCCTCGTTCTATCACTAACTAGTTTTGTGACCAGAGGCAATTTACTTAGTCTCCTCACTTTCCTCAGCTGTCACTACACTAAGCTTAAATTAACATATCTAGTATTATGTCTAGTGCAGTGGAAAGGTCAATAAGTGGTTTACTATAGCTAAATTGTTATTTTTTTTTGGGGGGGGGTATATAAGATTGGTTAAAGATTCTGTGTGTGTAGAAGCTAGGAGCTCTGCATCAGAATGCTGTATGGATGAAAAGCGCACAAGACCCACATTTTCTTGACTTATTAAAGGCAGTGTTCATCACTTTTTGGCAATCCCGTGGGACATATCAAATAAGTATGTCCTGAATAAAACCCAGAAAAATCTCACTGTAATGAAACCTTGGGTTCAAACAATCTATTCATGAGTTTCCCAGTAATTATATGCAGCATTTTAACTAGGAATAAAGATGGATTGAGGAGGTGGTCTCAAAGGCCAGGAAGCCTAGCTATATCTTCTAATATTGTTCCCAACTTCTTGGGTAATAAAGATGTTTTGTTTTTGAGAATGAACGTATTAAGAGACTACCTGGTGTTTTATTTTTAAATGTGTTTTAATTGATTTTTTTAGCGAGAGGAAGGGAAAGGGAGAGAAACATCGATGCAAAAGAGAAACATCGATGGAGCCCGAAACCTGAGCATGTGCCCTGAGAATCGAACTGGTGACCTCTTGGTACATGGGACGACGCTCAATCCACCAAGCCACACTGGCCTGGCAAGACTTCTTGGTATTTTATTTTCAACCTGATAACAAGATGCTCTTATTTTTTAATCACTGTTCATTTTCCCCACTGGATGGGATGTACTTTCTTTCATAGGATGGAACTCTGGCAATCTCCTTATTTTTATCATTCAAGACTTCTTCCAGAAAACACTCATTTTAAGAAACTTCCCTTCAGGCCCCACCTCCACCAGGTCAGGTGCCTTGCTCTAGGACTCACCACTATTTCGGCATCTGTCATACTATATTACTATTAGCTTCTTTACAGAAGGGCACTGTGTGGCTCATTCATCTTGATTCCCAGAGGATGGGCATACAATGAGTGTTCACTAAGACATGAATTGGTTGAAATGACCCAGGCAAAGTGCTCAGCCTCCTGTGGTGGGCTAGCCACATACCTTCCTCTGGAGCATGGTATGCAGCCAGGGCATTCAGCATGTCGTAGATCACTTCCTTGATAGTATCAGGAATGACAGGCAGTGGTGAGGGTTTCAAAGGGGTTGTTTTCACCAGTTGGACAGCATTAGGACCTTTAATTCTAAGATTCTCAAATTCATCATCTGAAGCTAAGCCAAAGTGAGACAGAAAAATCAGTCAATAGTGAACTGGTACCTACATTTGGTTACTGATAAAAACTTAGAAGGAGGCTTACATAATATATATAAGCTTCGGACAGGAGTTCAAGCAGCCTATCAGAGTATCTGCCTTTTACCTTCCCCAATTACCATAGGATTTAATACAGCTGTAGCAAATGGTAAACGAGCACAGGCTTTGGAGTTGGGGAGACTTGGTTTTAACCTTTTGCACTCGGATGTCAAGTGTGACTCGACATGGTTAGCATCGGTAGCGGCTCTTTTTATACTCTTTGAATGTACCAATAGTTTGAAGTATAAAAAAATCCAAATAAATAAGTTTGTATGAAAAGAAACTCCAGTTTTTTATTCTACTGCCGCGCTTTGTAAAATCTGGTGTATTTAAAAAATTAAATCCTGAGTAGAATAAAGGAATCGAGAAAAAAGCAAGCGAGTGCAAAGGGTTAAAATCCAATTCTATTACAAGATCATGGCCAAATTACTTCCAAGAAACCTCAAATTTCTCATTTTTGAAACATGAGGATTAAATGAGACCATATATGCCCAGCACAGGGTCAGGCACACTGAGGTACCCAAAATAATTAGCTCCCCACCCAACTTTTTATTAAAAAACAACAACCCACAACCCAACAGAAACATTGAAAGGTTAGTAAATAAATATCCATATACTTTTCATATAGAATCATCATTTGTCTACCTCTAAATATATCTACCCGTACACGTAACATCAAGGATATTTTCCAACATAACCATCGTAACACCCAGGAAATTTAACACAGACACAACTATATTATCTAATATCAGTCAGTATTCAAATTTCTCCAAATCTCTTTTATTTGGTCCACAATCCCATCAAGGTTGTTGGTGGTCATCTCGCTAGTCTTTTACCTAGGACAGTGATGGGCAACCTTTTGAGCTTGGTGTGTCAAACTTCGCCAAAAAACTGAGCATAACTCGGGTAGTGTGTCACTTTGAGGAAAAAACATTATTTTGCAAATGTTTCATCCTCAGGAGCAGCAAATGTTTCATCCTCGGCATGCGGCCGCGTGTCATCAGAAATGGCTAAGCGTGTCAGTGTGACACGCGTGTCATAGGTTCGCCATCACTGACCTAGGAGATCCTTGCATTTTCCTCCTTTCAATACATTTATATTTTTGGAAAAGAATCTAGGCCAGTTTTCTTATAGAATGTCTCACAATTTATGTCTAATTGTTTCCTCATAATTAAATATGGGCCAAACACTTTTGGCCAGAATATACTGAGGATATTGTATACTTCATTCTGTATCATGAGTCAGCTGTCTGTCTGTTCCTCAACTATCATTCAGTCTATAAGCCATTCACTGTATGTAAGCCCTGATGCCACACTAAGATGAGTTCATGGAAAGCAAGGACAATCCTTGGTATTTCTCACAGAGATTAACACAGGGCAAGGACTATAGAAGCTATTGAAATACCTCTGAACTGACTCACGTGATCAATCAGCCAATGTCCCAAAGCTTGCCCAAGGAAGCTTTCTAAGTTACAGATCTCTCTGCAGAAAACTTCTGGAGTTATACTAGGCCACAGACCTCGATGTCTCAAAAGGTCAGGAGAAGGGGAAACTTACCAGTTCCTGAGCCCCGAGGGGCTGGAAGGGCAATGCGGATACAGCAGTTGGCCACTTCTGTGAAAATGTCTGGATTGCGGCATGCAGCCGGCCCAAGGACACGAAGGATATAGTTGATCTCCCGAGAGCCGAGGCTGCCAGATACAACACCTGAGGTAGTGCTACCAGCTCCACTTGTAGCTGCTGAACGAACAACCTAGCAAAGAGAGGGAGAAACACTGCTGATTAAAGACCACTTTCCAAAAATACAATTGCATTCAAGGAAGAGTTTCCAAGGATTAAAATACTAACCAAGCTCTGCCTCAAGACAGTGAATGACAAGATTTAGATTTTTGGGAGAAAGATAAACTTGGTCTTTTAAGTCCCTTACCAATTAAAAAATGTGGCTTACAAAAAAAATAGCATTCAGAATATCCCAAAATTATAAATTATTAGACCAGATGGTATATGATCTTTTAGATAAACTGGGAAATATATCTAGACCACTGATCATTAATCCAAATTACAGCTCCCACATTTCAGTGCCAGCTCATAGCCTTCCCAAAGGCTCTCCTAATTTTAAACTGAATGGTTCAAACTCTAAAAATATATAATATTGGTATCCACTCAGTGTATAAGAATAAAATTCAAGATTTTCTTTATGCCTCAAAGCCAATCATCCATTTCAGATAATGATAGCCACAGGAGATATCAAACTATATTTACGGATTGTTTGCTTTGATATCACAGGGCTTAGACATCTATTATGGTTTTGTTCTTCTAAAAAAAAAAAAAAGATTCGTCAATCATGGAAAACAGAGGAAAGTATAAAGAAAACAATTCCATTGTATTTTCCATTATGTATTCCTTCATGAACAATGTTCACAAAGATAAACATCTTTTGGAATCTTAATGGTTTTCTTACCAAACTGACCATGCTCTTTAGTTTGGCATATTAATCCCTATATCTTGTCTGTCAGGCTGCAATTATAAAGCAATTCTTACTTTTTAAATAAAGAAAAGTATAACTTCACTATAAAAATGTGCCACAATTTATTTATCCAGTCCTCTGCTGGACATTAGATCTCTAGTTTCGTAATACAAGCAATTCTACAGTGAAAATTCTTGTATATGTACCTTGGCATACGTGACTTTAGTTATAAGTTCTTAGCCATAGAATTTCTAGGTCAAAGGATATCTTAAACTGACAGTACCAAATTGCCCTCCAATGTGGCTGCACCAATTTCCACTCCTACCAAAAGTAAGAGTATGCCTGGTTCTCCACACCCGTACCTGCAATGGATATTATTAAGCATTTACATTTTGCCAACTCGGTATGTTAAAATTGTCACTGACCTTCTTTTGCTCCCAACACCCCCAAATACAATGTCTTTTAAGCTCCGAGTTTTCTCTCATCCAACAAGAACCTATATTTTTTTCCTAGCATTTTTAAAGTTATATAAACTTTAAACATTGTAACTATTTTGTTTTGTTTTTATGTTAGAATCCTGTCTATATATAGTTGTTTCTTCCTTGTTGGGCTGTCCCCTGAGCTTGGATCAGTACATATTCTGCCTTTAACAGCTCTCCTGCTTTTGTTTTTGCTCATGTCAGGTAAAATGAAACAGGCTGGGTGGAAAAAAAACATACCTATCTTGAAGAATGTCAGACGTATGCATACACACATACACACACACACACACACACACACACACAAAAATAGTACCAGATTTCTGGCAAATGAGTTAAAAAACATTTATACCTTCTGATTCAATTTCTAGGAATCTCTAGGAAAAATATTCTTAAACGTGACAAAGTTATGCACAAAATTGCATATTGCAACATTATTTATACATGTGGGAAACAGTGTTCCAAGAGGGGAAAATAGAAGTGAAGTCTATTAACATTCACCTGATGGCTGTTGACAATGAATTAGCAGGAGGAAAGAAAACTTTATAAAAGTACCAATAAGGAAAAGCCTTATTAGTAAGATGTTTTCCCTCCACCCCTCCAATTATGTATTAATGTTGATGTTATGTTTCTATTTTTTTCTAATTACTTTGTAATTTCTTCCACTGTTCTGTATGTTCCTAAAAAACACATGTAAGCCTCAGTTTTTAGGTCTGCACAATGGGTAGTTGTAAAGAGCTTACCACAGTGTCTGACAATCATAAACATTCCAAAAACTTTACTACTTTTATAACCTGTGAACACATGAGAAGTTCTCTACAAGGGGATGATCTTTAAGACATGAACTCGGTGGAAGGTATTCCAATCCTTATGAAGTTTTTGGTTCAAGAAACCTACATTGCCAGAGAGAACTTACTAGGTAAGAGCTAATACTATAGCAAATTTAAGAATAGGAAAAGCTTTATTTTCTAGTTTTTTTTTCATGTCATTCACTGGGATCATCTATCATATTCAAGCATGCACCTAAGCATACAGCTGGGAAATTTTACTGGGCAGCGTATATAGACTATATATCTAGCTATAGACCCTAAGAAGAACCAATCTATCTGTTCTGAGACCAAGGAGAACAAAAGTATGATGCAAAGCTAAACCATCATCTGACACCAAAAGACTCACCTTTTCCATAGTATGACGGAGGGTGCAGGGGTCCTCAATAATGTGTCTTAAGAGAAGGGTGACCAGGGGAGTAAACCCATTGAAGCCTGAGCTCTGGGTCAAATTCAAGATCATGCGGGTACTCTTCAGCTCTGCAAACATCATGGCATATTTGTGGTCTCGGGTGAGCCTCAGGCAGAGGCGAAGGGTGGCATGCAAAGTGTCTGGGTCCACAGGGACTCCTAGCATGCTCACGCAGGCCCGGATTAAAACAGTCACCATATCCTCTGTCAGGCCCTGGATCAGGATCTCCCCGATTTTTGTTTCTTCGAGGCTTGTCTCCTTTTCATTATTTGTATTCTCTAGGGCTAATGGAGTATCTACAAATGGGAAAGTAAGAGTTCAGACAGTTTAACTTGACATTTTCTTCCATACCTAGCCTTCCTAAGGAACCAGTCAAGTACTTGCACCTTATGAAGAGAAATATACCAAACACCAATTCTAAGACTAGATAAAAAGGCATATAAAAAGGAGTGTGAATCAAGTCACTAAGCAACATCATCCTATATAATAAAGAGGTAATATGCAAATTGACCCTCATGCCCTCACACAAGATGGCCACCCCCATGTGGTCAAAGATGGCTGCTACAAGATGGCCGGCAGGAGAGGGTAGTTGTGGGCGATCAGGCCAGCAGGGAAGGGCAGTTGGGGGCAACCAGGCTGGCAGGGGAGCAGTTAGGCGTCAATCAGGCTCGCAGGGGAGCGGTTAGGGGGTGATCAGGCTGGCAGGCAGGCGAGTGGTTGGGAGCCAGCAGTCCTGGATTGTGAGAGGGATCCTAGATTGGAGAGGGTGCAGGCTGGGCTGAGGGACAACCCCCCCAGTGCACGAATTTTGTGCACCGGGCCTCTAGCATATAATAAATGACAATGAAATTGCCTAGAACTTAAGCAATAAAGGCACACGAGTTTCATGTAAAACATTCCTTGAAAAATTCAAAACTAAGAGTCCATACCATTGGTTTTACTGTCTTTACGCTTGATATCAATTTCTTTGCTTTCTTCCAGTGTCTTCTCTAGTTCCTGCCCATTGCCGTTTTTAGAGTTTTTATTCAGCCGTGGTACCCTCAGGAGAGTCAGCATCACTGGGCGGCGGTTCCCTGTTTCTTCATTAACCTAGTAATTCAAGCAGACAAAAATATCTCTACCAAAAAAGGAACTCTGGAAAGGGGGGTAATTAGAACTCCCAGGCAAGATGCTACAAGAGAAAGGAACCCTGGCAATTTAAACCATCCCTATTATTTACAGAGAGAAAAGATCAAGGTTCCCAGAGGGAAAGTGGCATACACAAGGCCCTATAATGAATTGTAAACTTTCCAATAGAGCAGATACCATCTGTAACCACTCCCTAATCCTTGACTAAACAATTAAAATGATTTGCAAGTGGGACAGTATCTAATTGCCACAGATTCATGGTCTACCTGAAGACTTTAGGAAGATCCACTTCTCTGAAAACTAGAACCAATTTGGTAGTGGTATGGTAACACTGCTCCTTATAACATGTCAGGACTGCTGACTGAGAAAGGGAACCAAAAGGCATACCCTAGCACCTTCTCCTCTTCTCAATAAAGTTTACAGCATTGAATGAGCATGTACCTGAACCATTGTAGTGAATTGGACAGTGTATCTTCTTCGGCCTGCAGTGAAGCGAACACTTGTCTCCCCAGACTTCCAGGCAGAATCAATAGTGCTATTGTTGCTTGCACTATAACTACACCAACGTCCAGAGCGGTCATCAAACCAGCGCCAGTTGTTGTTGTTGGACTGTAAGTACTAAATACAAGAGCACAAAGTTTCTTCGTATTTTCTACAAGGTTGGTTGTTAGAAAAAAATATTAACTTTATCAGTGTTCATTGCTAAAGCTAATTCAGGAAAAACAAATATACTGAACACTTAGTACATTTTGAGAACTAAGATAGAATTTTTTTATACATTAACCCTCATATTCCTGAGCCTCTCCATAGGCACAAAATCCTCCATATCCTTGTCCTGCGATCCTCTGCTTTCCTTTTGTTTCCAACTGTTTTCCATAAAAGGGGAAGTGATTTTAGATTTAGTAGGATAAAATTTCTGTCTCTGAGAAGGTACTGAGGTGATGTGACATATGTAATCTCCGTTAAGGAGCACTGGCTTTGGGAGAAATTGCGCACACTCAGTCCTTTACACAACAGAAGAGCCACTCCTCCTCTGCATACTTCTTAAATATTTATTTCCAGAATAAGTTCTTGGGCCCTTTAGCTCCATAAAAAAGAATTCTAACAACCCATTCAGGAGAGAAACCTAGCTATCAATATCCCCCAAGAGATTTATTCCTTGATCAGAGAGCTTTACATTCTTTACCACTCTCCTGTATTCTCTGCTGGCCTATTCTTTGCTTCAAGTTCAAGAAGTTAAGCAGTTCTGCCAACGATATACACTTATGTACCTTAGTCATTTGGGCTCTCCTTTTTGAGGAGATGGCTGTCTTTTCATAGAAATCAATCAGGAGCAACACTGGGGTGATCCACCTACAAAAGGAGAAACTGTTTATTCTGAGCAAACCAGAAACCTAGACACAAGGGAAAACTTACCTTGACTTCATCAGGGACATCACAATGTTCAAACCATAAAAGGTACCCAAGATTTGCCCCATACGTGCCCCAGAAAAATAGAAGTGAAACCAAGATATAGGGTAAACTCACTTTGGGGTCTGGACCTCCTTTTGCTCCTTGGCAGCCTGTAGGCAGGGCTGAACCACTTCCAAGAGTTTGATTAGGACATTAAGGATGCCACTAGATTCGACCACCCAAGCACAAGGTAGCTTCAACTCCTGATTAATTAATCGAAGGGAGAAAGAAAACATACACCAACTTCTAGTCAGTAATCAAAGGGGTGAACACTATTAGAATGAGCTGAATTCAAATTCTACTTCTACATGATGTACCTACCAGCTGTGTGATCTGAGATAAGTTACTTACATTCTCTAGGCCTTTGTTTCCTCATGGATCAAAGGAAATAATAATCTCTACCTCCAAGGTAATTGTGATGATTAAATGAGGCTATATATTCAAAGTGCCCAACACAGTTCTTAGCACATTAGCATGTGCTTAATATGAAAAACATCATTAATACCATTAAGGATTATCATCTAGGTTATATATAGTGTTAAATATGTTCAAGTTGAAAAGCTTCCAATTTACAGAGAACCTTTACAATCTTTCAAGGAAGATGGAATAATTAAACACAGCAACCCAGGGGCTATACTAAAGTTATTACTTATAACAGGAAATCACTGAAGTTATTTAAATGTCCAACAATAGGCAATTACTTAAAGAATGGGATGTCCAGAGATGGAATAATATATACATGACATGGGGAAATATTCGTAATATAATACACAGAGAAAATACAACTTTTAAAATAATATGATCTCAATTTTTTTAAAAAAGGACTAGAAGAAAATATAAGACTGTTACTTGTGATTTTCTCTTTATATTAAAATGGTATGAGGGATCCCCAGCATTCTGTATTTTCCAACCTACTTATAAATGCTATAATAAGAACCACCACTTCCACCACAAGGGAAAGCCCCAAGACCATAGTTTGACACATAAAATGAACTTTTCTCCCAAGTTGCTTGAAAGTATTTACTCCATTAAGTTCAGGGTTTACTATTAAACATGATGACAAATGAAGTCATTTGTTCAAAGTCAATTGCCTACTAATTCCTATGTTGGTTGGAATAAGAACATGTCCTGGCCAAATTACTCTTTTCTCTCAAAGAATCTGCTGACTGACCAGGTACAAAAGAAGAGTCAGATTCTACCTTATGCCTATTATCCAATTTTCACCACCTACTCTGCTTTGGCTACCACTTAGAGGTTTCCTCAGAGAGACCAAAAGTATTCCACAACAGAACTACGATAGTAATTCTAAATACCTCTTTTAATGACTACCCCCAAATCCTCTAAGACTCAATTCAATTAATGAACACTTGTTCTGAGAAGCCCATCTCGCATTATCTGGAAGTGGTGTATATACCCTCCCTGAACTCACTGCCATTCATGTACCTAATGCTGTATTTTATGTTTAATTATGTGCATTCTAGCCTATAAGAAACTGCAGGCTCATGAAAGGCAGAGATCATGCCTTACATTTCTCGTTAACTTCTTCAATGTCTCAAATAATAGTGTTCAATTAATTCTCTGATGAATGAATGAGGGACCAACAGATCTAAATCTTACCTCAAAAAGAAGGGTTAAAAGCAAAATTCTAGTAGCCAAATTGGATGCTTGGGGCAGGGTAGCCATCTGACTGATCCATTCTGACACAGTTTTTGTGTCGCTTGTTGTCAGGGGAAGAGCAGCTTTGATCAATACATCAGCAGCTTCCCACACCTAGAAAAGCGCAGTGGCCAAGTCAGATAACTGTAGATAAGAGTTTGATAAGGTTTGTCAAAACATTCTCAACCCTGTACTCATACTCCACTCTCAACACATTCGCCAAAAGAGGGTGGGTAAATGATTATGTATATACTATTGAGATATCTGTATTAAAAGGAGATGTATGATACTACAGGATAATCTCTAAAGATTATTTTCTTGCTAATCCTTATCTAAAGATATTTTTTCCACTGTTTTTGAGATAGAAAGGGAGACAGAGAGAGAGATAAAAACACCAATGATGAGAGAGAATTATTGATTGGCTGTCTCTTGCATGCCCCCTACTGGGGATCAAGCCTGCAACACGGGCTTATGCTCTGACCGGAAATCCAACCATGACCTCCTGGTTCAAGGGTCGAGGCTCAACCATTGAGCGAAACCTGCCAGGCTGCATGTTAAATTTCTTGTAATAAATTTATAAAATTGTCCTTTCATATTAAGGGTTGTTTTCTTAAAATCATTTCTATATGCTCTTGATATAGATTAAAGGTAACTAAACCCTGGTCACATCTTATGAAAAAATGGTTTATTCGGTTTGTCTTTTACTTTTGTGAGGATTCCATATACCAAAGTTGTGATTACATACATCACTTTTTGATTTCTTCCTTTACTTCTTGACTTAAAAAATATAAAACAAAATTGCAATGATTTAAATACAAAAATAGTAAAGAAAATACAAGCAAAATGTAAACTGGTTATCTATTTGTGTGAGGACTTAGAGAATTTATTTCGTATCCTACTTCTAACAATTAGCATATATTAATTGCATAACGAGGAAAAACACTGCTTAAAAAAGACAAACACCAGATCACAACTGTTCATCAGGATGGGGACTCATTTGTCAAGTGGTTGTTGCATAGGAGGGGAGAGAAAACACACACATTTATTCACTGTTAGTTCAGGGGGCCTAACTTGGCTCAGGAATGTGACACATTTTGGACAGTTAAGATAAATCTAAAAAGAAATGCCTAGAAACAGAAAGCTTTGTTTTTTCCTTTCAAAGACATTTTTGTGAAGTAGTAAGTAGTTAAATTTACTTTTTGTAGGAACACTCTCAAGAAAGAGCTAATTAATTACTAGATCTAGAGTATTCAAAGAGAGAAGACAACATCCACATTGGGTAAATTGCAAAAAAATTAATGTTTTCAAGAAATCAGGTTTTGATAGACGGCAGGAAAACCACCTTGTAAAGTCCTGTCTTTAGGCCCCTTGAGAGCTTACCTGATTGACTACTTGCTTTAGAATCATGTCCCGATAGTCTGCTCCATTACGTTTTATTGCTGTCATAATGAGATCACACACCCGGTACACTGTGTCTGGCAGCTCATCAAGAAGGTGGAAGCAACCAGGCAGCATGGTGTCTGTGAAAGTGTGGAGCTCATCTTGCTCCAATGGATCAGCATCCTGGAACTTCTCTAGACATTTAGCCTCTTCCTCTTCCTGTTTTTCCCGAGCTTTCCTTTCCTCCTCCTCTTTCCGGCAAGCAACTTCCTGGAGGCAGGGAAGGAAGAGTGATGGCATATGGAAGAATTGAAGGAACAAAGAGAGGAAGACTCTAAGAATGTATTTGCCTTATCATATGAATACCCTCTACCTTCTCCTCAAGCAAGTGAAATGTTCATTAGTATGGGGCAACAAGTATGAGGGCAGCCACAAAGGCTAAGGCAAGACAAGGGAAACATAAGAGAAGGACACTTCCAACCACTAAAACATTGTCAATTTATTCACAGAAACCTACATTACGTCCTACAAAATCATTTACATACATGGTCCTGCATTCTCTGTCAGTATAGCAAACAGAAGCAACCAACTTTTACCTAAAAACAGACACCCAAGTTTGACCTAATGGATACTACCAAGTACATTTGGGGTCTCTGATTTGATTTGATAGTAAAGAAAAATGCTTCATCTGCCCCACTTCAAGCTTTAGGTCAATACAATGTAGATCAGTGAAGACAAGGTTGGGATAAATGAATACTTCCATGTCTTTCTTTAGACTTTAATTCTACTAATTACTTTGTACTAGTAGGAGAATGTTCATAGAAATACTAAGATTAATGTGTCAGACCCCTTTGGATGCCTTGTATTCTAGTTACCTCAGGTGACTCTGCCCTTTGATCCATTGGGATATCCTGTCCCAGGGACATGGCAATAGCTCTCATCATCTGATCCTCTTCGGACATGCTCAGATCCTACAGAGCAATAACAGAATATGCAGCAACTATATATACCCCATTTCATAAGGAACCAGACATCTGTGCTCAAGCTTTAGAGAAGGGGCTCCGAGTGCTGCTTTCTAGAGTTAAAATGAACTAGACTTACCTGGTAGCTGTAAGAACAGAGAGGGAAAATCACAATGAAATTAAGTACAGGAAAGGAGCTTTAATGTGCCACCTATTCTGCATCTCAGAAAAGAGAGCCTCTTCCATGGCTTTATGACTGTGGAGGATTAAAGAGTTCTTCTGCAAACGAAGTCCAGTAATTTGCATGCCTGGGAGGTAGGGAACTTCTGCTTATTACATTCTAGAGCTAGAAGAGTTATTAGGAAAAGAAAATATTGGCACGAAGAAGTCTGCAAATGAGAAGTAGTTTATATAAGGGAAGACCAGTGACGAAAGCAGGAGAGGAGAAAAGCACATCAGCAGCCAAACCAATGTCCTACAAGATTAGAGCCCCTGAGCCAACTCACCCGAACAACTCCTCCCATGATTGGGGGAGGGTGGGTTAGAAGGTACTCTGTGGCCTGCTCCATGGTGCTGGTGTTCAACAAGGCCTCCATGGCATGTTCCCTTGTGAAGCCCATGTCCATGAGCTACAAAAAGAATGTAGGACCTCAGAACCACAGTAAAAGAGAAAACCAAACGCATTTTAAAAAGAAAGAAACCCTTTCAAGAAGTAAACGAGTTTTTCTAAGTTCACGGGAACTGAGAACATTTATAACCTAAGATAGGTAACACAGATGGACCTGTCTATTTGGTGCTTTCGAGCATTAGAGCTACACAATGGGGCAGATGATTCTGAACTCCATCCCCTAAGACTATGGGGTTAGATGGTTATTATTATTAATAGGATTATTCTAATTCAAAAATGACAACAGCAGAAGCAAAAAGTGGTCCTACTTTCTGGAAAACCAACTAGCAACAGAACAAGAGACCGAAAAAAATGACCAGGTTTTCTATCACTGGGAAATAACAATGAGATGTACAGAAAGAAACCATATACCACAGCTTTACAACATCAAATGAGGAAATTAACATCCGGCAAGAAAGGAATGGCTAAGACATTAAAAAAACACACACACCATTTTCTTAATGAAAGCAACACAATTCTAGATAATATATGATGACAACTACGTAAAATCAGGCAGAGAACAGAAAAATCCTCAAAATGCAAAGGAAACCCACTGTATGAGAGAACATATTTGCCAATAATACATCAGATAAGGGGTTAATTTCCAAAATATAAAGAACTCATACAACTCAACAAAAGGAAGACAATCCAATTAAAAAAAATGGGCAAAGGACCTAAATAAACACTTCTCCAAAGAGGACATACAGATGGCCAAGAGACATATGAAAAAGTGCTCAAAGTCACTAATTACCAGAGAGATGCAAATTAAAATGACAATGAGGTGTCACCTCACACCTGCCAGACTGGCTACCACCAATAAATCAACAAACAACAAGTGCTGGTGAGGATGTGGAGAAAGGGAACCCTAGTACACTGCTGGTGGAAAACAGTATGAAGTTTCCTCAAAAAATTAAACATGGAACTGCCATTTGACCCAGTGATCCCACTTCTAGGAATATATCCTAAGAATCCCGAAACACCAGTGAGAAAGAATACATGCACCCCTATGTTCATAGTAGTGCGATTTACAATAGCTAAGACATGGAAACAGACCAAGAGCCCATGAGTAGATGAGTGGATAAAAAAGCTTTGGTACATTTACACAATGGAACACTATGCAGCTGGAAAAAAAAAAGGAAAAAAAAAAAAGAAGGATCTCTTACCCTTTGAGACAGCATGGAGGGACCTGGAGAGTATTACACTAAGTGAAATAAGCCAGTCAGAGAAAGACAAGTGTCACATGATCTCACTCATATGTGGAATGTAATGAACAAAATAAACTGACAAAGTAAGTTGAGGCATGGAAGCATGGCACAGATTGATGAATCTCAGAGGGAAGGGGGTTGAGGGGGTGGGCAGAAATTAACTGAAGAACTTATATGCATAATCCATGGACACAGACAACAGTGTGGTGAAGGCCTGGGGTGGGGTGGGGTGGGAACTGAGTGGAGGGGGGCAATGTGGGAAAAATTGGGGACATTTGTAATACTTTCAACAATAAAGATAAAGAAAAATTAGGCACAGAACCAAATGATAAAAAAGAACAATAATTATCTTGTGTGGTGACATGACTACCCTTTTAAAATATTTTGCTGTATTCCTAAATTTTCTTAAAGTGAGCATTTGTTAGTTATTATAAAAATTATGGCACGTACTGAGAAACATCGATCAGACCATCAAACCTCAGAGGGAAGGTAGGGGAGGGTGGGGGTAAGGGGGAAGAGATCAACCAAAGGACCTGTATGCATACATATAAGCCTAACCAATGGACACAGACAACAGGGGGTTGAGGGCATGAGTGGGCGGGATGGGGGGGTAATGGGGGACTAAGAACACATATGTAACACCTTAATCAATGAAGAAATTAAAAACTAAAAAGAGTATGGCGCATATATATAGAAGTCATATTGCAAAGGTCTCTGGACATAAAGAGAACACATATATACAAATGCTCAGAGGACTATGCTAAATATTCTTTTGAGATTTAAATGTCAAGTTCATAAGTGCTTCCCCTCAACCTCCACCCCACTACTGCTTCTAGCTTACAATTTTCAAAACGTGGTTTATATGTTTATTTAAAGATGGAAAAAACCCAAACAACCAGTAAGGTAGAGAGCAAATTTAAATCTATATCCTGGCTAACAGGACCAGGCACTTAGTGGCATGTAAACTTAGAAAACCCACAAGCACTGCATTCTATCAGGTGCAAAGTCTGGGCCCCGGAGGATAAGGTCAGTGTATTTACCTGTTGTAGTTGCTGTTGGTTGACTTGAGGATCTCGGCGGGAGCCACCTTCCTCTTGTCCCGTATCCTCTTCTCCTCGAGCTCCCTCCTTCTCTTTGCTCAGTCTCTCTCTAATTACAGGCTCTCCTCGGAGGATGTGACATAGGATGGCCAGCATGGACTCCGCCATTCGCCCACCATACACCTTCAGGGGTTTCCGGTTCCACAGGTTCTTGATGCAAGTAAACGCTGCCTAGAAATAATTGGAAGAGCTGTGTGAAAATCTTTTTTTTTCTTTCCAATTCAAAAAGCCCTGTTGAGGAATAAGCCAAAGTCCTCCCACAATCAGTCCATGCCAACAACAAAATCCTAGGTCAGTACTGAAGGGGCCTAAGTAAGCACAGAGAAGAGGCATTTAATGTAACCTAGAAATACCAATCTGAAGTTTAAGGTTCAAATGTGTGCACCACAGAAAATTCTCAAATGATCCCTATTCCCTTCTGTAATGCAGCCCTATCTGGGCACAGACTCTAATGGTTCTCTAATAATCAAGTCATTTAATCAAGGAGGACAAAACAGAGTAGGAGTGACCTAGTCAGCATGAGAAATTCCTCTTGGTTTTAGAATGCTGAATACTCACTTTCTGAGTTACCACAAGGAAACGGAGGGCACTGAATTGTGGAAAGTTCTGGACACTTCCAGGCAATTTGGCAGGCAGTGAATGTGGAGATTCAAGCACCGTGGTAGGATTCACCATCTTCTCCACCAACATAAGCCAAGCATCTAGGAATTCTCCTGTGCCATCAGGTAAGTCTGAATGCTCCAATCCTTCAGCAACAGGAACTTTGCCACCCATGGACAGAGCCCAGTTGAAAGTTCTAAATTCAAATAAGAGAAAATAAGGAGAGAGAACATTAGTATTTTAGATGGGGTAGTGGTAAAAAGGACATTTGATAGATTCCCAGTCTTCATATTGGCACTACATGTCCCTCCCCTTGGAGCCACTGCTTCTAATCTGTCCAACATTCATTAGATTTAACTTTTTTGGTCTTTGTTCTAGCTTTGAGATATTAACAACATATAACATGTAAATTTAAGGTGTACAATGTCACGATTTGATACACATATATATTGCAAAATGATTACCACTTCTAGCATTAGTTTTTAAAGCCAAAATAAACAAACAAAAAGTGAAGCTTAGATTAAAATTTTGACTGAGAAGCAGAAAAATCATATTGAGAAACAATAGAAAAGGATAAGCCTATTAAAAAAATATGTACCAGACATTGGAAACCAAATGAGGAAAAGCAGAGACCCTTACGAACACCTCCAGAAAGGCTGAATCCCACACCATCCAAGAAAGATGGAGATAAATAATGGCTAGTGCCCAAAATGTGAAAGGGTACAACCAATAGGTGTCTCTATGTATCCCATCGTCACAAGATAGGTGGCTTAAAAAGTTGAACCTTACTCAAAAAGAGCATTGTGGCCTCCAGAGCAGAGAAATTTCTGCAGCATGAGATGGTAGGGATACTTCCTCTCATCAAACAGCATTGGGGATGTAAAACCAACTGAACAGATGAAGAATGTGAGCCTAAAAGAGGGAAAAAACATATTTAACATTCTCTGAGGCAGACACTAACGCAATGGGAAATTCATGTAGAAGCCAAGAGTAAAATTTAACATTGCACTGATCTGACTGAAATGCAGGGGGGTGATTAGTCTGCTTATTAAAATTTCTTCAGTTTCTAAGTAGGCTCCCACCTACTAAACATACAAGGTTATTGAAATGCAGTTTGATTATAAATGCTTTAAAAACCTCTGTATTCTAGACTAAGTAGAACCAAAACAGGTTCCCTAAACTGTATTTGCATAACACAGCTAGAGTAAGAGACCACCAAAAGTCAATTTGATTCTGTATCTTAAGCAGAACCTTACCTGAAGCGGGGAGTCGGTGTATATGGTGGAGGCTGCCAAGATAAGCCTTTTGTGAGGAGCTTAGTGAGGGCTGAGGCTGTTGATCGAGCAGCGGGTGTCGGTGCTGTGGTGGTGCTGGCAGCATGATGGCTCCTTCTCTGGCGGACAGGAGACCCCACACAAAGTTTAACAAGGAGTCCAAACAGCTCAGCAAGTGCTCGGCCTAATCTGGAAGAGGCTGGAATCCAAAAGTTAGAATAAGGCTGACAGTATTCTCAGAATTAGTTTCATTTATAACAGACACATTACCATTGATACATTTTTATGACTGACCACTTCCTCCCACCCAACACTTAGGAAACACCTGGATTTGTCTCTACACATCATAATCCAAAAGGGAAGTTCCATAGGGAATAAATGCCTCTTTTAAAGGCAGGAGACAGAAACGTGTCTTGGCACTGGATATAGAACAAATGTGAAAGTCAAACAAGACAAATATTCAGACTGCTAGAGGAAGTATAAATTGAAACCACCTTTGCCGAGAGTACTTAAGTAAATAATACATTTACTGGGTTATGAAGTCACTTATAATGCCTACAGAGAACTTTAAAAATGACAAAAATGTTAATGACAGACCAGAAAAGAACATCATACATACTATATATTGTCCTTTCACAACATTACAGATATGGTCCCCAAAGGGAAAAAGACAGCTAGGAAAAGCATAAACAATTTTAAGTGGCTCTCTTAAGGTGTTAGGTAGATTATAAGTATTCTAAATTTTCATTTTTGGGAAATGTTTTTGGTATAATGTGGTCAGTGATTTTCAACCAGCATGCCATGTGTCACAAGAATTTTTAAAACATAAAATTCCTGACTATTGAGTCAGGGGCACTGACCTCGTTTCCCTTAGATTGTCAAATAAAAAAGTGACAACAGCCAACACAATAATAGCCATCAGTGTGAATGAATCAAAATTATACCAATTTTTTAAGTCAGATTGGCAAAAAATATATTTTTGGGTGTGCTGCAGAATTTTAGTAATTTATGTGTGCCACGAGATGAAAAAGGTTGAGAATTTCAAGTATATACAGTTGAACCAAAAAAGTACAATCCAAATAAACATATAAAAGGAAATGCATAGAAAAAGAAGATATGCCTAAGCATATTATATTTTTGTGTTAACTTGCTTCTCTTAAAATATTTCTCTGTACTTGAATACTTGCATTGCCTGGCTAGAGGTTGGATATGCCCAGATTCTGAAAATCTAATGCACGCAAACTTAAGTTTGTGCTTTTTTCACCACTGCCTTCAGTTGAACAGACACCAAAGTGGCTCAAAGGTAGTCAGCAAGGTCAGCAACCACAAAAAAATAGACATCAAAATCATGAGGTGGACCCACACAGAAACCTCAGAATGTTCCAAGGTCATACATAGCATACATAGTCCAAGACATCTAACAAAGAAAGGGGAGGTCAACATGAGCCATCTTCTAGGTCGATTTTCCTTCAATTTGGGTTAGTAGTGGTAGGTTTTCAAATTAAAACAAAAGGAGTAGAATTAAGCAAATTAGAACAGAATGTTCAAGGGGTTTTAAGATAACAAGTGGAAACGACAAAAGCTGTTTTCTGCTTGTTTTGGGGCAAAGCTCGATTCCCAGATTTGCCCTTAGAGTCTGAAGTTAACACCTTCAATTTCCTCTACATTAAGGTGGAAAAACTGGCAAATACTGAGGAACAGAAAAAAACAGACCCTCCAAACATTGATATTACATTAAAGGGCAAAAAATGGCAGAGACAGATTAGTGTACATCTTTAATGTGGTCTTGTATCATGTTAATGTGATCTCCAGAATTGTCAAAGTGACTTTACTAAAATACAAATAAATTAACCACATCACTTACTATGTTTAAGGGACAGAGAAAGAGAAGACTGGGTGGAATAGCAAGACAGGTAACTGAAAAGCAGTAGAGTTTTATTCCACAAAAGTCAAGAAAAGAGCATTTCAAGAAGGAGGTGGTAGGTCAACTATCATGCTGTAGAGAAGTGACAAGGAGACTGAAACATATACAAGAAACTTAGCATGCATTAAGGAGGTTGTAGGTATCTTGGTAAGACATTTCAGTGGAATTGGTGGAAGCAGAAGCCATTTGCAGTTGAAGAATGAATAGCAGGAAAGGAACTATAGATAGGGAAAGGGTAGAGGGTTTTTAGGAAGCGATTCTCTTATCTTTGAATCCCTAGCAATAAATACAGAGCCCATCACATAGTAGACACTCATTAAAGTAAACCTAAAAATGAACCACCAAAGTTTTTTCCTTTGTAATCCTCACCTGAGGATATTTTTTCCCCATTGATTTTTACAGAGAGGGAGAGAGAAACACTGATGTGAGAGACACATGGATTGGTTGCCTCCCACATGCACCCAGACCAGGGCAGACCAGGCACAGGGTTCGAACCAGCGACCCTTTGATGCTTGGGCCAATGCAAGCCACCAAAGTTTTAAATTTCCTTAATGGGAATGGGCAAATACAGCCATACCAACTCAATTTGTTTGAGAACCGGTTAAGGCTCTGAAAGCCAGAAAAGGGAGTAGAAAAAAGAATCACTCACCTGACAATAAAGGCTTGATTTGCTTAATTCTGGCAGCCATGGCAGGTGTGATTTTAGATTTGCCCTTAGAGTCTGAAGCAGTAGGTTCGTCTGTCTCCATAGGAGCCAATGTGTCACCATCAAGCCCAATGCCTTCCAACAAGCCTTGGGTAGAAGCATCCATACTTCCAGCTGCGGCATCCTGCTCCCCATCTATAGACATAAGAGAAGATCAATAAGACCATGTTAAACCAGCATTTACCTGGTTCCTTGTTCTGAAGAGTCCCAAATCTGAAAAGAATCTTCCTAAATCTGAAAAGAAACAAAACAAAACAAAAAAAATCCCAAACTGTACTGATATGCTTCTCTCCTTGGAGCTCTTTTTAGCTAATACGGACATCTTCCAATGAAAGCTTATGAATAGCGTTAATCCAGGGCTACTTTGGAAGACTGCAGGTACTCCATGATCCAGGAGTACCACTTAGGCAGACTACAATGTGCATGGTGCCCTTATACTGTCAAGGAGCATGCCCTGCTAGAATTCTATAGCTTATTGGTAAACTCAAAGCACACATCATAGATTACACCACTGTAGAAATATAAACCCTAGTACTTAAGATTTTTGTACATAAATGTGAGATATGCCTCTTTTTTTTTGGTGTGTGTGTGTGCGCACTCTTAAATGTAAGAATTGGCTTTAGGCAAATGTTATAAAACACCCCACAAAGTTTTCTGGAAAAACTATGTGCAAACTGAGTCATCTTTGTTTAATATCTGAAAGACCTGCTGGGAAAAATATATCTGGATTAGAGAAGGTAATTCTTTGACATTGAATTTAATTTTGTTCTCAGTTCTTTTTCTTGAGTTAAATTTGATGTATTTTGATACTCTAATTGTTGGTTTGGTTCATGTTCTCCAAAATTAACCTTGTCAGAGGTGTGTATATATTTTATTAATTCTGTAACCTCTCCCATACTGTCATATCAGTCCTTATTTGTTTCATAAGTTATGTCTGCTATCTTTATTTACACTTTTAGTAATTTCAATAAATTTTAAAGCATATCTGGTACGTTTTTATACATAAAATTATCTTTAGAATAGTTTATCAAAGGGATTTCCTCCCTGATGCAGAATATAGGAGAAAAAAACTTTCTAAAAAAGCTGCTTTTATTAATTTTAGGTTTGTTACATTAGGGTCAGAAAATTGTGTATCATTTCTGCTTATTGAAATTTGGAACTTGTATTGTGCTATAACATAAAAGCTATTTTCTAAACTAGCACTGTTTATTAGAAATATAATGTGAGTTATATATATCTTAAAGAAACAAGTATAATTTTTAATATACTTTTAATCCAAAATAATAAATTGTTCTTTCAACATGTAATCAAATGTAAATTCTCAAGATTCTACATTCTATACTAAATATTTTAAAATGGTATCTATTTTATACTTCATAATAATTGATCTGTGTTTATATTTGATACAATTTAGTTGAAACAAAAAAAGATTTACATACCCAAGTTGTTCCAAACATACTTAAAAGTCTTCCAACTAGTGAACAGGGTAACAACTGTTACATTTAAATTAATAAAAATTAAAAGTTCAGTTTTCTCCACTCAACCTAAGACCTCAAATTAACTATATCTGAAACAACCTTATTTCCAAATAAGGTCATATTCTGAGGAGCTTGTGGGGGTGGTGGGGTGGTGGTGGAAAGGGGAACACATTTCAACCCATAACACCTTCCCCTTAATAAGAGAAAAGAAAAAAAAAAGAGAGGGAGAGACAGAAAGGAGGGTGGGGGAGAATGAAGAAGTAAGAAAAATATTTAGTTTTTTAGTTGTACTAGCTACATTAAAGTATTCAACAGTCATACATGGTTAGAGGCTACCATATTGGACATTGTGGTTTTAGTGTTCTATAGCCAATTAAAAATTATTTAGCTGAAAAACAAGCATATACAAAAAATTAAAGTCCCATTATACCCTTTGATAGGATAATTTCTAGGAATCAATCTTAGAGTTGCATAACACTACATACAAAGATGTTCATTTTTCAAATTGTACATTAGAATTTAAACGGGAATGATTAATTCTTTGTACCTTTACATGGCACTTAATGTTAAGTGAAAAGAGATCTGTAAAATGTTGTATCTAAGACAACTGTAACTATGTTAATAAAATATATCCTCAGGGGAAAAGATTAGAAAGACACTTTCAAAATATTGTTTTTTGTGTGGTACAAATATGGGTGATTCGTCTTTCTACTACACCTTCAAATTTTTACCACTCTGTGTATATATTTTTATACAAAAAATGGATAAAAAGCTAAATTTTAAAATAATTAAAAATCGATGACAGGGCCCTGACCGGTGTGGCTCAGTTGGTTGAGCATCGTCCCTTGAACCAAAAGGTCACAGGCTGGATTCCCGGTTAGGTCACATGCCTGGATTGTGCTCTCAGTGCCTACCTAGTAGGGGGCATGTAGGTGGCAGCTGACAGATATTTCTCTCTCCCTCTCCCTTCCCCTCTCTCTCTCTCTAAAAAAAAAAAAAAAAAATCAATAAAAACGTATTTTAAAAAATCAATGAAAGGAAAAAATTGAGGATTAGAGATGTTAGAAGGTTAAACTAAACTTTCACAACCGACCTGTAAAGACAGACAGAACTTAAAAGAATGTCTGAGATTTTAGTTTCTTGGAGTTACCTGCTCTTTTTCCGCCCTGGGTCGTACCTGCCTTCTCATCCTTTGGAACCAGCTTCTGCATGTCCGCTTGGCCAAATTCACACCCAGATGGTAGGCTGCAACAAGAGAAATAGTGAGCCAAAAAACTTAGACGGTTCATCTCTTATGTTGTGCTTGGTCTCTAACCTGCTTAGCTGACACTATCCCTTCCTATAGCAGGTAAGTTGACCTAATAGAACATCTCAATGATAGAATTCCTGAAGTAGCACTCAACTTTTTCAATCTGGTTAACAACAGGCCAAATTTTAAACACCCACTATGTTGACTCATCATAAATCAGATACATAAAATGATTTTTAGGCAAGTCCCTAGGCTGGTAAGCGAGAAGGACAATGTTACAAATTGAATGTTTGTGCCCCTCCCCAAACTTGATATATTGAAATCCTAATGCCCGATGTGATGGCATTAGTAGGAAAGGCCTTTGGGAGGTGCTTAAGTCATGAGGGTGGAACCTTCACAGATGGGACTAGTGTCCTTAGTCCCTTCTGCCATGTGAGGTTACAACAAGAAGTCTGTGTTCTGGAAGGGGGCCCTCACCCAATCATGCTGGCACCATGATCTCAGACTTCCAGCCTCCAGAACCCTGAGCAATACATTTCTGCTGTTTATAAGGACCCAGTCTGTGGTCTTTTGTTATAGCAGCCAGAACGGACTAAGACAGACAAGGAAGCCTCTGAACTCTTTCCTATACACTTCTATCCTTGACTAAAGACCAATACTCCAGGCTCACTAAGCTTAGTTTTTCTGTTAGGAAAGAAATAAAAGAGTTGACCAACCCCTTACCTGTTTGGGGTACACAGGGAGAGGAGGACAGTGCTTTCCCACACCAGGGAACAGTATAGCTGGCTCAGCTTGCTCAGAACGCTCAGACCCAACTGAGAACCCCACTGGTTTACGGAGATGGAACGAATTTCACTCTGCAACCAAAGTAAAAAGAAGATGATCTTTGGAATGCTCTCTGAATAATTATATTCAAAATCAACTTTCAGCTGTTTAACAAGGATGAAGGATTCTATTTTCCCTTCTGTATTATTTTCACAGTTGTCTTTTTCAAGAAAGTTTCCACATTTAAGATCACAGTTCCATACGGTATTCTTTGACAGTATTTATAATCTGACTCTAACATCCCTTCTAATTGCTTTTTGTAAAGTGAAAGACAGAAGTCATAGGCAACCTTATTTTTCTAAATCAAAGAAACAGTTTTGTATTCATTGACAGCTTTCTAATTTCTTCGGTGATGGGGGCATGCTATTTCCATCATTTATTTCAATAAATATTTAGATTTATTCAATTCATTCAATTAAACATTTCATTTAATTAAGAAAAAGTAATAAAAATAAATCCCTAAGGCTTTGGTATGTAGTCTAATTATTTCTAAAGAGTTTATAACTGCTTTTCATTTTATGTGATTCAAAGAATATACTTTTGCTCAATAGCATAAAACAGGGCTGCTAAAATATTATACCATTAATCTTTAGAATAGATTACCTGAGAAGTAAAGATAGTAAAACTGTGAGCACACAAATAAACCCACATTTCTGGAATCACAAGAGGAACCTCACATGGACTGTAGGCATAGGGTTTGTATTTAGGAAATCTTTAGTAATCTGTTAATTTACATTGACTTAAATGTTCTGTTGTCAAACTTCCTTCTTGGCATCCCATTATCAAGCCTCATGCATTTGTAGAAAGATTAGGAAGTAATAGGCCAGATGAGGCTTGCCTGCTTCAAAGATTAACTATACATTCCAGTCGGCCTGTATGAATGCTACATATCTGTTATTTATACCAACCCCTTTTACGCTTAAAAAGGTCCAGTTCACAAAACAAATATGTGGTCACTCAACTTCTAATGAAAAAAAAAAAAATACTTAGGGAAAGTGAAACTAGACAGAAACTTGAAGCATAAACCTAAGTCAACCATGGGAAAGAGTAAATCTTACCCTAAAGCTGTTCTTTCATTAGCTAGCCCAGGCAGAACTGCTAAGCACAGTAAGATGCCAAATGGACACCCTAGGTATTTCACTGGCTTTAAACCAACATGTTCACCCCTAAGATAATTCTTACCTGTCCAACTCTGCAAGTATGAACAAACATCATGATGTAGGCGTGGGCAGCAGTGAGTGCATGCAGTAGAGGTGTGGCCTGAGCTGAGAGGGTAGCATCAGCGACATTGCCAGCACAAGCCAGTTCTCGCAGCAGCACTGAACCCCCAGGAGATTCAATTGGGCGGTGTAAGGGCTCCAAAGAGGAGAGGATGGAGTCCAACTGAAGGAGACCCTCCTGAAGGACCTTGGGTTCATGTGACAGTGTCTGAAACAAGAAGAAGGATTAAAACATGTATAGTGAACTTCATATGCATGTCTTTCATAGTCACAATAGAAGAAACATAAGATAAGTCTCACAGTTTCAGACTTGGCATGTTCTCTTAATAAATGGTGGAGCCAAAACATGAATGTAGGTGTAACACACCTCAACACCTCCCTCTAGAGCAACTCATTACTTTTCTCAAATGAGAGGCTTTCAAATGTGGTAAGCCAATAAATTTGAATATTCTCATAGCCAGGTCTTCATGCTATAAGATGAATTCTAAACTTTGTTCAACAGGAAGCAAAGTTAGGCAAAGTTCTAAAGCATGGAAGTGAACCACTATTATAAATGTTCTTTCCTTCCCACAATAAGAGAGACTACTCTAAGACAGGCATCAGCTAGTCAATTTGTTTGTTTTATGAGACAACTCAAGGATTATATGGCCCTTGTACTATCTTTGAGTCTTCAAAAAAAAATCTGATAGTAAAATACTATCACTTGTCGTTCAAATATGAGAACTTATGTACCTTTCCTACGGCTTTAAATAGACCTATCTGTTCCCACATAGTATCTTAGAAGTGGGATAAAAATGGAGCAGCCCTTTCCCCTCTTTTAGTTATGAAATAATTAAATATTCACAAAGAGTAAAGCAAAATAAAACATTAAATGCAGACATGTCATAATTACGGATCTTTTCAAGTTCATAAGCAACTGGATTTCTGATTTGCAGCAGAAACTAGTTATTATGGTCCACCCAGCTAAAAGAGCTCAGATTTAATGTAATCCCTATAAAAAATCTCAATGGTGGTTTTTTGGATTTTTTTTTACAGAAATATAAAAATTTCTCTTTAAATTCATATAACAATTTTAAGGGACCGAATGAGATATAAATTATCTTGAAAAAGAACAAAATTGGAGGTCTCACACTACCTGATTTCCAAAATTAACACCACAAAGCTATAGAAATAAAAAGTGTGGTACTGCCCTAGCCAGTTTGGCTCGTGGATAGAACGTTGGCCCGTGGACTGAAGGGTCCTGGGTTTGATTCTAGTCAAGGGCATGTACCTCGGTTGCAGGGTTGATCCCCAGCCCTGGTTGGGGCTCATGTGGGAGGCAACCAATCGATATTTCTCTCTCTGTCTCTCCCCCTCCCTCCAAAAATTACTGGAAAAATATCCTCAGGTGAGGATCAGCAATAAAATGTGGTACTGACATAAAGACAGACATCAAAGCTAATGAAATAGAACAGAAAGCACCCAAATAAACACTAACATATATGGTCAAATGACTTTTGACAAGGGTGCAATAGGGAAAGGACAGTCTTTTCAACAAACAGTGTTAGCCAAAGAATGAAGTTGGACTGTACCTGACACCATATAAAAAAAACTAACTCAAAATAGATCAAAGATCTAAATGTAAGAGCTAAAACTATAAAATACAAGAAGCTGTAGCATAGCTGCACAACATTGGATTTGGCAATGATTTCTTAGATATGACACAAAAAGCACAAGTAACAAAAGTAAAAAACAAACACAATGAACTGGACTTCTTCAAAATTAAAACTAAACCAAGCTATCAACAAAGTGAAAAGGTAACCCATGGAATGGGAAAAAATATTTGCAAATCATTTATCTGATAAGGGACTAATATCCAAAATATATAGAGAACTACAACTCAATAACAAAAAAACAACCCATAAAAAATGTACCAAGGGCCTGAACAGATAGTTCTCCCAAAATACAGTCAAATACCAATAAGAACATGAAAAGATGCTCAACATCATTAATCAGGGAGAAGCAAATCAAAACCACAAGATCTCATTTCACACCCACTGGGTTGGCAACCGTAAACAAAAAAAACAAAAAACCAGAAAATAGTAAGCATTGGTGAGGAGGTGGAGAAATCAGAATCCTTGTGCACTGCTGGTTGAAATGTGAAATGTGGAGGTGCTGCGGAAAATAGTATTCTCCCCCCCGCAATTAAAACCAGTACTACCATATAATTCAGCACTACTTGTGGGTATACGTCCAAAAGAACTGAAAGCAGGTGGAATTTAAAGAGGTCAGATTCATAGAACCAGAGAACAGAATGATGATTGTCAGGGGCTAAAGGGAAATGTAGAGATATTGGTCAAAGGATACAAATGTTCAATTATAAGATGAATAACTGCCGGGGATTTAATGTATACTATGGTGACCATAGTTAATAATGTATTCTAGTCAACAAATTTGCTAAGAGTAGACCTCAAGTGTTCTCACCACACACAAAAGCAGAGGCTTGAAATATTCACACACCCATGTTCATAGCAGCACTAATTCATGATAATAGCCAAGACATGGAAGCACCCCAAAGGTTTATCAATGAATGAATATCTATAAACAAAACCTGGTTTAAACATAGAATGGAGTAAATTCAGCCTTAATAAAGAAGGAAATTAGGACATATGCAACAACATGGATGAATCTTAAAGACATTATGCTAAGCAAAATAAGCCAGCCACAGAAGGACAAGTACCTTATGAAGTGCATTTTACATGAGGTACCTAGAACAGTCAAAGTCATACAGATAGAAAGTAGAATGGTGTTTAATCAGGGGCTGGGAGGGAGAGGGGGATGGGGGAGTTGTTTAATGGGTATAGAATTTCAGTTGTTCAAGATGAAGGGAGTTCTGGAGATGGGTTGCACAATAATATTAATGAAGTTAACACTACTGAACTGTGTACACTTAAAAATGGTTAAAGTGATAAATATCATGCTACATGTATTTTACCACTTTTAAAATAGCTCTCTTGGAGATAGTCCCTTCCAATGAACTGAAATGTTAGAACTATATACTGACGGAACTCAGGAACAAAAATTAAACACTTCAACTTTTCAATGAGAAAAAATGTGGCACACTATTTATTAGTCATATAATTCACCTGTAGTATATGACCACAGATTTCATCATTACTTTTTAGTTGAAGGTTAAGGAAAATCACAGTAGAAACACACAGATAGAAGTACTGGAACAGACGTCTGAAAAAAAAAAGAAAATATTCGGCCAGATGCTTCTTACCAATATGGATTTGCAGACACCTGCAACAGCCTGACAGGCTGCAGATGTGGGAAAGTCAATGGGCAGATTGGGAAGACCCAAAATGGTAACCAAAGGCAAGAGTCCTTTCTGATTCACAAATTCCTGGCAGTGGTCATCTGTTGTATTGTTGCTCAGAATAGATTCCACAAATTTCATCTAAGTAATAAAAAATTTAAAAAAGAGTTAGAGCCTGACACTTGGGAGCCTGACACTTAAAAGGCCAGCTTGGAGTAAGGACAGGGGTAGCCTTATAGTCACGAAATCAGTATTTTCTAGAATACCAAAACCTCAGGTAAACAGGGATAGATATATATGGGCACTAAACATCCATAAAATAAGGAATAATTGAAACTTCTTCCCAAGCCACCTTTTCAGCCACACATAAAGTCATAAAATTTGAGAGCACAGAGAGGTTAAATGACTTGCTCAGGGCCACACCATGAACTAGTGGCAGAATCAAGTCTAGTCTCTCAATTTCCTCATTTTGTGCTCCTGGCATTGATAATATGTTGCCTCTCCCCTGCAAGCAAACATCATTAATACTTTTCCTCAAATGCGCTCATAATGCAAATCAAACCTAGAACTCTGATTCGGACCAAATAAAGCATTCTGTAAGGGTAAGAAAGTAAAATGTGGGCAACAAACACATAGGCACAAAACCAACCATCTCTGGGAGCGCTGGAAATGCTTAATGTGCGAGAACAAATATTAAGTAGGCTTCCCCTTACGGGGAAACAATTCTGGGAAAATTAAAACACTTCACTTTTTCCTGTGAGACACAGGAAGTTACAAGAAAAGACCACATTAATTTTTTTTTTAAAAGAGAAGTGAATGGGAAAAATGGCAAGTAACAAGAAAAAAATATATGCAGACACATTCAAAGAACATAATACTGAATCGGCTTAACAAATCCCAGTCTTCCTGTTTGGATTCCTACAGGGAATGGCAACAAATAACAGAAAATTGGGAATATATGTTAAAAAAAAAAAAAAAAAAGAAGAGTGTTGGCCAAATTTTAGAAAACCAGTCTCACAGAACAAGGTTTGCACACCTTTCCCCACTTCTCCGCATCTTAAGGGTCCCCATTAAAACAAAAACACAGAAATCTTCGGACTATTTGGTAACCCCGCACATTTTCCAGAAAATCACAAACCTTTACTTATTTGCCCCTACCATGAATCTTACCACATTAAGGATGTAATCCATGAGGGGAATAGGAATACGTTCCTCTGTACCAACAACCCTGTTAAGGGAGAAAAGAGTGAGTTACACAGAAATTCATGATACAGTGCAAGAGAACAAAGTGAGGAAAGGGAAACAGCATGAAATTCTAGGCCCTTTTCTAAAGACTTATAGCCTTTAGTGTATATACAGCATAGGGGGGAAAAAAGAGCTGAAATCAACTGCAGCTAGCTTTCCTAGCCTGACTAGATTGAGAAAAACCAAGAAAAGAAAAACCAAGCCTTCACAAACTCAGCATTTTTACATGTCAAAAGAAATTACCCTATCTTAAGCAAGTTCAGTTAAGGGACTATTTAAGCATTTGCTTGAAGAAAGAAGATAGATGAAGAAACAAACTCATAAACATCTTACCACGTCCTTGCATCAGGTTTGAAATTATAGAGAACAGGAAATAGAATTTAATTTTGCTCAAAATTCCACGCTTACATCGACAAACCATTCAGATCAAAGCTGGTTAAAGATGAAGCCAACACCCAAGGCTTCCTTCTCTAATAATCTGTGCTTTGGTCACAATAGTTTCCGAACTATCCAAAAATTGTGATCAGTTCTTTTGCTTCAGATGCTTCAATGCCGCACTGCAGATGAAAAGGCTGCACTAACGCCACAGCCACAGAAAATGCTGCCTTTAGCCCAATGTCTACATCTTGGCCTTTGTAAGAAATAAACAGAGGGGGAAAACCCACAAAGTATATTGACAGGAAACAAAATCTACCTCAAAGATAAACCATAGGCAGGGACAAAACTTGAGTCAAATAAAGAGCACTTTGTCTATTGGCCGCTGGAACAGATTTTTTGGGAAAAGGCAGAGGTAGAAGGGCGAGGTAGTGGGAGAGAGAAGGCAAGAAAAGTTGGTAAGGAGCTAATAGTTCTCATCTCTTGAGTAAGGTAAAATGTGAATAAAGATTTGCCAGGCACAAAGACATTTGGCAGCAAAATCTAAACTAGGTAAAAGAGTGGAAAGGCATCACAAATGGCTCCACTGATGAGATGTCCAGAGGTAGGGTTTGGGTAGGGGGTTATAAACAGGCTCAGTGAAGAATTTGGGAAGGAACTTTGTACAAAAGGAGACTCCAAAAGCCAGGAGTGAAATGATTCCATGGAAAATTGTAGACCTTTCCTTAACTATAAAGTTCCTCTTGGGGAAACACTGCAGCATTCCATGGTGCTTACACCAAGCTGGGTTGCACCTCCTTGGAAAGAACCCAGATATCTATCTCTACAGGTAAGGGATGCAGGTATGGCTCTAGTCTATTGAGACACCCGTCCCTTCGCCAAAGCCAAATATAATGGCAAAAAGCCAAAGCAATACCATGAAATGGGACCCAGGTACTTCCTGCATTTACTAAATGGAAGTTGGAGAGGAGAACAAGAGAGAAAACAAACCAATAGATGTTCTTAATCCGACTCCAGAAACAAACCTATTCAGAAATCACTTTTCTTCCTACCCTCATCTTTTGGCTTCCAGGTTCAGGATATAGGAATAGTAAAAATGATCAACTCTCTTCGGTAGAAATTCCCCTACCAACTGGTTTTTAAAAAAGCGATTCTAATCTTAACCTTGTATAAAACGTTGACTCCAATAAAAGACTGCATTCCCAAGATGAACATAACAATTTATCTTAATTATCAAATTAAAAATTTACTGTCTTCTCTCCCCCCCGCCCATAAAACAGGCACACATTCCCAAGCTCAATTTTACTCTGGTCAGTTTTACATGTATATTTATGGTGCTGCAGTCCTTAATCAGAAGTAAAGGAGGCTTACAATTGTCACAGTATAGTGTATAATAATACAACAGAACTCGTGGGTTTTTTTGAGGGGTGGGTGAGGGAAACCAGGTCTCTTCCAGCTCTGGAGGAAACACAGCTGCCTCTGGCAAAGAAGCCGTCAGTGGGCCATGATTCAGGGAACAACCGCTTCTTTGCATTCACTGCCTTTCAAGTACAGACAGCTGCTATTCAAGTTCCCAAGACAACATGGATTTATATAACCTTTATCTTTTAAGTTGTTCAGGATAGGTTTAGGTTAAGTTAGGCAAAGTAAATGAAACTGACCATCAAAAACCCTCACCATGTTGCCCCAATTAAAACCCCTGGTTAAGTACTGGTAACTATATTCCCTCCCAGCAATATCAGATTAGAAGGCAGAAGAGGCCAAAAGACAAGTATTTATAACCACTTGTGATGAATGCCTCCAAATGTAGAGCAGAACTCCATGTATGTGGGGGGAGACTGGAGTGCTTGTTTCCTTATGCCAAATCTCTAGCAGAAAACCATGTCTCAAGATCAAATACAAACATCGTTTTCAAATACTAGCTGCAGATTTTGGGAAAAAAAAGAACAAGAATACGGTCTTAGCCTGGAAAAAGAAGGAAACTCAGAAGTCAAAAGGAGAATAAATAAACCTTGTAGTATATTCATACAATAGACTACTACTCAATAACGAAAAGGATGCTGGTAGAATCTCAAAAACATATTAAGCAACAGAAAATAGGTACAAGAAAGTACACAGATCAGATGATACACATTAACACTCCATTTATCCTATTTATATGATGTTTTAGTATAGGCAAACTTACTCTGTGATGACAGGAATAAGATTAGCTGCCTCATCAGTTTGGGTGGGGAAATAGAAAACTTAAAATCTGTGCAGTTTACTGTATAGAAATTATACCTTAATAAAAAATACTGGAAAATTTACTTGTTCATTTAAAGGCATTGGAAAAAAGACTAGGGCATGGGAGACAGAAATCTGTTTGGGAGTCCCACTGAAGAATTTTGTAATTGGGGGCAAATATGAACAAGACTTTCAGGGAGAGGGGTGGCATACACTGCAAATTTTTCTAAGCCTCTTCCTATATTGGCAGGAAGTATATAGCAACTCCTACCATAACAGCTGCCTGGGATAATCCTTTGATATATTGCAGAATTCAAAACAGAGGTTGAGTTTACTAGACAGTATCCTGCTTTTCCTTCCTGCCCTAATAATTCACATAGTGACCCAATTGAAGCTTCTCAAAGTGGCATAAGTGGAAAAGTATACATCTATCAATATTTGCGAGACTCTTAGGTATGTTATGTGAATGAGGTCATGACGAACACCCAGACCATACTGAGTATAGAAAAATCTCGCTATCATGGAACAGCACCTACTAGAGTCCTTTGCATCTTATAAGTTATACACAACTAACACTCTGGTAGGGTATTAATGCTGTGAGTCTAGAATTTTTCTATCTCTTCATTCTCATTCATGTTTCATTAGGGCCAGCTCTCTTAGCATTTAAGACTCAGGAAGATCATTACTCTAATGCTCTTGATTCATTTCCTCAACCCACTAATTAAATGTTTACTGACTGATTATCTACTATATACAAAGTGATTGGGATATATTGTTGAGACATTGTCCCTGCCCTGAAGGGACAGGTTAGTGGGGTGAAACCATTAGAATATATGAATAATTTTAACAAAACTGTTGAAAGAACACACAAGACCGACTTTCTATTTGGAGGTAAAAGGAAAAGCTCCTTTAAGAATGAGACATTTGAGCTGGCCCTGCAGAATTTGGGAGATGCAAAAGGAGATTAAGACAATTTGGGGATTGGGGATAAATATGGATGAAACACAGTGACACATGATATCCCAAGAAAATCATGGAGAGTGAAGACATGGAGGGCTTGAGAAAATGTTAATATACCCTAACAATTTAAAATCTGGGTATGTTAGATCTAAGATATTTGTAAAATATCCAGATAGAAAAGAAGTTGTGTGCAGATGAATGTACACAGCTTGACTCAAAACCAGCACAATACCCTCCACCCCCAACCATGTTTAACAAATCTTTCCCTTGCTTGTAGCAAGTAAAGGAAACCCTACCCCAGCAAGCTGGCTGACAGTCAAGGGAATGGCAAAAAAGCACTAAGATTCTGACTATTTCACAAATAGTCCTGCTTTCTTTTAGGGTATGCCACCTTTCCAGAAACACCTGAATCAAAACAGAAGATGCTGCTAGAATGATGCCTACTCAGACAAGGTAAGATATCTACTCAACAAGGCAATGTACTTAGTACTTAATGCCTCTCTTCAAAAAAAAAAAAAAAACAAAAACAAAAACCCACAAAAAACCTCATGCCAATAGGCTCAATCCTTTCTAGAGTTCCAATAGGGCTCACTGGTTTGAGTCTAAACCTTTGCTCCTGCTGTCTAATCCACAATAGTCATCTTCTAAGTCCCAAGCTCAAACCCATTCATATCCATGCCTAAAATGCTCATGTTTTTCTCAGGACTTCTAATCTATACATCAAAGAGCACTATTAAATGAATGAATGCATGACTGTCCAGAGGGATCAAACTCACTTCTAGCAAGAAGGCGATTAAATTATAGCTTTAATAGTCAGGTGGACTATCTACTGCAGCCAGCAGTCTTTAAGCCCACCTACATCTCACCATCCAGATAGACAATTTTGATGTTAAACATAGCTCAAATAGAAATAAGAAAGAAAATCTACTGTGCCTGGATAAAGCATATAGTACATTCCAAAGCCTTCTGATTTATCTGGAATAAGTATATAGTAATAAAACAAAAACAAAATCCAACCAGCAACAAATCCCTATAACTCTTAAGGACTTCTTAGGAGACAAGCTTCAAAAATGCAATGTGTTCCATTTGTGCTCACTTATGGAAACAATCAAACAGTCAATGATATAAAATACCTAATCAACAAGACTAAAATAAGACCTCTGAGGAAAGCCCACCAACTGGACATACTGAATTCTGATTCAACTTTATGAACGGCTTTTAAGAAAGATAGTTTTTTGGCTCTGGCTGGGTGCTCAGCGGTTAGAGTGTTGTCACATATACCAAAAAGTTGCAGGTTCAATTCCCAGTCAGGGCATGTACAGGAGGCAACAGATGGATACTTCTCCCTCACAATAATGTTTCAATCTCTCTCTTTCCCTTCCTCTCTCTTTAAGATCAATAAACATATCCTCAGGTGAAGAAAAAAAAAAAGCTTGCTAAAATAACCAATAAAATTAAATATCCAACCACAAATGACACACAAGAGTCAAAGGGGGGAAAAAAAACCCCTATAGACTCTTAGGGCCAGAAGAACCTTATAATCATCTAATCAAACTCCCTCACTTTTACAGATGAAAATGACATGCCCAAGATCACACGGCTAGTGAACCTGTCTTGCAAACACTCACTGCTGATTAGGCTCAGTTTCATTCTGCTGGGCAGAATTAAAGCTCTGCATGGCCTGTACTTCCTCTTCTTCCTCATCCTCACTAGAGGCCTCTTCTGCAGCATGATTAGACCTTGGGGGAGGAGCAGTGGCATTGCCATCTGCCTTCTGGATTGATGGCTTCTGACAGATGTATTTAGGGTCTCTCCCAAGGTTACAGATTTCTTCAAGTAACTGAAAGGTACAGGAAATAAGATTATTTATTAGTAATTAAGGAATGGGGGAGGTAACTAGCAATTTTGGGACCATTTTCTATGTGCTAAGTGCCATAGAAGTGCCAAAACATTATATGCATGTTATGCACCATTGCTGAAATGTCGCCGTTAAGCCCATTTTATAAACTAGGGAAGTTCTGTGAAGTTAAATAACTTGTTCAGCATCACATGGCTGTTAAGTGACTTACTGATCTGAGTCCATGTCCTAATTTACTAAGCACCAGAACTCATATACTAGTCTCAACAATCCTGACAGGGAATTGGCAGGGCTAATAAATGTGGGGGGGAAAAAGGAAGAAACAAAGATTACAAAGAGTAATATGCTTTTACAAACAGAACCTAGGCCTTGGCAACTTGTTCATCTCCTATACAGGAGGGAGCAAAAGTAGGTTTACAGTTGTTCATATGGAAAACAATATAATAATAAATAATACAAGAATGTTTTAGGTACTGTAAATCTACTTTTGGCCCACCCTGTATTAGAAAGCAATGCTAAGTGACTTTTTTGAAGGGGGAATGGGCAAACGACCAACCCAAGGACATGAAGAAAATGAGGCAGACACAACCCTCTTTCTTATAGGCACAGTCTAAGAGTCCAAATGATCTCCAGCAGGCCAAGCCTTTTTCTAAAAGCTACCCCCCTCAATGCTGTCTCAACACTTCTCACCTTAATGATGGCAGTTGTTGCATCCGTTTTGAGGGTGGGCTGATGTCTCATAAGCTCATCAACAGCACTCCCCAGGTTGGATGCAGTATCCCCTTAAAAGCAAAAAAAGAACTGTTAAGACCGAAGAAAATAGAGCTTGACCTAATTTTTGTGCCAATATAAGGAGGAAAGAAGAAAATGAGTTTTGCTGTGATTTTCTAATGTCATGCTTTCTCGAATGAATTCACACCAACCTTGGCAAACAAATCACTGGGGAGGAGGAAGGAATCATTATCAGTCTAGAAAACATATTTTAACGTGCCCATGTATGCCATATTCTATCCTGGCAATCTATATAAAGGCCTGAACTACTACTGCAGAGTAAAGAGAGAGAAAAGAAAGAAGCACAACCATTAACTCTCTGGCTGCCCTGGTAAAGAATGATAGCAGCTATGCCCTGGCCAGTTTGGGTCAGTGGTTAGAGTGTCAGCCCGTGAACCAAAGGGTCCTGGTCAAGGGCAGGTACCTTGGTTGCAGGTTCGCCAGGGAGGCATGCAGGAGGCAACCTAATCAATGTGTCTTCCTCAAGTTTATCTTTCCCCCTCCCCCCTCCTTTCCACTCTCTGTAGAAATCAATGGAAAAAATATCCTCGGATGAGGATTAAAAAAAAAAAGAAGAATGATAGCAGCTAGAATACTACAGTGGTAACTGGAAGCATAAAGCACATTTTTAAAAACTGGATTCTTTCTGGAGCCTTACCTTCTTTCTATTCTTCAATGATCTGGTTTCAAATACACTGAGAAAAAAACCTCTTTGTGACTATCTTAGGGACTTGGATATCAGAACAGAAGATTACCAAGATCAACACCTTGGGACTCCATATGTCCTCTTGCTACAGACTAGATGGTGGACCTAGAAATCTACTTCTGCCCTCTAATAGCCATTTCTCACCAGCACCATGATGGCACATTTAAGAGTGAACTGTTGAGAAGCAGGGAAATATTATAAGCAGAGACTAAGGATGAAGTATTCCTTTCTACCTGCAATATCAGGTATGGTGATAATTCCCATTAGGATTAGAACACCTAGCCAGAGAAATGATGTCAAGTCAAGGAAGAGTTTCCTTGCCAATTGGTAACTTTTAATCATCTAAAATCTTGGCACAACAGCAACCAATTATTTTATTTTTTTTTAAATATAATTTATTGATTTTTTACAGAGGAAGGGAGAGGGACAGAGAGCTAGAAACATTGATGAGAGAGAAACATCGATCAGCTGCCCCCTGCACGCCCCCTACTGGGGATGTGCCCGCAACCAAGGTACATGCCCCTGACCGGAATCGAACCCGGGACCCTTCAGTCCACAGGCCGATGCTCCATCCACTGAGCCAAACCGGTTTTGGTTTCAACCAATTATTTTAATATAAATCCTAGTGACTTACCAAGGGGGTCAGAACTCCTCCTCCTCCGCATGGCTGGGAGGTAATCTGGAGACAGAAGAACTTTGAAGAGACGTTCAAAGGGCTGACACTGTACAAATGACTGAAGACCTCGTGCATTCAAGCAGAGTGCACTGAATACATTTGGGAGGGAACCAAGGACTTCACGAGTAGCAGGAACCTAGAGAGAAGGTAAAGTGAGTCTGAAGACGTCTAAAAGAGTTCAGGTGTAGATGCTAAGAAAACATTGATCAGGGATATCACACTGATCTTAGTTTCAATACCACATACAGAAGACATGAGATAGGATTCTCATGCCATAAGACTACTTATCAATTGTGTCTGTGTGTGTGTTTTGCGGGGAGAGTTATACATACAATATTCTTTATGCAGCAAAAAGAACTCACATCTTTGATAAGCAGTGCATGCAGCATGACATCTGTTAACCCATTGTCCTGGAGTGAGGAGAGCAGTGATGGTTCTTGAAATACAAACACAGTCACCACTTCAGTAGCTTAAAAAAAAAAAAAGAAATATGAGATACAGAGATTCTTCACAGTTATTAAAAGGAAAACTCAAAGGCTAAAACAAAACAAACAAAAAACTACAATACTAAATGCACAACAATTTAAATAATTGTTCCTACCGTGAAAATTGCCAATATTACTCATTAGAGATTAATCATTATTAAGAATTTAGTGACTACCCTTCAAGATTTTTATGGGTAATATACAGGCATGACAACTATAGTTAATACTGAATTACTGAATAATAATGTACTGAATCCTAGAAATATGCTAATAGATTAGATTTCAGGTGTTCTCATCACATAATAAGGTAACTACATGATATGTTAATTAGCTTGACTGTAGAAATCATTTCACTATATCAGATAATGTTGTACACCTTAAATACAATTTTACTTAAAAAGATATAAAAACAAAAAATGACTTCATAGCACATTTTTATATGAATGAGGTTATATTGAATATAATTTTTCTTTCTAATTGTAATATATACCATAATAATCTCCTTTATCTTTCCCTGTCATAACTCATTCAATTTGAATGGCTGCATACTATTCCACTAAATACATGTACCACCATCTATATAAACACACCAATTTTGTCAGCTTAAGCAGAAAAAAAAAAATCTAAGATGAAACAGGGAGTGGTTTGCTGGGTAAATGAACATAAACTTAACTCATGAAAATGGACAAAATGTATTCTTAAAAAGCCTTTTCAACAACTTAAAAATATCCTCAGCATTGTTAGGTGTCCTTTGGTACTAACAAGACCAATTTTTGACAATATAATACTTAGAACTGTGCTGTAAAGACTATCGATGCTTCTAGAATATGGCAAAACTCTACTCAAGATGAAATAGCACAGCATTAATGCATTCGTTAAAAAGTAACCAAAAGATAAGCTAGAAAAAATTAATATAAAGTATAATTTAGTGAAACTGTAGGTAAAAAGAATGAAGAATTAAAACCAATAACTAACCCTATGAAAAGACAGGAAATGAGAGTAGAAAAGGCAGCTAGGATGTTAAAGAGAATATAGTTGGGTACATAAGTGTGGTAGAAGAGTTAAAGGTAGGATTGAGGAGGGGACAGAATCTTTGGTGGGTTTCAGCATGAAATTGTTGCAGGACATCCCAACCCCACCAGGTGCTTCCTTACTGACTTGCCCTCATGCTCTTCCCAGCCTCCCCCACAAATTGAGTGAACACTACAATGAGATCATCTCCCCGCTTTGAGACTATTTTGCGCTGGCATATACGGCCTATATAATTTAGACCAGCGGTCACCAACTGGTGGTTCGTGAGGTCCGAAAGGTTGGCGACCACTGATTTGGTCAGCAGAAACTCCCCCTCTCCAGCCCCCTTGGACTATTAGTTCTCCTGTGACACAACTCCTGCTCAGCAAGGTCATACACTCACTTCCACCAACCACACCCTTCTTAGCCCCGACGCCCTGACCTATTTCCTACGGATATTTAACACCCACAGCGTCCTAGAAACAAACAGAAATTCTAGTTTTTTCATCAAGTCTTACCACAAAAGGGAGCACTGGGCTATCTTTTTACTTATTATATTGGGTACCATCATCATCTCTGGTTTAACAGGCACAAATTTAGGTATTTTTAATTCTGCAAGAGACTCACCTCATAGAGGCTACCCAGGCAATGGCACAACTCATAAACCAAACAGCTCAGGCCTTAGAAGCCCTTAATGAGGAATAAAACAGTCTAGCTGCTCTGATAGTTGACAACAGATTAGCATTAAAATAGCCTCTAATATGTCAAGGTGGAGCTTGTGCCTTAAAGAGGACCTCCTGCTGCATGTGGTTCAATAATACAGGAAAGATAAATAGTATAGTTCAACAAATAAAACAACAAACCAAAAGAGCCAATTATATTACTAAAATACCCCAAGGTATTCTCAGACTCTCCTCCCCTCCAATTAATTTTCCCTCCCCGGGCCATCTCCTTCTGCCTGGGTTTGAAGGCTCTACACTATTACTTATGGTCCTAAAATAATAATTGCTGGCCTAATTATTTTGGTTGGCTTTGCAAATTTGGTCTCTCTCAAGTACAAATTTTTTAGTAAGAAATCTGGGAGGTTGTCATGCTAATTCAAATGTCAGGGATGGCCCTAGCTGGTTTGGCTCAGTGGATAGAGCATTGGCCTGTGGACTGAAGGGTCCCAGGTTCGATTCCAGCCAAGGGCACATGCCCGGGTTGCGGGCTTGGTCCCCAGTAGGCGACATGCAGGAGGCAGCTGATCAATGATTCTCTCTCATCAATGATATTTCTATCTTTCTCTTCATTTCTCTTCCTTTCTGAAATCAATAAAAATATATTTTAAAAAAAAAACAAATGCCAGGGATGAATTCAGACTCTAGAGAAGGAATTCTGACCTCCACTGATGGTTTGTCTTAGTGTTCTCAGTCTCATTTCGTACATATATCCCGAGAGGGCTTACCTGCTCTCCATTCCTAACCCACAAGTACTTATATTTTCTTGCAGCCTCTTTTAAACTTCCCCTTTATATATATATATATTTAAAAAAGGCCTGTGAACTTGTTTTTCTCTCTCTGTTTAGGGGCTATCTCCCAGACAAAGTCATCCTTCCTTGGCCCCTGACCTGGGACTTCATCAGTGTAACAAATCTTTTTCTTGATCATACCAATGTACTACTGTTGTGAGTGTTATCCTCTGAACCTAACCTTGGGAGGGAGTCTCTCCATGTCAAGGTGGAGCTGCTATAACACAAGGGAATACTTCCTCAACCTAATAAAGTGTAAGAAAACCTTCAACTCAAAATCTTCTGCTAACCTCAAACTTAATGATGAAATACTGAATGCTTTCCCCCAAATTCAGGAACAAAGATGTCCTTTCTCACCACTTCTATTTAACCCTATATCAGAAATCTTTGCCAATTCATTACCACAACAAAACAAACAAAAAGAATAAAGATTATAAAGAGGTAAAACTGTTTGCAGATGACAAGATTATGTAGAATATCTGAAGAAATAACAAGAAAAAATTATGAACTACTAAGTAAGTTCAGCAATGTCACAGGATACAAAGTTATTATATAAAAATCTTATATTGTTTCAGCAAGGGAGCTTCTAAGTTGTGGTAATCAAAACTACTCCTGCCAGATACCCCAAAATATTAAAAAGTAACTGCTACCGGTACAAGGAGTTTTTTCTATTTCTATACCTCTCACTAAATTCCTTTACAGTTTTAAGGAGAATTCTAAAAGCCAATGTATTTCATGGACTGTCCTGAATATGTATGGCACTGAATAAATGGCAGTTAATAAAAATGAAGTTTAAACAGCAGGAATACACAAAATAGTGCCAATATAAAATTGCAAATAACTACAAAGTACCCACAGCATCTAAAACTGCATTTTCTACAGTGAGAAACAATTTTCTATACTATAGCTTAAAGGTCTGACATTCAATTCTTGAGGATGGAAACCATTCTGATTGGATTTTCCAGACCAAGGTTAGGGACTAACCATCGAATGACATGCTTCTTACTACACTTGAAGTGTTAAGTACAGCACAAAAAGCCAAATGTACAATACTACTTATTACAAATGATTCACAATAGAGTGGTTGTGGAAGGTATATTTAACATTTCAGAAATGGATATTTGGAACTGAATTCTGATCTTTGTATATTTCACCACTAACTAGGAAGACGTATAATCACACATGTAGATAGTAAATCTTGTTAGAATAGAAAACCCAGAGAACTCTGCTAGGTTTGTGCAACCAAACATCAATTCCACTTACCTAGAAGAAAAAGTGATGGGCCATAGTATTCTGCATTGCTGATGATGTGCTTCAGGGAGGTAGGCAGAGAACCATCCATCACTAAGAGAAAGGTGAATATTAAGGAGAATATGATCAGTCCAATAGTAGTTTAATGGCTGGGGATGATGGAGCAAAGAATTACATATAACACACTGTGGTAAACAAAGTTAGTGTTGATTCCAATCTAACAGCCTCTACTTGTCTTTCCTCCCCAGATCATGTTATTTATTCCTTTGTCCATGCAATAATCTTTTCACAGTAAGCAAAGAATAAAAGAAATCAGACAGAAAGTTGGAAGTGAGTACAGAGTCAAAAGCTGGGAAAGGAAAACATAGGTGATTATGAAAACTGCTAAATGATCCTTAGATTTGGGTAAAGTGACACGAAACGACTAAAAGCTATTCAAAATGGCATGGCCTTTCCCTAAGCCGGCCTTATAAAAGAGTAGCTTCAGAAAGTATGAAAAGGACCAATCTTTGAGAAAATCCAACACCCTCCCAGAAGATATATAGAATCAAATACCATGTCGTATGCCATCTGAGAAAGCTGGGTCTTGAATGGCCTTCTTGAGGAAATTCAACATGGATTTGAGAAGTGCTGCTCGTTGTGGAATACACTGGACTCCTGGCAAGGGAGAAAAGAGGATTATATTGGGTTCACCATTAGACTGCAGTGAGTAGGCACATAAAACAAATTTTTAAGAGACCCATATACACTATAGCAACACTAACAGACATTTGAAGTGATATCTCTGGATGTTGGAAAGCATACTCACTTAAGCTTTAAAACATTGGAAAAATAAATCACCATGGACTGCATAAAACTGATAGTAAAGTTAAGTTAAAAGCCCAAAGTAAAAAAGAAAAAGGGACAAATGTAATACTTTCAATAATAAAGATTAAAAGAAGAAAAAAAGTAAAAGAAAAATTATGAAATAAAAATATTAGCTCTCTCATCCCCACTACCTATCTTATATTATTTTAACTTTAAAAAATTTTTATTGTTTAAGGTATTACAAATTATAGTACATATGTCTCCTATTTTTTCCCCACTGACCTCCCCTACCCCTCGGGCACTTGCCCTCGATCCCCACTTCCTGTTTTAGATATGTAGCCTACAACACAGCTGTTGTGATAAAATAACCTACGCACGATCTTTAGAAAGCTATAAAATAAATGTTAATATAAGAAAAACAAACACCAGAATGACAAAGTAACATGCAAAGTCATAAGAAGCAAGCTTTCAAAATATACCACTCAAGCTCCCCCCAAAGCACCCTTCTTCACAAGTAATCCAATCAGTGTCAAAGATTGTGTGTCTATGTGTCTCCGTACCTGGACGGGGACCAGGGCATATAGTAGTACTGTTGTTGGAACCTGATGTCCTTAATTCAACATCCAGACGGTTCTCTATAGAAGTCGATGATCCTGGACTATTTTCCATAGTCACATCTGCAACTAAGCAAGAGTTATAAAAAAGAAACTAGTTAGAATAAAAGGTACCACCCAAAAGAAAGATCACCAGAGAAATGTCTTCCATTAAGACGAGATTAATGATATCAAAATAGAGAAGGTATTGAAACTCAAAATGAAAATGCAAACATTCCCTTAATATATATAAATGTATTTAACAACATTACTTATTTAAGACATGGAAATTAAAAATAATCATATAAAAGAAGTCCAATATTTCTCAACCACAAAATTTGGGAGAAAAAGGTGGTAAAACATGCAATTTCATATACTACTGCTGGTTAATAGTAGATAGTAGGTAGAGCTTGTTGGGAGGGTAACTTAATGAATATAAAAAGCATTAATACTTATGGTACAATATACAGTATGCTTATATGAAAGAATGCCTATGATACATTGAATGAACAATGTTGAGTATGTTAATCATATCATCTTCCCATTTAAAAAACTATACACTTATGTAAACATGTACTTGATTATGCATAAAAAAAACTGGAAAAAACTACACCCAAATAGTAGTTATGGTGAGTAGGGAGTGAGCACTCATTTTTACTTTATAGACTTCAATTAATAGAGTACAAAATACATAATTACTTCTTACAATTTATAATAAAATACAATAAAACTTTATTAGTGATAGACCATTGTTTACATTTTGAAGTACTTCTTTCCAATCTTTTTTATACACATACATACATACATGTGCCTACTTATATAAAGGAAGCACAAACTCATAATTTTATAAACTGCTTTTCATTTAATAGAAACTTTTCTCTATGAGAATCACCTAGGTTGGTTGCTAAAAACACAGATTTCCTGCTCTTCACTTGCAAACTTAATGAATGAAATGAGCACTTTAGACAGGGGTCTAAATCTTTATCAATCACTTTAAATTGTTCCTATGCTTACTAAAGTTCTATAACCACTGATTTATAACCAACAGTGATTCTTTAAATAGTCTTCTACACCACACCATTTAAATGTGACATTTTAACCAACACTCTGGGATCTCACCCTTTAACTCAAATACCAGCTTGCCCAACAAAAGACTAGAGCAGTGGTCGGCAAACTCATTAGTCAACAGAGCCAAATATCAACAGTACAACGAATGAAATTTCTTTTGAGAGCCAAATTTTTTAAACTTAAACTTCTTCTAACGCCACTTCTTCAAAATAGACTCGCCCAGGCCGTGGTATTTTGTGGAAGAGCCACACTCAAGGGGCCAAAGAGCCGCATGTGGCTCGCGAGCCGCGGTTTGCCGACCACTGGACTAGAGGTAGAAATTGGATAAAGGGGTTCCTAGGAACGGAAATGCACATAGGTAATTATGTTCAGAAAAAAAGGAAAGACAGCCTATGGACATTTAGTGTCAAGAATGACAGCATTACAAATTCTAATAACTGTACCATAAGCATGATAACAGATACATATACTAACAACCTGGGGCATCAAGCTAAGATTAATTTAAATGATAAGAAAGCTAGTTTGGAGAAGTTTTTTATTTTTGGCACTATGATTATGAACTATGCATGTGGGTGAAGAGAGGTTTTTAAAAAAAAAGGATACACATGATGTAGATTAAGAATGTTTGGTCTTCTAGCTTTCTCATTTAATGATTTAAAAGTTGTTCCCTATCCAAAAATTTTTTCATCACCTCTCCTTTCCCTTCTCAAAATAGCCATAGTTTCAGAAAGTCCCATTTTAGAGCCTCCATTTCCCTTCTCTTTCCCAAACACATTTACACGCCCTCGCCATTGTGGCTCATTTGGTTGGAGTGTTGTCCCATGCACCAAAAGGTGGTGGGTTTAATTCCTGGTCAGAGCACATACCCAGGTTGCGAGTTCAATCCCTGATCAGGGTGCATGCGGAAGGCAAACGATCTATGTTTCTCTCCCTTCCTCTCTCTGGAATCAATAAAAACAAAACAAGACAAAACACACCTACACGATATCAGGCACTGCTCGATATACAGCAGTGAACAAAAAAGTACCCTGATATTATAGAGCTTATGTTTTAGTGAGAATAGAAGATAATGAACCAATACTTAAGAAAATAGCTATTAAGTTTTGAAATAAACAGATTAACATCATAGAGTGACTATAAGGCTCTATAGCAGCCCTACCATATGCTTCACCTTCCATCTCTGTTCCCAACAACATGTGCCTCCCTTTTCTAATTATCCTCATGAAAACGTGCAAATCATTTCTGTAGAAAAAAATTTGTTGTTGAAAATGTATACTCAAGTCAGTTGTGCACTTTTAAATTTATGATGAAGAATGAAAATTGGGGTTGGATGACAGCTAAATGTCAAACACACAAATATTGACTTAGTAACTGTTAATTACCATCCATATCAGTTTCCATTTCTTCTCCTTCTTGTGCAGTATTGGGTCTCTGGATCTTTGGCTTGATCACAAAGGGACATTCTTTTCGGCACAAATCTACTTCATGCTATGATCAAGGGAGAAGTAGTAAGAAAATCCTACATATATACCAGGGATTAAAAATAATTATTATGAAAGAATGTGGCATGCAGATTACAATATTGGTTTATAAAAACAGAAGAGGAATAAGATGGCTTTTTAGAGTTATGAGCGTAGTTTCTATGCTCAGGTCTCAATGGGTATAAGTCTATGCAAAGTACTCCTTGTGTAATAATACCTCAAGTCGATAAATGAAGATAGAAAGTCCACTATGGGATTGAAAAGCTGCCATATCCAGATTGGTGATGAGGTCAACCACTCTGACAGCTCTGGTGACAAATGTTATCTGGTCCTGCTCATCCCCAAGAAACTTTATGACCTATCAGGGAGAGAGAAAGAGGCAAAACCAATGAAATGAAAAGACACAAAGCCATAAATAATATAATCTTTTGGAACCATTCACTCTAGGGCCTCAGGGAGGCAGCATGCATGGTATAGGAGGAAAAAAAAATGTGCTTGATTTTTGGTGCTTGCCCAAATGATAGCTCTATCACTTCTGGGGCTCAAGCCCCTAAGGTAATGGGGACATAAATTATGTTTCAGGATTAAATAAAATATTCAGAAGAAAAAAAACCTGATGCCCAAGTAAAGCCTATTAATAGAACCGAACTTACAAAGTACCTTTATTTATATATACTAGAGGCCCAGTGCACGACATTCATGCACTGGGTGGAGTCCCTCAGCCAGGCCTGTTCCCTCTCGCAGTATGGGACCCCTCAGCGGATGTCCGCCTGCTGGCTTAGGCGCACTCCCTGCCAGAAGCTGGGCTCACTGCTCCTTAGCGCCACCTCAGAGGTGGGAGAGGCTCCTGCCACCTCCGCTGCGCTCACCAGCCATGAGCCTGGCTTCTGGCTGAGCGGTGCTCCACATGGGAACGCACTGACCACCAGCACCAGGGGCAGCTACTGTGTTGAGCATCTGCCCTCTGCTGGTCAGTGCGCGTCATAGCGACCGGTTGTTCTGCCCTTCAGTTGATTTGCATATTAGGGTTTATTATATAGGATTCTTAAGTGTCATGCCTAAGTTCATAAGATGTTGTCAATGCCTTAACTAGTCCTGGGGCCTACTATCACACCATCTGGACTATGAACAATTCTTAAGAATGGAGATAGGTGCTCTTAAAAGTTAATGAGATAACTAGAAGGCTAAACTATAAAAATTAAGTATAGCATTTTCTGATTAAGCTTTCTTATACTATTTGCTCACACTGTGAACCATTTCAAGCTTGCAACTCTACACACATTCTTAGCTGATTTCCCCACTATATATACATATATATATATAAAGTAGAGCACCTTCAATAAGGCTTCCATCATTCCACAGGAGACCAAGGCTTCACCACCAGCATCGTAACTGGCCAGATGATATAAAAAAGAGAAGAGAGCAGTGGCAAACTGGTGAGGGTATGGATCCATGGAAGGATCTACAAGGGAGGTTAGGAGAGGAAGAGAAAAAATATGCTTAGATTGTTGTTAAGCTAGCAGGATGTTAAACAAAGGCAGACAAGCAAAGAGCAGGATTCCTCTTGTTGTCTAGAATAATAATCAAAATTTACCAATCATGGCCTGGATACAGTTCCGTACAAGTACAGGCAAAAATCCATGATAGGATGCAGTTCCCGTACAGTCAATAATACTGCTGAGTTTGGGCGTTCTCTCCAAGTGGACAATTGATGTTAATGTTCGTAAAGAAGCAGCTTTAATCTCCTATGGAAACAGAAGGTAAGCATGGTATGTTTTATTATTTATTTTTAAGTATGTTTTTATTGATTTCAGAGAGGAAGGGAAAGGGAGAGAGAGACAGAAACATCAATATGAGAATCACTGATCGGCTGCCTCCTGCAGGTGCCTTGACTGGGAATCGAACTGTGACCTCCTGGTTTATAGGTCAACCCTCAATCACTGAGCCACACCGGCTGGGCAGGTATGTATTTTAAATAAGTAGATTACTAAAACAAGTTGCTAATACCCAAAATTCTAAAATTTGGGTCATTCTACTGACAAATGATTTGGGAAGATGGGACTGTTTAGAATAATATTGAAAACCCAGCATTTGTTAATTTTGCTGCTAAATAGCCAGAGAAAGAAGTAAACGGGCCAGGATTCTCTCTTGGGGTTCATTCTAAATCCCTGGGAAATACCAAAAGGCAAATAAATACACACAAGCCTAAAATACACAGCAGAATATTAATAAACACTTACCATAAGCTGCTTATCCGTTATCTGAAGGACATCTACCAATTCCTCTATCAACCCATTATACAAGATACTGTTTGCTGACTCCTGCAAGGCATTGGAATACACTGAAAAAGGAGAAATAAATACTTTAGGCGAGAAGGCAGTGGTCAAGCCACTGCCCAATGAGAAACCTTTTGACACCTACTGGTTCTGGGTAAGGATTCCCTTCCAACCAGCAATGGTAGGCAGAATAACTGAATTCTAGAAAATCAAATCAAATATGATAAGCTCTAAATACCCACTTAACCAACAGATTCTCCAATCAATGGTTTCGGTTGTCCTGACCAAAGATCTGGGGAATGGAAGTATGAAAAGAGAATGAAGAGTTTTTTTTATAATGTAAGACTTCCATTTTAGTATCATCAGATGCTTCTGTGTTCACTGGAAGCAAAAGGCTGTAAAGAACAGAATACATGCACTATTGCAGACTAAGCCAGAAACTTGCTAACACTTGAGAATTCATGTAATACACTTTCAATAAATCCCCACACAGAGACAATACTGGACCAGTCTCCTGCAGTGCAAACTAGTAGGATTAAGCATGCTTAGTTTTTTTAAAAATTGAATTTATGGGTTACATTGGTTAATAAAATTATATTGGTTTCAGGTGTACAATTCTACAATACATCATCTGTATATTGTATCGTGTGTTTACCACCCCAAGTCTCTTTCCATCACCATTTATCCCCCTGTACCTTCTTTACCTACCCCCATGTCCCCTTCCTTCTTGCAACTACCATAAGCACATTTAGTTTTCAATATACATTTCCTGAGTACCCACTAACACACCAGAAGTTATGGTAGGTATGAGTACAAAAAGTTCTTTCACGTCCAAGAACGCATAGTTTAAAAGAGCAGACAACTAATAACATAATAAAAGCTGACAATATTAACAGCAGATACCATTTTATACCTTCTACATGCCTAGCTTATATTAGGTGCTGTACAGGGTTTTAACTCTCATATCAGCCTATAAAATAAATACTGTCCCAATTTAAATGAGGAAATAGAAACCAACAAGATAAACATGTGGCTAGAAATCTGCAGAGTCAGGGTAAGAGCCCAGGACTGATTCGGAAACTAGTGTGCTTTTTCCTATACCACCCTACAGTAAAATTAAAATGCATAGTATTGACTACTTAACAAATACTTTCTGAATTATTTCAAAATTATACACCTGAAGGTCATAGAAGAGGAAGATGAAATGGCAAGAGTAGTGCCAGGGGAGATGACTACCCAAACACTCAAAAAAGATAAAACTCAACACTGAATCCATGTATCAATACTCATCCCATGCTCTTTCTGATCCAACATTAAGGAGCTTAAGAATGATGAATATGGTGAACACTAGGAATGCTGGCAATTTTACAATTTAACTTGCCACTTAGGTAACTACAATAAGCCTCACAGCAACAAAGACAGATGAAGTTCAAAGGAAATCAAGTCTCAATTGCCTAACTGGGGCCTGTTAATTATAGAGTGTTATTCTCTTACCTAATATAGATATTGCATGCAGCCTCGCCTGAACAGCTTGCAACCGCTTCCTGTGATTAGAAAAGCCATGGGCCAGTCGTATATGTGTAAATAACAGCATCTGTAGAAACAGAAGACCTAAATTAGGAAATCAATGGAAAAGGTGACTATACTTTCTAAGAGCTCACATACCTGTTGAGCTATTTGGTAAAATGGTTTACTGTTGCTATTTGTTAAGATGCCAAACAGAACAGTTCCACTCTGAGGATAGCTGATGAAGTGGGAGCGAGAAAACAGAGGCACATAGAGTTCTATTATCCCAACATAAGCCAACTGATAGGCAACAAACTGGATACATCTGGCAAGAGTTCTGATTGTTATTAATCAAATTAAGTATTTTATCACCATTACAGTGAGCAGAAAAAGACAGCATAGCTAAATGTGTTCTCCTTTGGTATCCAAAATGTTGTACTACCACCACTTAACTCTCTTAAGAAGAGCTGAACTAGGAAGAGTTGAACTCATAAAAAATGAGGAAACTAAGGCTTAAAGAGGCTAATTTGCCCATGGTCTGATTAAAATCTTCCCGCCACAGTGTCGCATAGTCCAGCACATACCATTAATCTATATGAATAACATCCACACCCTTTAGATATTTTTAGGACATATCGTACCTGCTTATCCTTAGGAATGCTGTACATTTTGGTAAGAGATTCCATGATTTCAGAAGGGCTTTCTGAAATCTACATTAGAAAAAAATAGTTAGGAACAAAAAGTAAACCAAATGTTAAGAAAATAGTCAACAGTCAAAGATTCCTCATACCTTGTCAAGTTGCTCTATGTGAATATAATGTAGTGTGTTACTAGTTGTCTGAAATAAAAAAGATAGGAGAGTTGTTAGGAGTCACTGTGTACCTTAGCTTACCCTGCCATAAGACTGCAAGAGCTGTCTGAAAACCAAGCTGTCACCCTAGGGTGAAGCCTGACTGAGTGCTCTTAAAATCAAGGTAACTTTAGAGTCTCCCCCAAATACCCATTTTATATACAGACTATTCTCAGGAAAGCTTTGAAACCAGTAGCATGACAATATATTGTACATAACCAGACACATTTCATATTCTTCCTTGTCCCCTTATAACCTTCATTGTCTTAATCCTCACAGCCTCTGTATTCATAGCAAAAACTGAATCCATGAAAATGGTTTCTCTTTAAATATGCATTAGAGCTGTTTTAAAGGCGCCATTCATCTAAAAAGTTTATTTTTGTTATATATTGTAGGCAAAAGAAAAAAGATCTTATTCACTAGGCCACTTCTAAACCAAACTGAATTTTAGTATCTCCTCAAAGAATATGGAATGACCAGATAATTGAAGCAGAACCCTGGTGAGCAATATATAGATTTCTTGCAGGCTGGCTTAAGTAGAGGAGCCATCACTATCCAGATTATCATACTGCATGTTGGAACTGAGACTAAGAAAAATATACTAGGTATAGTAGCGCCCCATATAAGGAGCCCTGCTTTTGGCAGCTCCAACATAAGATCCAAATCTATCAGAGCTGGGCATACAATGAACACTTATTCTTGAGAAGCTATTAGGTATGTTTAGCTTGGGAAGGCAGCAATGTAGCTCAAAACCATTCCCTCATTTAACTGAGGAGTTCTAGAAAAGTCAACCCCAGTTATAGTAAATCATAGACTCTATCAGAACAAGTCTGATTGAGACTCACCCTTTTCTCGATTTTGACCTCGGCCCCAGGGTCTGCATAGAATTCAAAGTGTAGTGTAGTTGCACTGGGTGGGTATTTCTGTGTATAAAGCACATGAAAGAATCAGATACCATCTTCTCCCAAGTCTTCCCTCAGCCCTAGCCACTTTGTGCAACTTATTGTGGCAGCAGAATGAGCATTGTAGTCAACAGCTACAGTGTCTTCATTCCTTGTCTTAGCAGAGCTTCGACATCTTATAATACAGAATCAGGATGATGGAGCCTAGAGCTCCAAAAGTTTTCATATTTCTTACTAATAAGTCAATTTGGACTGTAACTATTCTCAAGAGGGAAAAGAGGGGCACTCCTGCAAAGCAGTAATGAATAAGAATCTAAGAAAACAAATACAAGGGTCTAGGCACCAGCTCAAGAATGGAAAAAAAAAATTCTTATGGAAACCTAATTGTGTATCACTGCCTATTGAAATAATTTATTTAAACTATGCCTCATGGGTATACCCTCATAATTCTTCATATACTCCCTTCCATATCACTCTATACCACTTCTCATGATATCCAACTGCTGTTCTACACAAGCAGATACCAAATCAATATAATTCAGACCCTGACAACAAATCATCTAACTCTAGAAAAGCAACATACAAAACAAAGTAAGACCACAACAGCATGCCAATTAAAACATACCCTTGAAAGAAACCAGTAACAATGGTTGCCTCTAGGGATGAATTACTGTACACCCTTTTATACTCTTAGAATTTTTCATATGTTTATGTATTACTTCTTTTTCAAGTACACATATTTTTCAAAGTCTCATAACATGCCAAATATTGGTAAGTAAAAAGATGTGTGCCCTGGCCGGTGTGGCTCATTTGGTTGGGTGTCATCCTGTGCACCGAAAGGTTGCCAGTTTCATTCCCGGTCAGGGCACATGCCTGGGGTTGTGGGCTTCATCACTGGTAGGGGGCATGAAGGAGGCAGCCAACTGATGTTTGGTGCTCACACAGATGTGTGTTTCTTTCTCTCTCTCTCTCTCTCTCTCTCTCTCTCTCTCTCTCTCTCTCTCTCTCTCGATGTCTGGTACTCACACAGATCTCTCTCTCTCTCTCTCAAAACCAGTAAAAAAATCTTTAAAAATAAGTGTGATTTCTTAACATAGGCTGGCACCAAAATGGGTAAGAGACATCATGCAAATCCCAGCAGAGTGTATCATACTGTTTTGCCCAAGATGTGAAGAACAAGCTTCTTACAGATAAAAAGATTCAGAATTAACCAACTAAACTTCACGATGAAAAATTAGAATTCTAAACCAAATACCCTGTAAGATTTATGTAGCTTTGATTATTAAACAGACAACACTCACCTCCCATATTATCCAATATCCATCAATATAATGCACCCTACATAAAAATATACCAGCTAAGATGGGAAAGTAAATTTGTTCTAATTTATCATTTTCTGTGACCAGGAAAAAAAGCCCTCTTGCACAGGAAAAAGGCTTGCTAAAAGTCAATAAATTTCATCACAACCATTTTGTCCTATACACAATAAACTGATAAAAGTGGTACATCTTGCTGGAAAATATAGTTGCTTTCTTGGCACAGAATTGTTATAAATCCAGGTGTGCCTTGTGATTCCACAGTAACACATCAAAGCAGAGGGGAGATGGCCTGAGCTCATAATCTAAGCATGGATGAAAGGTATGAGCAGGACAGGGCATGAGGGGTGCACATGGGAAGCACACAGAACATGTTAAGTTCTTAAACCTAGTGGTAGAACTGTTCTTCAAACATTCTTAAATCATGCCAGACTGTCCAGAGTTCCTGATAGCTCCAGTGAAAGAATGCAAGCAAATGCACTTTTTGGAATTTTTCATCAATTTCAAATTGATTCACCCAATTCAGCTTTCTACTCAACAGCTGGGTATGAACATACACTATGTTTCTGAGGTTCTGCATCTACTACCAGCACATTGAGGGCACCATTTCTAGATGAGGTTTACTATGTCTCAATTGATCTTAGGTTCTTCAAAAAGCTCTGATGTGAAGTGGTAACATTGTAAAGTAAGGCTCAAATAGAGATCACACACAGCTCTGCCAAAAAGACCCACATCTCAAAGAGTGACTTACCATCATATGCAAGTCTCTGCAACATTCTGCAAGTCCGAAGCCATTCTCCTTTCCACCCCAGCTCTTGGAAAAAGAAAAAAAAAAGACAGTGTTTGAACAGTGCTTAAGGTAGCTTTGTGTATAAAACATTTAAGAATGTGGCTGCCTGGAACACAGAGTAGAGAAGACACATAATGTGCTAGTCAAATGAAAAGAGGAAGCAAATAAAAGCAAGAACTTAAGACGTGAGACAAGATCATCTGCCTAAAGGTAATTTCTCCCATAAGATCAAGTTCACTGTTCTGTAAGGAAGTTACTAGGGAGAACATAGGCAGCTACTGCAAGCAATTGCTTCTACATGCTTGCTGTTACACCTGTTGACAGGTGTGTTTTGTCCCATCAGGCCTTCAATACTCATCCTGCTCAATTCCCTCACTAGGGTGAAATCACATGCTCTCTAGTTCCTCCATTTCTTACATGAAGCAAGTTGCAAAGGAGAAGTCTCTATACTAATCACCACTACTGTACTTCTGACACCACAAAGTCTAAAAACTCATTGATAATTACTAGTCCCTAAGGTAATGGGGGAGAATGGCTCAACTGTACACTAGTATTGGCTTCCATATCCAAAACCCAAGCCATATAATCCTTCTTACCAACCAGCCTGCATTCGTAACAGTGTTTGAGCTAACAATAATTTTTTTGGCCTAATTTGGAACTCTTCCAAGGCTGAATTGGACATCTGTTGAAAACATCCAAGAATAAATGCATTAATCCCTGCTTTCTGGGACAAAACATACTAGGATAAATAAACTGAACAGCTTGGGAAGAAAAGCTGAGTAGTCAAATGCTTTGGGAAATAAGGGCTTTTTATTCCTGGGAATCTGGAAGGCCAAGGCTAAGCACATTCTCAGAAAAGATCTTAAGAGTTCACACACCTCTGGCTGACCATCAGGCTCTGCACAAACCAGAAATAAAGACCAACCAGAATTGAAAATACTGAGTATTGAGACCGAAGACACAAAAATACACACAGAGCCCACCTGCACAGACTGGGAGGTTTTTTTGTTGTTGTTCTGAGAGTTTAAGGCAAATCACTAGCTGACCACTAAGCTAATAGAACAAAGACATCAATGATCACACAAAACAAAGAATTATGAAATTAGTTCAGAAAAGTATAAACAACAATAAACTCTGGGGAGGGGTGAGAATCTGGCTTCTAAAGTAACCACATTATGATAGTAAAAATAAATTACAGCAAACTGAGGAGTAACATAAGGAAGATGGCTGGTTAAGATGTCTCTTGCTCTCTACCCCCACCACAACAATTTGGCATCCATCCCAACAAAAATGCCTTTGTGGCCCTAGCTGGTTTTGGCTCAGTGGATAGAGTGTCAGCCTGCGGACTAAAGGGTCCCAGGCTTGATTTCTGTGAAGGGCACATGCCCAGGTTGCGGACTCTCATCATTGATGTTTCTAACTCTCTCTCCTCCCTTCTTCTTTGAAATCAATAAATTTTTTTTTAAATGCTCGATGTAAACTGTGGAATCCAGCCCCAATAAGCCAAAAGATCCATGGTAATAGGCATGTACTGTAGACTTTGGTCTCAGCTATGGATCCTGCAATGGCCTGTGAACTGGCTGCAGCCACTCTCAGCAGTTTGAAAGCCCCAGGAGAACACTATCTTCAACAATTATCCATAGGTAATAAAAGTGAAAGGACAAAAGTATTAAAAATAATAAGAGCTAAAATAGTATGTTCATGGTTCACAATGTAAAAAGTATACCATGACACCAAAAACGTAAGAGGGCAAGTGTAGATGTGTTTCTCTCTCTCTCTCAAATTCATAAACAATTTTATGACTAAATATAGACAAATACTGATGCATTAATCACTGTGGCAATAAGAGAAATATAACCTGATGGTATTAGCTTTGTTCCTGCAAAGAACTTGCCCACACCAAACAACATAAAAACATGTACTTATACTTTCTTTCAATGCTTTTAGCTTCATGCTTTTAACATTCAACTTTTTAAATAGATCTTAATTTTACTGTGATGAGGTAAGGTCTACCTTAATTACATTGCGAATAGGTAGCCTGTTGTTATCATTTATTCAATAATTTTCCTTTTTCTGCTAATTTGATATGTCATCTTTATTATAAATATAATTCTTATGTGTTGGATCTGTTCCTGGAAACTTTCAACGGGCCAATTCCAGTGTTATTACCACACTATTTTAATTCATATAGCTTTTAAACACAGGTTTAACAATACGAAAAGTAATTTCTCATTACATTTTCTGTATTTTCTTGGCTACAACCCGGACTTCCAGTGAAGAAACATGGAATTTGCCAAAGGCCATGAGAATAAAGGCTATTAACATTTGATGCTACATAGAAGAAAAGGTCATTCAATCCAAGGACCTGAATTTGTAAGAGGGAATAAGCTTGAAGGGCTGTACCTCTTCACAACTTTCCTTTTGTTTCTTCTGTTGTCACAATTAATTGTTTTTGAATATTTCTACTATCATTAAATTACTTTCCATCTTGTGATCTAATAAAAATCAAGCACCTACAATTAGAAAGGTGTGGTAACCTGGGATCCTTAAAAGAACATATGCAAGCCAAACTTGATTCATGAAAGTCTGTGATATTGCCGAAACCGGTCTGGCTCAGTGGATAGAGCGTCGGCCTGCGGACTGAAGGGTCCCAGGTTCGATTCTGGTCAAGGGCATGTACCTTGGTTGCGGGCACATCCCCAGTAGGGGGTGTGCAGGAGGCAGCTGATCGATGTTTCTCTCTCACCGATGTTTCTAACTCTCTATCCCTCTCCCTTCCTCTCTGTAAAAAATCAATAAAATATATTTTTTAAAAAAGAAAGTCTGTGATACTGTGACATTTATGACGTATCACCATTATATTAAATACAAAGAAGTGATCTACACTAACAGAAAAGATGCAAATTGATACCTTCGTGATGCCCACCAGCCAATCAGGAGTGAGTATGCAAATTAGCCCAACAAAGATGACAGGTTAATTTGCATACGCAGGCAGAGAGCAGCCGGGGGCAGGGCAAGAACACAGGCATTCCACACCGCCCCAGCCACTCCGGGCCTCTGGGCAAAGTGGGAAGGCGGAAAGGCGGCTCTGGGCTGGAGTGAAGGCAGTGTCGGCAGCAGGGGAAGAAAGGCCCATTCTTACACGAATCTTCGTGCATGGGCCTCTAGTTTCTTATAAAATTATGTCAAGTTAATATGGGAAAACACTGATGTTTATATGGTAAGTAAATAAAGTAGGATTCAAAATTATATATATGACATGCATTCAGCTATATAAAGAAACTAGAGGCCTGATGCACGAAATTCGTGCAAGGGTAGGCCCTCGCAGCCCTGGCTGCCTAGTGGCCCTGGCTGCATCGGGGCCCCATCCCCCACCCACTGGTCATTCTGGAAGGTTGTTCCAGAAAGTCGCACAGAAGGTTGTTCTGCCATCTGGTCTAATTAGCATACTAGCTCTTTATTATATAGGACTAGGAGCCCATTTGCAGGAAGAATCCTGCAAGCGGCTGCGTGCACTACCGCTGCCGCTGCCGCTGCAGCTGCCGCGCCTGCACCCACGCTCCGCTGCCGCCTGCCCCGCTCCGCCCTGCCCGGGCTTTCCCTCTGGCAGCCACCTTGCTTTCCGCTTTTCCTCCCTCTTCCTTCTAAGTTGTCTTCAGTCTTCACTCCTCCCTCCCTCAGCGTATGCAAATCAACCGCCATCTTTGTTGGGTAATTTGCATACTCACCCTGATTGGCTGGTGGGCGTGGCTTGGGTGTAGCGAAGGTGCGGTCAATTTGCATATTGCTATTTTATTAGGTAGGATAAAGTGTACCAAATGCTAAGAGTACATGTGATTATAAATTTTCTTCTGTACATTTCTAAGTTTTTAAAACACCAAATAAATTTTTAATGTGTGTGTGTGTGTGTGTGTGTATACACACACACACACACACACATTTATGGGAGGTAAATGTTTAGTTTTATTTTATTGTGTCAAGTATTACAAATAGTAGTGTATTTTTATTGATTTCAGAGAGAGGAATAGAAAGATAGAAACATCAATGTTGAGAATCATTGATTGGTTGCCTCCTGCACACCCCACAACTGGGGGGTTGAGACCGCAACCTGGGCATGTGCACTGACTAGGAATCGAACCATGACCTCCTGGTGCATAGGTTGACATTCAACCACTGAACCACACTGGCCGGGCAAAGCACATATTTTTTACTAGAGGCCAGGGGTCCCTCAGCCTGGCCTGCGCCCTCTTGAAATCTGACATCCCCTGAGGGATATAGTAGTGCGCGAAGAGGCAAGAGCCCGAGCCCCAGGCCAGCACTGAGCCACTCCCGCTCATCCTGGCTCCACTGTGCCGCTGCTGCCGCCCCTCAGTAGTGCCGCCACGGAGGCAGGACAGGCAGAGGCAGGACAGGCGAGCCCGGTGTCTGGTGCTCGTCAGTCAGCTGAGCTGAGTGGCACTCCCACTTTGGGAGTGCACTGATCACCAGGAGGCGGCTCCTGCATTAAGCGTCTGCCCGCTGGTGGTCAGTGCACGTCATAGCGACCAGTCAAACAGTCAACTGGTTGCTTCGGGTTTTATATATATAGATATGAAGAAAAGTCTATTTTATAGCCAACAAGATAAATCCATGAAATGTTTAAGATTCTAGGGTACTTATTAGTCAGTACTACTCAGAATAACTAGTTGTCATTTTTATTATGCACATAATCTTCTTTCCCATCCACCATGTGAACTTTTTGAAGAAAAGCAAATGTTTTTACTATGTTCAGTTCTGGGTTGGTCAGACATTTCTTGAATGATATCAACTGAAAGGTTTGGATGTGGATGCAGGAGCTAGGTCTCAGGCTAACACCCAGATTTAGCATAAAAGCCATACTCAAACGTCTAAGACAGGAACAGCAGATGTCACATATTATCAGGTGCAAAAATCCCATTGCCTTTCGCTCAAAACAATGTAACTTCTGAGTCTCATTGTCCTCACCTACACCCAGTAGCATTACCATCTGTTCCTGGCAATTAAGTAGACACCCAATAAATAACTATTACATCAACCATGGCAAAAAGGCCTATTTGACACCATCTCACTAGATGGGATTTGCTAAAGACCTGATGCTCTCTGAGATGGCACTACAAAAATTAGTTAAAAGTCTTTAATTTACCCAATAGGATAGACTAGACCAGTGGTTCTCAAAGTGTAGTCCCTGGACCAGAAGCCTTAGTATCACCTGGAAACTAGTTAGCAATGTGTATTATCAGGCCCTGCCCTGGGCCTACCAAATCAGAAACGGGCAGGGTTAAGGGGTATGATCAGAGGAGGGAGACCAATCTATGCTTTCCTAAAGTGATTCTGGTGCATGCTCAAGTTTGAGAACCCGTGTACCATAGACCTTAGCCAAAACCAACCAACTGGCTATCAACTTATTCAACAAGTCTTCCTGGAGAACTTCCCCTACATTTGCAGTTCACTAATCACTATTCATATTCACTATCAGTCCATATCTCTTTTTTGAGTCACTAAAAAACTACCATAAGAAAAGATACCACATACAAAGTCATTTTTCATAAAGAACAAAACATGCTATACAACACTTTCTAAAAGCCATTAAAGCACTTTCCCTGAACTGTTTATGAAACCACTATGGACAGAAATGCAATAAACAAAGAAAACAAAGATTGAGAGAAAACAAACTTATAACAGATGACAAAGAAACACTAAGCCAATGGAGTAAATAATGGAAAAAAGGAAAACAAAGAAAGTTATTACATAATTAAGGCATAATAAAATGTTTTAAATCTTAAAAAAACACACTAAACCAATAGAAAAATGGGTAAAAGATATGAACTGACAATTCACAAGAGCAAATCTTAGTGGTCAAACATGAAAAAAGATGCTTAATTCATTACTCATCAGCTAAGTGCCAATTAAAGTAACATGAATATTTCTTGGACTATATCATAGAATCAAAAATATCAGTAAGTAAAGGCATACATTCAAGACTGCTTAATGTAGCATCATTGCTCATAACAGGAAAAATGAAGATGCATTAGTTGGGAAATAGTTGAATTATGGAACATCCAAACTGAAGAATATTATGTAGCCATTAAAAGAAAACTACTTACACCTACATGAAGCGACTTAAAGTTAGTTTTTCACAGAAAAGTTTACTTTATGTATTACTGTAATTTTAAATTTATACTGAATAGGTCTGGTAAATGCATGCATTCACCAGTCACCACGAGTAAACAAATGCACACAGCTGGGGCGTGGTATAGTGCATGTGGGAGCATGCATTAAAATTGCTGCAGAGCTCTGGCCAGTGCAGCAAAATGGTTAGAACATCAGCTTGGGGACTTAAGGGTCGCAGGTTTGATCCCTGGTCAAGGGCATGTACATGGGTTGCGAGTTCGCACCCCGGCCTTGGTCAGGGCACATTCAATGTGTCTCTCACATTGATGTTTCTCTCTCCTTCTCCCTACTTCTTGTTCACTCTCTCTAAAAAATCAATGGGGAAAAAAAACATATCCTCAGGTAAGGATTAACAAAAAAACAAACAAAAAAAATGCTGCCATGTGACAACAGAACCCAACCACCATGTGCAATGCAGTGTGATCATGTGCTAATCATTTGCCGAACACTGTTTAGTAGCTATGACTCTTGGATTTAAATACGTAGGCTATAGATGTAGATATGTAATTTATGTATGCCAACAAAATTACTAGCGTTTTTTCCAACATATGGCCTGTTTTCTAAAATTTGTTAAAAATAACTGAATTTTTTAAAACCCTGTTAATTTCCACATGACATACAGACCACAAATTTTGTTTGCTAAATCCAAGTTCATTAAATCAAGGGTTTACTGTAAACATTTTTTAACCCTCCTCCACATGGCACACTTAGATTGCCCCCAACTTCTCCCTATCACAATAATGCAATATTCTCACAGACAGCACCTTATGGAATAATGTGATATGATCTTTGGGATATATACCCAGGAGTACCAGTCTACACTCCTATCAGCAATACATAGGGCTCATATAGCCTCAGATGACTGCTAGCACTATCCATTATACAGTTTTCTAATTTCTACTAATCTGATACAGTTTTCTAAATTTGTGTGGTTTTATTTGTATTTCTCTAATTACTAAAAAGTTTGAGCATCTATTCGTGCTGAATTCCCTGGCCTGTGAATTATCTACCCATATCCTTTGTCTGTTTATCCTTGTTGATTTGGAGGCACTTTTGAATATTCTACATTAACAGACCCTTGAAAGTAGTAAAACATTGCTAAAAACCTATCTATCACCAGTCTGTTAACTGTCTTTGGCAGTGCTGTGTAATGTTGTCCACAGATTACTTGCTATTTCACCAATTGTTTGAATGTTCCTGTTCCATGACAAAATGAGTTTGCACCAGAATGTTATTCAACCACATAAGTAATTGATCAATTGATATTTTTTTTTCATGAAGGAAGCAGTGTGCTGATTTATATTCCAGTGTAAGCATCCTGAGTAGTACTGAAGCCCAGCCGGTATGGCTCAGTGGTTGAGTGTCCACCCAGGAACCAAGAGGTCACCGGTTCTATTCCTGATCAGGGCACATCCTCAGGTTGCAGGCTCAATCCCCAGTAGGGGGTGTGCAGGAGGCAGCAGATCAATAATTCTCTCACATAACTGATGTTTCTCTCTCCCTCTCTGAAATCAACAAAAATATATTTTAAAAAAGTGTAGCACTGAGTTATGACATCTTTCATTGAAAAGGAAGTCTTAATTTTGTATTATAAAATTTAAATTTTTACCATATGGTTTATGCTTTGGGATTTTTAAAAAAATCCTCACCTGAGGATATTTTTTCCACGTATTTTTTAAGAGAGAGAGCCCTAGCCGGTTTGGCTCAGTGGATAGAGCGTCAGCCTGCGGACTGAAGGGTCCAAGGTTCGATTCCAGTCAAGGGCATGTACCTTGGTTGCGGGCACATCCCCAGTGGAGAGTGTGCAGGAGGCAGCTGATCGATGTTTCTAACTCTCTATCCCTCTCCCTCCCTCTCTGTAAAAAATCAATAAAATACATTAAAAAAGAGAGAGAGAAACATCGGTGTGAGAGAGACACATCGATTGGTTGCCTCCCACATGCACCCTGACCAGAGCTAGGGATCGAGCCTGCAACAGAGGAACATGCTCTTGAACGGGAATCAAACCCGAGACTCTTCGGTCCGCAGGCTGACATTCTAACTACTGAACTAAAATAGCCAAGGCTATGCTTTGGGATTTTTAAGAATTCCTTCTTCACCAAATCACAATATATATATAACCTTCTACATTATTTTTTTCTTCTTAAGTTTAGTTTTACCCAATATGGATTATTTTAAAGATACTATGCTTATTAATACAGTGAATGGGGTCTTTTTTTAAATCATTTTCTAGTTGGTTATTACTGATGTATGGAGGAGCTATTTGTTTCTATATATGTTGTTTACCTCACTGTACTTTCATTAGTCCTAATAATTTTATATTGTCCCCCTAGAAAACCAAGAGTCTCAATCCCATCACCTACAAATAATAATGAATTTTCATTTTTATATATAACCTTCATTTCTTTCTTTCCTCTTATTGTATTGGTTAGGACGTCTACTACAAATTTAAGTTGCAAAAGTTAATAGCTGACATTTTTGTATAACCTCTGAATCAATAGAAACACTTTATTTAGTTTTTCCATTATGAATTCTGGTAGATATGGCTTCTTGTTCCTTTTAACTCTTACGTGGGGATCCAATATTGAACTGTCTTCCATTTTTTTAATAGCAAGAGATAAATACTCACAATATGTTAAGAAAACAGGTTGCATACTTATCCTACCTAATAAAAGAGCAATATGCAAATTGACCCTAACTCCGCTACACCCAAGAGCCACGCCCACAAGCCAATCAGGAGCAAATATGCAAATAAACCCAACCAAGATGGCTACAGCCACAGAGAGCAGGAGGGAGGCTTGGGTTTCCCCGGTAACAAAGGAAGCCAAGCTTTCCACCTGCCTGTTGCTGGCCTAAGCCTCCACTCAAGGCTACAAAGTTTCAATTATAGAAGGTAAACAAATCCAAACAGAAATGGCGGCAGCCACTGAGCTGGAAAGAGCAGGAGGCAAGGGTTGCCCCCGGCAATGGAGGAAGCAAAGCTTCTGCAGCCCTGGCTGGCCTAGGCCTCCGCTCCAGGCTACAAAGTTTCAATTATAGAAGAACACAAACCCCAAAAGAAATGGCTGCCGGCCAAGGAGCGAGCAGGAGGCTTGGCTCCGCTCCAGGCTACAAAGATTCAATGGTAGAAGATACATATATCCCAGATACCAGGGCCTCTACTTGGGTCGCCAGGGGGTGTGGCCTGCCTGCAAACCACCACAGGCCCTTCATCCAGGCCGCCCCACACCCCAAGGGAACCCCCACCCTGATCCGGAATACCCTTCAGGGCAAACCAGCTGGCCCCCACCCATGCACCAGGCCTCTATCCTATCTAATAAAAGAGTAATATGCAGATTGACCATCACTCCAACTCATAAGATGGCTGCCCCCATGTGGTCAAAGATCCTGCCCCCATGTGGACACAAGATGGCCGGCACAAGATGGCCAGCAGGGGAGGGCAGTTGGGAGGGACCAAGCCTACAAGGGAGGGCAGCTGGGGGCAATCAAGCCTGCAGAGGAGGGCAGTTAGGGGTAATCAGGCCAGTAGAGGAGGGAAGTTGGGGGTGACCGGGCCTGCAGGGAAGGGCAGGTGGGTGGGACCCAGGCCTGCAGGGGAGAGCAGTTAGGGGTGAACAGGCCTAAAGGGGAGGGCAGTTAGGGGCAAACACACTGGCAGGGGAGCAGTTGGGCATCAATCAGGCTGGCAGGGGAGTGGTTAGGGGGCGATCAGGAAGGCAGGCAGAAGCGGTTAGGGGCAATCAGGAAGGCAGGCAGGCAAGCAGTTGGGAGCCAGCAGTCCTGGATTGTGAGGGATGTCCGACTGCCCGTTTAGGCCCGATCCCACCAGGATCGGGCCTAAACGGGCAGTCGGACATCCCTCGAGGGGTCTCAGATTGGAGAGGGTACAGGCTGGCCTAAGGGACACCCCTCCCCCTCGTGCACAAATTTCGTGCACCGGGCCTCTAGTATGTACATATTGATAAATACAAGAGTAAAATATACTCAAATCTTAAGGGAGACTCCATCTGGATGAATTCTAGATGGCTGTCATTTTCTTTATATTTTCCTATATGTCCTAGAATTTTCATAATATGTTACATTTTTAAGTAACCATGCATATAAAACAGCCTGAAACTTGAGTTATATTTGAATGAGCTTCTAAAAATCAGCCTTATTAATTTTCTTCCAAGAAAGTTCTCTAACAATGTATACCTCTCTCGAGCCTAAGTATGTATTATCAATTTGCCTCTAAGAACACTGGACAACAGTTTGGTTGAGTTGACCTTTTGGTATAGCTTTTGCCTATGATTACAATTACTACCATCACAAACCAATTAATTACTGAGAATAGCATTAAATACCTTAAACTCTTTTACTCTGAAATTACTCTATGGTAGATACACTAAATTCCCAGATGAAAATGATATCAGAGCTAATGCACAGGGCCAGGACACAAATTCAGATCTTTTTTTTTTTGCACCATATCTCTTTCCCATGTAGAATCTGATTCTAAAATTTCTTTCCAGAAGACAAGTTGTCATTTTTGAACCAAGAGATTCCGTTTTGTGAGCAGAGATTCATTAAATTCCTCTATCCATTAGCTGAGAATACTTCTTAGGGTTTTTGGAACCTAGCTAAGTGGGCGCCAATAGTTCTCCTCAATTAGGCCAGTAAAGTTAACTTAGGACCACCTATCCATTTTGACACTGCAAGAAACACCTGTGAAAAGGTACTACCTGGTCCAATTTTTGTGCCCTTCCAACTCTTCACCCATGACTCACCTCTGCCAAATGTTGCAGCCGGGTTAGTAGTGGGGTTCTCTTGTCAGATCCAAGGCGGGTGATGTAATTTGATCTTTTGCTAAATACATACAGAAGGTTAAGGACTGCCAGCACCACTTGCATATCAGAGGAAGCCAGTAAAGTTGTCAAATGCTATAAGGGACAAAAAAGGGCAGGTTCCTGGTATCAAGCATTGCAGTGAAAACTTAAATGCCAACACAGAGTTGTCAACATTTACAAAACTATCAAGAAGTTTAAGAACACACAAAAAAATGTTTAAGTATTTAAGCCCTTACAACATGCAACCTTGTCCCCAAGAAACTTACAATCTGGTGACAAGTCAGAAAATTCAATAAAAATTAAAAAACTGAACAGCAGTTCAAAACTGCACAGGTGTCCTCACAGGAAAAAAGATTACAAAAGAAACAAAGTGGTAGTTAGTGGAACTCAAGAACACCATCTCCAACTAAACCAAAAGATTATAAATGAAAGATAATGTTATGCTCCCGTATCCTTTATGACAAATAAAACCGGGATTAAAGGAGCTGAAGATAGCAACACCTGAGGGCACACAACTGTCATAGAACAGTGTATATAACAGTTACGCGAGAGTCTCTATTTTGGTTATTTAATACAATTGAAACTCACCAATATATTGAAGCATTTGGTCAGCATTAAGAGCAGTATGCAATTCAACTGGAAATGAACCCAGGTATTTTCAGTTGTTGATTATGCCGAAGGCCATGGACTTTCTTTAGCAGCTAAACTATTTCATCTCCAACAGAATGTTTATACATTCCCCACTTAAAACTCTGGGTGCTAAGTCCTTAGTCCAGTTGTTCCACTTCTTTTCCTAAGCTATTTTCTTTCTACTTGTTTGTTCTGATTCTGTTTCTTTATGGAAGACTTAAGAAAATTAACACACAACAGGGTACTTAACCAACAGTGATAGAAAAGCCTAAAGTTAGGCTAAAGGAAAAGGGTTATTTCTTATGGTGATTTTTGACCGATTCCTGTACCCACTTTAATTTTTAAGAATACATAGCATGATATTAATACACACTTTGGGGGGAAAGGAGAGGAGACTGAAAAGCAGCACAGAAACTTAGAAAAGCAGTAAGTACAGTAAAGTGTCAAGGAAATCAAACTATTTCTAATAGTTTAAAAGTAATTTGAGGCTGCTCTAATATGTGAGAAAAAGATCAATTCCTGCAAATTCCAAAGAATACTTCAATACATGTATTACATTCTCATTAATTTTTTAAAGAATTTTCCCATCAATCCTGTGAATGGCGTCTATATCCAAGAAACATCCTACCATTGTTTTTGACATGGAAAATCCCCGAGTTCCATAATGAAAAGGAAACCAGTAATCCTCAGAGAGAAATAGCAATTTCCTTATTTCCAGACATGAACAATTCCAGTTAAGAACAGATCACATAGATTTGAGTCTCTCCTACCTCTATGGAACTGTACAGATGCCGGGAAAAGCTGTACTCAATGAGCAAGGCTGTGAAGTTCAACACAGCCAAGAGAAGCATTTTCAGTTGTTCTTTTTCTGGCCTATCACATACGAGCATCCACGACATATTCTCCACCGTCTGCCCAGCATCTGCCAGAATTCCATCAAAGCGGTCCAACAGGTCCACCCAGTGATATAACTCACACTGGAGAAAGAGGAAGAAAAGAATAAGGTGTTTGTGTGGCTTCTTTGTTACAATGGATTGCTGAGTGTGACACCTAGACAAATTCACTTCCCATCTTTGCTTCTCTTCAATCCCTCATCAATACAGAAACCCATGAGAAAGATTGTGCTTTGAACCACATGGACATAAATTCATTATTATTGCTTGCTCGCCTGCACACACACACATACACACACCATTAGATGCCACAAAACCCTTTGCTAAGTCTTCTGAGGGAGAATTCTGGCTACATTCTGAGGTCTACCAAAACAGTGACTCTTCTCTTCCAGAACTCATTTTACCTGAAGTGTTCATTTTTAGTTATCTAAAGAAGATTCTTTTAAACTAAAAGTAAAAATCCTAAACGTTCCTCTTCCTCAGCTAGCAAAATTTTCCTCTCACATTTCTTTCAAAATTTCCTTGGCAACCATTCACAGGTTAAAAGCTACTAATCTACAGCTATGCTAGACATACACTAGATGCTTATTAAGTAACTAGAGGCCCAGTGCATGATTGAATCATGCACGTGTAGGGTCCCCTACACGCTTTTGCTTTCAATCGCAGTGGAGCTGGGTACCTGTCCGCTGGTGCACCAGGCCTTTCAGAAGCCTCTGGCGCGGCGGAGGCTTCCGAAAGGCCTGGTGCCGGAGCGGACAGGCACCCAGCTCCCCGGCTTTTGATGGTCCGCGGCGGGACGTGAGCTCACTGCCCCAGAGGCCCCTTCTGTTCTGCAGCACAGCCATGGCGTAGACGCTGAGCTCGCGCCGCCGCTGGCAACGCTGGGTGTCCCGCTGGCCCAATCGGCTACCCCGGCCACCCTGAGTCCCGCCCCTTGCGCCTCCCTCTGGCCCAATCCTGGGCGTAGCGGAGTGATGGTAATTTACATATCACCATTTTATTAGGTAGGAGCACTAAACGAGGCTACCTCATTACGGTTTCTCTTTCCATATCAGAGCATACAAAATGATGTACTAGTCCAGGGAGCCCTGTCTTTTGGCATGGGTTCACATACCTTTCCAATGTTCCATGTTTTGATCTGCTGCAGTTCCAAGAGGAGTTGCTCATCATTACAAACCTTGAGTTTGTCTATTAAGGCTCTGCAATCTGCAGGCTGAGAAAAACAAGTATTCACAAAGGGTGTTTTAGGTTATGAGGGAGACACAAAGAAGAAAAAAATGGAAAAACAAATCTTTAAGCAATACACTCAGAATTTTAACTTTTGATAGAATAACTACTTAAGAAAAGTGGAAATTTGCCAGACGATCCCTTGGGATTAAAATGGAAATCTTATAATGAAACAATACATCTGTGTGCATTTTTAAAACCCAGGTAAACTGCTTGGATGGATACAGACAACCGAATAAAGCAAAGAAGCTAAACATCATTAAAAAAAAATGAAGGCATCTGTACCATGGAGTGAAAGACAACTAGAATCCCCGAAAAGGAATGTTGAATCAGAGGAACACTGAAAAGCCCTAGTGAATTCACAGTAAAAGGTGAAGATGAGCATTAGCTATATTTTTCTGCAACATAAAACCCTCCAATTGAGAGCAAAGAGCTTCTGAACTTTGTAAAACCAGGACTCTATTCTTACTGAGGGTCCCATTTCCATACATTTCTGTTCTCTTTTATTGATGAAGAGCCTGTTTGTCAGGTAACAAGATGTGGATTGAAAGTTTATAGCAAAGTTTCTGAAAGTGAAGCAGGGGATAGGGACTGGGACAGAGAAGCCTTCTATTAACGGATGGCAGCTGGAAGTGACTATACTTGCTCTTTACCTCTGTAAAGCAGTACAGCATCCTAGGATAGACCTAGATTTGGAACCAAACAAATCTGGGTTCAGTTTTTACCTTGATGTTTACTAAGCTGTTTGATCATGAGCAAGTACAACCTATAAGCCACAGCTTTCTTACCAGGAAAACAGACCTAATAACTGTCTCAGAAATGTGAAGCTTAAATGTTTGCCACATACATAAAGCACTTATCTCACATAATATGAGTTTAAATATTGTGAGACAGAATACTATTACAAACAGCATGGGCTTTGGAAATAGGCAGTTGGTAAGCTACCTCTCTGAATTTCAGTATCCTCTTTTGCAAAATGAACACCACCTATTTATCCAGCAATGTTATTGTGAGATTTGAACTAGGAGTATTTTCAGCACCCAAACCAGAACATGGAACAACAAGGGCATAAAGGTAAATGGTTTTCTTTAAGCTAACTCCCCAAACTTTCCTCCCTCTAAAGTGAACATTATTAAAGAGGCTACCTCAAATTTTTGTGGTAAATGTATGTAAAGTCCTTGGCATAAAATCCTTCCATAAACCAGGCATGCACTTTTTCTTCCTCTTCTTGAAGTCATATAGGATGAGGAAGAGGTGGTGAAGCATTAGAAACAGAAAAACATGGGAGTCTGAACCATCTGCTCATGCAATTCACTTGTGCCTAGTATCAAATATATCACTTCAATTTCTAATGGAATGCAGCTAAGCAGATCCAATTTTATGATTCTGTGAGTTAGATAACTCCCAGTTCATGATGAACATTTGGGTCCCTGGAATCACTTGTTATCTATAACATAATCCGGCATTCATTCTTTATCAAGGTTCTGTAGCAAGCCAGAAGCTGCTTTTCTGAATGCTAAGACATTTGTTGGCAGAGGATAGCATGGATTAAACTCTAGGGGTCTGCTACAAATTCTGAAGAGGCACCCCATACACGGTTCCTCTTTCTTCACTGTGGTTGAAGTGCTGCAAACTGTCTCCCACTTTAGAAGGGAAATCTCAATACTTCCCAAACCTCTGGACCCCTGGAAACTTTCCTGAGGCTCTCAAACTTCAAAGGGCACCCTCTGGAACACATATGTCTAAGGCATCTCAGTTGCTTGTGTTTTCTGCTCACAAGAACCAGGTAGCATCATGGCATCAATTTAACGTACCAGCATGTTGTTGTTTTATCAGGAGTGGCAAGATCCCTCTGGACCTTGCCAGTTCACAGAATACACCAGGGACAAAAACTTATTTTTAGCATATTGTCCCTACTACGTAAATGCAAACTGAGTGTGTATTTCTTTATTCATGATAATATAAAAGAAATCACTTGCCAGTTCAATGGATGCATACCAATTACCATGGTTTATATTGATTTGCTCCTATAAAGAGGTCAAATCATGGGGAAAAATCCTTTGCACAGTTGCTGATACACGAAGTGATCAATACATGTCTTTCTTGGGCAGCTACTATGGAAAACAGTATGGAAAACAGTATAGAGGCTCCTCAAAAAATTAAAAAGAGAACTACCATACGACCCAGCAATTCCACTTCTGGATATTTTTCTCCAATGAAAATGAAAACACTAATTTGAAAGGATATTATCCACCCCTATGCTCACTGCATTATTATTTACAACTAGAGGCCTGGCCAACCGCAATCCAGCCCTCACAATCCGGGACACCTTGGGGGATATCGGAGAGCCGGTTTTAGCCTGATCCCCACAGGCCAGGCCCGGGGACCCCACTGGTGCACAAATCTGTGCACCAGGCCTCTAGTATGCATATAAGTTTTTTGGTTAATCTCTTCCCGCCCTCCTCCTCTCCCCTTCCCCCTGAGATTCATGAGTCTGTTCCATGTTCCCATGCCTGTGCGTTGAGTGTCTGTCCCCTGGTGGCCATTGCGCATCATAGCTACCAGCCGATTGGCCGGTCAACTGGTTGCTTAGGTTTTTATATACACTGAGTGGCCAGATTATGATCTCTGAACACATAATAATCTGGCCACTCAGTCAGTGTGTGTATAGAATATACATTGAGTGGCCAATCAGTGTATATAGATAGCTAAAGTATGGAAATAACCTAAGTATCCATCGATGGACAAAAGGATAAAAAAGATGTGGTGTGAGGAATACTACTCAGCCACAAATGAATTCTTGCCATTTGTGACAACATAGGTGGGCCCTGAGAGCATTGTGCTAAGTGAAATAAGTCAAATACTGTGTGATCTCACTTATATATAGAATTTTAAAAATAAAAAGCAAACAAGAAAACCATGCTCATAGATACAGAGAACAGACTTGTGGCTGCCACAGGTGGGGAGTGGTGAAATGGTTAAAAGGGTTGAAATGTAAAATAAATAAATAAATAAATAAATAAATGTCTGTCCTTCTTAAAAATAACACCTAGTATTGACCATAGCAAGGGAAAACTGGGTATGATACTTGAAAAAATTGGCATTTTTAAGCCATAAAAACATACATAATCAATAATCTAAAAATTCCACTTTGAGGAGTTTATCCTAAGTAATTTGCTAGTAGCTATCAACTGTTCTGAAACAGGAATTTGTACACAGGTGTAACTCAAAGAACAAATCCTAAAATCCATTAGGTAAAAAAAATAAATTTAACTTGCATTTCTCTACAAAATTTAATTATTCTACAAGTCTACCGAATTTGCTCTTTTCTGAAATGGCCTATGCAATTTTGTCATTGGGATATTTATCGCTCCTACAGATTTAGCTACAAAAGATATTAAATACATTGGGTTACAAATATTTTTCCTGAACCTGCCATGTGCCTTTTGACAAAGTACTTTACATTTCCATTATTTGTATAGTTTTTTAAGGCAACCTTTCTTTCTGTTCTTCACTTTCCAAAAAAATATTTTGAGTATGTAATTGTCAAAAATTTTACATGCCAAAACATATCAAAAACAATGTAAATAAAAGTATTTTCATAAAAAATTATGAAAATGACTGTATGCATGGCATTAAATAAGAAACATACTGACATAAGGACAATAAATTTGAGGAATACATATTAAAGCATGCAAATGAGCACAGTGAAATATTTCTTTGCCACCTCATAACAAAAATTTTAAAGATAAGCTATAATGCTGGAGAGGGTATGGGAAAATAACACCTTCCACATTCATTAGCATAATGTTAAGTGAAAAGGTCGGGAGAACTACCCATGCAATAATCTTTTAAAGACTGGGAGTATAGCAAAATGTCAATAGTGACATCTATAAGTAATACTCGCTAGGTAGGTAGTCTTTAAAAAAAACAAATGGCCTGTATTTAGAAAATGAACTCATTGATTATGCACCAGATACTTTACTAAGCAACTGCCTCAAATCAAGGAGGGAGGAATTATCAGCCCTGTTTTATAGATGTGGAAATCAGAGCAAGTTAATGAACTCTCAGTCACAAAAATCTGGTAAGACTCAAACCCATGTCTAATTCCAAAGCGTGGGCTCCCTGCAGCACATGGGGTCAACAAGAGTGTAATAACAATTCAATACTTTCTTAACCTCAAACACAATTTAGGCAAGCTGATAGAATACTGAAGCTGGGATTTCTACTACTGACATAGGATCAATTGACATGGCCAACCTATACAAAGGTTAAGCTGAATTCTATGATTAAGAGAGTAATACAGAAAGCTAAAACACTGGCTTCACAAGAAATCTAGTCAGAAAGATATTACTACTTTATACCATAGAGCCTTTCAATGCATAGAAACAGCGGCTAGAAAACCTACTTCAGGTATATACAGCTACAAACTGCTCAGGGCTCACTTTCCACTGATCACTAGCATTCTCACTTTTTTAATAAAAAAAAGTTCAAAAGAAAATCTGACTGCTTCAAGACAAGTTAATTTTTTACTGCACTTTGTATATACAAGTGATAACATATTTGGTGAACAGATTGTAAGGATTTTTACTGAAATGAAAAAATAGAGCAAACTTTTGGATACTTACAGCCTCAGTAGGTGTCTTTTTCAGTTTAGTCCTGTCTACTTTCATGATTTCGATTTTCTATTTTATAACCTGAAAAGTAAGAAAGAATTAAAACTGCAATCTTGAACTCTTCATGCTTAGACATTGACAATATAGAATGAAGAGCATACAAAATGCTTAAAAGTAAAAATTCTGGAGTTATGATGCCATGCTAATTCATAGACACAGCTATGTGGTAGGAAGGGGTAAAGAATCTCTCCAGATAAAACTGGCCCACATCTGTATGTTGCAAAAGTCTATAGTCAATTTAAGTCAAAATTAAAATGTCTTTTTCATTTTTTACAAGCCTCTTAAACTCATTCATAATTGAAAATAAAAGATGTCGGGAGTGGACAGGGAGAGGTCAATGGGGGAGAAAGGAGATATGTAATACCTTCAACAACCAAAGGACTTGTATGCATGCATATGAGCATAACCAATAGACACAGACAGTAGGGGGGTGAACATTTGTGCTTGGGTGTAGGGGTGGCCGGGGAGAGGTCAATGGGGGGGGGGGGAGAAAGGAGACTCTTGTAATACTTTAAACAATAAAGAATTTAAATTTTAAAAAAGAATTTAAATTAAAAAAAAAGGAAAAGAGTTAAATGTTTTCAACATCTCAGGTTGAAAAATCACTGTATTACTGTAGTTTTCTGAAAAACTTAACAATCCCACTTCTGAAAATTTATCCAAAGAAAATCAGAAGGATGTACATAAATCTTTAACCACAAGAATCAATACTGAATTACCATGTATAATAGTGAAAAATTGGAAAGGATCAAATGTCCCAAAACAGAATTGGTTTAAAATGAAATACTATGCAACTGTTAAAAATATTGCAATTATATAACAGCACACAAAGATGTTCATGGTGAAATAAAGTAGTCACAAAATAGAATGAACAGTATAAACATTTGTCTAAAGAAAATAGGTAGAAATGCATCAAAATGTTAATTCATTGCTAATCAAAAGGATTATGTATGATTGTTGGATTTGTGTATTTCTGTATCTGTTTTTTAACCAATAAAAATATATTAGTTGTATCATAAGAACAAAAGCAACACAATACTTACATTTTTTAATTAGAAAATGAGGTACAAAACTCACTAGAAATGTCCTGAGCATAGAACTAAGGCTATGTAATTTGGAAAGCTCAAAAGTGAGCAACAGTCTTAAGTAGAACCATAGTATAAATATAGGTGATCTTTGATGGTAGGTCCTTTAAGATGCTCTGGCCAAGGCTCAGGAAGAATAAGGTTTCTCCTATTGGCAACTAGTTCACATGAACAGAGGGAGAGGTGAATTGCAAGCTCTTTACACAACAACAATTCTGTTGCCAATAATTATTTGCTACATAGCTGTCACTGGAGGTCAATGCCCCCCCCTCAAAGAAAACCGTCATAATATAAAGATGACAAAGCCAAGTATAAATTCTAGGCAACTTTTGGCCTAGATTTAGTCCAACATATTCAGTGCAGTAGAAATAGCATGTATTTGCCTGTGTAACTGGCATCCATTCAACCAGTGGGCATTCAGTAAGAGTTGGAGAAAATCCAGAGTATGTTTAATGTTTCTGTAGATACCATTCCAGAAGGAAAAAAAAAACAAGATGTTTTTCCTCTATGTTTCTCATTTAAGGCATATGAATCCAGATTACTTTTTAAAAAATTACCTCAGCATCTAATAGAGAATGAACAAAATGCCTGCTGCCAGTAACTTCCAAATATCTAAAATGGGACCAACAGGATTCTGGCAACAATTATAAATGAGCTTTTTTTATATATATACAATTATTCTCAGGCTTTGTTTTTCTCATACCCATTACTTAGAGCAACCATTTGTTGGGAAGCTACCATACAACCCAAATCACTGAACGCTTTCCCTCTAAAGTTAGGAACAAGGTAAGAATGTCCATCATTCTCACCACTTTTATTCACACATGCTGCAAGTTCTAGCCACTGCAATAGAGTAAGAAAAGAAAATAACAGGTATATAGATCGGAAAGGAAGAAATAAAACTGTCCCTATTTGCAAATGACAAAAGATTATCTAATGAGACTATCCCAAGGATCTACAAAAAACCTCCCAGAATTAGTAAGTAATTTCAGCAAAATTGCAGAATATAAGGTAAACATAAAAAAATCAATCATATTTCTGTATACTGGCAATGAGCTTGTGGACTCTGAAAGGACTACCACAGCTAAAGCGTTTTTTAGAAATCCTCATCGGAAGATATGCTTTTATTGATTTGAGGGGAAGGGGAGAAACCATTAATGTGAAAGAGAAACATTGATCGGTTGCCTCCCACATACGCCCCAACTGGGAATTGAGCCTGCAACCCAGGAATGTATCCTGACTAGGAAATCAAACCTGCAACCTTCCGATGTAATGGTATGATGCTCCAACCAACTGAGCCACTTGGCCAGGGCTAAAGCAATTTTGAAAAAAGAAAAGAGAGAGGAATTACCCTATCCAATTTCAAGAATTGCTATAAGCACTGAGTGGCCAGATTATTATGATCTCTGAACGCATAATAATCTGGCCACTCAGTGTATATATATTAGAGGCCTGGTGCATGAATTCGTGCATGGGTGGGGTCCAGCCAGCCTGGCCAGGGGGAGGGGACATGGGCGGTTGGCCGGCCTGCCTGCTGGTCGAACTCCCGGTCGAGGGGACAATCTGTATATTAGCCTTTTATTATAGAGGATATACACTGAGTGGCCAGATTATTATGCATTCAGAGATCATAATAATCTGGCCACTCAGTGTGTGTGTGTGTGTGTGTGTGTGTGTGTGTGTGTGTGTGTGTGTCTATCTACATCTATATCCAGATATATCTACAGTAATCATGACTGTATATGTAGTATTGGAGAAAGTATAGACACATATATCAATGTACCAGAGACCCATACAAATATGCCCAAAGGAAAAAGCAACTCAATCAAAGGTAGTTTCATTAACAAATGGTGCCAGAGCAAGTAGATATCTATAGGCAAAAATCCCAACCCTTTAACCAAAGTCTCATATTTTATATAAATCAATTCAAAACGGATCATGTGGTGAGGATGTGGAGAAAAGAAAACCCTGGCTCACTGCTGGTGGGAATGTACACTGTTGCAGTCACTAAAAAAAAACCAGTATGGAGGTTCCTCAAAAAATTAAAAAATATGACCCCAGCAATTCCACTTCTGGGTATTTATCCAAGAAATGAAAACACTAACTTGAAAAGGTATATGTGCCCCCATATTTATTATAACAGTATTTACAATAGCCAACACATAGAATAGCGCACACGCACACCCACACACACACTGGAATACTATTCAGCCCTAAAAATAAGGAAATCTGCAACAACACAGATGGGCATTTGTGCTAAGTAAAATAAGTCAAAGGAAAAGATAAATACTGCATGATCTCACTTCTATAGGAAATCTCAAAAATTAATTAATTAAATAAAACAAAAACCTTGGAACTCACAGAAACAGAAAACAGATTAGTTGTTGCCAAAAGTGGGGGTGGCTGAAATGGGTGAAAGTAGTCAAAAAGTACAAACTTCTAGTTATAATGAATCATTATGTTGTACACCTGAAATTAATATACTGCACATGATTACAACTCAATTTTTAAAAAAGCAAAGTAATAAAAGTATCATGAGCCTAAATGTAAAATTATATGACTTACCAAAAATGCAGATGAGATCACCTATAAATCTTAATATAAGTGTCTAAGACTGCTTTGACTTAGGATTCTGTACTTGTAAAGGGTATGGATTGAAAACAATAGACTGGCTTAAAAAGTGATTTACTAGAAGGATAACTGAGTTTCCAGAACCAACAGGAAGACTTAGCAATTCACATTCAGAAAAGAGGAGGAACCAAGGAAGCTAGCTACACAGCCTGGAACTACAGCAAAAAACCTCCCACAGACACAGCTTAGCGGGCAACATCAGACTCTGGATGTCTAGAAGATACTGCTAGTGGATGTTTCTAAATGGTCTCAGGTTCTTTGTTTTAGGCATCAGTGACTCTAGATCAAAGTCCCAAGTGTGAGCATCTGACAGGTCAAGCACAGGTTCCATGCTAACTGTTGAGGTTCTGGAAGAGCAGTGCATTTGGCCTTTCCAGTTTCCACGGTGTTCGGGTTCCAAACCTTTCATAAACAAATTCAAATAACCACCCAATTCAAAAACCAAGCCAAAACAAATGAATACACACATCCCCATAACAAGTGCAATGTTAAGCTGATTTCTCTAACTTTGTTGCAAGAAACATCTATAGATTAAAAAGGAACGCTACGCTACCACTGTTCACTAGACATTGGTTAAAAAAATTCAAGGGTTTTTATATTTTCCTAGTTACTCTACATTTAAGCTGGTTTCACAGTGAGAAGGGAGAATATTTTTGAGTGCCCATTACAAGCCAGATAATACTTAGGCTGGTGTTTCCCAAAGCATTTTAGAGCATCTTGCTCCACTAAAGAAAACAAGGTTCCAGTAATTTGGGAAATGTTACAAAAGGAATTTCTCTTCATTTAGGACAGTCATCTGACTGACTGACATTACTAATGACTCCAAGGAATCTTCGGTAAAAGAAATTTATCAGGGCAAAGACCAATTCTTCAAGTGACATCTACTGACATTCCACCAATTTAAGTACCCCCAAAGAATACACTTTGAGACATACTGCACAAGGGTTTCATAATAGCCTTTCATGCAATCCTCACCATTCAAGCCAAGTTTTGTCCCCATTTACAGATAGAAAACTGCTATTACCGTGACTTCCATTTAATTACTTCTTTTTTCTCTTCCTTATTCCTCCAAACTTTTTACCTTTGAGGTGTCAATATTGGTTTTATAGGTTTTATGTCAAATGTGTAAAATTAGACTGAGGAAAGCTGCTCTTTAAAGGGTAACTCGCCCTGACCAGTTTGGCTCAGTGGATAGAGCGTTGGCCTGCAGACTGAGGGGTCCCAGATTCAATTCTGGTCAAGGGCATGTATCTTGGTTGTGGGCACATCCCCAGTAGGGGGTGTTCAGGAGGCAGCTGATCGATGTTTCTCTCTCATCAATGTTTCTAATTCTCTATCCCTCTCCTTTCCTATCTGTAAAAAATTAATAAAACATATATAAAAATAAATAAATAAAGGGTAACTCACTCTGTAGTAACACCTCCAGCTGATCAAATTTACAATGACTTTCAATACTGTACCAGCTTAAAGGCAGAAGACACCTGCAAATCTGGCTCAACAGCAGTTGAGTTTAGTTGAGACTAGCCTTATTATTCAAAACATGGTCAAAGGATCAGCAGTACTGATACCACCTGGGAGTTATTAAAAATGCATAATCTCATCAAAACTACTAGAAGTGGTAAATTAATTCAGCAAAGTAGAATACAAAATAAATATTCTGAAATCAGTTGCATTTCTATACATCAATTACAAACTATCAGAAAGGGAAACTAAGAAAACAATCCCATTTACAATTGTATAAAAGATAAAATAAAATACCTAGGAATAAATTTAACCAAGGATGTAAAAGAACTGTACTTGGAAAATTATAAGACAGTGAAGAAAGAAACTAAACAAGATACATTTAAGTGAAAGAATATACCGTGTTCATGGACAAGAAGATTAAAAATTAAAATGTCCATCCTACCAAAAGCAATCTATAGATTCAATTCCTATCAAGAATCAATGGCGTTTTTCACAAAACTAGAATATTCCAAAAATTTATATGGAACCACAAAAGACCCCAAATAGCTTCAGCAATCTTGAGAAAGAAGAACCAAGTTGGAGGAATCACTGATAACCTCTACTACAAGACCATAGTAATCAAAACAGCATGGTACTGGCATAAAAAGACATATAGATCAATGGAATGGAATAGAGAGCCCAAAAATCACCTATAAATCACCAAAAATAAACTCACACTTTTATGGTCAATTAATATTTGACAAAGGAGGCAAGAATACAATGGGGTAAAGATAAGTTTACTCAATAAATGGTATTGGGAGTATTGGATAGATATATGTAACAAACTGAAACTAGAACACCCCTTACACTATATGTAAGAATAAACTAAAAATGGATTAAAGTCTTAAATGTTAGACTCAAAACCATAAAAATCTTAGAAGAAAACATAGGCAGCAAAATCTTGGACATTTCTCATAGCATTTTTCTGGTATCTCCTCAGGCAAGGGAAACAAAAAAAAAAAAAACAAAAACAAACGGGACTATATCAAGCTAAAAAATTTTTTGCACAGCAAAGGAAAGCATCAATGAAATGAAGACAACCCAGTCAATGGGAGAACATATTTGCCAATGATACATCTGATAAGGGGTTAATATCCAAAATTTGTAAAGAACACATACAACTCAACACTGAAAAAGCAAAAAGCCAATTAAAACATGGACAAAGGACCTGAATAGACACTTCTCCAAAGAGGACATACAGATGGTCAACAGACATGAAAAAATACTGAATATCACTAATCATCAGAGAAATGCAAACTAGAACCACAATGCGATATCACCTCACACCTGTCAAAATGGCTATCATCATCAACAAATCACCAAACAACAAGTGCTGGCGAGGATGGTGGAGAAAGGGGAACCCTCATACACTGTTGGTGGAAATGCAGATTGGTGCAGCCACTCTGGAAAGCAGTATGGAGTTACCCTAAAAATTAAAATGGAATTGCCTATAACCCTGCAATACCACTTCTGGGAATATATCCAAAGGGACCTGAAACACTAATTCAAAACAATATATGTACCCTATGTTCATTGCAGCATATTTACAATAGCCAAGATCTGGAAAGAACTCAAGTGCTCATCAGTTGATGAGTGGATAAAAAAGCTGTGGTACATTTACACAATGGAATACTATTTGGCAGTAAAAACAGAAGGAAATCTTACCATTTTCAACAGCATGAATGGACTTGAAGAATATTATGCTAAGTGAAATAAACCAGTCAGAGAAAGAAAAGTACCATATGATTTCATGTATATGTCGAATCTAATGAACCAAATAAACTAACAACAACAAAAATAGAAACAGACTCCTAGATACAGAGAACAGACTGACAGCTGTCAAAGGAACAGGGAGTAGGGGAGGTGAGTGAAAAAGATGAAGAGATTAAGAAAAAATTCCCCAAACACCTCATATACAAACAGTATGGTGATTATCAGAGGAAAAAGGGGGTGATGGATGTAGGAGAAGGTAAAGGGGAATAAATGGTGATGGAAGGAGACTTGACTTGGGGTGGTGAACATACAATATATAGTGGCACTTAATTCATTCCAGAAAACAGTTCAAGAAGCGATTTGTTTGAAAACTAAACCACCACCCCCCATTAAAAAAATAATGTACATGGAATTAATGTTCCAGACCCCACACAATTCTTATTTTTCTTATATACAGTAAATGTCTAAATTCTTGTTTTCACAACTTTCCTTTTCACTTTGCAACCTTCTGAGGACCATATGTATATAAGCAGCAACAAAAGCAAAGACAAAAAAACATGAAAATAGTCATAGCACAATTTCCTGAGATATTAACAATGCGAGGTTTAGCGGTAAACTGACTCATACTCATGCATTCTTTCCTTTGTCACCTGAGAGACACGTGACTGATCATACAGGTATCAGAATGAAAGGGTTGTCTGGTCGAGAACCGAAGTTTTGTTAACAATTCTGTTGAGAATCGAATTGTTCGAGATGGGAGATGTTCAAGAATCGAGGTTTGACTGTACAGATGATGAATTACAGAATTGTTCCCCTGAAATATAAAACCCAGATAGCCACATTACTATTATCAGATAAAAAATAATAATTCCTTAATGTAATCAGATATTTAGTGTTTATATTTGTCTTATAAATTATTTTGCATAGTTTTTGTTCCAATTAGAATCTTAATGAGTTCCATCCATTGCAACTGCTTGATGTGTCTGTTAAATTCTTGTAATCCACAGACATCTTTTTATTTTTCCTTAAAATTTATTCGTTCAAGAATCTGAATTGTTTGTCCTATAGATCATGGTTATATTTATTTTACATATATAAATATAGCATTTAACTTATCTTTTAAAAAAATATGTTTTTATTGATTTCAGAGAGAGGGCGAGGCAGAGAGATGGAATCATTGATCAGCTGCCTCCTACATGCCCCCTACTGGGGATTGAGCCAGCAACCCAGGCATGTGCCCTGACTAGAAAATGAACTGTTGACCTGGCTCATGGGTTGACACTCAACCATTGAGTCACACTGGCCAGGTTATTTCACCTATTTTTATTGTCCCTGTGTTTTCTGTTACATTGTTAATGAAAGTCAGACCAGAAAAAATAAAAATGTATAATCTCAGGCCACACTGATTCATATATTAATGTTTGAGAAACATCAGATCAGAGTACAGGCTCAGAATCAGGAAACCCTGATTAGAATCACTGCTATATCACTTACTGTATTAACATGGACAAATCAGCCTCTGTGTACTTCTGTTTCCTCAACTGTGAAATAGGGATAGCTGATCTCCCCATTTCCACACTTACATCCAATCCATTCTCTAGGGAGCAGCACAAGTAATCTTCTTAAAACATAAATCAGCTCATATTACCTTCTCGCTTAAAACCTTTCAACAGTTTCCCTAGAATCATATCCAAACTCTATAACCATATCCCACTGGGCCTTGGCATGATTTGGCTCCCAAAACTCTCTCCAATCTCTTCTCTTCACAACCACATTAGTCTTTCTGTTTAGTTTCTGGAACACTCTTAAGTTCTTTCTGGCCTCTAAAGCTATACAAGTGCTATTCCCACTTAAATGCTTCTGCCCCACACTCCCATTCTTCCCATAGCCAGTTCCATTCGAGGAACTAAAATAAGAACTAAAAAGTGGCTACCCATGGCAACATAGTACCTAAAGCTGGTCTAATTTGTTGTTATTTTTCTGCTTGTTTCTCTCATAGCAAGTATCAATTAATGTAATTGGTTTGATTTTCTATACTGTTAAGCTCTTAGCATCTAGCACAGCATCTTACAAATGATAGGTACATATAATCTATAGAATGGAGTTCAGGAAAGAAGTATGCCCTGAGGAAAAAAATCTGTGATTGTCGGCATATAAACAGTGAAGACATAGGTCTGGAAATGATAGCTTACAGAAAAGAGGAGGCCCAGAACTGAGTTCTTATTTGATCTAACATTTAAAGGAAAGGAGAAGGAGAAGTACTTAGCAAAGGAGAGGCCAGTGAGGTAGAAGCAAAACTAATTCACAGTATCACAGAAGACAAAAGATGGCAGGACTGATCAGTTGTGTCAAATGTCAAAATGAGCTATGTCCAGAAAAATATTCACTGAAATTGGAAGTAGAGATAACGTGAGAAACAATAGTTTCAGTGGGGCGGTGGGAAAGAAAAACAGACTGGAGTCAAGGAATCAATGGGAAGTGAGGCAATATGCATGGCATGCGCAGAAAACTCTTGTGAAAGGTTGGCTGTGAATGCAAGCAGAGAATACGGGGTCACTGAAAAGTAGAGGAAGGTGGGGAAAAAAGATAATGGAAAGAAAATCCCTAAGAAAGCTCAGAATAGGGGACCATTTAGCCCCTCACTATTTCACCTTAACATAATGAACACTTATGTGGGTTTTAAATAGCACAAATACTACCCAGAATTAAGACAATTCTCTTCCTAATCTACTAAAACCTGACTGAATGCCCTTCCCTATGTGTTTAAGTTGTATCCTGTACCTATCCCTTTCCTGACTATTAAATGAGAAAATGTCTGCCATAGGGTGGGGAACAAAAAACCACCTGGAAAGGGAAGAAACATACATTATTAGTGGTTGCCTCTAGGTGGCAGGATAACATAGTTTTATTTTTGCTTCATGCTTTTCAATTCCTTCCAGTTTCTATAATCAGGCATCCATTTATAACGAGAATAGTTTTGTACAATTTTTCTTAAGGTAGAAAACACTAACTCTTGAGCCAAAGGGCCTGAATCAAATTAAGAACAATACCACCTAAACAAATGCCTTGGATAGGCTTGGTGCCTACTCTTGGAGCTTCCTTCTGATGTCTTCTGCTATTTAATCCTGGAGGTTAGCACTCAAGATTTGTTGATTTGGTTTATTATTGGTAGGTTAAGTAATGTGGATGAATCAAAGTCAGCCTAAAATTCCCACTGAAATCATGGAAAAGCATTATGGCAGTTTTTAACCAAAAAAAAAAGCTTACAGAACATAATTCAATGTGCCACAGAGCAAAACACTCGATTTTTTGCCTTGCAGTCAGTGATTCCCTTTGCCTTTCTGCAGTAGCTGAAAGTAAATGCAGGTGAGAACTGTCCAACGATCCATCATGTCAGGAAGCAGCAAGCTGAATCTTGAAACCCAGCCTGCTATTCACTATTTGATTACAGAGGCACAGACATCACGTTAACTGGTTTGTTAAAGGGGGCACCAACTGATTGTCAGGCCCTTCCATCCAGTCTAATGTTTGGTTTACTAAGTCCAAGAGTAGCCACATAACCAGTAAGTGGCAGAACCTGGATTCTAACCAAAGTCTGCTCCACAACTCTACAGCATATAAAATGTCTATATGCACCCCACCACCACCCCTACAGATACCAACGTCCCTATCCTTGACCACATAAAACATGACCCAAATGATTTGCTGACCTAGATTTTATTGGACACGGATAACAAGATGTATAACAAAGCAACTAACAGAGTACACAGATGTTGAATTATGCTGTACACTGAAAATTATGTTAACCAATGTTACCCCCCAATAAATTTAATTAAAGAAACATCGTGCAGGAAAAATAGCAGTCCATAGTAACTGTTCAATGTTTGCTGCTGTTAAGGAAAATAAACTCACAATAATAATAAAGCAATTGAATAGCTTTTACTCAAGACAAATCTGGAAATTATCTGCAGAAATACTTTGACAGAGTATATCTTTCAAAATCTGAAAACACTATACCTCTTGATGTTTTTAAACACTTGGTCTTGGTGTTTTGCAGCACTTCCGTATACTCAAAGAAAATATGGGCAAGGGCACCAAAGAAGAATCTGATACCTCATCACTGATTTTGGAGGGAGGGATGGTGTCCGAGAATACATCCTCTATACATCCTTTATCCTACTGTCCTGGGAAGCTGCAGATCCACAAGTTATCCTTCTGGTCACTACTTCCAATTACTTAGAGAGAGAAACTGGCATCAAAAGAATTTGGCAACAAACTAGGGCTCACCAAAGTTGTAGATCAGTTTTGCCAGCAGCGAGGAAATGGCAGAATGCCAAGGAGCCCTTCTTAGCATTCCCAACAAAAAATAAAAACAGCAAAGTTATGCAAATGAAGGAGGAGAGAAAGCGTCCCTGTCTATACATTTTAAATTGATACTCTGGAACAATCCTAGTCTACCCTTTAAGAATGATCTGTGTCTCCCACCCCCTTCCTAAATTGTGACTGGATTTGGTGCAAAAGATCTATTATAACAGTAACTGCTTATTCCCTATCTCATCACATCCAATTTCAAAGTTGCTGCACATACTTTTTCAGTCTTACCCATCTGTAACAGAAAATTAAGACATCAGCCTTTAAATACTCTTTATTCAAATGTCAAGAACTTAACCACGTAGAAAAGCCTCCACTATCTATTAGGTGAATTTCACCCAGAAGGGCCACAGGCAGCATTCATTGAGTTCAGGAAAATAAATCCACCAGAAGTCAAACTACTTAAAAAAATTAAATCTTGAGTTCTCAACCCTGGCTGTGCAAAATCACCCAAGACATATTTTGAAAACTAATAATGTCTGGCCATACAAATATCTGACTCAGTAGATATGTGATAGGAACTTTCTCCTTTTTTAAGCTGTATAGGTGATTTAGGTGCACAGCCAGACTTGAGAGGCACCTTGCTAGATATTAATTATGCTTTGCCAATGTGTTACTCACTTAGGAATTTGTTTTAAAATAATGAGGGAGGGAGTAAGGTCTAAATAAAACAAAAGCCATGTGTTGATAACTGTTGAAGCTGGGCAACAGGTACACAGGTTTTATTATACTATTTTCTAACTTTTGTGTATATTTGAAAATCTCATAAAAATATTTTAAATTTAAGCCTTTATCCTGCCAGATCCCTCCATTCCATCCTCCATATTGCTGGTAGAGCAATAGCCCCATAAACTCAAAATCTACCTACATCATCAAGGAAAAACTCCTTACCTAACCTAGAATGCAAGACAGCTAGGACTTAGTTTCCCTCTTACCAGGGCCATGATATCACATAATATTCCCCTCCATTCCCCACAAGCTTAATCATGTCAAGCTTTTTACAGTTCCCAACATTCAAGACTTTTGATACACTGACTCAAATTGCTATTGCTCTCTGCGGAAATGGATGCTGTTCTCTGCATATCCCCTAGAACTCTGCTTAAATGTCACCTCCTCTATGAAGCTATTTTAGATATCTCTCCCTGCAAGTAAAACTGACCACTCCCTCTTTTATGCCCCCAATGTACCTGGCGTATATACCCTAAACCAAACATACTTCTGTTTATTTACATGTCTATCTCTTCACTAGAGTTCTGAATGAACAGAACTGTGTCTACTTATCTTTGTGTTCCTGTCACCAGCACAGAAACTTTTATTATATTATTAAATGAATAAATGACTATCTAATAAATGTTTAATGAAGCTAAAAAAAAATCCAAGTCACATTAAACTCTTGGTGAAATTTTCAACTGAGAAAAACCTATTTATACAATTCATTCAATCTGCATCTTTCCATTCAACAAATACTACATAAATGAACATACTATATGCAGGGTATTGCAATGGGTGATATGAATTAGCCCGGTGTACAGAAATACAAAATCAGAAAAAAAGGAAGATTAGGAGTAATGGTAATATAAAAACAATGAAACTCTAGTACACAAAAATGCACAATTACAACTTCCTAGTGGCCAAAGCAAAGCTGAAAAATAATCACAAGTTCAACACAGTACATTAAATAAATCCTTATATAACACCAATCATAATCCTCTTGCTTTTTTTAAAAAAAATTGGATTTTTAGAGATTAAAGTTGCATAAAGCAGAAACTACCTTTAGTAAAAGTGAAACAATTGGCCCAGCTTTTGTCTTTGGTCATAGTGCTTTATTCTAATATTAGAAAATACAAGAACAAAAAAACACAGCTTTTGGACATTCTTAATGACATGGAGAAATCTTTATAGATTTCTTATTGTCCTATGTTGAGGGATCAGTACAAAACTCCTGAAATTCTATGAAAAAACTTTGCACGTGTTGCTATTTTTCTGGGAAGATAGTTGATAGCTTTCACTGGCTTCTTAAAGAGATCCATAACTTGCCCTAACCGGTTTGGCTCAGTGGATAGAGCGTCGGCCTGCGGACTGAAGGGTTCCTGGGTTCGATTCCAGTCAGGGGCATGTACCTTGGTTGCTGGCACATCCCTAGTAGGGGGTGTGCAGGAGACAGCTGATCGGTGTTTCTAACTTTCTATCCCTTTCCCTTCCTCTCTGTAAAAAAAGAAAAGAAAAGAAAAGATCCGTAACATGATCTCCAAGACACTGTCTGCTTAGCCATACAATGTTTTCTTAAATATATATATATATATATTTTATTAATTTCAGTGAGGAAAGGAGAGGGAGAGATAGAAACATCAATGATGAGAGAAAATCACTGATCGGCTGCCTCCCGCACGCCCCACACTGGGGATCGAGCCTGCAATTTGAGCATGTGTTCTGACCAGGAGGAAACAAACCATGACCTTCTGGTTCATAAGTCAATGCTCAACCACTGAGCCATGCCAGCCAGGCCCGTACAATGTTTTCACTCTCACTTATGAAACACAGGTATATGGTATTTCCTCTAAAGCCACATGATAGGCTGTCAAATATAGTACAGGAAACCAGAGAAAAGAATTCCAACTCTCTTGCAGTATTCAGCTCCAGTTCTGTCATATCCCGGAGTTTTCAAAGGAATATGCAACATCTCTAAAGATTAAATCTCCTCTGAGTAAGGGGGAATTCTGTATTCCTGGATTAAAAAAATCCTCTAGTCCTGCCCTGGCTGGTGCTCAGTGGTTAGACCACCAGCCCTTGAACCCACGGGTCACAGGTTCAAATCCCAGCCCCAGTTGGGGGCATGTATGGGAGGCAACCAATTGATGTCTCTCTCTCACATGAATGTCTCTCTCTCTTTCCCCTCTACCTCCCACCTCCCTCCCTACCATTTTCTCCAAAAATCAATGGAAAAAAAATATCCTTGGGTGAGGATTAAAAAAACAAACCACAAACCTTCTAGTCAAGTATGCTGAAGAAAGGTAGAAAAGGCAAAAACCATCTATAGAAAAGCTAGATGAAGTATATTTCTAAATAAAAGCTAGATTTTAATGGCTTAAAACATCCTGACAAAAGATTTATCTATATGGGAGAAGGGAGTACCTCAGTACTATATTTGTTACCATACACGCTAATTATTTTAAATTTAAAGACAGAGAGTGAGGAATACGACTGGAACAAAGTCAAAATGAAGTAGAGGACGACAGCATAATAGAGAGGCCTGGGAGTCAGACAGAACTGGGCTTATATTCTATTTACTAGCTGTATGATCTTATGTAGTTACCGTACCACTGTGAGTCAGTAAACCTCTGTAAAATAAACAAAAGTCTGTCCATAGGATTGCGCCTGGCAAAGAGTAAGCCATACCATTATTTGTTACATTTCTTTTAGCTCCAGGTTAATCTAAGGTCAGCAATCTTATGTTGGGTTGTGTCTCTCTCTCTCTCCACCCCCCCACCCCCTTCTCTCTCTCACACACACATACTCAAAAGCAAAAAAGAGCAGGTCTTTTCATCCTTCTACATGTTATCTGCATATGAAGGACAAAGTACATATTAATCTCTAGACCAAGCATATCAAACTCGAAGCAAGCGGCCCACCAACCGCAAGTTTGACATGCTTGCTCTAGACTGTTAGCCTTAAGTACTGACATGAACCTAAAAACTAAACTATAATGATGTTCCGGGACTCACTGACATGTTTTATAGCCTACTAAATAATGTTTGGTTGGGTCATGCCTCTTAACAATCAAGAGATTTTACGTGTATCTCAATTATTCTGAGCTGGTTCAGATGAATTTGGAAGGAACAGAGACAAAGATTCTTTTATATGGTTTAGAACAGCGGTCGCCAACCTTTCAGACCTCATGGACCACCAATGGTCCGCAGAACACCAGTTGGCAACCGCTGGTTTAGAAGAACAAGTTATTTATAGCAATTATCAACATGATAGCAAGCTCCTTTCAGTATGATGAAAATAATTCTAACCTCACAGGTTTAAGATCAAATTAGTTCATTGATTTTTTTTAAAGCTTTAAAACAAAGCATTTAGAAAAAAGATTATGCCCTAACATAGACATAACTGCCGCTGTTTGAGTAAATTTAACAGTACCACACACAGCCTGGCACATAATTATTCCCAATGTTCTTTAAAGAAACCAAACCATGTAAACAATCGGCTGCTTTAAAATACCTATATCTTTAACATGAAAGGTGTGAGCTGAAAATGAAAGAATAGTATGCAAAGGTAGTCTAGTTCCCTGCCACCAATTGACTTCTAACACCACTTCTTCAAAATAGACTCTCCCAGGCCGTGGTATTTTGTGGAAGAGCCACACTCAAGGGGCCAAAAGAGCCACATGTGGCTCGCGAGCCGCAGTTTGCCGACCATGGCCTTAGGACAATCTGGGCCTCAAACATACATCATCAAATGGGAATGTAATTACTAAGATCTCTTGATACGCTATACTTTGCCTTCAGTTCAAGATAAATGTTAAGTATTAAACACAACTAATCTGAATTGTTCTCAAAATTAAAGAGAAAAATGGCAACCAAGCCAGTTTTCTACTTGGCATAAATCCAACTTTTTAAAATTGTTGACAGTATTAAGATGTCCCCTATAACCCTCCACCTTTGCCCTTCTCCATAAACTACGCTTTTCCAAATAATTCACTTTTAAGCTGAGCACATTCTGAAAGATCAAATAAGTTTTCCCAAGATGGAAAACAGGAGCTTTTTGGGTAACCAGTTGGATGAAAATAAACCTGCAACCCAGGTATGTGCTTTTGGGTGGTGTGGCTCAGTGGTTACTGTGTCAACCCATGCACTGAAGGGGTGTGTGTTTGATTCCTAGTCAAGGGCACAGACCTGGGTTGCAGGTTTGATACCAGTCCAGTCGGGACACGTGTGGGAGTCAACCAATCAATGTGTCTCTCTCACAGCAATGTTTCTCTCTCTCCCCCTCCCTCCTTTTCCCCTCCACTCTCTCTGAAAATCAATGGGAAAAATATCCTTGGGTGAGGATTAACAACAACAAAAAAAGCACATACTTCACATCATGACTCAAACATAAAAACTAAACTATAAGAGTATTAGAAAATAATATTCTTGTAATCTTGGCAAAGAACTTCCAAGCAAGATACACAATCTAAAAACCACAAAGGAAAGAAAAAAGGGAGAAGATTTGACTACATAAAAATCTCAAACAATAAGCAATAAATATCTGCAAGAGGATAAAGGGTTAGTACTTTTAATATACAAAGAACTCTCAACTAGTAATTATAAAAATGCTAATCAAAGCAAGCATGTGCTATTTGACACATGCATGCTGAAGGATTTAAGGATAAAGTGTCATTCTTACTTCATATGCTTCAGAAAAGTTAAATACATATATAAATCAAATATGACAAGCTCTTAAAAATTGTTGGATACTGCTGATGATCTATACAAATGCTCCTGTGCTATTATTCTTTCAGTATTTTTATGGATATTTTCATAATTAGAAAGTTGGAAGGTAATGGATTACATTTTTAAAATTTATTTTTTTTAAAAAATGTTTATGCTACACAGGAATAAAGAAAAGCCTTGGAAGAATATACTGTATACCAACATATCTTTGGCAGAATTTCAGATTTCTGTGCTTATCAGTATTTTTCAATAATAAGCGATGTATACTTCTATAATCATCAAAAATATTACTTAAAGATAAAGTCAAGAAAGTGTTTTCATACAAGAGTTACAATTAAATGAACAAAGGACTAAATAAGATTTCACAAACTCTAAAATAGTATGTAAATTTAATATTATACAAGAGATAACAGATTGTTGTGTGGACAGCACATAGTTTTTGAATTTCTACTTACATGAGTAATTTATACCATTCTCAAGGCATAAAAATCCAAGCAATTCATGGTAATGCTCATAGAAGGGAAGGGAACACTAGGCGAAAAATTATGTCCCCTTTACCTATACTACCTGCCCTCTAAAAGATTTGAGGCAAAAATAAATGTTAAATATGATCAATTCAGGGAGGGGTAGGAAAGGGGTTATTATATTATTCTCTGTACTCTTCAGTATATTTAAAATTTCTCAGAAACAGAAATGCAGATATTATAGAATAAGCTCCAATTCTTCTTGACCACTCCTCCCAAATAAATATTAACAGTTTACCTCAGTTTAAAAAAGACTTATAAATAGCATCCTATAATCAATACTACCTTGCACCTTGCCAAAATTATCTCCAAAATAGCAGTATTAATTTATACCACTGTGGGCATTATTTAAGACCAGACTTTTCCCTATATTTCTGCTAGGACTCGCTATTTCAAAAAAGAATTTTTTTGGGCCAATCTAATGGTTAAAAGAGATATCTTAATTTGCATTTCTGATGCTTAGTTGGAGTATCTATTCTTGTTATTAGACATTTTTCAGTTCCTATTCTTGGAAAAGCATATCCCAAATTTTCTAAATGTTACTCTTGTCATTAAGATGAGAACACAATGCCCTGGCCTATGTGGCTCAGTTGGTTAAGTATCAGCCCATGCAGCAAAAGGATGCTGGTTGGCTTTCTGGTGAGGGCACAGGCCAGGTTACAGGTTCAGTCTCTGGTTGGGGTGCACACAGGAGGCAACTGATCTCTCTCTCTCTCTCTCTCTCTCTCTCTCTCTCTCTCTCTCTCCTCTCTCTCTCTCCCCCTCCCTCCCCTCTTCCCTTCCTCTCTCTCTAAAAGCAATAAAAACATTGTTTTTAAAAAAGATGAGAACACAAAATGGTGACTGAATATGCTGTAGGAGTAGGAATCCTTTTCTGAAATAAGAACACATTTTATAGTTTCTTCTAAATTAATTCAGTAATAGAAACGGCTGAAAATAATCCTTTCAGATTAAAAAGTATTAGTTTCAGGCTACTCTACTACAGGAATACATAACACCCTTCAGGAGTTCATAACATCAAGCTAAAAGAAATAAACGCATCTAAAGAACGAGTCTTGTGAGGAAATGAAACAATGGTTGAGGCAATTGATACATTTGGGATACATTTAACTTAACTTGTATTGCATTTTGAGTCCATGATGTACTTTTCATATATCTTGTTTAACCCTAACAAAATTACTATGTAACATTCTGGTGCCCTCCTGTAAAATGCTACAGCCAATATTGTTCACTCCTCGTTATTGTACCGATCCCTTTGAGTGTGATTTACAGGTCTCCCTCCCATAGCAGACCATGCTGCCCTCCAGTCTCCAGTTGCTTATCTCTGTATTCCCAGTATCTGGCAGTACTATGCCCTCAAATACTTGTTGAGTGAATGATTTATCATCAGCCCCACTTAAAGGACGAGGAAATGGGCTTAGTGATGAAATAATATGCCCCAAGTAACATAGCTATTAAGTATTTATTTTACATAAATTACAATGGCTTTATCATTGTAGGGCACTCTATAATTTAAACATTTTAAAATACATCATTTCACTTTAATGCTTACAACAGCTGATTAAGTAGGCTTTTTGATTACCATTTTATAGATGAGAATAAAAATTCTGTGATTAAACCCTAGGTCCACTCAAATCCTAGTTTATAGGAAGTACAGCTGTCTCTTTACATACTAGATAGATCACCAACTGGATTTAGGAGTCTCTACTTTTTATTTATTTATTTTTTTGTTAATCCCCATCTGAGGATATTTTTCCATTGATTTTTAGAGAAGGGAGGCGGGGAGAAACATCGATGTGAGAGAGACAATCGACTGGTTGCCTCTGGCATGCGCCCCAACAAAGGCTGAGGATGGAGCCTGCAACCTAGGTATACGCCCTTGACCAGAATCAAGTAGTCCAGAAAAAAAGCACACCACCCTTCAGTCTGTGGGCCAACGAGCCCCTATCTTTATGTAACAAACATCTGGGTGGGTGATAGAGGGGAAAGGAGAAGGTCAGAGGAAGACAGTTAAAGCAACAGGACAGAAGTTGGAGACCAGGTGTAGATCCATCTAAAGACCATAAACTGATAGTGTAGTGTCAACCACATGTGCCACTTTGGAATCTAATCTTGGCCCAAAGGTTTTTCTTGATATTACTCTGTATTCACAGAAGACAATTGCAGGCTTTCTCACATATCAGCAGTCTCAAAGGCCAGGGAGGGATACAGAGCTAAGAAGAACTTTGAGAAACAATAGATTATATTATGCATGGACAAAGCAGGGGAAGAAATGATAACACAAAGGAAAAGACTAAGGAACTTTAAACATGGTCTTTCTTAGTCTTTAATTGGGCTGTGCGTTTTAAGAGCAGAGACAAACTTTCATTCATTTTCTCTTCCCAGCTCATATTACTTAGAAACACTCAATAAATACTTATTTAATTGAATGAAGAGAGGGTAAGATGTGAGGGGGGAAAAAGATAGAATATTAATTTTAAAAGTTTCCAATTTATTAAGCACTTACTATGTATCCAGTGCTGTCCTTTTATATAAAAAGAAATATTTACCTATTTTCTAACCTGCAATATATGGGCCAATCAAATATGTTAATAGTGATACTGATGACTATAAGGAAGATTCATTATGGGTTACTAAGGTTACAGCAGAACCCTGAACAGAACAAACTTTAACAATAGGGGGCTGTATAGATTGGTTACCAGGGCAACCAATGTATTGCACATCACCACAGAACTGGGTAAGACACTTCATAGGGTATGAATGTGACTCTTGAGGCTTGCAAAAAGTGAAAAACTACTCTGGCGGAACATTCTGTTATAATTGACCAGAGCCTTAGACCCTAAATGACCAAAGAACAAACCCCATTCCTTCCCACCATTTGATGATCCCAACACAGACTGGAAGGGTCCAGACATGCTTTGCTAACTGGTCATCAATTCACCACTATGACTGCCCTCTCTGAGCTGTTGGAAGCATTAAGCAAAATAGAATGTTAAAGAAATTATTATGTACTGACTACCTATAGTGTACTAACACCTTGCATTTTCTCATTTAATCCTTATAACCCCAAGACTATGGCATTTTCCACAGAGGCAACTGACAGGGTTAGGTTACTTGCCCAAAGTGATAGATAAGTGGCCAGAAAAAATTTTTAAATGGAGCATTTTTCCTGCCCTTCTTATATAAGTTATATCACTGAGTAACCTTATAAAATTATTCCAGCTAATATATGAAAATAAAATGGAGTTAGAATGCTACCATTTTGACACTTTCAATGAATTAACAGATCTAAGCTTTGGACAGCAATAGCTGTTAACATAAAAAAAAATATCCAAGACATCATTACAACCTGATGAATATTGTGAATGAACACAAAACTGCCAATATTCTTGCCAAAGGGAATGAACCTGAAGTTATAAAGCCTCTGGATCCAGCTGTCAATCTGCAGAAAATACAGAGGACAGAGGAACATGTTGAACTGTGCTGAGTATGCAACCAGAAAACTTCAGTCTGTGGGAAACTACAGGTCAAATGGTCTGAGTTCAACAGGCATAGTATAGAGGGGGGGGGGGGGAGCAAAAAAAAGGGAAGTTATAGATATCTAAAAGACAAATCGAGTTTTTAAAAACGGACAAAGTAAATTACTATCCAGGGATGCACACTTGGATAATAAAACCATAACAGAATGCAAAGAAGTGATTACTATAAAGTCAGGATAGCAGATACTTTCCGAGGGAGGGAGGATGCTGTGCTTGGGATGGACACATGGAAGGACTTCTAGGTGACAGGCAGAGTTGTACTTCTTGATTGGGTCGTGGTTACAAAGGTGTTTGCCTTAAAATAATTAAACTATAAATTTGTTTTTGGGTGGTTTTCTGTATCTGTATTCTACTCTTTGCAATTAGAAAGACATTTTAATCACATGAAAACTGCTTGTATACAGCATGATTCCATTTGTATGAAATGCCCAGAATAGACAAACATATAAAAACATAAAGCGATGAAAATGTTCTAAAACTGATGTGGTAATGGTTGTACAACTGTGAACATACTAAAAACCAATGAATACTTTGAATGGGCAAATTGTATGGGATGTGGATTATATCTCAATAAAGCTGTTCAAAAAGTCTAAGACGCCCCCAGTTCAGGCAAGACACACTTTAAAAATACAGGCAAGGGTGGAACCTGGGAATGTGAATTCCTGACAAATTCCCAAGTGATACTGCTGATACTGATGAGGCCATATTTTGAAAACCACTTTAACAAAATATTTCAAAACTGCTTCTAGATGAAGGCAGTACTAAATAGCACTGAAGAGTAAAGTATTTTTACTCAGGGACTGAGAAAGTAGTCCAGAAAAAAAACACACACACCAGTTAACACTCTATGCCTAGCATTGTTCTATTTCAGTGGTTCCCCGGCTCACCAACATCTCCTGGGAAATTGTTGGAAATGCAAATTCTCAACACGTTACCCACTTACAGAATCAGGAAATCTGGGGGTGGAGCCCAGCAATCTGTGTTTTAGCAAGCCCTCTAGGTGATTCTGATGTTCCATTAAGTTTAGAACCATTGTTCTCAGCATTTTATATGCATTAACTCTGCTAAACTTCTCCAAAATCCTATGAGGTAGGTAACACCATTTTACGGATTAAGAACTGTGGCACAGAGGTTAAATAATTTGCACAAGATGACAGAGCTGGTAAAAAAGAAAAAATGAAGTCAGAAAGAAAAAATGAAGTCAGAACCTGAACCCAGGGAATCTTGACTCCAGTGTTCTTAATTATTGTGCTGAAAGGTACTTCCATCTCTTAAAAACTCAATTGGCAGAATGTAATAATAAATAATTAGTAGTGGAAGCAATCTTCCCAAAAGTGTTCCAAGACATAAATAGCCACCAAATATAACACACCCAAGTATTTCCAGAGTAATTATCTCTGGTATCTAGTTATAAGGACTTAAAACCTGGGTTATGCTAAATATGGTAAATTCATGGCAGCATGTTCACTTATCAATCTTTAAAATCTAAATGATTATTCCAGAATAATTTGCATCGCCCTACTCCTAGTCCCTTTTTGTTACTACTTAAAGATTATTGAAAAGGAAAGATCACTTTCTCAATATCTAAGATTACACAATCAGAATCTCAAGTTTGAAAACTTTCACATTCATCTAGTCCAACTAGCAATCCTGACTGAATGGATCTACAAAACCAATCTCGATTTAATGATACATTCATAAGAAGCTAAAACAAGTTCCAACTTTCTGTAAAATCACATTCTGGGACCAATCCATGTCACCACTGTAATTTTTAAAGCCAAATGGTTAAAAACTTTCTAAGGGAACTCAAAGTTGAAAATGCTCAGGTTAACAGCCCAAACAAAATACATAGTTGTTTTACTCATAGTGAGCCACTCCTTCACTATCTGAAAGCATTGCTATAACCAGAAGACCAAGTTGGTCAACAAGTACATCAAGTTTTAGCAACTCAACCCCTATGACACATCAAATGAGAAGGCTTCCAAAGAATCTCGGGAGTTGAATTATCCCTGACATTAACATATTAAACATCTGGTAACCAGTCATTGAGAAAACGAGTCAGAGAACAATACAGCAAAACACCCAGAACCCAAGTGCTTATGACTATCAACCTTATAGATGGTAAGATCATTGTAAAGCAGCCTAATATGGTTATAGCCACACATCAGATTTTAACTTGATCTAACTGCAGGAGAGGTAACATGGACTGTAAAGAGCATATATTTTCAGAGCAACCAAGTTTGGCATTTCAATAATACTTTGAAACCATGGTTTAAAACATACAACAGAAGAAGAAAAAAATCCAACAGCATTTCCATTATAAAGTTTAACTGTTAAGAACTCTGGAAACAATTCAAATAATAAAATGCCTATGTGTAATGCTCTGTGCCAAAAATCTAGTTATCCTACTTTCACAAACTCAGAAGGTTTAAGTGACCTATTCAAACTTTCTAACTATAGAAAACTTACAAGGGTAAATATCTAATGACATCTAATGTGCTTGAAATTTTTTTGTTAAATGAATGAACTTCACTGCATTTCCCAAGAAATCACTTCTTTAATACTCAGTCTATTTTCAACTAGTGATCTGATTTCTCCATTAATAACAAAGAACTAAAGTATGAACTCATGATCCATAACACTGGATTCACACTCATATTTCATCTAATACCCCAAAAACTTTCATTCATGACCTGTATACCCTCTTTACCCCTTCAACTTGGAATCACTCTCGTTTTACATGTAGGCACAAATGACCTTGGCTCTGCCTCTATTTGTGCTTAAGTCAAAGGCTGGCTGGAGTCTGTCCAATTTCCTTTCTCAGGTTCTGACGGTGAAAAAGACAAGACAGTAGATCCCAAAATGGCCAATGCTATACAAGGAAAGAAATGAGCAGTATAGCCCGAGCTGGTTTGGCTCGGTGGATAGAGCGTTGGCCTGTGGACTGAAGGGTCCCGAGTTCGAGTCTGGTCAAAGGCACATGCCCAGGTTGCGGGCTTGATCCCCAGTAGGGGGGCATGCAGGAGGCAGCCAATCAATGATTCTCATCATTGATGTTTCTCTCTCTCCCTCTCCCTTCCTGAGATCAATAAACATATATATATTTTTAAAATGAACAGCTTAAAGGACTTTATGCTGGGGGGAAGGGGGTAGGAAAACATCATTTCCAGAAGAAATAAAATGAAAAATAGTAACAGGAAAACTACAGTTGTGTAAAATAACTGGATATCAGGATGTAAGTGCAAGCTCTCAAAAACTGTTTAGTACTGCCATTTCAAAAAGTATATTACAACCAGAGGAACTCATCACTAAGACTCAATAGCTTAGAAGCTATGGGTCAGAGTAGCTGAGATACCAACATCAAAAGAATAAAAAGCAACATTATGACATAGTATAAAAATAACTAAACCACCTAAGGAAATTGAAACCATGATGAAAAACCCCAAAGGCACAATCAGGTCATTATCCAGGAAACATTAGCTTCTTCCACAAGGAGGCCTACTTTTCATGTGGAGCAGTAAGCAGGGCCAAGACATGGAACTGAAGTCAGGTATCAATTAAATCAAGACTCTGCCACAGAAAAAAAGAATCCATGACTAGTTATTTCGGGATAGTGCCTAGGCCAGCAGTATCAACTCCAACTGGGATATAGGAGATTACTGCCATTGTTCTATTATAATGAGTTCCTCCAAGGTCTTTAACGTATTAGCAAGAATAGGTCGGATACCTACACTGGTATATCATCACCAAATGTGGGGAAAACTATAGGACAAGTTTTTCAACAAATAACTCAGAAGGGAAAAAAAAAACACACAAAAGGGAGGGAGCTTGCAGATTAAACTAGATTTAAGAGCCATATCAATCCTTTGTGATAAATGGACTTTCTTCAGATCCTAATTCAAATTTGAACATTAACTTCATATTTGATATTTTTAAAAAGCATAATTTTTTTGAGTTGTGATAATGGTTTTCAGGTTATGTCTATACAGCCCTTATAAAGATACAAATATTTGCAAATAAAAATATGACAGTAGGGGTTTATTTCAAAATAGCTGGGGGGGGGGGACAGTGGGGAGAAGTATAGATGAAACAGAATGGCTACATGTTGGTAACTTAAAAGCTGGTAATAGGTACACAGGGGGATCATTATACCACCCAATTTTTGTAGGTTTAAAAATTCCTTAGGTCTTTAAAACAGAACTGGTTAGACAAATCTTGTAATTTTATTTTTTTGAATGATACTTAAGGTGAATTAAAAAATCATGTACAGACAGAATTCATTCAAACAGTTTAATTCAGTAATAAGCTCCACTTAAACACAAGAACCAACTAGTGCCACTTCAGATCAATGTTAGAAACCAGAGTAACTCAATTACACAATAGAAAATACATACACCCCCAACATCTCCATTCCAGGAAGTAAAATACAAATGCTACCCACAAAGATTTTAAAAAACTAACCTAAAATCACAGCCAATCATACTCATCCTGATGGGAAATACCAACACTGCTCCAACAGCTTTCTGAACCTTCCTGACCAAGCTGGTCACTGCTGGTTCCTCTGGAGTACTAACACTCAGGTCAGACTACTGAAGTGCCTACAAAAAAAGGTGGGGGATATATACAAACATTTATTAGGGTGTAGGGGAGTTAACCATTATTATATCAATATTCAAACATAATCACGGTTATTATTTCTTAAGCAATCGCCCTCACATATCAATTTACATTTTTCAGGACCTGCTTTAAGCAGTAACAATTCACAACCAACAGCTAAAACAATTCTTCTAATCTGACAACATCCCCTGAGAACTCAACTCAGTTCTCAACCCAAATGAAATTATAGGGGATAGTGATTATTTTATAACCAATTTTTTATCCTCATGATAAATTGATACCAAGGCAAATTTATTATTTTTGGCAAAAAAATTACACACATAAAAAAATGTTCACCTTTATACATGCTTTTTGGCCACACTAGGAGACAAATGATAAACACCCTAGAAACTCAGGTTGAACTTTGCCACTGAACCTTAGACAAAGTTTTTAACTGGTATTTCCACTCCTTCCTCTGAGAGATCTACCTAGAATATATTAAACCTTTTAGGCCACACCTAGATTGTCATTCCCAGATTTATTCTAGTTCTACATGACAAGAGTCAAATTAAAGTTCAGTTAATTTCTGATCACTGCTGATCCATTGTAAAGAACATCAAAGCAAAATCCAAAAACAGAAAGTGATCCCCTGACCTCCAATGAAAGAGGAAAATTCTATTACCTCCAAAGGACTTTAGTGCCCACATATAGGTAATTACTGGATGGTTACCCACAGTAAATTTTTAATCCTAGGTGAACTTTTCATAATCATATTCTTATTTCAAACCCCATCACCCACCAAGGTAAGCAGAAAAAAAGCACTCACTTTAATATTGGTCTAATCAAAATAGAACAGTAAGGAAACTACCTCCATATTGAACAGTCACTTTTATTTAGTTAGAATATTTGAAAACATAAAACGTCAAAAGAATAACACAAGGTAATATATGTATTAAAGAACTGGCAATAATTCCCTTTGGAAAAGAAGCCTGGTATCCCAAACATTTCTAAACTCTCTCAGATAGGAATTATCCTGCCCAGGATAACAGCAGATCCTACACAGATCTGAGATATACGTACCAAACAAGGCAGGTAGGGACAAAGCAGTATGAACATTTGAACTAGCTAGCAAAAGTTCCCTTTATCACCACCATCAAAAGCATGGCACCAAATCTCATCTAGGATAAATGACAAGACAGACTGCCTTTGAAGGAGTAGGTGGAAGCACGGGACCAGGCACCCTTTCTAAAAGACAGAAAAGGGGGTGGGGAGGTTCTTGAGAAGAACATTATGGCTGGTGGTTATTCTGGGATAGTGATTCTGCACTAAAATTCCTTGACTAAAAGGTTAATGCAGGTGGGAATCATATCCAAACATTGGGAACCACTGAAGATAGTTTGGCCTATGAAGAGGGGGGGAAAAAAAACCTGATAGGACTGGCCTAGAAATATATGAAAAAAATTACAGTTAAAGGAACAAAATCTCTTATTCTTTCCTAGGTCATAAAACTGCCACATAACACAGATGTATCTGAAAAAGTACTCTTACACTAAGAAAAAGTAACCACAAGTCAGGCACTTCACAAAATGTCTAGCAAATACAAGTGCTACTGTCCCCATCCCATTATACGGATGAAAAACCTGAGAATATGAAACGTAATTTGACCATGGTCACAAAGTTCAACATGAACCCAAAGCACAGAGTATTTCCACCATACCAAGGCTGCCTTCCCTTGACTGGGGAAGGTTGGTGTCTCCTCAATCTAGGCAACATTGGGGCTAAAATGATACTGAACATGTAATCTAAAAAGGAAACAAATAGACAATTAATTGCCTTTTGTAAGGAATGCTGGGAGTAGAAAAAAAAGTAGCCCAGGGTAGACCGAGAGGCAGGAGATACTCTGTCAAAGCTATTTCATTTTCTAGCACGTGGGGGAGGGGGAATGTAGCGAGTCCGACAGTTAAGTATCTTTTCTCTAGGGAATTCAGCTGCTGGAAAAAGGGTATTGGGAGAGGGGGACAGGAAATAGAAGGATTAAGACGTGAGTAGCATGTAAGAGGTGGTCAGAAGCAAAGACAGATTTCCATAGACCAAGAGGTCACAGGACCTCAGAGCAAGGTAAGGGGCAGTTCCCAAGCTTTCGAGGGGGCTTGCGGGGCGTAGGGGAAAAAAAAAAAAAGGTTTACAGGAGGGTTACCCTCTACAGCTTTTTAGGTTGTTTTTTTTTTTGGGGGGGGGGTTATGAAGAAGGAAAGACTAACAACCCCTAGAATGAAGAGGTCACAAAGACAGCAACCATCCAACCACCAACCCATTCACTGTTCCGCCTAAGAGAGGTTTGAACAGCATGCAGAGTTGGAGGAATCGATGCCCTGTGCTTAGGATCGGGGTCATAAAGCACGAAGACCCGAGAAAACGGAAGGCTGCTATGGCTCCATCCATAAAGATGGAATAAATGAAGGGAACTGGAAAGGTTCTATTCATCACCTGCGTCAAGAGGACCAATGGAAGAGGGAAATCGGACGGGATAGGGGACTTGGGCTAAGCTCTTCCTTAGGACTGGAACAGAGATGACAAGGAAAAGCATTGCCTCCTCCTCTTAAGTACAGCCTTAAATATCCATGTAGATGGGGAAGATTCAATGGGACCACAGAATTAGGGGAGAAATGGGAGAACATCAGAAGCACCAAAGCTTCAACTCGTAGTCAAAGACCATGGGAGTTCGAGTCCAGCTCAAGAAAAACTAGGTGATCGATTTGGGCGGCCACAGGGGTGGAGAGCGGAGGAGGGCTCGCAGAAAGGTAGGGGAGGGGGGAGAACTAGTCATCGTTAGTCCTCCCCGCGGCCCAATCTAACCCCCAACCACACACCCCAGAAACTACAGGACTCCCGTCCCCCCCACCCTTCCCAATCCGCCCACTGCGGCGGCTACAACGGAGGCGTTGACTGACTGGGGGGGCAAAAGCGGGCCCACACGCGGTTGAGGGCCGAGAAATGGTGTCGCCTCAACCGACCACAGACGGGGTGATCTTCGCCTAAGGTTCGGTTTCTCAGCACCTCGGCGTTCCGCCAATCGTCACCTTTAACGTCGGATACCTTAGAGGCGTCACAAATGCGGACAGGCACCACCTCAATCTCCAGTCCTGGCCGGACAGACATAAGCTTCCGCCGCCATCTTAACAGCAAGCGGACCGACCCTAGTCACTGCCCCCCCACCTCCAAGCTACCTCCGCCACCGCCGAAGGATCCCACGAGGACGTAACGCCACTCCCGCGAGAACTCATGGGCTAAGAACAGCACGAGCCGAAGACGCTGCCGCCGCCTCCCAAGCTGCTGCAGTCCGTAGTTGAACCGCGGATGCCTCTGCGCGATCCCGCGAGAACCTCTACCGGACGGGAAAAGCAAGAGCCCAGCCCTTCCCAGACCCCCTCCTTCCACCAAAGCCTAAGTCGCTACGGCTCCGCTCTCAACCTACGCGAAGCGAAAAGCAAATGACGCACAACCTCATGAAGCGTCGAGGGGCGGAGTTAATCTGCCGCCATTGGCTCCCGCATGCGCCGTGACAACCATCGCGATATTACATTTAGTTTCTACGAGACCTTTGAAATCACCGCAGGAAGCCGCCCGCGCCTCGCCTTTAGGAAACACGGGTTCTCGCGAGACCCAATGCACTCCTAAAAAGGAGAGAGGCGGGGCTTCATGAAAATGACTGGGAGTTTTTCGGGGGGAAGGGAGGAACCTCCCGTCCTGCAGGGATCTCGCCTACCACGAGGTTTCCGACCCACTGCGGTGCTGGCTGCCAAACCTCGCGATGACACAGCTCAGCGCCAAATCTCGGCCATGTCCTGAAAACTGCCTCCGCCCCCGATCTAAGGTGTCTAGAGCCTAGAGCTTGAGGAAAATTTAAAAAGTCAACCTGTTTATTCTCACGCTTCTAGGCAGAGCTGTACCAATTAGCCAAACTCCATTCTGAAAGCGGAGAAACGGGTCTCCCATTGTTACCTGCCACCAGGCATCACATATTAACCTGGACTAACACATAAAAGACGTTCAGTCTCACAATAAGCATGCAAATGCAAATGCAAACAATGACATAACATTTTTTCCCATTAGATAGGGAAAAATATTTTTTCAAATATCGGTAATATCCATACTCCTTTCCTCGCCGCACTGCAGGCTAACCCGAATCCATCTTAATCTAACTAAAGGGTCACGTCGTTAGTTCTAGCTACAAAGCCACTAATTTTTAACTCCTGAGGCTTAACCAACAGACCCAATAAAGTGGTTTTCTCCAAACAAAGGAGTCAGCCCTCAAAGGAAAATTGAAGCTTCCTGGGGGGTGGGGGTGGGGGGGAGAACGTGAATGCTTGTAGCTTTTAATATGGCAGTTTTTCCACGTCTAGACAACAATGTTTCTCCAGTAAATCCTGGAATACAATCTGGCTCTAATTGTGAGCTTTTCTATTCTCATACATTGTTCTTTCCATTGTAACTTAAATGTAATTCCTTTAGAGTACATTTTAATATCTGGTAGTATAAATACCCCCATTTTTTACTTATCTTTTAAGATATTTTCTCAGTTATTCTTAAGCCTTTTTTTTCTAGATGAACTTTAGAATCATATTAAGTTGCAAAAACTTGGTATATTTATTGAAATTGTATCAACTGTATAAAACAACATGGGGAAAATGGACATCGCTACAAAATTGAAACTTCTTATCCAGAAGCATGTATCCCTTCTCCGTGTATGCAAACGTTCTTTTATTATATGCTTCAATAAAGTTTTGTAGTTTACTTCTAGGTATTTTTACTTGCTTTTCTTGCTATTGCGAATGGGTTTTTTTCTGGTATTAAATTTTCGAAATGCTTATTGCTTATAGATAGGAACTATTGATATTTGCCTATTTACTTTTGTAATCCGGCAAATAAAGAATATGTTCAACTTCAGTAGTATTCAGGCAAATGCAAATGAAAACAATGACATGCCATTTTCTGCCCTTTAAATTGGTCAAAATTACAAAAATTGATAATAATTTGTGTTGCACAATTGTGGAAAAAATGGACATTCTCGCACAACATTGGAGAGTGCATGTTAACATAGCCTTATGGGATGGCAATTTGGACAAATCTATCAAAATTCAAAATGCATATACACCTTGACCCGGAGATTACTCTTCTAAGAATTTCTCCTACAGAAATACTCATCCATGTGGATGAAACCCATACAAACCCATTCATTATAACATTGCTTGTAATTGCCCCTTCCCCCCCCCCCAAAAGGGAAACATCAATCCGGAAATAGTTAAATAAACTGTAGTACAATCATACAATGCAGCTGTTTATACATCAGACGAATTGAGATCCCCTGATATAGGAAGATCTGCAAGGCATATTAAGTTTTTCCAAAGCAATCTGCCCAAATAAATAGGTATTTGCGTGTTGCGGTACCATTTAGATCCCGAAACATACATATACAATGCCTAGTAGTTACCCGCGAAGCCTGCCCGCCCGCCCATCACCTTCCCCCTCCCCCGAGCCTGCCTTCCTCCAACCCGTGAGAGAGACGCTGAAGGCCCGGCCTGTACTCCCTCCAGCCACTTGGCCGCGGCTAATGCCGGTACCTCGCATCCCCACTGTCGGCCGCTGTCTCGCCGCGCTGCCGGCCGCCGGCCCGCCGCCCCCCGAGGATGCGGCTCGCTCTCCGCTGGCGCGAGCCGGGGTCTGCGGTCCGGGGAGAAGGCGGGGTGGTGGGCGCCCTGGGACAGGCCGCCTGGCCCCTCCACCAGCCTCTCCCGCAGGCTCCCCAAGGCCGCCACCTCCGAGCTTCCGCCCGGGGTCCCGTGGGAACAACCTCCAGCGAGGAGCCGACGAGGCCGCGGGAGCCGAGCCCGCCCCCCCCCCTAACCCCCGGGGGAAGACGCTCACCTTGGCGGCAATGGGTCCGCGGGGCCCGCAGGAGCGTGCCGGGTCCGGGGCCCTGCTTCAGCCCCGCTCCCCTCGCTCGCCCTGCACTGAAAGCCTCCCCTTCGGGCTGTGCTCACACTCGATCCGAGGCTCCGCCCCCGTCCCCAGAAGCCCCGCCCCTGTCCCCGGGGAGGGCGCTCCCTCCTCTGGAAACCCGGGTCTCTTACCCGGGACCGCGCCTGAGCTTACTCCTGGCCCAGCAAACTCAACCATCAAGGAGAGTAGGGTCTCCAAGGAATTGGGGTTTGATTCCAGGCAGGATGGAAGCCGCTGAAGGGTGACGGCATTTGATTTACGTTGAAAAATGAACAATCTTTCCAGCTGCCTTGGGAAGAATGGGGGGCAAGAGGGGAAGCGAGGGCACAGCGTGGATGAGGGTGGTAGACAACTTGGGCGCACACCATACTGAGTTCACCAGGCAAAGCCTTAGGGCACTTCTGGCACATTGTAAGCCCTCATCCATTCATTCATCTCCCCCCCTTCTCTCCCTCTCCCTCTCTAAAATCAGTAAAAACATACAAAATGCACAACGCAGATAAATTTAAAGTTCCACTTGTATTCCCATACAAATGTAGAAAATACATAGCTTCATTTTGTGTTTTTTTCCTTGAAAATATATATAAATGGCATCCGATTTTATGTAGTTTTGTTCATTGGTTCATTCACTTTGGCTTGATGATCTTTTCATGTTAGTATATATAAATCTACCTCATTCATTATACATACTGAACAGGAGCAGTCCATTGAATGAGTGTGCCATAGTTAACTACCATATTGATATGGTCACCTACTGATAAATATATATTGTTTTCAATCTTTTACTATAACAGTGTTTTTTACTATTAACACTGCTGCAGTGAAAATCCTTGTATATACTTTTTCTGCATTTGCTAAAATATGTATTTTTGAAATTTTGTATTTATTGAATTTAGAGAGACAGAGAGAAACATTGATTTATTGTTCCACTTATTTATGCCTTCATTGGTTGCTTCTTGTATGTCCCCTGACTGGGGATCAAACCAAAAACCTTGGTGTTTGAGGACCATGCTCTAACCAACTAAGCTACCTGGCCAGGGCTTGCTAAAATATTTCTGTAAGATAAATACAGAGAAGTGAAATAGATGGCTCAAAGACAGCACATTTTGACATTTTAACATGTAATACCAAATTGCCATGTAGGAAGACTCAATTTATAACACTAGCAGTGAATAAGAATAACCATTTTTTCCTAAATGTTTAGTCATCCTGGGTATTAAACTATCATTTGAATGTTTTTCCAATGTGATGGGTAAAAAATGTTGTTTCATTACTTGTGTTCCTCTGATTTTTAGCAAGGTTAAGGAATATTTTCATGTGTTTGTTGGCCATTTGCTCATGTTTCTTGACTTGCCTGTTCATATCTTCCATCCATTTTTCAATTGGATTGTTTGGCTTCTTATTATTGAAGTTTGTAGTCTGGAAATAAATCATTGTTACATGTGTGGGATTATTTTTTTTCTGCACACTTTTGTTTATTTTTAAACTTTGCTTTTGGGGTCCTTGGTGTATAGATGTTTTAAATGTTGATGTATTCAAATTTATCAGTTCTTTCTTTTATGGCTTTTGCGTTTTGAATCTTGCATAAGAATGCCTTTCTACACCAAGATTAGAAACATTGTTCTGTATTTACTTGTAACATTTTAGAATTGTTTATGTTTAGTTCTTTAGTTTTCTGAAATAGCTTTTGATAAACATTTTTCTAAGTTGTTAAATATTCTAACAATGTTGCCAGGCCCCTGTGTTTCAGTGGTTGAGCTTAGACCCAAGAACCAGGAGGTTACCTGTTAATTCTAGTCCTGGGCACACACCAGGGTTGTGGGCTTGATCCCCAGTAGGGGGCGTGCAGGAGGCAGCCAATCAATGTTGATGTTTCATCCATGTTTCTCTCTATCCCTCTCCCTTCCTTTCTCTCTAAAAATCAATTAAAAACACATAAATATTCTAACAATGTTATGTTTAATATGTGAATATTATTCCATTGTAATACTAATTACCTCGTATTTCTCTAGGGCCCTAAACATTCATTGAACAGATCATTCTTTCCTTTTATCAAAAACCAAATTCCTAAGTATATACATTTGAATGTAAATAATCAGTTCAATAGTCCTGAAATCCATACCAGCACTAATACCACAGTTTAAGCACTTGAGCTTTAAATTATTACTTCATATCTGCTAGGACAAGTCCCTCTGTCTTTACCCCCACAAATATCTTGACTATTCGCATGCATTTTCTTTCAGATGAATTTGTAAATTAGCTTGTAAAGTTCTATAAGAATCCCTACTGGGTTTTTGATTGAATAAATTTATTTCATCAAATGGTGTAGGATATTTTATTTGACAAACCAGTCTTCTATGGCCATACCTTCCTGTTGTTTCTAATTGTCCACTGTTATAAGCAGTTCTGTAAAGGACATTTAGAAGTCTTTGCTCCCCACTCTGATTATTTAACTACAATAAATTTTAATAAGGCAAAGCATATTCACGTTTTGGGAGAGGTTGATAGGTATTGCCCAATGTACTTTGAAGAAAGACTTTACCGATTTTCATTTCCGTGGGGTATATGGGTGCATCGTTTCCCTATCCTACTGCATGACTATGTCATTATTGGGGTTGAACCTTTGAAAATTTGATAGGCAATGCATCTCATTGTTTTGCTGATGTGATGTATTTTGTACAGGTGGTCCCCAACTTACGATGGTTGACTTATGATATTTCCACTTGAAGGTGGTCTAAACCAATAAGCATTTAGTAGAAACAATACTTCAAATTTTGAATTTTTGTATTTCCCCGGGCTAAGGATATTGATATTTAGTACAATACTCTCCAGTGATGCTGGGTAGCCACAGTGAGACTCAGCTCCCTGTCAGCCACGTGGTCACGAGGTGAACAATAGATACTCTACAATATACTGTGTTCTGAGCACATTCAAGGTAGGCTAGGTTAAGCTATGATGTTTGGTAGGTTAGGTGTATTCAATGCATTTTCAACTTAAGATATTTTCAACTTATGACGTGTTTATCGGTATGTAACCCCACTGTAAATAGAGGAGCATCTGTATTTGTGTTCTATTGTTGCATAACAAATTACCACAAACAACACCTTGTTGTCTCACAGTTCTATAGGTCAGAGTCCTGGTGGGCTTGGCTGAGTTCTCTGCTGAGGATCTTACAATGACAGAATTAAGGTGCCCCAGGACTTGGCTTTTATCTGGAGACTTTGGGGAAGAACCCACTTCCAAGTTCATTCAGGTTGTTGTCAGGATTCAGTTCCTTGCTCCTGTAAGACTGAGATCCCCATGCCCCCAGCTTTTGGAGGCCACCCACATTTTTCCTCATGTGCCCCCTTCCATCTTCAAGCCAGCGGTAGCACGCTGAATCCCTCTTTTGCTTGGAATTTCTCTGACTTTTCTTACTCCCACTAGCCTGAGAAAACGCTCTGCTTTTAAAAGGTTTGTGATTAGAGTAAGGCCATTGGAATAACCCAGAATAATCTTCCTATTTTAAGGGGAACTTTAATTACATCTGCAAAATCCCTTTTGCCACATAATGCAACATAATTACAGGCAAGACGTCTCATCACAACCACAGTCCGGAAATTAGGGTGGGCAATGGGGAGGGGGTGGCGGCATTTTAGGATTCTGCCTACCATTGATTCGATTTCCCCTTTTCAAACAACTACATGAATCATTTTGGTTGTAAAAGATTCAAACATCAGGGAAGTACTGTAATCAGAGCAAAACATGAAAGACGCCTTTCACCATCCTTCCCCTCACTACCATGCCTGTGTAGAAGTAGCCCTTTATATTTTTTGTGCATAATGGAACATCTTTTTGTAGCTGGCCACTCTACTTACCATCCTTAGCAGTTCAAATAATTTTTCTATTCATTCTCTTTGGTTTTCCAGGTGGATAATGATATCATCTGCAAATAATGATTTCACCTTCTTTATTATATTGGTAATTTCTATATGCATTTACTTGACATATTGCATTTCATTGAATTTCTAGAAAAAAATGTTAAATGGTAGAGGCAACAGTGGGCATCTTTTTCTTTTCCCTGGTTTTAGTGAAACTTCTAGTGTAATGTTTCCCAAACTGATGTTCTGAATGATAATAGATTTTTATCATTTTTATCTATTTTATTATAAATATTTTCAAAACAGCAAAGTTTAAGAAATTTCAGTGAACACCTGCATACACTCAGCATAGATTTTACCATTAATGTTCTGCTATACTTGCTTTATCACATAGCTATCATCTAGCTATCGATCAATCAAACCATCTTATATTGTCGATGCATTTCTCTTTCTATTTTAACTAGACTATAGAGGTTTCTCTGTTTTGTTGATATTTTCAAATAACTATTTCTCATATTTATTTCCCTAGTCTACCATTTTTTTCTGTTCTCTACTTTAATAAATTATTATTTTCAGCTTTTACATTTATTAACTCTTCCTCTAGTTCTTTCTGTGTGTGTTTTTTCCTGTTTTCTTTGTAATGGTTTATGTTAAACTAGTGGCCCAGTGCATGAAATTCATGCACATTAAAAGGGGGTTAATTAGAGGAAATATTTTAATATTGCTATTTGCTGTTTCTCTATAATAGAAGTGTCAGAGATGAAAGAAAATTAGTAAAATGTATATGAAAATCTCCCTCCTGTCAGAGTCTGGGGTGTACCACAGGACCCAGAGTCAAGTCCCCGCCCACCCACATGCACCTCAAAATCGCATGAGACCCAGACCCGGCCAGCCCCCATTGGGCAAGATCCAGACACGGCAGGTCCCACCATTGTCAAGCCCTGCCGGGCGGGGGGCATAGCCTCAGATCCCCTGGCCTGGCACCGGGAGGGGGACTTAGCCTCAGGTCCCCCGTCAAGCCCCACCAGGACGGGGGCGCAGCCTCAGGTCCCTGCTGATTGCTCTTTAAGGCTCGTTACGGGAACTCAGCCTCTGCTGTGGGTGCAGCCATCTTGGGTTACGGAAATACTGCCTCCGCTGTAGGCACCACCATATTTTGTGGCGGAGTGATGGTCAATTTGCATATTCCCTCTTTATTATATAGGATGTTTGGTTTATTCATTTTCATTATTTCTTATTTCTAGAAGCATTTAAAGTTATACATTTTTCTTTGTTTGACCTTAATATATAGTTTCATTCTCATTAATTTCTAGTCTACAATTTTTAAGTCATTTTTTCTTTTTAATTACAGTTGACAGATAATAGTATATTAGCTTTCAATTTCTTCTTTGACCATGAGTTATTTTAAAGTGTTTGATTTTTGGAGTGACAACTTTTTATGGCTGTTTTTGTGGATAGAAGTTGGTTGTATTGCACTGACCCAATAATGTGACTTTTATGATTTCCAATATTGAAAATGTATTGTGCTTTCTTTTACGACTTAGTACATGATCAATTTTTGCAAAGGATGCATAGGCCATCTTTTTTCAAAAAATATATAGTGTAAGGTACAACTTATCTGCTTTTCTAATTCTTTATATACTTTAATGGAATATTGTTTGGTTTGTATGTTTATGACAGGATATTCTTGGTAGGTAGTATATTTTATCAGTATCTCTACCTTATTTAAAACTTTTTGCCTTGAATACTAATATTGCTAATATTCATGCTGTCGCATACACACACACACACACACACACACACACACACACACACACACACACATAATTTTGTTTTTTATGATTACAGAATGCCAGACAAATTTACAAATTATTCAAGTAGAGTTAACAACTATTAATATGGTATATATTCTTCAAATCTTTTTTCTATCTATACATTGATATATGTATTATAACACATTTTTTAAGCCATAAAAAGGGGGGAATCATGCTATATATGTTTTACAACTTGCTTTACTGATAATGTATTCTTGACATTCTTTCTATGTCAGTGTATATACATCTACCTTATCCTTTTTAACTAATCTCTGGAGCTGACATTTATACAAAGTGCATGGCCTATCATTATCTTTTAAAAAATCAAATATCACTTCAGGCAAGCCTTCCCTGCTTCCCCCCAAACCAGATCAGGGCACTCTGTAATACACTTTTATCAGACTCTGCTATTTTCCTCCCTAGGCACCCAAGACAATTGTACAGTCTTGTGTGTGATTAATGTCTGCCCTCCCTCCCCAGACACACCCCACAAACCCTACACTGGATAATGACTTCATCAACAGCCTAACCATGTCTGTTTTGTTTATATTTAACCCCAGCACCTAACACAGTGTCTGGCAATTGTACCTGTTCAATAAATACTTTTTGAAGGAATGAATGAATCAACAATCCTATGAGGCAAATACTGCAATTATACCTACTTTACAGGTTACAAAGTTATGCTGATTTAAGTAACAGTAACAATCACCTTATTAAGAAATCCCCTGACGATCTTCAGAAATAAGTGGGTGAGGTAATAAGCAATCATGTGTTTCTTAGTATGTCAATACTTGAAGATTTACCTTATTTTTAATTAATTGTGTAGAGTGGATGATCCTTTGGATTGTTACTAAATTTTCATTATTATAGAGTATGAAAATGAACATCCTTGTAAATAGCCTCGTACATGTATGTACTTCTGTAAGACAGATGCCTAGAAATGGAATTTTTGCAATGAATACACACACACACACACACACACACACACACACACACACATATATATATACATTTTACAATTGGATAGATATTGCCAACTTGTCCTCCAAAAGAGATTATACAAATTTATATTCATAGTAGCAGAATATGAGTGTTTTCCCTATACCCTTGCCAAAGCTGTGTATTTTCACTCATTTTTTCTTTGCTAATCTGATACAAAGTGACATTTCATTGCTTTCATTTTCATGTTTTTTATTTTTTTGTGACGTTGAGCACCTTTTGTATTCTGTTTTCAAATATTTTGTCTGTTTGCGTTGCTTGCTCATTTTATTGAATTTAGTATTTTATTATTGATTTGGAATAACTTTTTATATTGTGGATAATAACTCTTTGTCTTCCTGTCCCAAATAGCTCCCTTAGTTTGTAATTTGTCTTTTAATCTTGTAAATTTGTTTCTTAGAATACAAAAATTTAAAACGTTTTATATAATCAAATTACTGATCATTGACTTTATTTTTATTATTTTTGTTGTTAATCCTCACCTGAGAATATTTTTTCCATTGATTTATTTTTTTAGAGAGAATGGAAGAGAGGGGGAGAGATAGAAAAAGAGAGAAACATTGATGTGAGAGAGATCAGTTGGTTACCTCCCACACATGCCTGACTGGAGCCGGGGACCAGAGACCAAGTCTGCAATCAAGGTACGTGACCTTGACCAGAATCAAACCTGGGACTCTTCAGTTCACAGGCTGATGGTCTAACCACTGAGCAACCAGCTAGGGCTAATCATTGACTTTATAATAGACTAGAGGCCTGGTGCACGAAATTTGTGCATGGGGGGGGGGTTCCCTCAGCCCAGCCTTCACCCTCTCCAATCTGGGACATCCCTCTCACAATCCAGGACTGCTGGCTCCCAATTGCTCACTTGCCTGCCTTCCTGATTGCCCCTAACCACTTCTGCCTGCCAGCCTGATCACCCTCTAACCACTCTCCTGCCAGCCTGATTGATGCTTAACTGCTCCTCTGCCAGCCTGTTTGCCCCTAACTGCCCTCCCCTGCAGGCCTGGTCACCCATAACTTCCCTCCCCTGCAGGCCTGATTGCTCCCAACTGCCCTCCCCTGCTGGCCTGATTGCGCACAACTGCCTTCCCTTGCAGGCCGGGTGCCTCCCAACTGCCCTCCCCTGCTGGCCATCTTGTGGTGGCCATCTTGTGTCCACATGGAGGCAGGATCTTTGACCACATGGGGGCAGCCATCTTGTGTGTTGGAGTGATGGTCAATCTGCATATTACTCTTTTATTAGATAGGATAGAGGCCTGGTGCATGGGTGGGGGCCAGCTGGTTTGCCCTGAAAGATGTCCCAGATCAGGGTGGGGGTTCCCTTGGGGCATGGGGCGGCCTGGGCGAGGGGCCTGTGGTGGTTTGCAGGCCGGCCACGCCCCCTGGTGACCCAAGTGGAGGCCCTGGTATCTGGGGTTTATTTATCTTCTACAATTGAAACTTTGTAGCCTGGAGCGGAGCCAAGCCTTCTGCTTGCTCCATGGCAGCAGCCATTTCTGTTGGGACTTATGTATCTTCTGTAATTGAAACTTTGTAGCCTTAAGCGGAGGCCTGGGCCAGCCAGGGAGTGTGGAAAGCTTGGCTTCCTCTATTGCGGGGGGCAACCTTAGCCTCCTGCTCTTTCCAGCTCTGTGGCTGCCGCCATTTCTGTTTGGATTTATGTATCTTCTCTCATTGAAACTTTGTAGCCTTGAGTGGAGGCCTAGGCCGGCAAGGGCAGGCAGAAAGCTTGGATTCCTCCATTGCCTGGGAAACCCAGCCTCCTTCCTGCTCTCTGTGGCTGTAGCCATCTTGGTTGGGTTTATTTGCATATTTGCTCCTGATTGGCTGGTGGGCATGGCTTGTGGGTGTAGCAGAGTGATGGTTAATTTGCATATTGCTCTTTTATTAGATAGGATGGCTTATGTGCTGTATTTTGAAAAGCTTCCCCTAACTCAAGATTATAAAACACTTTCTCTATGGTTTCTTCTTGCACCTTTATCATCTTCATTTCTACCTTTAAATACTTGTGCCATATGAATTTTACTTTTATATACAGTACAAATGTAGGTTTCCAATTTTAATTTTCCCAGTAGCAATACAATTGTTCCTATATAATTATTGACTAGTTGATAGTTTACTCATTCATTTGAAATGCCCCACTTATCAAATACAAATCTCCCAGATATTTTGGAGTCCATTTCTAGAATCTTCTGTTTTATTGTATAATGGCTAAAGAGTGCAAGTCTGGAGCCAGACTACCTGGGTTTTATCCAGCTCTGCAATTTATAGTTTCTGCATCTATAAATGGGGATAATAGTACCCACATAATAGGGTTATGATTAACAGATAAGTTTATTTGTATACAATTATTAGAACAGTTCTTGGCATATAAGAAGTACTGATATTTTTGTAATATTTATTATTTTTAATTTTTATTATTGTTTTATCATTTTAATAGTACATGATCACATCATCTGCATATAATATTTTATCACCTTTTTAGAATTACTTTTAAAATACTTGAATTACTTGCAGATAACCTATAACAAATAGACGGATCCTTCATATTTTATCCAAATTAGGCACCTCAAATCTAGGCAGTTAGGGAGGGAGAGTAGAGGAAAGGAGAGGGGAGGAATAATACTGTCCCCACTCATAGATAACATGATTGTCTATACAGATAATTCCAAATAATACACACACACACACACACACACACACACACACACACACACAGAACTAATACATATATTTAACAAGGTTGCAGAATATAAGGTCAACACTCAGAAGTCAATCACATTCTTATATACTAGCAGAGAACAATATTTATAATAGTTCCAAAAAATGAAATACTTAGGTAAAAAAATCTAACAAAACATGTACAGGATCTATGTGCTGAAAACTACAAAATGCTGATGAAAGAAATCTCCAAAGACTTAAAATAACCAGAGAAATAACCATGTTTATGGACTGGAACTCTCAACATATCAAAGATATCAGTTTTCCCTAAATTGATCTATAGCTTTAATGGAGTTCTTAGCAAAATCCCAGCAAGAGTTTTTTGTAGATACAGATGAGTTGACTCTAAAATTAATATGGAAAGGCAAATGAGGTAGAATAGCCAAAGATTTTGAAAAGATTAATAAAGTTGGAGGAATCTTACCATCTGTTTTTAAGACTTGCTATATAGCTACAGTAATCAAGACAGTATGGTATTGGCAAAGGGGTATATATAGACCAATGCAACAGAACAACGAATGTAGAAATAGACCCACACATATATGTTCAATTGATTTTTGACATAGGTGCAAATAATTTAATGGAGAAATGACAACAAATAGTATTGGAACAATTGAACACTCATATATTAGAAATAAACCTTGACCAAAACCTCACACCTTATATAATAATTAACTCAATGGATCATAGAACTGAATGTAAATCATAAAACTATAAGATTTGATTTACAAACTCTTTTATATTGCTGGTGCGAGTGCAAAATGGTACAGCCATCCTGGAATGTCAGGCAAATTTTTATAAAGTTAAATGTACACTTACCATATGACCTAGGAATCCGAATCATATATATATATATATATATATATATATATATATATATATATACTCTAGAGAAATAAAAATGTTCACAGAAAACCTGTACATAAAAGCTTATGGTATTCTATTCATAACCTCCAAGACCTGGAAACAACCCAAATATCTTTTAGGGATGAATGGATAAACAAACTGTGGTACATCCACCCAGTGGGATACTTCTCAGCAGTAAAAAACAATGAAGATGCAACAACTTGAATGAATCTCAAAGACATTACACTGAGTGAAAGAAGATGACCTCAAAATATTACAGACTCTATGCTCCCATTTATATGACATTTTTGAAAGAACAAAATATAGTGATGGGAAACAGATCAGTGGTAGGAGTAGGGAGAGGGTGTGACTTCAAAGCAATAGCATGATGAAGTTTTATGGGGTGATGGAACTGTTCTGTACCCCGATTGTGATGGTGGTTACAGGAATCTATGCTTGTGTTAAAGTTTATGGTACCATACCACACAAAATCAAATTTACTGTCTGTTAAATGTACAAAAAAACGATGCTAGAATTAGAATGACAATTATAGCTTTTTTCAACCATTTGTGGGATTTTGTTTTTTAATATATTTTTATTGACTACAGAGAGGGAGAGGGAGAGAAAGAGAGAGAAACATCAATAATGAGAGAATCATTGATCAGCTGCCTCCTGCACACTCCCAACTGGGTATCAAGCCTGCAACCCAGGCATGTGCCCTGATTGGGAATCAAACCGTGATCTCCTGGATCATAGGTCGACACTCAAACATGGAGCCACACCGGCCGGTCTGTTTAACCATTTGTATCCTTACGTTTTTGTTTTCTTCCTGGGAATTCTAAGCTGTCTATAAAATATCCTAAGTATAGATAGACCTCTGTACCAAACCTAGTTAACCTTGTCATGTCCTGCAAGGTGCTTCAATAAGAATTCTTTCAGTTGCAGATAACAGCAAAGCCAATACAAAGTGGATCAATTGGACAAATAAGGCCATTCTATTATCTCAGACACAGAGGGATTCAAAAGTAGGCGATTCAGCAGCTCGACGATATGATTAAGAACCCAGTTTCCGTCCATCCTGTTCCACTGTCCTCAACCTGTTGGTCCTTCACCTTATGATCCCAAGATGACTGCAGCTACTCAGGCATCACATGGTCATACTAACATCAAGAGGCTGGAAGAAAGAGCATATGTGTTATGTGTCCTTTATTAAGACCAAGAGAAACTTTTCCCAGGTGCCCGAGTAGACACCCCCTGTCATCTCAATGGCCAGAAATCATATCTCTTGGCCATGCCTCAACCAATAATTTGGCAAGGGAAATGGAATTACCATGATTAGTTAGCTCAGACCAGTGTCACTCATAGACCCTGGACTGGTGCTAGCCTACTGACTGTTGGTTACCAGTCCATGACAAACTAAGTGCAGAAATTGAGATTAAACATTTAGAAACTTTATAACAAGTTGACTAATTGTTATGTCTTTTGAAGATAATAAAAAGATGGAGCTGAGCCCTAGCTGGTTTGGCTCAGTGGGTAGAGCGTCAGCCTGCGGACCAAAGGGGGTCCGGGTTTGATTCTGGTCAAGGGCATGTACCTCGGCTGCAGGCTCCTCCTGGGCCTGGGCCCTGGTCGGGACTCGTGTGGGAGGCAATCAATCAATGTGTTTCTCTCACATCGATGTTTCTCTCTGTCTTTCCTTCTTTCTTCCACTCTCCCTAAAAATCAATGGAAAAGTATCCTTGGGCCCTAACTGGTTTGGCTCAGTGGATAGAGCGTTGGCCTGCGGACTGAAAGGTCCCAGGTTCGATTCCGGTCAAGGGCATGTACCTTGGTTGCGGGCACATCCCCAGTAGGAGGTGTGCAGGAGGCAGCTGATCGATGTTTCTGACTCTCTATCCCTCTCCCTTCCTCTCTGTAAAAAAATCAATAAAAAAATGTTGTTTTAAATATCCTCGGGTGAGGATTAACAACAACAACAACAACAACAACATGAGGCTGATATTGTGTAGGTCTTCATTGGAGAACCCCAGCTCCTATGATGCATAGGGTCATCCCAAATATCAACAACATGGGGGCTTATTAGGGAGGACAAATGTGAAGGATGGCCATTGGGTAGGGCACCAACAGTGTGAGCCATTCAAAAAATGATGGGAATGATGTTGCTCCTAGAAACCCTGAAAAATTCCAGAGAAGAGAGAATTTGGGTCCACTACTGTGGAGCAGGCTCTCTTTGGGGTTTCACTTGCATACACCTGAAGTGCTACCACTGCCAGGAGGTAGAACCTTGAGCAGTCAGGTAGAGCTGTGCCTCTCCTGAGAAGCCACACCCCAAAACCTGTTTCCCCGCTGGCCCAGCATTACCTGTGTTTTTTTCTGATACCTGAGAGTCCTCCTTAGAAGGTTATAATTGGCCTACATCTGCCATTTTTGCTCACAACAGCAAAAACAAAAGAGAATGAAAGTCCACTAGATATGCCAAATTTGGCACTTCCAGTCAGCTGGTCACAGTGAGTGAGTGACTCTGTAGCCTGTGACAGGGACTTTCAAACATTTTTTTAGTGCAATCCACATAGTAAGAAACATATTTGACATCACAACTCGGTACACGTGCACCCGTGCACATGCGCACACACGTCTGAAACCAACGTTTCACAAAACAGCACTGACTCTGGTGTTTAAAAATGGTATGCATTTTTTTCATTTAAAAATGCTGATCTTGCTGAAACCGGTTTGGCTCAGTGGATAGAGCGTCGGTCTGTGGACTGAAAGGTCCCAGGTTCGATTCCGGCCAAGGGCATGTACATTGGTTGCAGGCACATCCCCAGTGGGGGATGTGCAGGAGGCAGCTGGTCGATGTTTCTCTCTCATCGATGTTTCTAGCTCTCTATCCCTCTCCCTTCCTCTCTGTAAAAAATCAACAAAATATGTTTTAAAAAATAAAAATAAAAATAAATAAAAATGCTGATCTTGTCCCACTAAATTAATTTCACAGCCCACCAATAAGATACAGCCTATAGTTTGGAAAGGGGTGTCCTTAAGGGGGGGACATATAATGGTTCTCCATTCCAAAGGCCTTTATTTTTTAAAAAATATATTTTTATTGATTTCAGAGAAGAAGGGAGAGAGAGAAACATCCATGATGAGAGAGAATCATTGATTGGCTGCCTCCTGCACGCCCTACACTGGGGATCAAACCCACAACCCAGGCAAATGCCCTGATGGGGAATCGAACTGTCATCTCCTGCTTCATAGGTCGATGCTCAACCACCGAGCTATTCCGGTAGGGCCCCCAGAGACCTTTAGAGTGGCCACCAGTCGCTTTGGGGTGAGATGTGTCTCCCTTTGTCTCTATTACCAATACTTGAGCCTTAAATCAGGATAATGCTTCTGCAACCTTATCTTTTTTCCTCATAAGCTTCCCTGACCTCAGAGCCCCAGCCTTCTAAATCAGCTGCCTTAGCAGTGTGAAGGCCAGAGGCCCTCCAGGCTGTTCATGGAGCCTGAGTTGCCCTAGCAACACTTGGATGTAATTGACTCCCGCTGTCACCTGCTCCAGGCTTGCCTGCCTCTCCACACTTCGGGCTGTGGCCCCTTTTCTCTTGCCTTTCATAATAATGTCTCCATCCTGGATATCTAGACACATGTCTTCTCATCCCTCCCCCCGTCTTGATGGATGGTCAGATTCTTGTCTTGGCACACACCTCCCTGGCACTCTCCACATTGCCAAACACGCGATCTGACATGATTAAACACTCAGAGATGGATGATTTGCATTTCTTTCCGATCACAATCTCTAATGCTGGTCAATTTAATTCAGAGATCACAAACGCAAATGTAGGCAGGGGCTAGGCACATCACACAAAAGCAGTGGCTACTCTGGCCAGCTGACTTTGTCATACAGAAATGCTCATACGGTAATCCAGAATCTTCCAACTTTTCCAGGGAAACCATAAAAATCTGGGGTTTTTTTTTAGATGAACTCTACCAATTTTCTACGCTGACAAGTAATTTTTAAAATATTTTTTAAAATTCTTATGGGGCAAATCAAACACATCTGTGGACCGGATCTGTTTAGCAGGCTACCAGTTTACAAGCTGTTTAAGCTCTCTTTTATCTTCTGTTTTGCGTTGTTGTGTGTTGTTGTTTTTTAAGAAGAAAAAAGCTTTTTATTTTCATTGTTAAAAATCCAAACAATTTGAGAAGATGATTTTTTAAAAAATCCTCACCTGAGGATATTTTTTTCTATTGATTTTTAGAGAGAGTGGAACGGAGAGGGAGAGACAGAAACATCGACGTGAGAGAGACACATCGATTGATCGCCTCCCTCACCCCTCATAGGGCCAAGAGCCTGCCACTGATGTACGTGCCCTTGACCAAAATCGAACCCGGGACCCTTCAGTCCGCAGGCTGATGCTCTAGCCACTGAGCCAAACCCGCTAGGGCTCCTCTGTCTTGCATTTGGACTTGATGTCTCCTGCCATCTGTCCCTCCACAAAACACAAAACAAACAAAGCACCCCCACCAACCACCAGTTTAACTTCGCTCTCAAGTTTTCTCCCTCCCTGATGGTCACAGTAATCAGGCTAGACTCTTAAGAGACATCCATGGGGTGAATCCAGTAGATTCCACTGTTTCCACAGGCATTTCTACACTCCAGTTTGTTCCAGTAATGCGGCGAGGACATAAAGCTGGCCACTGGAGAAAGTCCTGCGGAGGGCAGGGATCCACTTGCTTGGTTCTTCCCCTTTGACCATACTTCTTAGTGACCCGGATGTTTCACTTTCTAGTACTCCCAACTACACAGGAACTAGAAACTTCTGCCCTTTCAGAAGTATTGGAGAGAGAACTTCCCAGCACCCGCTGTGTTCCTTTTCACTCATTACCTCCTCTCCACAGTGACTGATTGGTGAGATTCCAAAATGTAATTGAGGGCTTATTACTCAGCCCCTATGGAGCTAACCACTTTCCGAGCTCCCTTGCCTTATAACGTGCTTGTGTCCTCCTGTCTGTCCCTCCACGTGGTCAGTCCCGCTAGGACAAGCTGAGCAGGGTGAGGGGCTGCTTTACAGACTCATCCCTTCCCTCAGGAAAGTGCAAAAGTCTAGGCTTGGGAAGAAAATTTTGAAAACCTGACTCAGGCTGGAGGCCACAGACTCACTCTCTAAACCAGGGGTGGGGAACCTTTTCTTCTGCCAAGGGCCATTTGGATATTTATAACATCATTCGTGGGCCATATGAAATTATCAGCTAAAAAGTAGCCTGCTGTATTCGATTAACTCACCCCTAATGCCTTGGCAGGGCCAGACCAAATGATTTCACGGGCCCGTATAAGGGCGGGACGTTCCCCACTCCTGCTCTAAACCAATCTTGTCAACAATAAATCTCAATATTCTGATCGCTCTTGGACTCCCGTGTCTATTTCTTAATTATTTCAGAATTCGGGGGAGAGAGCTGTGTGACTATATGACCTTTAGAGAGACTCCCATGGTGTATGGGTTGAGAAACCTTGAGAAATGGATACAATGACTAGCAATTGCCATCTAGAGTAACATTTGAGGGAGGCAGCTCTCTTTATGGGAATGTGGGGGCTGGTATGCAAGTGTTACAGCTACCCCCCCCCACCACCACCACCATAAGGGCAGGCCTTAGAAAGCACTGGCCATGGGGAGTTTGCAACAGCTTATATTATGATTGGTGCCTGCTGCACGCAATTACTGTTAATAGACAGCAGCTTTAGAAAGCACGGGCCTAATACATTTTTGACCTTACAACTGTGGCTGGTGGTTAAAAGTAGGTGGACCCAAGCAGACCCTCGTAAGAACAAACCGTGCATGCTTTGGTGGCTGAGACAGGGATTTGAGTAGCAGGAAAGTAACGTTTTGGTACTGGTTAAGGTTTACCTACAAACAGTTTCAATAATCAGGCTTTTTCAGTATCAGAGGGCAGAAAAGTCTTGCTCCCTTTTTTCTATTTCTCAGCGAGGACTATAGATTAGGGCTTTTAACTGCAAAAGTAGCTAAATTCCATGTGAATCACACATTCCTAGAGAGTGAGGTGCTATCTTTTATATTTAGTAGGTGGCATTCTATCATGGCTGTTCCTCTACCTGGATTTGGATGGCATCCTGTTCTGGAGACAAGGAAAAAACTACGGGGGAGCCGTCTTGAATTTTTATGGTACATCCACAGACTCATAGACTCACTCCCCTTTCCCTCCACCCACCACCTTTACATGGTCTCAGGTTGGCTCTGGATTTATTAATTATACTAGAAGCCCGATGCATGAAGATTCGTGCAAGAATGGGCCTTCCTTTCCCTGGCTGCCTGCACCGCCTTTCCACTCTGACCTGGAGCCGCCTCTTTCTGCTCTGGCCCCGCCTTCCCACATTGCCCAGAGGCCCTGAGCGGCTGGGGCGGTGCCTGCATATGCAAATTAACCCACCATCTTTGTTGGGTTAATTTGCATACCCACGCCTGATTGGCTGGTGGGCAACGTGAATGTACGGTCAATTTGCATCTTTCTCTTTTATTAGTGTAGATGAGACATAGCTATGACTTTGTATTTTAAAGACTATGGGTTTAACCTAGGAAAGCAGGTGATTTTTATCAAGGTATATAGAGAGAAATGGAAGGCCTCCCCATGTATAGGACATAGCACCTTGTATTGCTATGGAGAAAGAAGTCTTAAATTATTAAAATTAAAAGTTAAACAAAAAAACTTGAAAGACCACCTTCCCTGCCTAGCTGGTTTGGCTCAGTGGATAGAGAGTAGGCCTGGGGACTGAAGGGTCCCAGGTTAGATTCTGGTCAAGGTCATGTACCCTTGGTTGGAGGCTCCATCCACAGCCCTGGTCTGGGCACCTGTGGGAAGCAACCAATGGATGTGTCTCTCTCACTTTGATGTTTCTTTCTCTCTGTCTCTCCCCATTCCTTCCCCTACTTGTAAAAATCAATGGAAACATATCTTTGGGATAGATTTAGTACTAACAATGAGAAATAATTTTGTTTAAAAAAGGCCACCTTCTCTAGGAATGATTTGCTCGCAAAATCAAGGCATTAGTGGATTTCTTTCAAAATAATGCTTCATGCTAATTTATTTGAGTGATATGACATTATGCCTGAGGTTTGTTTTGCTAAAGCATATTCCAGAAAAATGTATAAACAGATGAATTAAAATGGTGAAGTGTTGATAATTGTTGAAACTGAGTGATTCACTATTATTCATAGGGGTTTGCTATACTATTCTCTCTAATTTTGTGTATGTTTGAAGTTTCCCATAATAAAACATTAGAAAAATAAAAACAAGCTTTGCTTTTACTGTCAGAGCAAGAGCAGTGAGAGAGTGAAAGAAAAATACAGGAAAATATGCTACTTAAGCTGGAGAAGGGGAGCTTTTCTTAAGAAAATGTGATCTTGGAGAACTAGTTAAACAGATAAAAGGGAAAAAGAAGATACACATAAATCTAAATATTTTCCAAATGTAACTAGAAAACAGGGAGATATTTTAATTGTTACTAGGTCAGAGAGGTTGTCTGGATCCCAAAGAAATCAAGGAGAGATAGGGAGAGGGGAAAAGAACAACACACTGGAATTACTCTACCAGTGAGAAACCAGAACAATAATGCTCTGAGCAGGTATTCGCATATAAAGGTATCTTCAGAAAGCTGACTTTAGAGAGACTATATTTAGAGCAACTGGGGGGAAAAAACACATAGTAGGCAAAATACCATCCCCCACCAAAGATGTTCATACTCTAATCCCTGGAACCTCTGAATATGATATATTACATGGCGAAAGGACTTTGCAGATATAATTAAGGGTACAGACATTCAAATAGGGGGATTATCCTGGGTTTTCCTGGTAAGCCCAATATCATAGCAGGAGCCCTTAAAAGCAGAGAACCTACCCTGGCTGGCAGCAAGAGAGATATGGCAGAAGAAGTCAGAGGGATTCCAAGCATAAAATGTAGGGACAGCCAACAAGAAACTTGGTCAACTATGTTAGTAGAAAGAACTAGTTCTTAATAGCAACCTGAATGAGCTTAGAAGCGGATTCTTCCCAGAGCCTCCCAATAAGAGCCCAGGTGCCCGATACCTTGATGATGGCCTTGTGAAACTTAGAGCAGAGAAACCAGTTGAGCCAATGCGGACTGCTGACCTACAGAACAGTGAGATAAATTTGGATTGTTCAGCCTTGAAAAATGTGTGGTAATTTGTTACACCAGCAATAGAAAATGACTGAATGTCATAATACTAAGTGGGTGCAAAAAAGTTGGACAGATTTATGAAAGGGAGGCTAAGAGGATGATTGTAAAATACTTCAAGTATTTTAGATGAGTTTCTAGGGAACACAATTATGGGTGGGCAAGCTGGTATGACATATGTCCTTGTGGGCACAAGCTCAGAACGTGTATGGGGTTAAGACTCCAAGAAAAATAAACAGAAGATGAGACATACAGGGGAATCGAGCAAGACAATAGTAGATTGAGTTAATGCTAGCATAGATATTGATTTTTAAAAAATATTTCTTATTGATTTCAGAGAGGAAAGAAGAGGGAGAGAGATATAGAAATATCAATGATGAGAGAATCATGGATTGGCTTCCTCCTGCATGTCCCACACTGGGGATCAAGCCCACAACCCGGGCATGTGCCCTGACCAAGAATTGAACCGTGACTTCCTGGTTCATAGGTTGATGCTCAACCACTGAGCCACGCCTACTGGGCTAGATATTGATTTTAATGAGAGAATACCTCCTGGTGAAATTATCCAATTCTGGGAGGTTAAGGTAGAAAAGAATTGTTGAACCATGGATGCTTTTGCCAGATCCAGAATTTCTCCCCTCTCCCAGTTTATTAAGATATAATTGACATATAACGTCATCTTAGTCTAAGGTGTACATCGTAACAATTTAATATCTTATATAATAAGAGAGGAATATGCTAATTATCCGTTATGCCCTGAAGGGTAACGACCAACTGCATAACGACCCGATCACCATCACAGATCTGCAGGAGGGTGGGGCATCGAACTACAAGCGCAGCGGAGAGCTACAGGAGGGGGCAGGGCAGCAAGCTATGAGGGGGGAGCTACAGGAGGGCGGCAGAGAGCTACTGGCGCACGGATTCGTGCGCAGGGCTACTAGTATGTATATATTGCAAAATGATCACCATAATAGTTTTAATTAACGAGAATTTCTTGAAGGCATCTTTTCCACTATGATGGACCTCACAAGACAAATACAGAGGAGTTTGTTACAAAAACAAGTGGCTGCATCTGAAAGCAAAACTACATAAAAAGGAAGGAACACACTGCGCTTCAAAAACTAGTAACCATTACATCAGACACTGCCAATTGTTCTTCAATATATGTTCTAACCTCCTTTCAAAGTAATTATCTTTTTAGGTATGCACATACCTGCCCAACTAAAGATTGCATTTCCCATTCTCCATTGCAGTTAGGTGTGACTAAATATTAGCCAATGAGATGTGACTGGAAATGATGTATACAACTTTTGGATCCAGCCCTTCACGTGGGAGCCCTTTCCTTCTTCATCCTACTGGCTAAAATGGGAGCCATTCGGGAGCACAGGGATGGGAGTACCATTCTGGCTGTGACAAGGAGACTGAATCTCTGGATAACCTCACAAAACAGCTACCATACTAGTCCTGGACAAACTTCTTCTGATCTACTACATCTGAGGGCGATACATTTTTGTTTTATTGAAGCCTCTGTTAATTTAGGTCTCTGTTATAAGAAGCGAGACCCATATCCTAACTAATATAGCCATGCACGCATTAGAGAAGGAAAAGTAACCAACCTACGAAGTGGACTAAAATGTGAAAAATGTAGCTGAGCTTCTGGATCAAGACGGTGACTTGAGCATTTGCTGAAATGTGCCCTCAGCCCTATTTCAAATACCTGGAAACTTAGTGTGAAATGTTTCCATTGTTTTTATTGTGAAAAATCACAACTATATAGAAAAGTTCAAATTAGTACGATGAATATCATTATGCCCACCCCTCCGTTCCAACTGCTAACATTTCCCATATTTGCTTTATCTATCATCCATCTAATTTTTTTGAAGCATCTGAAAGTGAGTTGACTCACATCATCCCTAAAAACTTTAGTGCACATCTTTGTGTTGTTGTTGTGAATCCTCACCTGAGGATATTTTTCTATTGATTTCTAGAGAGAGTGGAAGGGAGGGGGAGAGACAGAGAGAGAAACATCCATGTGAGAGAGACACATTGATTGGTTGCCTCCCACATGGGGCTGGTGATCAAGGTACATGCCCTTGAACAGAATTGAACCTGGGACCCTTCCATCTGAGCGCCAATGCTCTATCCACTGAGCCAAACTGGCTAGGGCTAATGCACATCTTGAAAGGACATTCTCTACTAATTACAAAACCTTTATCACACCTAAAGAAATAAACAATAATATTCTCACAATATTTTAATATCATCTAATATATGGCCATATTAAGATTTCCCTATTTGTCCTCAAAACATATTTTCCTAGCTTTACATTTTATTTTATTTTTTAACTTTATTTTTATTGTTGACACTATTATAGATGCCCCCATTTCTCCTCCATCCAACCTTACCCTCCTCCCCTTCCCTCTGGCCATCATTACACTGTCTGTGTCTATGGGTTATGCATATATGTTCTATGGCTAACCCCTTCACCTTCCTTCATCTAGTCTCCCATCCTCCGCCCCCCCCGCTCTGACAGCTGTCAGTCTGTTCCATGTATCCATGTCTCTGGTTCATTTTCATAGCTTTATTAAAAAAAAACAGGATTCAGTCAAGTTTCTCGCATTGCATTTTGTTATGTCTTTTTAGTTTGTTTGGATTTGAAACATTTGTCCCATGTTTTTATAAAATATTATTAAAGTTAAAAATAGACATCTAAGCTTGAAAACAGAAAAAGGGGGGGGGCTCTCCAGGAGTCCAAAACAGAGAGAGACTCCCTAAAGGTGAAATTTCAATCGTTGTACTGTTGATATTTGGCTCTTTTGGCTAATGAGTTTGCCGACCATGGGCCTAGGGCAAGCAACACTTCACACATGAGCATGAAAACAAAAAATGAGGCATCGTTTCTTACCCATTAGGCAGACAAAGACTTTAAAATCTGACTATTGCAAGTGTTGGGAAAATGGACATAGGCAAACTCCTACCTTGCTGATGGGAACATCAACTGCTTTGACCACTTTGGAGAGCAATTTGTCAAATTGCTGTCCAAAAAATAAAATGTGGTGATGTCATACAGTGGAATACTGCACAGAAAAAAGGTGCTAGATCTCCACAGAGCAATAAGGGTCTCAAAAACAATGCTGACTAAAAATCACGCAATAATGTAAATGGAATAGGCACAAAATGCCACAGTTTATGGATGTATAGCCTGTATAATAAAAGGCTAATATGCAAATTGTCCCCACGGGCGGGAGTTTGACCGACCAGGAGTTAGATGTGCGCCGACCACCCGGGGATGGCGCGGAACATAGCAGGTGTCATTGACGCAGCGCTGGCAGCGGGTGGCAGTGGAGGCGCTGCTGGGGCCCATAGGCTTAGACGAGAGCAGGACTGTGGCGGGATGGTGGAGCAGGTGAGCAGGCAGTGCCAAGTCAAGGCGGGTGTGAGCAGGGATCCCGATCAACTCCACCAGTTGCCCCACAGATCAGCCCTGATTGCCGGCCAGGCTTAGGGACCTTACCCGTGCACGAATTTTGTGCACTGGGCCTCTGGTATTCTTATAAGTATGAAAATGGATAAGAATACTCTGCAGACCACAGTAGAGCCTCAGAGGAGAATGGCCAAGCAGGTGGTGGTTAAATGGAAAATTAGCTACATCTCTGATATCTTTTCATTAGAGCTGAGTCAAATTATCTACAATTCTAGGTGAGGGCATTGTGGGATTTTGTTATAATATCCTTTGTACTTCTTCCGTAGCTTTGACATTTCTCACAATTAAAAAAAAGAGGAAACCCGACTGAGCCTGCTTCAGAGAAAGGAAGCCACAAGAGGGGACAGAGAAACTGTTTCTGCGATTGGTGAAGTGGTATTTAAGGCCTGGAAAAGTCAAAGGCTTTTCATAAGAGCAGCAAAGCCCAAGGCAGATACATTTTTCCTCACCAGGACCCAAAAACACAAGCTTCTGAATGTCTGTTTAGGAGTCCGCTGAGAGTAATTCATAAAGTAAATGAGAGAGAGAGAAAGTAGGAAATTGCCCGAAGAGGCAGGCTTCATACAACCAAGAAATTCCAAAGCAAGAGGCAATAGAGTTTAAACTGAGAGGTTATGGACCCTAGACAAGCAGCACCATCTAATTTGCCGACTGTTGAGGCTGAAAGAAAGACCATTTCCTTTCTCTCGCGTTTTCTAGGGGTACCCTTCTTTCTCCAGATATCGCTCTCTCTGCTACAAGCTGCTGGCAGTGTGAGGCTGGACTAGTTTCTAGGAACATAATTTTGCTCGGGATAATTGCTTCAGTGGTTGAGGTTTGCTTGAGACTAAGAATTTTTTTTCTTTTACCTCTTTCCCCTCCTGGGCGGGTGGAGGAGGCCCAAGCGATGCTGGGCGTGCTCTCCTCCCCCGCCCCCCCCACACACACCCACCCCACTCCTTTCCTCTCAGTCCAAGCACCGCCTCCCCTTTCATGCCGCATGGTATCTCTGACACAAGACACAAGGCTGTCCCTGCCCGGATATGGCTTGTGGACACAGCAGAAGACTCAGTCTCAGCAGAAAATGCAGGAAAGCAAGCTGGATGAAAGAAGAAACAGGGACATGACCAAAAGGCTGCTGCCAAAGCTACCTTTAAAAGAAATATATTTTAAAAATTGATTTCAGAGAGGAAGGCAGAGGGAGCGAGAGAGAGAAACATCAATGATGAGAGAATCACTGATCAGCTGCCTCCCGCATGCCCCACACTGGGGGATCTAGCCCACAACCCAGGAATGTGCCCTGACTGGACTTAAACTATGACCTCCTGGTTCATAGGTCAACACTCCACCACGGAGCCTGGCAGGTTGGGCCAAATACATACCAGCACTATCTGTGGGACACGGAATGCCAGACCCTAACCCTTCCAGCAGCACTGGCTGATGTTCAGGCAGACAGTTGTTTACAGCCGAGTTCATGACATCTTTGACTCTTCTACTGTCTCAGACCTTAAGGGACAAGCCTGCAGCTGCTTTTCTAACAAACTGTTGATCAGCAAAAAATGAAGAGGCTTACAGAAACACTCATTTTTATGCTGTTCCCTCTTGGGCTGCTCGCAAAGACAATTCTGTGTGAAAAATGGACAGTTGACTCTGATTTGAACATCTGAAAACCAGTCCATCCTTGTTATAATTTTTTTTTACAGCTGTAATTATACTGATGCTCATGTTGTGTCAAATAACTCATGCAATAAAAGTAGTACTTTGATTTCACAACATCACAGGAAAAAGTTTTTTCTTTTAAATAACTTTATATGAATACAGCAGCATTATCGATAATGAAACAATATAGACAAGCAGAAGTATAATAACAAGTGATTAAACAAGTAAACTTTCTACTACCCAGAAATCACCACTGTAAGACCCTAGTGCATAGCCTGCAGGCTCTCTCTCTCCCCCTCTGCCTACACATGATTTTGTTTCATTACCAAACTGAGGTCTTACTATACACACTGCTTACTACCGTTCTGCAGCCTGCTTTTTTCAGTCATCAAACTCAGTTTTGCTATTTCAGTAAATTTTCAACTCATCTAACAGTCAGATCGTATTCATATTTCCCCAAATGACCTAAAAATGTCCCTTACAGTTGTTTCATCCAAAGCAGTACTCAGTCCAGACCATGCATTGCATCTGGTTCTTATGTCCCTTAAGCCTCTTTTAATCTAGCACAGACACCATTTTTTCCATATATATTTTTTTCACATATATATAAAACTTTAATTATCATTAAGTATATGATTCAGCGGTATTAATTACATTCACAATGTGCAGCCATCACCACTATCTATTTCCAGAACTTTTCCATCACCTTAAATAGAAACTATGTACCCAGTAAGCAAAAATTCTCCCATCCCCTTCTACCCTCATCCCTTGGTAACCTCTAATCTACTTTCTGTCACTATGAATTTGCCTTTTTTGGATATTTTATATAAGGAATCATATATTTGTCCTTTTGGTCTGGTGTATTTCAATTAGCATAATGTTTCCAATTTTATTCATGTTGTAGGACATATCAGAATGTCATTTTAGAGCTGAATAATATCCCACTGTGTGCACAGATAGCTCTTCTGTTAGGACTGACTTATTTCATCTAGCAAGTCTTCGAGATTCACGGATGCCATTTTTAATGATACCAGTTTGCTGAAGATAACAGGCCAACGGTTTTGTAGAATGTTTTACTTACTGTGTTTGTCTGGTTGCTTCTTTGCATTATTTTCTTCTAAAGTTTCTGTACGTGTGGCCTTGGTGCCCCGAAAATCTTGGGTCCAATGAACTTTTTGAACTCTTACAGTGGGGCATATGAGAATCTTGGGTTAATTCTTTTTTGGAGGTCCTGCGTGAACGTCACCTATTTCAGTGGATGACAGTCCCAGCTGCAGTTGCCAAAGGAGCCTTCACTCTCTTCACATCTCAGAGTGAGACCCTTCTAGCTGAGAGTCAGCAGAAACAGAAACCAGGGAGGAAATTCTTGTGGACTTAAATTTCTTCGGAGTTATGCAATTATTTTCCTCCCAGGAATTTCACATTGTTCAGATTTTGGACATGTACACATTATTTGGGACACTTTTGTGCTATCATTTGGGCTGAACACATAACTTCTGGTCAACCATATTGGCCAATGTGGCTAGGCATAATTTAGGATGGAAAATACAACCGGGATAGACTTTATAGCCTAGGATGCATCAGGGAACGTGGAGTTAAGTTGATTAATGTTCTGTTCTGATCCACTTCAGAGCCTTCTGGAGACAAAGCAGAAGTGCTCAAAGTTGGTCCTAAGAGGAACAGTGGTTGGCATTGGGAGAATGATCTCATGAAGGTGGAACTTGGACTGCCCTTTTGAACTCTAGTCTCTTACCCCTAATGCAGGCAGACACACTCCCAAAAGACCATGAGGTTGGCTATTAAACCTACTAGGTTAAGATAACAAAAATGTTGAAGAATATTAAAGGGACCATGATCTCCTTTGTTATCACCTGAATTGTGTCCCTCCTTCATATATTGAATCTCTAACCCTCAGTCCCTCTGAATGTGACAGTATTTGGAGATACGGACTTTTAAGAGATCAAACTAAAATGAGGCTGTTAGGAGGGGCTGCAGTCCAATCTGACTAGTGTCCTTGTAAGTAGAGGAAAATGTTAGGGTCGCCGAAGGAGGAACGCATGAGGACAAAGTGGGTGAGGGATTATAAATTTATTAGGTCATCTGGATACCAGATGGGCTGAGCCCCAAAATGATACCAGCACCCAGGGACAGGGAGTCAGAGACGTTAAAGGACTCTTGGCGGGCTTTTCTGGGCGGAGAATTCTCTATGCGGGTCTGGATCCTGGGAAGATCCTGAGGGGAGAGATAATGGTCTTAGCAAATGGAATGTGGTCTTAGCAAGTGGAATGTGGTCTCAGCGAAAGGGAATGTCCTGTTGTGAAGTGGCCTAAAGGTCAGTTCCCAGGGGAGGGGGTGTTTATTCAATTATTTGATCAGAACTAACAGAAAGTAAGACACACAGACACCAGGGGCCTGTTTGCCCAGAAGGCTGACCCCGTGAAGAGGCAGCAAGAGGGTGTCCATGTGCAAGCCAAGGAGAGAGAAGCCTTGGAGAAAACCAAGCCTACAGACACCTTAATGTTGGAAGTTCAGCCTCCAGAACTGTGAGAAAATACACTTTTGTTGTTTAAGCCAGCCACTCTGGCTATTTTGTTATGGCAGCCTGAAAAGACTAATACATCCCTCTTCCTGTGTTCCTGCCTGTCTATAAAGTAGAAACTTTCCCCCTTTTAGAATTATAGACATCACCTGAGGGGTTTTTAATAAATACTGATGTTTGGGCCCCACACCCCAGAGGTTCTTATATAATTAGTTGGGGTTGTGACCTGGGTATCAGGTGATTCTAAACTATAACCAAGGTTGAGAACTGCTGGGATAGGAGGCCAACCTAGAGTCGTGTGGCAGAACAGCTGAAGATGATTGAGACCAGGGCTTCACCAACAAAGCAGGAGAACTGTAGCAATCCAGCCACCCCACTAAACTTTTGGGGAAAGTTGGTCCTATTACTGGTAAGTTGGACACTATCGATTGTACAGTGTAACTTGATTTCTTAGCATTCAGTGATTCTACTAAGCTTTCATTATGCACACAGATGGCAGTTTTCAGGGCCTAGGAATAAACAGTACCACATCAAGACAAAAGGGGAACAGATTCTTTCAGCCTTAGGCAGGAACCTGAAAGAAAGCCACACCCAGTTACCTCCTTACAAATTTGAATTTCTGGCCCTAAAATGGGCAGTCACTCACACATTTTAGAAGTTCATGCCTGAGGTGGCTAATAAAATGTGAACTGACAGGCACATAGTGCTTTTTGATAGTTGTAGACACTGCTCTCCACTGTGGTCACGTGTCTGCATGCTGCACCACTGCACAGCCACAATTCACACATGCAAAATAGATATTACAGCACTCATTTTCTTTTTAAACATTTAAATTGATTTACATACAATAGAATTTACTATTATTAGTGTCTAGTCCTATGAGTTTAGACACAGCCTAGACTCATATAACCACTACCATGACCGAGATATAGAATAGTGCCATCACCCCAAAATCCCCTTACCAGCATACTGGTACACGTGCTTGGCATGAAGACACTCTTCATCTATCCCCACAAGCCCCAGAAGCTTAGGGCCTCTGTGGACAGTTTTCGCACAACTCCTAATGCTCAACAACACTTTTGACCCTCCTGAACTGAGCACAGCAGATGGAGATAAGAGATAAAGGTGGGTCCTGGCAGTCATCAGAGAAGGCCCCAGGGTCTTCCCAGACAGATCCACATGGCTGAAATTCAAAGTTTCCGCAAGGGGTGGCCCTATTTTGGTCAGGTTTTAGGGCGTTACTAGTGCTTTAACTCTTAAGGCTAGAGTCTGTACCAGAGCTTAGAGAGAGAACCAATCGCTTACCAGATTTCAAATGTACCAAGATAAACATTGAAAGCCTTCCTGCTGGCACACAGTGGAGGAGCAGACTCAATACCGGGCAGGTATTGCATCATCTCAGAAGAGACACTCTTCTAATCAATTAAACGTTTTACATTTGAATATTCAATTCTTGCCAAAGCACATTTTCAATCCTAATTTCAAAATCATGTGTTCACAGAGATCAGCTCTAGTACACAAAGGACATCATGAAACTCATTATTTCCAGAAGCATTATACAGTCTTTTGCCAGGGTGGGTAAACTCTGTCTTTAAAAGGGGCTTTCCAGCATTGCTCAGAACAAAAGTGCTCACTGCGACTAAACTAGATACTGTGGGACAATGGTGGGTAGCACTACTGTTTCCAATTTTAGTATTCATGACAGAATGGACATTTACAAAGAATCCCCTTCAACTCTCCCCGCAGACAAAGAAAGACCTTTGGGACTTCTCAGAAGTAGGGCACATTCCTGAAGGAGGTATAGCTGTGTAGCAGTCCCGATCCTTGATGCAAGCAACAGAATTGAACTCTGGGTGATTTAGGCAGAAAAAAAATAACTCATTAAAAGGATATGGGGCAGGTCTCAGAAACAGCAGGAGGGCTGGAGAGGCAGGTTTGCAGGTAGGAACAAAACTCAAACCACGCTGCAGAACTGGTCTGGTGAGGAACCCACTGCAGCGCCTCTGAGCACTCCATCTGCAGCTTTCACCACTGTCGCCCTGCAGACACCTCTGTCTTGCTGTGAACGGTAGTGCTGCCCGAGACAGTCTGCCTGGATCCCTGATTCTTTGTCTCTAACTCCTAAGACAAAGTCGAGGATGACTGACTGGTCTAGGTTATGTGCCAACACCCTAGGAGAGAGGTTAAATGTGGCATTCTTAAGTCTGTAGAGGTAGGAAAGGCTCTGCCTCCTTCCAAGAACCATGAGATGGGGAAGTCCCTAACCAGAGGAAGTGGGTTCAAATGCACACCCAAAAAGAGTAGCAAAAGACCCAACACAGGCTGACGGTTGGGGGCTACTTGGTATCACGTGGCACCAATTAGTCATTGCTACCTCATTTGGGGACAGAGTAGAGGACTCTGAACTGAAGACAGTGGTCAAAGAAAGAAATAAGGGCTCTTTCCCTCAGGGCCTTAATATTTTGTTGCAAGATTTGAGAGCAAGAGAACTGCCTAATGGTTGGAGGTGGGGCTGTATTGGGAGCTTCAGTGCCCTGTACAAGGCAGAGAAAGCAATAGGTGTTGTCCTCAGAATATAACTTCCTTGTCTAGAGGCCCAGGCATGATGACTTAGGTGATCTGGGAGCAAGTGGATGGTGGTAGTGGTGAAGGGAGAGAATTAGAGTACTTCTTTCAACAAATCATTGCTTTTGATCCCTTAAAGGGATACACCTGAACATACCTGGGGACAAAATCCAGCACCACAGTATACTTTCTGATTGCAGCCATTTAATTCCAAAGATATGAAGTATATGTATAACAACTCTAGGGGACTTCTGCTCTAAAATTCTCAGCCTATGAACTCTCCCCTAGTTTTACATTTGCTGACAACAGTACATTGATTAGAAGTTCAGGACTGAGCTTTGTCCCTGGGGAGACCCACAACCAGGGGGGTTTAATTGACTTTTATTTAATACTAGAGGCCCGAGCACGAAATTCGTGCAAGAGTAGGCCTTCCTTCCTCCGGCTGCTGGCACCAGCTTCCCTCTGGCACTCAGGACCCAGGCTTCCCTCGCAGCCCCAGCTTTCTCTGGAAGGTCGTCCAGAAGGACATCTGGTCTAATTAGCATATTACGCTTTTATTATTATAGATCATTGGAATGCTCAGGCCTGATCAGAAAAGGCAGTGGAACCAATATAAGGCATTCTTGGCACACACCAGAATTGCCACCAGGATAAGATGCCCAGATGCTGCTGTGAAATTTGGGGCTGCCCTGTGAGCCATCACTAGGCTGCCACCCCCCTAACATGTGCTAAGGAAACTTGAGTCCCTCTACTGTGTATAAAGTATAGTTAGAAAGTAGGAGAAGTCCAGATAAAGTGATCTACCAAAATAACTTATGGCTTATAAAGGAATTGGTTAGGGAAAATACCCCCACATAACCTATTGTAGAGAGGGAACAATTTCTCCACACCCAGAAGAAAAGGTAAGAATAAATCCTTTGAGAGATTCCGCTTTGTATGAAATTGAAAGAAACAGCACCTAAACCTCAGAGAGTGAGAGATTTGGGTAGTGAATTTGAGTGGGAAGATGGAGACAGTCACCTATCAAGCTGCCCACTCGCTCACAGCCCTGGGGAATCCTGTGCAGCACCTTTTGAACTGAACTGTCCAAATGTGGGGAATCTGGAGGTAGGTGAGTAAAGAAGATAATACTACTTGTTTGCCCAAATCCATTTCTCCCCCTTTTTCCTTTCTGTCATGGCCCTGAAGTGGTTATGGACTTAGGGAAGGGGCCCTACCCCAGTCCTGTGTTGAGGTACTGGTGGAATCTTGAATAGTCAATGCCAATCATTGATGGGCTTATTCTCCTGCCAGTGATTGGTTTAGGTATGGATATGTGGCCCAGTCCTAGGACCTGAGGGGAAGTCTACTGGGGACTTTTGGGATTATTTTCCTCAGTAATAAAAGGAGATGCATAGGCAGAAACTCCCCTCTTCTTTACAGGATGTTGCTGTGTCTTCATGCAGTGTTGGAGCTGCTACAGTCACCTTGCAACCAGGAAGAAAGATCTGCTGTCAGTAAATGAAGGCAAGAGGAAGAAGAAGAAGAAGAAGAAGAAGAAGAAGAAGAAGAAGAAGAAGAAGAAGGAGGAGGAGGAGGAGGAGGAGGAGGAGGAGGAGGAGGAGGAGGAGGAAGAGGAGGAGGAGGAGGAGGAGGAGGAAGAGGAGGAGGAGGAGGAGGAGGAGGAGGAGGAGGAGGAGGAGGAGAAGGAGAAGGAGGAGGAGGAGGAGAAGGAGAAGGAGAAGGAGAAGGAGAAGGAGAAGGGAATTTTTTGGACCAGTTCTAGAAAACTATGCATTCTTTTTTCTCTGGGAGACAGCTATGGGATAGGAAATGAGTTTTCCTTGAGAAAAAAAATTCTTTATTGTTTAAAAAAAAATTTTTTTTTACTGGGAGCGTAGTGTAATAAAGAATGAAATCTCACATTTTGACACATACATTGTAGTAAGAAGTCTTTCTTAGGGGTAGGCCGAGACCTTGAGAAAATGGAAACATTTACGTACCTGTCTTTCAATGTAATAGAGACCAACCACTGGGTATAGTTACACAGATGGTCAATGGCCTGAGAAGGGCCAGGTCAATGGATCAATATTGCCACGAGAAACACTGATTTGGACCAGAGCCCAGAATCATGGCCAGGGGCTAAGTCTCAAGAAACACTGATTTGGACCAGAGCCCAGAATCATGGCCAGCGGCTAAGTCTCAAGGGTATCTGTCCCATGAATGAAAGCATTGCCTTATTTGTGCTTTGAGATCTTGCCACCTAAGCATCTACATGAGAGAACAATTGTTCTGCCTATAACCCAGGACCTCACCTTCTCACTGCCCTCGTATCACAGGAATGGAAATAAGATCCTGTCTGGGCCCTGAGACCTTGTACCACAATCATCTAGCTAATGTCTGAGGACCTTAGCTATGGCACTTGAAGGAGTGCTTCCAGGTCACTCTGGACAAGAGGAGCTCCTATATCTACACTTTGAGGCAAGGACTGGGACATGCTAATACATCACTTGCTAGGGACAGAGGGGGCATAGACACTGACAACTGAAATAATATGCCTTGGTATCAACTTTACTACAAAAAACAGTGGTAATGTGGGCACTAACATTATGTAACTGGACTTGACTATAAGGCAATCATCCAAATCTAGAATTATAATTGCTGTATTTAGATTAGCATCAAAAGAAAAATACAAAATTAAAATATTTTATAAAGAATGCATGGACAACCGAGAATACATGTTGGGACACCTCACAGGCCATGGATCCTAGTTTGAGAAACATTCATTTATGACAGTCTCAAAGGGATTATCAATATGAAAAGAAATAATATTGAAACCTAAATTAGACTTTTCTTTGTATGACATGAGGGTGACAATTCAAGACTTAATTCAATGTTTCTTAACTACAGTATACCTAAGAATCAGTATACCTAAGAATCACCTAGAATGTTTAGTAAAATATAGATTCCTAACCCTGCTCCCAGTAATTCTGATTCAGCACTTCAGGGGTAAGGCCCAGGAATCTGCATTTTATTTTTTAAAAATATATCTTTCTTGTTCAGATTATTACAGATGTTCCTCTTTTTCCCCCCATAGCTCCCCTCCACCCGGTTCCCACCCCACCCTCTGCCCTTACCGCCCCCCCCCACTGTCTTCATCCATAGGTGTACGATTTTTGTCCAGTCTCTTCCCGCACCTCTCACGCCCCCTTCCCCCCGAGAATTGTCAGTCCACTCCCTTTCTATGCCCCTGATTCTATTATATTCACCAGTTTATTCTGTTCCTCAGATTTTTTATTCACTTGATTTTTAGATTCACTTGTTGGTAGATATGTATTTGTTGTTCATAATTTTTATCTTTACCTTTTTCTTCTTCCTCCCCTTCTTAAAGAATACCCTTCAGCATTTCATATAATCCTGGTTTAGGAGTCTGCATTTTAAAAAGGTGATTCTAATTCAGGTGGATTACAAAACATATTTTCAGAAATACTGAACCTGCCAACAAGAAGTGGGTCACTAAAATGATCTAGCCCCAAGAAAAAGAATTTTCCCCAATAACCATTTTCTATGGGTCTAGGGGGACAACAAGCCAGAGAAATTCTCCCAAGACAGACCCAGAAGTGAGAGCAGATTGGTTGATCAAGAAATGCACTCTATTAGCAGGGAAGAGAATCTTGGCTACCCCGCTAGAGTCTGGACTGGTAATGACTGCTGTGTGCTGTTTTCCTTTTTCCAAATGCTCGTTTTAATTTCGATTATCTGGTTTTCCTTCCACCATTGTGCAAGCATATTGGAGATTAGTTAAATGTATCATTTAGGCATAATTTGCCTAAGTGTGATGGCCATACCAGTTAAAAAGTTTAGCTAAAAGTGAAAGAAAACCCATCTAACCTTGTGTAAGCAGATTTTTTATTTTAAGACTTTAATTGAGATGTAACTAATATGTATTAAACTGTACATATTTAGAGTGCACATTTGATGTTTCAATGAACTCTATATACCACATAGGAATATAATAAATGAAACTATCACCACAATCAATGTAATGAATATATTCATCACCACTCAAAATTTCCCTATGATACTTTGTAATCCCTCCCACCTACCCTTGCCCCCCTGCTCACACCCCCACGCAACCACTGCTCTACTTTCTATCACTATAGCTTAGTTTGCACTTTCTAGACCTTTACATAAATATAGTCATGCAGTACCTAGTCTTTGTGTGTGTGTGTGTGTGTGTGTGTGTGTGTGTGTGGTCTGGCTTCTTTTACGCAGCATACTTTATTTTGAGATTCATCCATGCTGTTGTATCAGTAGTTCATTCATTTTTATTGCTGAGTAGAATTCCATAGTATGGCTTTATCACAATTTGTTTATCTGATTGCCTGTTGATGTGTTTCCAGTTTGAGACTATTAAAAAAAAAAGTGGCTATAACTTTACAATTAGTTTTGGCAACTACATCTCAGTGTTGACCCATACTGAGTTTTCTGTCAATTAAAACTTATTTCTCTTTAACATGTGGATTCTGACCCATCCTGTAAAGAAAAAACCCTTTGAGAAGATACTGAGACAGTATCTTCAGTGTTCTTGTGGCTATCAGTAGGGAACTCCCCAAACCTATTGCTTTTTCTGTACTCTTAATTTCTATTAATGGCATCACCATCTACTCAGGCTTAGATTCTTTAAAAAACCCCACAACACTCAGAATACATAGCATATATAGGTAATTATGTATGTAGGATTCTATAGACACAAATATTTGTGTCTGTTAAATGTCAGAGAATGCTACATACTAAATCTTTGTTATGGGAGAATATATTTTTATCTGACCAAAAGGAAAAAAATCAGTGTTGGAAGAGATCACAATTCCCAAGCCAAAGTGGGGAGGGGAGAAAGAAGATTCCAGATAGGTATCAGAATAGCATGGAAGTTGGGAACAAAGCAAAAAAAAAAATGTGGCTATAGGGGCGACTTCCAGCTCTTGTGGTCTTTCTAGGTAACCTCCTCAGTCCCCCCAACTCTGGGCTGGCTCCTCAGACCATGGCCAATATGGAGCACACTTTCATCACCATCAAGGATGGATGGCATGCAGAGTGGCCTGATGGGCAACATCATCAACCACTTCAAGGAGCAGGCATTCCATCTTGTGGCCATGAAGTTTCTTTAGGCCTCTGAAGAACTCCTGAAGCAGCTCTACATTGACCTGAAAGATCGCCCATTCTACCCCAGGCTGTGAAGTATATAAACTCAGGGCCTGTGGTGGCTATGGTCTCGGAGGGGCTAATGTGGTGAAGACAGGGAGAATGATGCTTGGGGAGGCCAATCCAGCAGATTCTAAGCCAGGTACCAGGAAGACATTTGCATTCAGGTTGGTGGGAACATCATTCACAGCAGTCATTCAGTATAAAGTGCTGTGAAAGAAATCAGCCTATGGTTTAAGCTTGAAGAATTGATTGACTACAAGTCTTGTGCTTTTGACTGGACCTATGAATAAGAAGTATACAAATCATCAGTTACTTTCAGCTCCGCTTGGATGTGTCCCTGGACACAGCTCTTCATTCCATTGACCTGGAAGCAATAGGATTGATCTTCCTTTTCTAAAGCATATTTACAATAAAGCCTTTGGAAACTGGGGAAAAAAGGCTATAAACATTCTTGTACAAGTCTTTGTGTGAAAAAATACTTTTATTTCTTTGGGTAAATTCCTAGAAAAAGAATGGTTCAATCATATGGTAGATATATATTTAATGTTTTTAAAATTAAATATATTGGAGTGACATTGGTTAATACAATTATATAGGTTTCAAGTATATAATTCCATGATACATCATCTGTATATTGCATTGTGTGCCCACCACCCAAAATGAAATCTTCTGTTGCTATACATTTGGCCCCTTTTGCCTTTTACTACCTCGCTCCACCCCACCCCACCCCCTCTCTGGTAACCACCATACTGTTATCTGTGTCTATGAGTTATTATTTGTTTTTCTTGTTAGTTCATTTGTTGTTTTCATGTCTCACATATAAGTGAAATCTTATGGTTCTTGACTTTTTCTGTAGGACTTATTTCACTTAGCACGATATTCTCAAGATCCATCCATGCTGTCGCAAATGGTAGTGTTTCATCTTTTCTTATGGCTGAGTAGTATTCCATGGTATAGATGTACCACATTTCTATCTAATCATCTATCAAGGGGCACTTTGGTTGTTTCCATGTCTTGGCCACTGTGAATAATACTGCATTGAACATAGAAGTTTGTATATCTTTGAGAATATATGTTTTCAAATATTTTGGGTAGATACCCAGAGGAGGGGTTGCTGGGTCATATGGTAACTCTGTTTTCCATAGTGACTGTACCATTTTATATTCCACCAGCAGGGTATGAGGGTTCCAGTTCCTCCATATTCTCCAACAATTGGTTTGATTCACCTTTTAATTTTAGTCATTTAAACAAGGGAGTAGTGGTATCTCATTATGGCTTGAATTTGCATTTCCCTAATGATCAATGATGTTGAGCATCTTTTTATGTGCTTATTGCCATCCATATATCTTCTGTGGTAAACTGTCTGCTCAAATATTTTGCCTGTATTTTATTTTAATTGTGTTTGTTTTTTATTATTGAGTTTTGAGAACTCCTTGTAGTTCTGGACTAAGTTCTTTATCAAATATATGATTTGCAAATATTTGCTCCGATTCTGTGGCTGTGTTTTCATTCTCTTAACAGTGTCTATCAATGAGCAGAATGCTTTATTTTGATGATGTAAAAATGTTTTGACTCATTGTTTTAGTTAGAATGCCTAACAGAAACTATAACTTGATAAGAAATAATAACTAAAGATAAGAAAATTATATTATCTCATATAAAAAGTTCTGAGGTAGGATGACTCCAGTGTTTATTAACTTAGGTGCTAAACAATGTCATCAAGACACCAAATTCTCTTCATTTTTCTGCTTTGCCATCCTCAGCCTCCTAGCTTTATCTTCAGGCTAGTCCCCACAGAGTTGCAAGGTGGCTGCTGAAGTTCTGTGTATCATGTTCAGACATGCAACATTGAAATGAAGAATCTAAACTGTCTTTTCTATGTGTCTCTCAGAGTGAGGAAACGTTTCTTGGGAGACCCTCAGCATACCGCTCCCCATAAAACATGACCACCCATGAACTAGCACTAAATCCCTTAGGTCAAGGGTTGGCGTACTACCATGAGTGGGCCAAATCCAGCCTGCTACCTGCTTTTGTACAGCTTGTGAGCTAACAATGGCCTTTATGTTTTTAAAGGGATGAAAAAGTCAACAAAAGAATAATATTTTGTGACATGTGAAAATTACATGAAATTCCAATTTCAGTGTCCAAAGAACTTCCAGTTTCAACTTGGAGAGGTAGAGAGCTAGGAAGCTGTCACCCCTGCCCTGGTGAGAAGAAAGCTGGACAGAATGCAAATTAAGGACTTTTCGTGAACCTTTCAGAGAATTGAGGTCACAAGTCAAATGACCTGGGGAGAAATGGGTGCTGCAGGGAGACACAGGACCTGAGCATTTGCTTCCCTGGGGCAGACTCTGCTAGATGCCACGTAAACCAGTAAGAACTTTAAACTAGAAATTTTGATGGGTTGCTGGAGGCAATTGCTGGTGTGAGTTATCACGAGTGTATGGATTTCCTGGGAACTGTAGTGACAGGGACATTCTCAACTACTTGCTGCATTTTCTTCCAGGAATCCCCCACCCCAGGCTGGGGTACTGGCTGGGGGAGGGGAATAGCAGCCATTGCAAAATCCGAAATCCTTCCAGACTCTTCCCCTATATCCTTCATGGAGCAAATAGTTTAATCTACAATGGGAAGGGATCCTATGGAAGGCCCTGATAGGGTACTCACAACTGAGATTTTGAGGGGTTTGAAATAAATCTGCACCCCTTTATCAAGCACTGATCTCCTTTTGAGTAGCAAATCTTGCTTTGCTCTGGTGGAGACTGAATGCCTGACTATAGGCATACAACACCCTTAGGCACACAACCTTAGCTGCTTATCATTCATTTTTATTTATTATCTACCAAGCAATAAAATATGGTATTCCCACAAGTATTCCATAATGAAAGGGAAGTAAATACAAGATTGCACTCAAGCAGATCCTGGAGGCACAAGAAAGTTGCATGAATAGGTAGTTTACATTCTCTGCATCCCATACCTATGGGCTCATGAAGCATTACCTATGGACAAATTATCCTATATAATAAAAGGCTAATATGTAAATTGTCCCCTCAACTGTCAGTAGTGATCAGTATTAACAGTTTCACCTGGTTTTAGAAGCTCATAATACACCACACCTTCCTGATCCCACCAAAAGCAGAGCATTGTCTTCTTTCTGAAGCGATTTGGCTTGCAGTCGATGTCGATGGTTGACCTGGATTAACCCATGATTTTGTGCATTTGGGATTCTCAAAATAAATCCACTTTTCATCACCAGTCACAATTCGATGCAAAAAAGACTTTCTTTTGTGCTGTTGAAGCAACGTTTTACTGATGACTTTTTGGTTTTCCATTTGTCTTTCATTCAGTTGATGTGGCACCCATTTTCCTTCCTTTAAAATCTTTCCCATTGCTTGTAAATGATCGGAAATTGTTTGCTGAGCAATGTTTAATCTTTCTGCAAGTTATTTTTGAGTTTGACATGCATCTTCATCCAATAATGTTTGTAATTGTTGGTCTTCAAACTTTTTCGGTCGCATATATATCAACATATGTGTAACTCCATCTACTGAAAAAAATCCACATTATTAACCAGTACACCTAGTATACCCCTTCCCTTATGGAGCAGGCAGTGACTTATTATCTCTGTAATGTCTAATTATTCTGGAAATGGATTTACCTTCCTTGCCCACCATGCTTCTGCAAATCTCACTGTCCATGAGCTTATTGAATCGCTCATTCACTATCATGATATTCCATAGAACACGGAGCTCGTCTTACAGCAGGAAAAGTCATGCAATGACCTGATGTTCATTTGTTTTACCACATATCCCATCACCCAACAGCAACTAGCCTTATAGAATGGGAAGGGCAGTAGTAGCACCAGTTGGCAGGCAACACCTTTTTAAGTTGGGCTACCATTCTACACTAACGGATAAATATGTGGTGCTTTTATCTCATAGCTAGAACATGTGGATCCAGGAATCAAGAGATGGAAAGAGGAGTGATTTGTCTCACAATTACACACAACAAATCACTTGTAAAGGTTTTGCTTCCTGTCTCTGAGTCTGAACTCTCTCAGTTTAGAGGTTTTAACCCTTTGCACTCGCTTGCTTTTTTCTCGATTCCTTTATTCTACTCGGGATTTAATTTTTTAAATACCCCACATTTTACAAAGCGCGGCAGTAGAATAAAAAACTGGAGTTTCTTTTCATACAAACTTATTTGGATTTTTTTATATTTCAAATTATTGATACATTCAATAACCGTCACACTCGACATCCGAGTGCAAAAGGTTAATACTGAAGAGAGGAATGTTTCCCCCGAGGTATTATTTGACAATAGCCACCTGGTTATTTCAAGCTTCTCATGCCATTGGGGAATTAGGCCAGAAAAAGGGAGGGAATTACTGAACAGGCTGGGATGATGGAGTCTATCAAGGGGAAATACAGCTGCTACTGTCCAATGGGGTAGGGATGAGTATGGATGGCACCAGAAGATTTTCTGGGGGTACTTCCTGCTACTACCATGTCCAGAAGTAAAAGGTAGTAGAAGACTAAAGCAAGTCCATATAGACAGGACCACCAACGGCTCAGAATTTAGAATGGGCAGTGGGGGAGGGAAGTCATATATACCAGTCATAGCCTCCTGACTGGTTGTAGAAATGAAGATTTCCACTTGAATATCCTTGCTTTATATGTTACGCATATGTATGCATATTTATATGTTTTTTACTTTTTATTGAATTTATTGGGGTGACATTGGTTAATAAAATTATATAGGAAATAAGTGTACAATTCTATAATACATCATCTGTATACTCTATTGTGAGTTCACCATCCTAAGTCAAGTCTCCTTCCATCACCATTTATACCCCCTTTACTCTCTTCTACCTCCCCCTCCCCTTTCCCTCTAGTAATCGCCATACTGTTGTTGGTATCTATAAGGGTTTTTTTGTTTGTTACTTTTGTTGTTGTTGTTGTTAATCCTCACTTGAGGATATTTTACCATTGATTTTTGTAGAGAGTGAAAGGGAGAGGAAGAGACAGACAGAGAGAAACATCAATGTAAGAGAGACACATCGATTGATTGTCTCCCGCACATGCCCCGACCAGGGCTGGGGATTGAACCTGCAACCAAGGTACATGCCCTTGACCGGAATCGAACCTGGGACCCTTCAGTCCTCAGGGCCGATGCTCTATGCACTGAGCTAAACCAGCCAGGGCACTATGAGGGGCTTTTTAGTGTAACAACACAAAGATAGGAAAATATTGCTGGAAAATATCTCAACAATGGCATCCTGTTCAACTGACTACCTAGATCTTAGAAGTTGGCCTGGTTCTTGTCATTTCTGAGGTTCTGTTGTTTAGTTTTTTTCTTTGATTTTATGAGTTATATATATCATCCTTCTTCCAATAAGTTCCTTTCACTAGAATAAATCAGGTTCTCATTGCTTGCAATTAAGAGACCCTAACCAATACCTCATTTACTGCTGAATGAAAAAGGCGAGTCATAAAGCAGTATGGAGGAAAACAGAGGACTGCGTACATGTCCAGCATCCTGCTCCTACTCTAAATATTTGAAAATGACAGAAATGATATATTTTAAAAGAAATAAATATAGTAAAACAAAACTAGAAGAGGCAAGGCCAGTAGATCCAGAATTACGAGGAATCCGTGAAAGAAGGAAGACAAATGTGACTGGAAAGACAAAGGAAACCAAACCTTGAATCACACAAGCAGGCAAAATAAAATGCTGCAAAAGGTGAAGGCCTGTTGGAGGAGGGGGGTGTTGGAAGCTTAGAGATAATATAAACTGGTAACAAAAGAGAGCCAAGGCGATTACTTCGAAGGACAAAACAAGGGCAGCTGTGTGAGAAGTCCTTGGGTTGCAGAGGCAAGGGCTCTTGGAAAGCAAGGAATTCGCCTACCCTCCGTATAGGACTATACCTTGTCGAAGACTACCTATAAACGCACTCTGTCCAGCAGCAAGTTGAAACACCCTGATCGCCCCACCCCCCAACACTGAGTACAGGCTCTGGTTAACACAATAGAGCACCGGTGCAAGGCTCAGAGAAAATTTCAAATCAGCATATCGTATGATCCCATCTATTTGATCTTTGTGAAAAGAAAACTCCCCAAGTCTATTTCTAGAGAGGGAGTATACCTTTTGTATGCATTAAAAAGGGTCTGGAAGAACATACAGCAATCAATTAACAATGGTTACTCCTTAGAGGTGATCAGAAAACTACTTCTATTTTTTTATCTTATGGAGTTTTTTTATTGTTTAGATTTTTTTTTTAGAATAGCACATATTATTTTTAACGGTCTCTTTTATTAATTTTTTCTCTTATAATTATTTTATTGAGATATTATTCACATAGCAAAAACTTCACCCCTTTAAAATGTACAATTCATTGGTGTTTGGTGTATTCACAAAGTTGTACAACCATCACCAATACCTAGCTATTGAATGTTCTAGAATATTTTTTTCATCCCATGAAGTATCGCCATGCCTCTTTAGCAGTCACTCCCGGTTCTTCCTCCCCCAGCCCCTGGCAACTGCTTCTTATCGCTATAGATTTGTCTCTTCTGAACATCTCATATAAATGAAATGACACAGTATGTGGCTTTTTATATTGGCTTCTTTTACTTAGCAGTTTTCAAGATTTATCCATGTTGTAGCATGTATCAATACTTCATTCTTTTTAATGGCTGAATAGTATTCAATTGTACGGAGACATCACATTTTGTTTATGTATTCATCAACTGACGAACATTTGCGTTGTCTCCACTTTGGGGCTATTATGAATAACGTTGCTATGAACATTTGTGTACAAGCATTTATGTGGACATATGTTTCCAATTCTTTTGAGTATACATCTAGGAGTGGAATCGCTGGGTCATATGGTAACTTTATGTTTCACTATTGGAGGAATTGCCAAACGGATTTCAAAGCAGTTGCAACATTTACATTCCCCCTCATAATGTATGAGGGCTCTGATTTCTCCACATCCTCACCAACATTTTCTATTGTCCAATGTACTTCTTTTTGTAATTAAAAATAATCCGTAGTAGACACCTCTTAGGAGGACTGTGGGAACCACCCTGGATACACAGGTGTGGTCTTCCAGACACCAAGTTTGTAAACATGCCTCTGTTCTCTAGCCACAGGTAATTGGACTGGGCGTGGCCATCTGATCCAAACAGAACTAGTAAGCCTTTTCCCTGCAGCTCTTGGAGTTGAGACCCTTTGCAGTCTCAGTTTGACAGTTCTCTTAAACAGTGGAGGAGATGAAAACTCTGCAGCTGCCGGTAATCATTTCTCACCCTGTGGACCAGGAAGCGGCAAGAATCGATGGGCAGTAAGAGAGAAAGGAATGAAGCAAATATGTATTGAGAAACAGAGATTAGATATGGAAAGAGAGGACTTCCTGGGTGTTTGAGACTTTGATTCCTTCATGAGGCCCAGTTTCTGCCCGCCTTGGGAATTTTCAAACCACTCTTGTATCTTTGTGAAGCACTCTCTTTCTTGCATAAACTAATCTGTTTGTTTCTGTTACTTGCAATAAAAAAATTAACTAATACAGAAATAAAACACAAAATGACCAAAAAAAAAAAAAAAGGGGAGGGGGGTTTTATAAAACAGAAGCAACAGGCAGCTTCTTTAGATAACCAAGGACAGGAAAATAAGTTATTGTTTCTCTTTCCTTCTCTCTCTGGATACACTCCATTCTCTCGTTAATTTCAGTTTGCAGGTTTACAATGCTGGGGACTCCCAACCTGACTCTATGTGACTTCTGCATGACCTCGCTATTTAAACGCCTAGAGCTGTTTTCTTGACCAGTCTCTCCGAGTCCCATTTCCAGTTCTCGGAATAACCTGATTGACTTCAGTGTGGCGTATGTGCCCAGCACTGGTCCAAAGAGTTGTGGTCAGGTGTGTGGGGCCACCTTGCATAGTCTGTGCACGGCGGAGTTTCTCTGCGAAGCAAGATTGGGCAGAGAGGAAATCAAAATAAAAGATATACCGTCCGAGTCTCTGCGTATCTGGAAATGTCTTCTTTTTTCCTGCCTTCGTACATGAGTGGTAGCTTGGTAGGATATAGAATTCTTGGATCACAACCTTGGTTTCCCCTAAAACTCTATAGATATTGTTCAAATGTCTTGTCCCATTTTGTGGCGTGGAAGACAAATCTGAGAGGGACCTGATTTCCCACCCCACCCCACCCTTTGTAGTTAACCTGCTTTTTTTTCTTTCTGGAGTCGTACACAATTTCTTTCCTTACTCATGAAATTCTTTCATGTTGTTTTTCTTTGAAGTCACTATCATCCTCTTCTTATTTTTTAGATTAAAGAAGAATGTCTTAAACCTCTATTCTCAATAACTGCCTTGGTTTACAGCAGTATCTAATGTCCTGTTCACTGTCTCCATCGTATTTTTAAACTTGATAATAATGTTTTTCATCTGAAGGCAAGCTTGGATTATCCCTCTTACAGATGGAATGTCCTCTCAGATCTCAATGAGAATATTTCAAAGATAAACATTTCCTAAGAATGGTCGCCTTGCTTAAATGTTTCAGTCTTTTCACAAGCTCATAACTTGTCTTTGTTCATTCTAAAGGGGAGGCATCTTTGTTTATTACTGACATTAGAGATAGATTCTCTCTGGTGTCCTAGACAAAGGGTAGAAGAGAGAGTGTATGTTTTCTGTCGTTTTATTTCGCTATATTGGGGAAATTCAATTGGGACGTGAAGAGTATGGAATGAGGAACCAAAAGGTAGTTAATTGCCAGGGAGATTAACTTTTGTCAAATGATCAGTTCCCTCCCCCTCCCCCCCCCCCACTATCCCATGTGACAGCACAATGATTTACAGTTCCCACTATCTCTCATGACTTGAATTTTCTTCCTAGGTGACCTTTCATTCACTTTTGCCTCAGGCTCCCGTTGTCTGAGATTTGGCGTTCCTGTGTTAGTCATAGGTCTAATTGCTCATGGGAACTAGGGAGCCCATAGTACAACAAGTCAAGTTCCTGATGTTCCAAGGCTTATTGTGACAGCCTATATATTGGGGGCACAACACCCCTTCTCTAATTACCTTTTGTAGAATCTTGCTATGGTGATGCCTCTCACTTTGCTCACCATTTTCAGCAAATGAAGGCTGCTGGGTCAGACTTCAGCAGTTGTTCCACATGTGGGATGCTGGGACAGTTAACCAGTCCTTTGGTTTTCTCCTTGGTGTCTGTCTTGTGGCATTCCTGTGTTCCCCGGTCCCACTGCTGACTTTGGATATTTCCAAAAGATCTTTGGGGAATAGCCCTCTTCCTTTTTCGATGAGCGCCTAGTGTGTCTGAGGTGAATTGTAGGCTGCTCACTGAATTTGCCTAAGTCTTGCGGATGTTTGAAAACATTTCTGATTTATTTTTTCCCTGTTTATTGAATTTATTGGGGTGACACTGGTTAATAAAATTATACAGGTTTCAGGCACACAATTCTACAACACATCATCTGTGCACTGTGTTAAGTTTTCACCACCCCAAGCCAAGTGTCTGTCCATCACCATTTACGCCCCCTGTACTCCTCTCCCCAGCAATCGCTACACTGTTGTCCATGTCCATGAGTTTTTTCTCTCTTTTTTTTTTCTTTTTTGCTCTATCCCTCCAGCACCCCGCACCTGGGACCCCCTCCCCCAACAGCTATCAGCCTGTTCTCTATCTATGAATCTGTTTCTTTTTTTGTTTATTAATTTTGTTGATTAAATTCCACATATGAGTGAAATCATATGGTATTTGTCTTTCTCTGACTGGCTTATTTCACAAAGCATAATGCGCTCCCGGTCCATCCATGCTGTTGCAAAGGGTAAGATTTCCTTCTTTTTAACGGCTCAGTAGTATTACATTATATAAATGTACCATGTTTTTTTTATCCACTCATCTACTAATGGGCACTTGGGCTACTTCCAAATGTTGGCTATGGTGAATAAGGCTGCAATAAACAAAGACTTTTTTTTCTTATTTTTATAGTTCTTCAGTTGTTTCAATGGGATTATGAAAGGAAAGGACTTAAACACATGCTAAATTTATTGTCCTTTATGTATACTAAAGTGCTTAGCATATTGATGTTTCTTACTTTGAAATGCATCAAAAAGTAATATGGGTTAACGGATATATACTAGCAGGCAAAATGGAGCAGATAAGGATTTCAAGGGGGGGGGTGATAAAACAAATATAGCTAAATATTAATTATAGAACGTATGAGTGTTCATGGTATAATTCTTATAATTTTTCTGTATGTTTAAAAAACACAACACAATGTTGGAAAACCATTATTTTAAAACTGGAAATCAATTCTTAACTTTGCTTCACCATTTATTTGAACATCATCATCAAGTAATTTGCACAAGGAGGTACGGGGCATATTTATTTTCTGAGCCTATGGTTATCTTTTGCCTTTTCAATGACTTCTCTCCTTGGGTTATCTCCTCTATTGCATAATAGTATTTCTCTTTCAACTAGATTATTGGCATACTCTAGTTTCTCCAACCTTAAAAATCCTCCTTTGAATCCTTATCCAGATAGTTTTCCTCATTAAGGCATGTCCTACCTGTTCACAGATAGATCCCTAGAGCCTAGAAAAATGCCTAGCCTATATTAGTCATTCAGTAACTACTTGCAGAATGAATCTCTATTCTCCTTCACAGACCTTCTCAAAATGGCGGTCTATATTTTTCTTTATTGCTACCGCCTCTTGACTTTTCTTTACTCATTAGCCCATTCAAATGGGGCTTCTGTCCTCATAACTCAACTGAAACTTTTCTTGTCAATATGACAAGTGAACTCCATGTTGTCAAATCCAATGGCTGCCGTGCTGATTTCTAATTCCTGACTTAATCAGGACTTAGGACAGTTTATCACTCTTTCCTTCTTGAAACGTTTTCCTTCTCAGCTCTGTGACACCACAGTCACAGAAGACTTACAGGGTTGTCCCTACCCAGTATCACTGGCTTCCTCTTCTCATACTTCTTTTATGACTTTTCTTCCTCTACATATTGGAGCTCCTTAGGACTTGGCGCTGGTCCTCTTCTCTCTCTACATGTCCTCCCTAAGTGATTTTTGTCTAGTCTCCTACCTTAAATCTGAAGATTCATAATTTAAACTCTGTAGACAAGACCATTCCTCCAGGCTCTATATTTATACATCCAACTGCCTACATGATATATCTGCTAGGATGTCACAGACATTTTAAATTTAACATGTCCAAAATGAAAATGCTGCTTTCTTCTTCACCTCCCCCCCCCCTTGAAACCCTTATCTGCTCCATTTTGCCTACTATTAATATAGCCATTATAGTTCTCTTTGGGGCACTGTTTCCATGGTATATCTTTTTCTATTCCTATGTTGTCAACCTATGAGTGCTTTTGAATTAATGTTTGTTTGTTGTAAACAGTAGCTAATTGGGTCAATATATCCCTGTTTCCCTCTCACCTTTGTACCAGTATTGTTATTCAAATTACATCTTTAGTAGATGTAAAACCAAGAACTGTAGACTCCACCACAATTTACTTTTTATTATGCCATGTATGCTTTCATATATTTTAATGAATCTCCCTTTTCTTTTTTTTCTCTCTCTTCCCGCCCCCCCCCCCCCCATTACATCATGTGAGGGATATTGGTAGTGAGGGTGAACTTTACAATTTACTCCATAGTTGCAGAATATTGACATAGTATTGCATCAGAATTAGAGGAAGGATGAACATTACCTGGGTTTTGGAACTGGAGCCAGGTGCAGTAACTGATGAGACTTTGAAATATTCCTCAGTTTGGAGGGAGGGTAAGCTTATTTTCAGTTGTAGGAACTTTGGCTGTATTATGTTAGTGGGAACAACCTGGGGCACAAAGTGTAAACATGTGAATCAGGGTGTATGCACGCTTCGAGCAAAGTGGTAGACTTCAGTGGGCATTTATTAATGGAGGTAATATCCAAGGTTAGAATACCCTTTCTATGTAAGGATTACCACCCACTGTGAGTCTTGGTAAGAGACAGGGTTCTAGGGTTCTCCCATAAGATGCTTCCATCACAATGTTAAATCTTAAAGAGGGCAATACCGAAGCACAGAGAATGTTGAGAAATTATTTACAGAAGTGACAGTAACATCAAGAGTCCATTGACAGTTGGTGGTATGCCAAGAGGGGAACCCTGACCAGACTTGCTATGGAGTGATTTTAGATATACAATCAATTCCCATTATTCATGGATCCTGTATTTGTGAATTCACTGACTCTCTAAAACTTATTTGTACCCTAAAATCAATACTCACTGTGCTTACAGTCATTTGCAGGCATACACATAGCAGAGTGGCAAAACATTTGAGTTACCGTATCTAATGTGCTTGTTCCCAGTGAAGGTCAAACGAGGTTACATTCTGCCTTCTTGTTTAAATTCTTGTACTGTAAACAAGTGTTCCTTCTGGGGTATATTTAGTGCCACATTTTTCACATTTTTGTGTTTTTCGTTGGTGATTTTGCTGTTTAAAATGGCCCCCAGGCATAGTGCTGAAGTGCTGTCTAGTGTTTGTAAGTACAAGAAGGCTGTAATGTGCCTTATAGAGAAATTACACATATTAGGTGAGTTGACGCTGTTGGTTGTGAGTTGAATGTTAATACATAAATCATACATATTATACAAGGTATCATTAAACAGAAACATGTGAGTTTTCACTGGAGAGAGTATATGGATGGCACATAGCACATGAAAAGACATTCAATATCATTAGCCACCCTCAAAATTCCAAAAGGCGTCTGCTCTCAGGTTGCTTCAGAATCCTCTCTAAGGTCTTACTTCACTTTGAAGAAACCAGAACTATAACTCATAGATAATGCACTGTGAATATGGTTTATGCAGGACAAATAAAGCAGAAGTCCAATTAGTGGAAGCATACACAAAGAAAAGGCCTTGGTTTTAAATAGAGATTGGTGAATAAATGTACATTTATATGTTTTCACTTAAATTCAGTATTTTAATATATTAATGTATCATGTCTATGACTCCCTGCTTTACTGACTTTTTCCATTAGCTGGTTAACTACAGTTGTAATTGTATCAGATAAGAGAGCTTGTATTCTACCAAATCCCTCTTTAGAGATCGTGTTTTAACATGCAAGATTTTCAATAACTTTGTACCTATATATTTTATCTTCCTATAAAATTTGACATTTTATGCAGCTGCTGCCCACAGCCTTAGGGTTTTGCTCTCATAGAACACATAGACATATTAATGGTGTATTAGTCATCACATCATATCGTTTTGAGCTTTGGGAGGAGAATATGATTTACAAATAGACAAGAATACTTGAGTAGCGTGTCCATGGGAACCGTGTGATGATTATGCATATCATCTCCTTTCCTTTTGTTCTCTCTACACTTTAGGTTGCTGCTCAGCACAAACATCCTGGAATTGGCTCTAAAACGTGTCAGCATCATTTGGGAAGAGTCTCCAATTTTGGCTTCTGTGCATATTTTCTTTTGTAACTTAAAAAATACAGAAAAGTACAAAAAATAGTATAACAAACACCCATACACCCAGAATTATCGATTATTATTATTTTATCACATCTTCTACAAATTTGTGTTTTTAGAAGCAATTTTAAAAGCAATTAAGTAATTAAGTCAAAGTATCCTTTGTCCACCCATCCTCAATCCTGTTCCACTCTTTCCACCCAGATCCAAATACTATTGTGAATTTAGTATTCATGTTTTAATAATACTTACATACCTTTATGTCTCTATAAGCAATAAAGTATTGCACTGTACACTTTTTAATTTTATAGAAGTAGTTTCAAGTTATACATATAAAGATAATATATTATTGTATAATGTATGTTTAGAAGAGATATTATTTTGCAACTTAATTCTTTCACTCAAATGTGTTTTTTTGTTTTGTTTTTAAATATATTTTGTTGATTTTTTACAGAGAGGAAGGGAGAGGAAGAGAGAGCTAGAAACATCGATGAGAGAGAAACATCAATCAGCTGCCTCCTGCACACCCCCTACTGGGGATGTGCCCGCAACCACAGTACATGCCCTTGACCGGAATCGAACCTGGGACCCTTGAGTCCACAGGCCGACGATCTATCCACTGAGCCAAACTGGTTAGGGCCTTTCACTCAAATGTTGATAAGACTTTTGATCTAGTTCATTTCTTTTAGCTACTGTGTAGTATTTAATTGTAGGAGTATACCACATTTTACTTATCCGTTCATTTACTGAAGGACATTTATACATTATTCAATTTTACACTATTATAATTCTGTGATGAACAGCTTAGTATATTATCATTGTGAACATGTTGGAGAATTTCTCTAGGGAAAATAACTGGAAGTGAAATATGATAAATACAATTTTTATATTATTAAATAGTGCCAAAATGCTTGCCAAAGTGGTTGTCTCAATTTACATTTCCACTAGCAGTACGACCGTTTCTGTTGTTCAAATATCCTGTAACAGAAGACTTAAATTTTTTGTCAATGTGATGGATGTGAAATGGTTTTTTATTGTTTGAATTTATATATTTTTATATTTAGTGATGTTGAGTATCTTTTCATTTGTGGTGTGTGTTTTTTTTCCTTTTATGTAATCGCATTTTCATATACTTTGCTTCTCTCTCTGTTGAGTTTTGTTTGTCTTTTTCTTATTGCATTGTGGAAATTCTTTATACCATTTTTTTTGGTCTGGTATGTGTGTTGCAAACATATTTTCCCAGACTGACACCTGTCTTATAAATTTGTTTATAGTGCTTTTATTTTAAAGAAGTTTTCATTTTAATAAATTCAAACATTCTTTTCCTTTATTGGTTTGGGCTTTCTGTAACTTGGTTAAAAAAAACTTTCCTACTGCAAGGTCATATTATACCTTTATATATTTCCTTTTAATACATTTAAAACATTGCTTCTCACCTGTAGAGTTTTAGTTCATTGAGAATTGTTCTCGGTGTAAGGTAATCTAATTTTATTTTTTCTGTGTAAAAATATGTTGTTCTGACAATATTTATTAAATGTTCTTTTTTCCCACTGGTATTTGAAGTGTCATTTCTGTACTATTCTGTTCCATTAATCTGTTTCTGGGTTTTCTATTCTCTTCCACCACTAGTCAATTTGTTTATTCCTACAACAGACACACACTATTCTAATTATTATAGTTTTAAAATAAATCTTGAGCCCGGCTGCTGGTGCTCAGTGGTTGAGCATCCACTCATGAACCAGGAGGTCGAGGTTCCATTCCCAGTCAGGGCTCATGCCCTGGTTGCGGGCTTGAGCCCCAGTGGGGGCTGTGGCGGGGGGGGGGGGGACGGGGGAAGCGAGCGGGATGTAGCCGATCAATGATTCTCTCTCATCATTGATGTTTTTATCTCTCCTTCTCCCTTCCTCTCTCTGAATCAACAATAACATTAAAAAATATTTTAAAAATAAATCTTGATATCTGGTTAAACAAGTCACCTTCTCTCCTCATTCTTTCTCAGAACTGGATTAGTTATTCTCAAACAAATCTATTCCACGTGAATTTTAAAATCAGTTTGACAAATTCCATTAAAAATCCTATTGGCACTGATACAACACCTAGCACAAGAGAAACAAAGGAAAAAATAAACAAATGGAAATGCATCAAAATAAAAAGCTTCTGCACAGCAAAAGAAAACAGCATCAAAATGAAAAGGGAACCCACTGTATGGGAGAACATATCTGGCAATGTTACATCTGATAAGGGGTTAATTTCCAAAATATATAAATCCTCATACAAATCAACAAAAGGAAAACAAACAACCCAATCAAAAAATGGGCAGAAGACCTAAATAGACAGCTCTCTAAAGCAGACATACAAATGGCCAAGAGATATATGGGAAATGCTCATATGTCACTAATCATCAGAGAGATGTAAATTAAAATGATAATGTGGGGAAGCACGGGACTTGGTTGGAAAGTTTGTAAGGAGGATTCTCTGAAAGGTCAGAGGCCTCTGGTGGACCTTGCTGAAGGCCACAGACCCTGCCTTGACTTTTCCAAACAAGTCTGACCCCTCAGATGTTTTACTAGAATCTTTATGTTTAGACTTCAAAACATCCTTGCTTGAAAGACACTACAGATGCAGGTGCTTTCTCAAGGATGCTTGCCCTGCTGATTGTATCTAGAGGTTAATCTTAGTTGAAGCTATTGTGACAATAAAAGCCTAAGGAGGCAGGCGAACAGAGCTGCTTGGTGGCTAAAGCCAAGCAGTCCCTTAGCCTCACTTTCACAGAAATATGTGTCAGAGCAATCATTCATCTGTAGGAAGCAGTTATAGGGTTAAGCCTCGGACTGACCTGTGGCAGGGTCACAAACAAGTTCATTTGGAGGGCAGACCCCTCCCAGCATAATTAAGCCTGATCCTGTAACTGATCCCTAGATCTTTCCTGGGTAGCTAGTGGGCTGTGGGAGGGGCAGCAAATGCTGCCAAAACAAGTGAAACTTACAAGAACATTGTTAATTGCCTTGTTTGTCCCTGAGTATAAATAAAGCCTCAGCTTTGCAGTCTGGATCTGTTCTGTGGCCTCAGCCAGGCACAGAAAGATCCACCCAGCCCCAGCTTTCAAATCTATCTCTGTGTCTCCTCTCTTTATTTCTAATATTTCTCAATCCCTGCCCGCCTCCACTTAGAACCTGTTTGTTCATCTCTCTTTCTGCGCGGGATGCAAAAAAGAGAGATCCCCGCCATGTCTGGCCCCCGCTGCATCAGGCCCCCGCATTCATCCGTCACTCAGGGTCTGCCGGTCAGCCCTGGCAAGGTACCACCTCACACCTGTTAGAATGGTTGCCATCAATAAATCAACAAACAAGTGCTGGTGAGGATGTGGACAAAAAGGAATCCTAATGCACTGCTGGTGGGAATGCAAACTGGTACAGCCACTATGGAAATCAGTCTAGAGTCTCCTCAAAAAATTAAAAATGAGCCCAGCTGGCATGGCTCAGTGGTTGAATGTTAACCTATGAACCAGGAGGTCATGGTTCAATTCCTGATTCAGGGCACAATTCCAGTTGGAATGTGCAGGAGGCAGCCAATCAATGACTCTCTCTTATCATTGATGTTTCTATCTCTCTCTATCCCTCTCCCTTCCTCCCTGAAATCAATAAAAATATATTTTAGCCCTAGCCAGTTTGGCTCAGTGGATAGAGCATTAGCCTGTGGACTGAAGGGTCCCGGGTTTGATACTGGTCAAGAGCACATGCCCAGGTTGTGGGCTCAATCCCCAGTAAGGGTTGTGCAGGAGGCAGCTGATCAATGAGTTTCTCTCATCATTGATGTTTCTAACTCTCTTCTCCTCTTCCTTCCTCTCTGAAATCAATAAAAGAAATATTTTTAAAAAAAATTTTAAAGGGAAAAAAATTTAAAAAGGAACTGCCATTTCACCCACTGCCAGTGATCCCACTTCTAGGAATATATCCTAAGAATCCTGAAACACCAATCAGAAAGGATGTATGTACCCCAAGGTTCACAGAAGCACAATTTACAATAGCTAAGATCCGGAAACAGCCCAAGTGCCCATCAGTAGATGAGTGGTTTAAAAAGTTGTGGTACATTTACACCGTGGAATACTATGTAACTATAAAATGAAGGATCTCTTACCCTTTGAGACAGCATGGAGGGACCTGGAGAGTATTATGCTAAGCGAAACAAGCTAGTCAGAGAAAGGCAAGTGTCACATGATCTCACTCATATGTGGAATCTAATGAACAAAATAAACTGATGAACAAAATAGGTCCAGAGACATAGAAGCATGGAGCAGATTGTTGAATCTCAGAATGAAGGCGGGGGAGGGTGGGTGGGTGGGAGAGATCAACCAAAGAACTTATATGCATATATATGCATAACCCACGGACTCAGACAATAGGGTGGTGAAGGCCTGGGGTGGGGGGCAGGGATGGGCTACTAGGGCCAATGGGGGGGAAAGGAACATATTAATACTTTCAACAATAAAGATTTTTTTTAAATCCTATTGGGATTTGGAATTTAATTTAATTTAAGGATTAATTGGGAAGAGTTAATAGCTTTATGATACTGAGTCTTACCATATAATAACTTGTTATAGCTCTCCATTTATTCAAGTAGGTTCTTTTTTTTTTTATAATTGTCTGAGCTCTTTAATCTCCTTTAAGCTGGACCAGTTTCTCACAGTCTCTGAAGTAGGTTCTTTTTAATGTCCAATCATGTTTCACATTTTTCTCAAAAATATTTTGAACATTTTTGTTACAGTCATTCTTTTATCCTCACCTGAGGATAAGCTTTTATTGATTTTGAGAGAGAGAAAGAGAGAGAGAGAGAAACATCAAGTGGTTGCCTCCCATAGGCGCCTTGACCTGGGATCAAACCTGCAACCTAGGTATCTGACTTCGAATCAAACCTGCAACCTTTTGGTGTACAGGATGGCATTCCAAACAACTGAGCCACTCAGCTAGGGCTGTTATAATTATTCTTAGTGACTAGGTAGAATTCTAAGATGGTCCCCAAGATTTCTACTCCTTGGTTGAGTATGAATAGTCACTCCTATGATTATATTATATTATGTAAGACCCCATCAATAGGTATCTTCTTTTTATTTCCTTATTACTGTGAGTGGGCTTGTTTCTTTTTGTGAATGGCTTCTTTTCATAAATTTCATTTTTAATTGATCATTACTATTTTTATATGTTAATCTTTATCCACAAACCCTGATAAACTGTACATAGGGGGGAAATCTATCAACCTGAAGGAGCCCAGATATTGAACTTACAAACAAATATTTTGTCAGCTATCAGAAATATGTTTAAAAAGCAAAGTAAACTTGCCTACAGAGTTAAGGGAAAATGTGAGAACAATGCCTCATGAATTAGAGAATATCAGTAAAAATATGGCTATTATAACAATGAAGCACATAGAAATTCTTGCATTTATTGGTATAATAACTAAAATGAAAAATTCACTAAAGAGCCTTATAGCAGATTTGGGTTGGCAAAAGAACAAATCAGCATATTTGAAAATAGGTCAGCTGAGATTATCCACTCTGGAAAAAGAAAGAAAGAATAAAGAACAATTAACAGAGCCTCATGGGCTTGTGGGAAACTACCAAGTGTAGCAACCACCATGTGTATAATGATAGTCGCTATCTGGTTATCAGACAAAATAGGTTTTAAGACATAAATTATTATTAGAAATAAATAAGGACATTTTATAATGATGAAAAGATCAACCAGACAGCCAAACAATTATCTACCTAATAAAAGAGTAACATGCTAATTGATTGTACCTTCGCAACGCTCACTAGCCAATCAGGAGTGAGCATGCAAATTAACCCAACAAAGATGGTGGGTTAATTTGCATACACAGGCGCCTGGTGGCCAGGGGCAGGGTGGGATGCTTGCATTGTTGCCATGGCAATGACACAGGCGTTCCACAGCACCCCAGCCACTCCAGGCCTCTGGGTAGTGTGGGAAGGCGGAAAGGTGGCTCCTGGCCGGAGCGGAAAGGCGGCTCTGGCCAGAACAAAAGTGGTGCTAGCAGCCAGGGGAAGGAAGGCCCATTATTGCACGATTCTTCATGCATCGGGCCTCTAGTCTATCTATATAAAAGCCTAAGTGACCATCGCAACCAACGGATGACTGAACAAGCTACATGGGGCGACTAGGCCAGCAGGGGAGTTAGTGAGGGATGACCAAATGACTGAGCAGCAGGCTGTGTGGGGCAACCAGGCTGGCAGGGGGGTTAGTGAGGGATGACCAAATGACTGAGCAGCAGGCTGCGTGGGGTTACCAGGCCAGCAGGGGGGGCTGTTGGGGGCAATCAGGCTAGCAGGCAGAGGCAGTTAGGGGTGATCAGGCCGGCAGGGGGACAGTTAGGGGTGACCAGGCCACTAGGGGGAACAGTGAGGGGCGATCAGACAGGCAGGCAGGTGAGCAGTTAGGAGCCAGCGGTCCAGGATTGTAAGAGGGATGTCCGACTGCCTGTTTAGGGATCGGGCCTAAACAGGCAGTCGGACATCCCCCAAGGGGTCCTGGATTGGTGAGGATGCAGGCTGGACTGAGGGGACACCCCCTCCCACCCCAATGCATGAATTTCATGCACTGGGCCTCTAGTAACTATATATGTATTTAACAATAGAATCCAAAAATACATGAAAAAAGATCAAGAAAAAAGATGTAATAAAGACTAGCATAGAAATAAGTGAAACAGAGACTAGAGTAACAATAGAGAACATTAACTAAACAAAAAGCTGGTTCATTGAAAAGTTGAAAAATGAAAGAATTGAAAGGGAGACAACCGAACAATAATAATTGGAGATTTCAATACCCTACTTTCAGTAATGAATAGAACTCTTAGGTAGAAGATCACAAGGAAATGAAACACTTGCATAATGCTACAAATTAACTAAACCTAACAAGACATTCATTGAACACTCCCCAGAATGACAGTAAACTATAATTTCTTTTCAAATGTACATGGACTATTCTCCAGGAGAAACCATATGTTAGTTCCTAAAACAAAACTCAATAAATTTAATAGGCTTAAAGTTATATAGCATATGTTCTTTGACCATGAGGTATGACATTAGAAGACAATTATAGAAGGGAACTTCGGTAATTCAAAAATATGTGGAAATTAAACAATACACTTTTAAATAATACAAAAGTGATCACAAGGGCAATTAGAAAACACTTTGAGATTAAAAACACAAAATACCCAAACATATAGGATGTAGCTAAAATAGTGTTAAGAGGGAAATTTATATCTATAAACAGTTACATTGAAAAAGAAGAAAGATCTCAAACTATTAACATTCCACCTTAAGAAACCAAGTAGAGCCAAAACCGGTTTGGCTCAGTGGATAGAGCGTAGGCCTGCGGACTGAAAGGTCCCAGGTTCGATTCCGGTCAAGGGCATGTACCTTGGTTGCGGGCACATCCCCAGTAGGGGGTGTGCAGGAGGCAGCTGATCGATGATTCTCTCTCATCGATGTTTCTAACTCTCTATCCCTCTCTCTTCCTCTCTGTAAAAAATCAATAAAATATATTTTAAAAAAATGAAACCAAGTAGAGCAAACTAAACCCAAAGCAAGAAGAAAAAAGATGTAATAAAGACTAGTGTAGAAATAAATGAAACAGAGACTAGAGTAACAATAAAAAACATTAACTAAACAAAAAACTGGTTCGTTGAAGAGGTCAGCCACCTCAACCTGGTGTCCACAGACTTTTGTAGTGGCCTTAAGGCAGTGGTCGGCAAACTGCGGCTCTCGAGCCACATGCAGCTCTTTGGCCCCTTGAGTTTTTAGCAAAGGCCAGCTTAGGAGTACCCTAATTAAGTTAATAACAATCTACCTACCTATATAGTTTAAGTTTAAAAAAATTGGCTCTCAAAAGAAATTTCAATCGTTGTACTGTTGATATTTGGCTCTGTTGACTAATGAGTTTGCCGACCACTGCCTTAGGGAATCATCAGGGTGAAACCAGCATAGCTCATAAGGCCCAAATAGATCAAAACCTGGCCATGTCAAGGAGGGCTCTCCACAGTAGCGATGGAGCTGGTTGGACATGCAAAGGGAAAATGGCCCCCATCCAAGAGTTGCACAACTTGGTCTTTCCCCAAATCTGCCAGTACCTCCTCAGGAATACTTCCAAAAATTCTACCCTGCAAGACTAGGTTGGTCACAGCCCACTGACAGTATTGCAGAGGGAAATCTCAGAATGATGGACCTGCCAGGATTCCAGAGGTTGGAGCTAGTGGTTCTCCTGTGGAGGGGGCTAGTGGATTTCCCGTGAGAGGTGGGGTATCACTACTCTGGTGTGTAGGGGGCAGAGTAGTGGATTTCAATACCCCACTTTCAGCAATGGATAAATCATCTAGATAGAAAATAAGAAAACATTTGATTTGAACTATACTTTACAGCAAATGAGCCTTAAAAGATATACAGAACTTTCCACTCAACAATAGCAGAATAATACTCTTTTCAAGTGCACATGGAACATTCTCCTAGATAGATTATATATTAATTCACAATACAAGTTTTAATGAATTTAAGGAGACTGAAGTCATAGCATTTGTCTTCTCTAACAACAATGGTATGAAACTAGAAACCAATAATAGGGAGAAAATGGGAAATTCATAATATGTGGAAATTAAACAATACTCTCATGGTCATTCAATATATCAAAGCAAATAAAAAGTATTTTTAGCCCTAGCCGGTTTGGTTTAGTGGATAGAGCGTTGACTGAAGAGTCCTGGGTTCGATTATGGTCAAGGGCACATACCTGGGTTGCAGGCTCAATCCTGGGCCCTGGTAGGAATGCATGCAGGAGGCAGCCAATTTATGAGTCTCTCTCACATTGATGTTTCTCTCTGTGTGTCTCTCCCCCTCCCTTCCACTCTCTTTCAAAATCAGTGGAAAAATATCCTCAGGTGAGGATTTTTTAAAAGTATTTTTATACAAACAAAATTGAAACACAACATATCAAACCTTATGGGATGCAGCAAAAACAGTTTTAAGAGGGTATTTTATAGAAATAAATGCCTAGATTAAGAAAAATAGAAATACCTCAAATGAACAACCTAACTTTACTTGGTATACCTCAGGGAACCAGAAAAAAAGAACAAATTAAGCCTAAAGTTAGCAGAAGGAAGGAAATAACAAAGGGTAGAGCAGAAATGAATGAAATAGAGAACACACACACACAAACAATAGAAAATATCAAGGAAACTAAGCTTTTTTTTTTTTTAGAAAAATGAAACAAAATTGGCAAACTTTGAGCTAGACTAAGTAAGAAAAGAGAGAAATCCAAAGAAATAAAGTCAAAATAAAATAAGAGTCATTATTAATGATACCACAGAAAGACATGGATATCAAGAGACTACGTATTACAAACAATTATATGGCAACAAATTGGATAACCTAAAAGAAATGGACTGAATCATGAAGAATTAGAACATCTGAACAGACTGATTCAATTCAAGAGATTGAATCAGTAATCAAAACCTTGTAACACAGAAAAATCCCAGGAACAGATGGTTTCACCAGTGAAATCTACCAAACATTTAAAGAAGAATTAATGCTGATCATTCTTAAACTCTTTCAAAAAAGTAAAGAGGAAGGAACACTTCCAAACTCAATTTATGAAACCAGCATTACTGAATACCAAAACCACTTTAAGGACACTCAAGAAAAAAATACTAGACAGCTGTCCAGGGGAGAAACCAAGATGGCGGCATAGGTAAATACCTAAACTGCTGCCTCGCACAACAATTTCAAAATTACAACTAAAAGACAAAATGTCTATCACCCAGAACCATGGGAAAGCTGGCTGAGTGGAAGTTCTACAACTAGAAAGAAAGAGAAAGGAGCATTGAGACAGGCACAAGCGCTGAAAAGCTGAGGTACAGAGGCACGCAAATCGGGCTGGCGGCGAGCGACTGGGTGCACTGCTTCTTTCAACCCAAAGGGAGACAAGCTCCTGATTACTCTGAACTCCAGTTTCTGGGGAGACACTGGGGACCCAAATTCCTACGGGGAGAAGCTGGACTGTCTACTATTGGGTCCGAAAGTGAGGGTGGCTTCCTTGCAGAGGTGCATGCAGCAATCATTGTTTATTGCACTGGGGCACGGGACTTGGGGACTTGGAAACGTGGAGACGCAGAGACGGCTTACTGGCAGCCATTGCTGTTTGCCATGCCCTAGCCTAGTGACTCCCTGAGATCCCGCCCTGCACAATCTACAAACCCACGCAAGCTCAGAGCAGTGGTTTTTGCATATAAATGGCCTGCCCTATCGCAGCTTAACCTAACAAACTGCAGCTCTGGTCAGACAGCTCCAAAACCTCCAAACCCCAAACAAAGAGGAGAAAACTGTAGTTCTCGCTGTAGCTCCTGCTGGGTGGCCTCAGACAGTAACTGACCTGCACTCCATTGGAGATCCAGAAGCTAGTTGAAATCTGAGACTACACCAGATTTCAACTACTTAAATCCATAAGTGACATTCAAGAGGCAGACTCAGTGAGCACCAAAGCCCCACTGAAGCAAGTTCTGCCCCATAAGCGTGTCTCCAGCGCAGCAGTTCTTCCATTATAGACACAGGGAGTCCTCATAGCCAATTGGCCTGGAGGTCAATTCCTCCTAGTGTACCAACAGCAATCAAGGCTTAACTACACCAAGACTTTGCACTCAGCCCACAAAGAGGTGCACCAAGAGTGTCCACCTCAGGTGATAGGCTGAACCACTGGTCACCTACCACAGAAAACTACTCCATCAACACAAGGAAGCAGAAAAATGCGGAGACAAAGAAACATGTCATGAACCAAAGAAATGGAGGAAAGCAAATTACTGGACATAGAATTCAAAACCACATTTATAAGGTTACTCAAGAAACTTCTAAAAACTGCCGAGAAACTTGATGAGACCTCCGAGGAGCTTAGTGAGACCTTCAAGGACCTTAATGAGAATGCCAGAAAAATGAAAAAGGACCAGTCAGAAATTAAGCATACACTGTCTGTAATAAAGAATATACAGAAATTCAACTGTAGATCAAAGGACCCCCAAAATCAAACCAAAGATCTGAAATATGAGGAAACAAAAAACACCCAACCAGAAAAACAAAAAACAAAAAGAATCCAAAAATATGAAGATAGTGTAAGGAGCCTCTGGGACAACTTTAATCGTACCAACATCCAAATTATTGGGGTGCCAGAAGAAGAGAGAGAGCAAAATATTGAAAACCTATTAGAAGAAATAATGCCAGAAAACTTTCCCTACCTGCTGAAAGAAAAAGACTTACAAGTCCAGGAAGCACAGAGAACCCCAAACAAGAGGAATCCCAAAGAGGACCACACCAAGACACATCATAATTAAAATGCCAAGAGCAAAAGACAAACAGAGAATCTTGAAAGCAGCAAGAGAAAAACAGTTAGTTACCTACAAGGGAGTACCTATACGATTGTCAGCTGATTTCTCAACAGAAACTATGCAGGCCAGACGGGAGTGGCAAGAAATATTCAAAGTGATGACCAGCAAGAACCTACAACCAAGATTACTCTACCCAGCAAAGCTATCATTCAGAATTGAAGGTCAGATAAAGAGCTTCACAGACAAGAAAAAGCTAAAGGAGTTCATCATCACCAAACCAGGATTATATGAAATGCTGAAGGGTATTCTTTAAGAAGAGGAAGAAGAAGAAAAAGGTTAAGATAAAAATTATGAACAACAAAATGACAACAAATACATACCTACCAACAAGTGAATCTAAAAATCAAGTGAATAAAAAATCTGATGAACAGAATAGACTGATGAATATAATAGAATCAGGGACATAGAAAGGGAGTGGACTGACAATTCTCAGGGGGAAGGGGGTGTGAGGGGTGCAGGAAGAGATTGGACAAAAATCTTACACCTATGGATGAAGACAGTGGCGGGGGGTAAGGGCATGGGATGGAGTGGGGAATCAGGTGGAGGGGAGCTATGGCGGGGGGGGGGAGAAGAGGAACACCTGTAATAATCTGAACAATAAAGGTTTATTTAAAAAAAAATACTACAGGCCAATATCCCTGATGAACATAGTTAAAAAAAAATTCCTCAACAAAATATCAACAAACAGATTCAACAGCACATTAAAAGAATCGGAATCAATATGATAGAACTCATGAATAGAATGAAATAAAAATCATATGATAATTTGAATAGATGAAGTAAAAGCATTTGAAAAAATACAATATCCTTTCATCATAAAAAAAAATCTCAATAAATTGTGTATATACGGAACATACCTCAACATAATAAATGCCATATATGACAAGACCACAGGAAACATCACACTTAAGAGTAAAAAGCTGAAATTTTTTCCTCTACCTCAGGAACAAGGGAAAAGTGCCCACGCTCACCACTTTAATTTAACGTACTAATGGAAGTCCTAACTAAAGCAATTAGGCAAGAAAAATAAATAAGAGGCATAAAATCAGAAAGAAAGAATTAAAATGGTCTCTGTTTGCAGATGATATGATCTTATATATAGAAAACCCTAGAATTAATAAGCAAATTCAGTAAAATTGCAGGATACAAATTCAACTTACACAAACTAGTTGTGTTTCTACATAGTAGTGACAAACTTTCTGAAAAAGAAATGTTTAAAATTCCATTTACAATAGTATGAATCTCAGAGGGAAGGGCAGAGGGGGGTCTGAAAGAGATTACCAAATAACTTATATGCATGTATGCATTGCCTATGAACCCAGACAATAGGGTGGTGAAGGCCTGGGGTAGGGTGGGACGTGGGTGGAGGGGGAAATGGAAGGAAAAGGAGGGGCATGTGCAAAATATTCAACAATAGAGATTAATAAAATGAATCAAATTTAAAATAAATTAATTAATTTAAAGTGAAAAAAATAAAATAGTATCAAGAACAATAAAATACTTAGGAATTAATTTAACCAAGGAAAGTAAGTTCTATATTCTGAAAAGTATAAGACATTGATGAAAGAATTGAAGAAGACATAAACAAATGAAAATATATTTTTTGCTCATGGATCATTACAGTTGATATTGTTAAAATGTCCATAGTACCCAAAACAATCTACAGAGTCAATGCAATTACTATAAAATTCCAACGGCATTTTTTTTCACAGAAAAAATAATCCTCACATTTATATGGACCACAAAAGCCCACAAATAGCCAAAGCAATTTAAGAAGAACAAAGCTGGAGGTATCACACTTCATAATTTCAAACCATATTACAAAGCTATGATAATAAAAAAAATTATGGTATTGGCATAAAAATAGACACATAGACCAATGGAAATGAATAGAGATTCCAGGAATAAACAATAGATACACAGACAACTAATCTTTGATAAGAGTGCTAAAAATACGCAAAAGGGAAAGGACAATATCTCTCTATATATAAGCCTAATATGCAAATTATCCCCACGGGAGACCGACCGCTTGCTATGATGTGCACTGACCACCAGGGAGCAGTGCAGAATGAAGGAAGGCCCTGGCCGGCAGCCAGAAGGCCCCATCGGCCCTGATTTCCTGTGAGACCTAGGGACATTACCTGTGCATGAATTTCATGCACCGGGCCTCTAGTCTTTAATAAATAATGTGGGAAAACTGGATATTCACATATAAAAGAATGATATTGGGCCCCTATCTTACACCACTCAAAAATTAACTCAAATGTATTAAAGGCTTAAATGTAAGACTTGAAACCATAAAACTCCTAGAAAAAAACTTAGGGGAAAAAAAACCTTTACATAGTTCTTGGCAATAATTTATCTTTTGATATGTCACCAATAGCACAAGCAACAAAAACAAAAATAAACAAGTGAGACTACATCAAATTAAAAAGCTTCTGCACAGCAAAAGAAACAATAAAATGAAAAAGCAACCCATGAAATGGACAAACTATTTGCAAACCATCTCTCCAATAAGAGATCAATATCTAAAATATATAAAGAACTAATATAACCCAATATCACAAAAACACATAGTCCATTTAAAAAATGGACAGCCCAAGCCAGTTTGTCTCAGTGGATAGAGCATTAGCCTGCAGACTGAAGGGTCCCGGTTTTGATTCCCATCATGGGCAGGTTCCTTGGTTGCAGGCTCCTCCCTGGCACAGGTCCTCATCAGGGCTCATGCAGGAGGCAACCAATCGATGTGTTTCTCTCACATTGATGTTTCTCTCTATCTTTCCCTCTCTCTTCCACTCTCTCTAAAAATCAATGGAAAAATATCCTCAGGTGAGGATTAAAAAATAAAATAAAAAATGAACAAAGGACCTGGGTAGACATTTTTCCAAGGAAGACATACAAATGGCCAACAAGTATATGGAAAGGTGCTCAATAGCACTAATTACCAGGGAAATGCAAATCAAACCCACAATGAGATGTCACCTCTTACCTGTTAGAATGGCTACAATAAAAAAGATAAGAGATAAGTGTTGACAAAGATTTGGAGAAAGGGAACCCTTGTACACTATTGCTGGAAATGTCAATTGGTACACCCACTATGGGAAACAGAATGGAGGTTCCTCAAAAAGTTAAAAATAGATGATTCAACAATCCCACTTCTGAGCATATATCTGAAGGAAATGAAATTACTATCTCAAAGGGATGTCTGTACCTCCATATTCATTGCATCATTATTCACCATAGCCAAAACATGGAAACTACCTAAGTGCCATATATGTAATGGAATATTATTCAGAATTAAAGAATGGTATCCTGACATTTGTGACAACATGGATGTACCTTGAGGTCATTGTGCTAAGTGAAATAAGTCAGACAGACAAAGACAAATATTGTATGATCTCATATGTGGAATCTAAAAGAGCTGAACTCATAGAAACAGAGTTTTAGGAAGAAATTAAGTTATCTCTATTAGCAGAAGACATGATCTGACATAAAAAAACAACAACCAAGGAATTCACAAAAAATATTATAATAAACTAGAGACCTGGTGCACGAAATTCATGCACAGGGGGAGAGGGGGAGTCCCCTCAGCCTAGCCTGCATCCTCTCCAATCCGGGACCCCTTGGGGGATGTCCAACTGCCAGTTTAGGCCTGATCCTGGCAGTCGGACATCCCTCTCACAATCCTGGACCACTGGCTCCTAGTCACTCACCTGCCTGCCTGCCTGGTCGCCCCTAACTGCCCCCCCACTGGCCTGGTCTCCTTTTTCTGCCCCACTGCTGGCCTGGTCGCCCCCAACTGTCCCCCCTATGGACCTGGTTTCCCCCAACTGCCCCCCCCCCTGCCGGCCTGGTTGCCCCACACAGCCTGCTGTTCAGTCATTTGGTCATCCCTCACTAACCCCCCTGCCAGCCTGGTCATAGGCAGCCATCTTGTGAGGGCACAAGGGTTAATTTGCATATTACCTCTTTATTATATAGGATTAATTCAGCATGGTTCCAAATACAAAATCACCACACTAAATTTAATTGCATTTATTATTTGCTTAAAATAAATAATTCAAAAAGGAAATTAAGAAAAAATTCCAGGCCCTGGCCAGGTAGCTCGGTTGGTTAGAGCATTGTCCCACTATGCCAGGCTTGGAGGTTAAATTCCCAGTCAGGGTACATACAAGAAGCAACCAATGAATGCATAAATAAGTGGAACAACAAAAATTGATCTCTCTCCCTCAAATCAATAAAATTAAAAAAATCCATTTACAATATCATTAAAAATCCATAGGAAAAAGTTATTCAAAGAAGTGGGAGCTTTGTACACTGAAAGCTATAAAAACACTGTTGATAGAAAGTTAATAGAAGACCAAGTTAAATGGAAATGCAATGTCCGTAGATTAGAAGACTTAATATTGTTAAGAAGGCAATACTCCTCAAAGTCATCTACTGATTCAATGGAATCCTTATCAAAATCTCAGCTGCTGTTTTGCAAAAATGGCAAAATGATTATAACATTCATATGGAAATACAAGGGCCCCAGAATAGCCAAAATAATTAGCAAAAAGTTGAAAGACTTATGTTGCCTTATTTTAAAACTTACTACAAAATTACAGTAATTAAGACTGTATACTACTGGCAAAAGGATAGACATACAGGCCAATAAAATAGAATTGATAATTCAGAAATAAACTTTTACATTTATGGTCAATTGATTTTTGTCAAGGGTGCCAAGACTATTTAAAGGGGAAATGATAATCTTTCCAAAATGGTGCTGGAACAATTGTAGATCCACGTTCAAAAGAATTAAGTTGGACCCATTCCTTTCATCACATACAAAAATTAAATTTGTAAGTTAATTGAAAATTTAAAAGCAAAAACTATAAAGCTCTAGAAGAAAATATTCAACATCATGAAGCTTTCCTGCTATGCTTCTTTCTGTAGTTTTGGCCTTTACATTTAGGTCTTTGATTCATTTTGAGCTAATTTTTGTGTATGGTGTAATATATGGGTCAAACTTCATTGTTTTGCATGTGGATATCCAGTCTTCCCAGCACCATTTGCTGAAAAGAATGTCCCATCCCCACTGAATGGTCTCAGTGCCTGTGTCAAAAATCATTTGACCACATGTGTAAGGGTTTATTTCTGGGCTCTGTATTTGATTTCATTGGTCTATATGTCTGTCTTTATGTCAATGCCATACTATTTTGATTACTGTGACTTTGTGGTAAGTTTTGAAAGTAGGAGTATGAGTCCTTCAATTTTGTCCTTCTTTTTCAAGATTGTTTTGCCATTTTAGGTCTCTTAAGATTCATATGAATTTTGGGGTGGATTTTTCTCTTTCTGCATAAAATACCACTGGGGTCAGTTTCCGCCAATTAGTTTTGTCCATTGAGTGAACCATGTTTGTCTGTTCTTTATATTCCTTGGGATTTTTTTATTGAAAATTGGTCACTTGACCATTATAGTAACTTTGGAAATCAGATTCTCCTCCTTTCCCTAGGGTTTGCTGTTCTTTTCTTTTCTTTTTGTTTATTGCTGAAGGTTGTAGTAGTCTGTTTGTTTTTAGATCTTTCCAAACTATTTTCAAACATTATTCCTTATTATGTGTCCTCACTGATGTCTCTGTCCCTTTAGCTTTTGTTCTGCCAATTTAAAAAAATATATGTTTTTATTGATTTGGGAGAGAGAGAAACATTGATGTGAAAGAGAAACATCTTTCGATCGCCTCCTGTACCCACCCTGACCAGGGAAAGAATCCACAGCCTGGCCATGTGTCCTAACCAGGAATTGAACCTGTGACCTTTCGGTGTATTGGATGACCCTCAACCAACTGAGCCACACTGGCCAGGGCTGTTCAGCTAATTTTTTGACATAGATTGCCTTGAACGGCAAGAGTGGAAACAGAGAAACAAACAAAAAAGAGAGATCAACACCACTCCCAATCTTTGCAGACTGGCTTTCGGCTGAGGCAATCCTTACAGATAAATTCAGCTTCCTCTGAGCCTAGTATGACCTGAGATAAAAGTTTAAGGTTTCCGCAGGTCATTTGTGAGCACACCTGAGCATATGTGTGGCTTTCTACATTCTTCATAGAGGTGGCTCCTTTTGAAAGCCTCCTTCCTTTGCTTCGTTAAGCACAGCATCTTTGAGTTCTTTAAACGTATTTGCAATGGTCATTTTGAAGTCCTGGTGTATTAAATCTGATATCTGGCCCTTATCACAGGCAATTTCTATTGTCTGATTTTTTTTCTTTGTATGGTTACATTTTCCTGTTTCTTTATACAACTCACTTTTTGTTGTTGTTGTTGTTGTTGTAAACTGGACATTTTAGGTAACATCTTGTAATAACTCCGGACACTGATTCCCCTCCCCTCTACCCAGTGCTTTTTTTGTGCCTGTTTGTGTATGTATGCATGCATGCATGTATGCATGTATGCATGTATGTATATTGGTTTGGCTAAACAACTCTAGTGTTGGCTATTTCCCCCCAGTGTGAAATCTTTGGTGTTGCTCCTCAGGGTTCTCAGGCCCAGGCATGTGCACAGTCCCTACCGATGCCAGTGCTTTTAGCAGAATCATTTTGACTATCTCGTTCCCCGATCTCTCTGTTAAACTATCTACCTCATTTGATATCACATATACTTGTCAGTATCCACTAATTACTGGTTAATTGCTTTATTATTTTTGACAGTGTCCTGGGGCATGATTTGCTTCACAGTCAGAACCAGTCAGTTTTGTATAGGGGTAGTTTATGAGGCCAGACTTTGAGGTTTGCTGTGATCCCAGCAGGGCTGCTCTTAGCTGTATTATTTCCCTGGTTCTGTCTAGAGAACTAGCTGGCCTATGCTTTAGCTAGTTGCTCTTAATTAAGGGGAGCTATTGTTTTCGAAAGTGCTCTTAGGCTTAAACTTCCCCATAATCCGTTTCAAGTAAATTTGGTGCTTTTGGGGAGAGCTCTGGAGCTCTTTTCTTGTGCACAGCCTCTACCCCTGGGGAAAAAAATCTCTGAGCCACTAATCTGAATGCTGAGCAGGGCAGTAGACTTTTGTCTTCTTGGCTTGCCTCTCTCTTCAGGTCTTACATCTAAGTCTTCAATTCATTTTGATTTAACTTTTGTGAATGGTATAAGATAGAAGTCCAATATAATTATTTTGTATATATATATATTTAGTTTTCCCAACACCTTTTATTGAATACTAGAGGTACGGTGCACAAAATTCATACACTGCGGGGGGGGGGTGTCCCTCAGCCCAGCCTTTCCCTTATGAGTGAATTTGGATAAGGTTGGTCAGGTTACCTGTATTCTTGGCCTGCCATGCCTTGGATAGAGCCTCTGCCCTGGGTAGGGGGCTAGGTGAAGAAGAGAGCCCCAGGTCTCTTGATTGCACTCACCAGGAATTGAGTCTCTTCAACTCAGAGTTGAAAGAGATCAGAAAGGCTGGTGGCCTGCCCCTCCAGACAAGATATGGTAATTGTTGTATGAGTGCTAAGGAGAGAGGGAGCCCCACCTTCTTGGCCACAACCACCCAGAGTGGAGCCTCCTTCTAGTTGAGTGGGGAAGGGAGGAAAGAGGGAGTGGGTCATGGCACAAAAGCCACAGACTCTCCCTGTTCTTACCAAGTTTTAATAGATTTTGCTTGAATAAATGGTTCTTTATATGATGTGTGCCCTTAGGACAATTTCCAGATATTTTAAATGGTTGCTTTTAAACATCATTTTCACCAGTTTTGTTTGTATGCTATGGAGCTCCTTACTCTTCCATCTTGGAAGTGGACTTTTTATTTTTTAAGATGCAAAAGACTTGAACATGTTTAAAAGCTGCGCCAGAAAGGGAAAGGCTGAAGATATAAGAGAGAGGTAACTGATCAACATTCCTGATGAGGTAGCAGGGATAGGACACAAAACACTGGTGGAAAGATAAGTGAGTAGGACAAGAGGCACCTCTTTCAGTGGGACAGGAAGGAGTAAGGAGAGGAGAGGAGGGGATGCTCATGAGTTTGTAGATAGTTTGTGACAAGAAATCGAGGACATTGCTGTTTGGTGTCTTCCATTTTCAATGCAGTAGGCGGTGAGGCAAGGGTAAGGGTTAGGTGGAGATGTGCGAAGGCCGAGGAGAATGGGGGTTTGTCAAAACTACTGTGGAGATTTGGGATAGAATTCCATATTTCCCTCTGTCTTCAGAGGGAGTTGCTCAGAATCATGTTCATAAATAAGCCTCTCAATATCTCATGAAATCACAGAGGACTCTCTGGTCCCCGATGTTTGCTGAGCTGGCCACACAATCAACTTCTCTGGAATTTTAGTCCAAGACAAATGTTCATTTAGACATGTCTATGTGCCACCTTTTATCCAGAAAATTGAAACTTCGGAATTTTCTACCCTAAGTCTTCCTGCTACAGCTGTCAGGAAGTTGAGGGGCAAACCGAGGCCCCATACTCTCTGAGGCCCCTGCCTACATACATTCCCCCTGGCTTCCTTCCTTTCAGAGGTCTTTGTTCTGTCTTTATCCCCACAGGACTGGCTCTCCCCTCTGTTTTAACCTTTAAGGAGCAGGGGAAGGGAGCTGCCATTTTTAGCCTGGGGTGTAAGAGGGCAGGCTCCAAGGGCTCGGAGGCTGCCTGTGGGGCCCTGGACACTCATTCCCACTCTCTCAGCCTCAGTCTCCCCAATTATAGCTCCTATTTCACAGACAGTGCTTGTGGGGACTAAAAGAGACCATGTAAAGCATGTGAAGTCATCTTTGCATCTTAGTAATTGCTCAATCATTCTAAGGATTGCAGTTATCCTTATCAGACAGATGGTTTGCAAATATTTTCTCCATTCCATAGGCTGCCCTTTAATTTTGTTGATTTTTTCCTTTGCTGTGCAGAAGTCTTTTAGTTTGATGTAGTCCCACTTGTTTATTTTACTTTTATTGCCAGTGCTTTTGATGTCATATCCTAGAAATCATTGCCAAAACCAACGTCAAGGAGCTTTTGCTGTTTTCTTCTAGGACTTTTATGGTTTCAGGTCTTACATTTAAGTCTTCAATTCATTTTCATTTAACTTTTGTGAATGGTATAAGATAGAAGTCCAATATAATTATTTTGTATATATATATTTAGTTTTCCCAACACCTTTTATTGAATACTAGAGGTACGGTGCACAAAATTCATACACTGGGGAGGGGGTGTCCCTCAGCCCAGCCTATACCCTCTCACAATCTGGGACTGCTGGCTCCCAACCGCTCACCTGCCTGCCAGCCTGATCACCCCCTAACCAGTCCCCTGCCAGCCTGATGGACGCCTAACTGCTCCCCTGCCAACCCAATTGCCCCCAACTGTCCTCCCCTGCAGTCCTGGTTGCCCCTAACTGCCCTCCCTTGCTAGCCTGGTCACCCCCAACTGCCCTCACCTGCAGGCCTGGTCATCCCTAACTGCCCTCCCCTGCAGGCCTGGTTGCCCCTAACTGCCCTTCCCTGCCAGCCTGGTCACTCCTAACTGCCCTCCCCTCCTGGCCTGGTCGCCCTTAACTGCCCTCCCCTGCCAGCCTGGTCACTCCTAAATGCCCTGCCCTGCTGGCCTGGTCCCCCCCAACTGCCCTCCCCTGTGGGCCATATTGTGGCAGCCATCTTGGACCACATGGGGGCGGCCATCTTGTGCGAGGGCATGAGGGTCAATTTGCATATTAGCTCCTTATTATATAGGCTTCTATCTTTTTCCTATTGTATATTCTTGGCATTCATCTCAAAGATTAGTGGAATGTATATCTGTAGTTTATTTCTGGGCTTCTTATTTTGTTATATTGGCCTATGTGTCTGTCTTTATGCCAGTATGATACTGTTTTGATTATTACAGCTTTGCAATATAGTTTAAAATTAGAAGGTGCAATGCCTCCAACTTTGTTGTTTTTTCTCAAAATTTTTTAAAAACTTGGAGTCTTTTTGGTTCCATACAAAGTTTATGGTTTTGTTTTTTTTTCTATTTCTGTGAAAATACCATTGGAATTTGACAGGGATTACATTGAACCTATCAATTGCTTTTGGGTAGTATCGCCTTTTTAATGGTATTCATTCTTCCAATCCATGAACACATAATATCTTTCCATTTATTTGTGTCTTCTTCAATTTCTTTCATCAAACCTTCCTTCCTCTGCAGCAGGGCTTTGCAGGGAGGAGTCTTATCACATCTCGCCGTGGTCCTGGGCCACAGGTAGCATCTCCTCATTGTGCAGATGGAAGAGTGAAGCAGAGCACTTGAGGGATTTGCCTGCGCCCCCACCTTAAGGGAAGGTCAAACCTGGGATTGGAGCCCATGTCTGTGTGTCCGTCTCTCCTTCCGTGTACCAGCCTGTCACTCTGTTTCTCAGGGTCAAACTAGGCAGGAGCTCCAAGCTGAAGAGCTTGGTGAGGGTGGCCACAGGCCCTGGTGATTTCTCTGTCCCCGTCCACTCATCTCTCAGAGGAGGTGGATGGGCCGGGTCAGTGGTTCTCCGACCTGGGCAGACTCCACGTTCACCTGCCACCTGGTCAGAAACAGGTTCTTGGGCCTCTCCCCAACCTACTGAATCGGACTCCAGAGGTGGGGTCCCAGAATCTGTACCCCTAACATGGGGGTTCTGATGTCGCCAGTCTGGCCTTCACACACCCCTAGCTGCAACTTACAGCAAGGCTGGCAGCCAGGACATCTCTGGCCCACAGCGCCTGAGACCACATCCTCAAGGACAGCCTGCAGTAGTGTGTGCTCTCCGCCCACTGCCCTTCACTTCTCAGCCCTGATTCCACAGCAAAGCAAGATCTGGCCAGTGTGGCTTCCATAGCACTTAGCCTAGTAAATAGGGAAAGTTTCACACAGCAACTCATTCCATCATTCCCTGTCACACTTATTTACGGATTCATTCATGCCTTTACTTACATTACATTCACCCACTCTTTCCTTTACTCACGCATTTCCTTTTTCACTCACATTCACTCTGTGTCAATCAGAACGCTCTCAAAACAGATGGCACGCTCAATGTGTCACGTGAAGATAAACTAGTGAGACATGATTTTCTGAGGTGTGAGCAGGGTGAAGGGAGCCCACATGGGGGGAATGTTACTAGTGGATACCCAAGAACTGCATCAGGGAAAGCCATTTCCTCCCCAAGAACGGAAGGGTCCAGGGGAGGGAGCCGTTATCACAAAGTGGCGAGAGTTATAACCATGGGAGAGGGGCTGCCCACAGGAGCTTATGGCCGTGGCCATGGGGACGTAAACACATCCAAAGTGCCTCGTGGCACCACCTGCAGCCAGGGGTCTCTTGGGTGGGGCTGGCCACGGCCTTGCCCACCTAGCTCAGCACCCAGCTTGGACACATGGCCACTCCACACAAATGTGAGCGTGGACACACACCCGCCTGGCCCCCACCTTCACGGGTGGGCACAGGGCACCACGCCCTTTCCCAGGGACTGGCGCCCACATCCATTACAGTAGCTCTCACCTACCGTGTGCCAGGGGGTGCTCTGGGCGCTCCCCATCCACGAACTAATCTCCACCCGCAGAGACCAGGCTGGGTGAGCGAATGCTGTTCACATCTTACCGGCAGGAGGTCCCAGGCCAGAGCGGGCAGGGACGCCCCAGGCACAGGGAGCCCATGTAAGGGAGCTGCAGCAGTTCAACCCCATCACCTCCCCCCCCAGTCGAGGGCTCCTTCCACCAGAGCACACTGACTGCTGCTGACTCAGAACCCACCCTTAGAGTGTGTGCACACAGTGCCCATATTCGGACGTGTAAACGTGTGCCGTGTCTGTGCGTCTGTGCCCGTGCTCCTCACACACACCTGCACACATAATAACATGCCTGTACGCAGAGGAGAGGGAATCACTGGCTCCTCTGGGCTCCCACCGCCCTTGGTGGTTTCTCTCAGCCGTCACCATTTCCCTCCCTGGACTGGCCGTGTCTTGAGAACAGGACACCCGGGTACTCAGTGGAGGGCCATAAACACTGTCGTCATAATGCAGATTTGTTGAATGAACAAGTGCATGTCTTAATGAGGTGAGTGAGTGTCTGAGACACACGGGGTGCTGCACGGAGCCTCTGGGGAGCCCCACTGGAGAATCCAAGCACAAACCCCTACAGTTTTAGAGCACATGCCTTGATAACTACTCTCCTTCTGAGAAACTTCCTGGCACTTGGTGATTCATTTAACAAGGTTACATTACTGGCCCTGGAAACTTGGAATGCCTAGTCATGTGACCCCAAGTGACTATGCAACCTGAGCTGCCCATCCTGGCCTTGGTGCCATGCGACCACCAATCCATAAAGCTGGGCAGGCAGTAACCACACTCCATCAAAGGGCGGCCATATAAACAAAGTGAGTCTGGAGCAGGACCCCAAAGCACAAGTGACTTACAGGAGGCTCACACTCCCATAGCACCTGCAACTGCCACGTTCCTTGCTCTCCCTCAGCCCACACAAGTTCCCAATAGCCAGCTTACTGAAGAAGAAAACAAAACCCCAGGAGCATGGTTTGCAGATGCCACTGCATGCTAAGCAGGAGCCAGCTGGTAGTTGATGCTGTTGTGTGACAGCCCCACTGAGGTGCGACTCTGACGGGAAGTAAGGAAGGGAAACCTTCCTGGCAGGCAAAACTCAGGGCATCTACTTGATCTCTTTATCCAGAAAGTGACCTGACCAGGGACGCTGATCAATACCAATTAACATGCTGGAGAGATGATCAGAGACTGGGAAGGAACAAGATTGGAGAACTGATAGCAATAACAACGATGCAACCAAATACTTAAAGAGCACTTATTATGTGCAAGGCACAGTCCAATTTCATCACCTACATATGTGTGAGGAGTAAGTGAACAGATCTCTCAGGATGGGCTGAGTATGAGACTGTGTCCCATCTAAATGCTTCCCAAAAGGAGCACGACAATCCACCCTGTGGAAATCTGTCAACCTCTTTCTCCAGATCTACCAATCCTTGTTCGAGGAGCCAATGAACACAATTGCCAGAGTAGAAGGAATCAACATGGATTTCCCTTCAATCAGGTAGACTAGCCTACACAGGTTCAACATGGATTTCCCTTTAATCCGGTAGACTAGGCTACTAACACTGTTGATGCTCAGTTTCTCAACAGCAGAAACCCCAATCTGTCCCCATTCCCTGGGGAGACCAGCAAGTTCTTGGGGGACAGAGGGGTTACATAAGACCCTTTCCACCAACTTATCCTTACTGAAATAATCACGTATTCCCATACAATAAAGTTGGAGCATCATGAAAAGACTAAAGATTAGATTGTAGGAAAAGAAAAATAGAAGCAATGTTTGGAAGATCTGTATTATAGGGGCTTCATTAGTTCAATAAATGTTTAAGCTCCATCCCCTGCCCCCCAATCCTCTTATCTCCACAGCACAAGGTCATAGGACGAATTCAGAATGTGATTCCTTCTCTCTCTCTCTCTCTCTCTCTCTCTCTCTCTCTCTCTCTCTCCCTTGACAATTGTTACTCTAAGACCCTGGTTCCAAGCATAACTCCACCATTAACTACCACAAGCCTGTTATCCAGGTTGGGAGAGGCTGGGACAATGTGGAAAGTGCCTTGAGGTTGATCAGAGTTGGAGTCCCACCACGACCTTACTTAGCTGTGTGGCTTTGGCAAGTGACCTAAGACTCCCTGTGCCTCAGGCCACTTACCTACAGGGGGAGGGAAAATCATAGCACCACCTCAGTGGGCACACCCACTTTCTATCCCTCACTGCACCCCTTCCCATCCACCTACACGCTCTCAACTCAGCTGGCTGGGCCTCACCCTCTGTCAGCTGACTCAAGCCACTCCCCTCCCAGAGAAACCACCAGGGGAGCAGGTAAGAACCTGCCAGACAACAACTGACTTCATGCAGGAGTGCGCAAGGACAGAGCTGAACCCAAATTTCATTCTTGATTCAACCGTTCATGCACCTGAATCCATGCAATGAATATTCGCTGACCCTTCTTCTGGGACTGGCCAGGTGCTGAGCTTTGCTGGAGACAGAGGCCCTGCCCCTAGGGAGCTTCTGATCTGACAGGAGAGGGAACCCTGGACATGAAATCCACATGGGGCAGGGGCAGGTAGGTTTCCACCTGATAAATGGGGAGACAAAGAATGATAATTGTGAGGAATGAATCACATAAAAGTATGTCCAGGAAGTGCTTAGCCCTGTGGGTGACTGGAAGGCGGAGACCTGTGGCAGGTGTGTTTGGTCCAGGGTGGAGTGAGGCGGGGCTATCCTTTGTGCAACAGCCCTGTCATGGGCAGGAGGACACACATCCTTGCAAAGAAAGAGCTGTGCGGGGAGGGACGATGTGACCTGAACACAGGCCTGTTGATGTTGAGGAGGGTCAGAGGCCAAGGGAGTCAAACCAGTTTTACCTTGGGAGGCCCTACCTGGAAGTGGGCAGGGAGCGCTTCTCTGAGCTGTGAACCCTAGAGGCCACTTCCTCAGGAAGTGCCCAGGCCTGGGAGGCCCGAGGCCTCTGGGCTGTGATCTCAAGTCAGCACCCAAATTGTTGTGTGAACCCGAGTCAGTTCAAACCCAATCTGGGTCCCAGGTTTGCCAGATGAGCAACAACCACAATAAAAGCATGTGTGTTGGTAGAGAGGTGAATGAAATGTTTCCACAGGTCCTCTCAGGTTTACTATGCTTCAGCTCTATGACCTTGAGTACTTTTTAAAAACATCTAGTCCTGTCTCTGTCCCTGATGTCCTGTGTGGTCTTGAGCCAGCTACTGGACCTCTCTGGACCTATTGTCACATCTGGAATATCAGGAGACTGGGCAGGAGTCCCCAGTGATTCTCCCTGAAGGACACTCACCCTCATCCCTAGCTGAATGCTTCAGACAAATAAGAGGAAAGTGACGTGCTGGTCACAGATGACCCCCCCCCCCTCCAAATCTTCTGTCTTCTCCCACTGCCCTCCCCTCCCTACTGCCAGGAGCTTGTAGCACTGGCTCACTTGCCAAACTTGTTGCTATGACAACGGTTACAAATAACTCAGATGCAGGCGAAGATTTTAACCCAAGAGCTGCTGGGCCAATCCCACTCTATACCCGACTGAAGGAACAATCTGACAAATTCTTTGAGATCAAGTCACTTCCTTGTTCACAAGCCTGCCAGGGTTCCTCAGCGTCACAAAATTAAGTCCTGGCATCCGCCGCCCTCCTGACACCTGCTTCAGATCTTTCCAATCACATTTCCCAGCTGCTGCCTTAAACAGTGATCACTCCAATTCGGAGCACCTATTGTCTGCCAAGCCCTGTGTTGTATGCTTATATATAGCAGCTAAGGAAATCTTCCCAGAACTCTATCAGATAGGCATTGTCATTCCCACTTTGTAGAGGAGAAAATTGAGGCCCATGGATGTGACTTGAGTAAGGAGGTCAGAGAAGCAGAATTCAAACTCAAATCCATCAGAATCCCAAACCCAGGATTTTCCATTGCTTACAAAAGTTGGTCTACATACTGGGGGCCTATCCAAGAAATCTGAGGCCGTTAAAATTCTGATTCTAACTTCCATTCAAGAAGGTGGACACTTAGGTTCTTTTCATGCTTTAGCCACCGTAAATAATGCTGTAATGAATATAGGGGTACATATATCTTTAGGAATAAATGTTTTCAAATTTTTGGGGTAGATACCCAGAAGAAGGATTGCTGGGTCACACGGTAGCTCTATTGATAATTTTTTGAGAAACCTCCATTCTGTTTTCCATCGTGATTATACCAATTTACATCCCCACCAGCAGTGTATGAGGGTTCCTTTTTTCTCCACAACCTCTCAAAAACTTATTTCTTATCTTACTGATAATAGCCATTCTAACAGGTGTGAGGTGGTACCTCATTGTGGTTTTCATTTGATTTTCCCTTATAGGTAGTGGTGTTGGGCATCTTTTCATATATCTGTTGGCAAATTGCGTGTCTTCTTGGAAGAAGTGTTTCTTCAGGTCCTGTGCCAAATTTTAATTGATTCTTTAGTGTTGTTGTTGATTTGCATGAGTTCTTTACTTATTTTGGGTATTAGACCCTTCTAAAAGGTATTGTTTCAAGTATCTTCTCTCATTCAGTTGATTGCCTAGAATTGTACACTTGGCACCTATTTAATCTTATTAACCAATGTCACACCAATAAATTTACTAAAACATAAAAATAATAAAAAAGGGTGGAATACATATGTGTCTCCTAACTCCTAGCACCCCATAAGAGTAAAGGAATCAAGTGTATGAACCCACATCTCCAAAGAAACGGGAGGAGGTCTCATCGATGGGGAAGAGACTTCAACAACTCCCTGGCAGAAAGGGGCTAGAGGGGTGGTAACTGAGACAGCAGGGCCGGGAGAGGTAGAGGACAGTCCACCCGTGGGAGGGATCTGGGTGAAGAGCCCTGGTCTGCTTTGCGAAATCCGGGTGAAGCTCTGGTCAAAAGGTATCCTGACCGTGGGAGTGAGATGCAGAGACCCCAAAGGAGGGAGAACTGAAAGTCTGCGCCGGAACAGGTGATTGTCCCACCTCGCTCTGCCCTTCCCTGTGCTCATGGGGAGGAACCACAAGAGCCAAGCATCTACACTCAGCAAATTACAGAGCGTTCCCCAAAGAAATCAGTCTCAGAGCGAAGCCTCCCCTTTCCGGACTCAGGAGTCCTCCAGCAGAAAGCACGGGGCCCCACCCAGTCTTCACCTTACACAGGTTCCCAACCAATAAACTTTTTATTGGTTTCTTCTTAAATCAATGAGTTGAGAGGTTTGAATATTTTTTTAAAAAAATGTGCGAATAGGTTTATGAATGAACTGATGAATCAAATTGGAAAAATTAAGGCTGGGCACATTTCAAAGGGAAAAGCTAAGCAATTATTAAAACCAGGAATATAAAAAATGCAGAAAATGATAATTATAATAATACACTTCTTGACTCTGTAGCAACTACTGATTTACTAGGAATTATGACATAAACATAGTGGAAGAATGGAAGGAAAACAGGGTGTGTATAGAGGGGAGTAGAAAAAAAAAAAGGTGTATCGTCTTCTACCATAACAAGATGTCAAGAGATAATGTCTCCAATTGCTAAGTTACAAAACAGTAACATAAACATACTATTTAGAAACATGGTGATTCGTTAAAAAATTTTTTTCAGATACAAATAACATAAAACCCAAGTGACAGTGGCTTAAACTTATATGGCTTTCCTTTCCATCTTTCTTTTTTCTTACTTTCTCAGGAAGTTAATTTATTACTAACAAAAGTGTGGCATGTGTTCCGCTGCTCAATGATGCCCTTAAGAACCCAGGCTCTTTCTAACCTTTTCTTCCTTAATGTGTTGAGCTTCATCCTCATGCTCATCCCCTCAGGGTCACAAGTTGCTGCCACAGCTCCAGGCAGCATGACTGTATTCCCGGCAGAAAGAAGAAGGAAGAGGACAGTGTAGCCAGGTGTGTCTCAGGAAAGTCAAAGCCTTGTCAGAGGCGCCCAGAAAGCATCTCACAGCCATCACGGGGACACATAACCATCTCTAGCTGCAAGGGAGGCTGAGAACGTATCTCTGGCTCTTCAGCTTCTGAATGGAAGATGGCCTGGGATAAGGAGGTTGGGAGTGGTAACTTCCAGAAGAGACAGCCAGAGACCAATTAAGAAACACACACACACACACACAACTGTGCAGTTGGTGGGCAATTATGTTTGCCACAGGTGGTATCACCTAGGGGGCTAAAGAGAAGGACAGAGAGTAGGCAGTCCCTTTCAGAAGGGTATGCTTGATATTTTATTAGACAGGTAATATAGGATATCCATTTGCAATTTCTCTTTCTGACCTGGTAGTTTTTCTCTATTATGCCCAAAACTTCATTACAGTTCTATTAAGCACACATAGAAGATATTGCATCCACAAATAAAAGAAGAAAGGATGCTATGAAAAGTCAACTTTGGAGAATAAAGAGTGCTTATTATTTTAAACAATTTTTAAAATAAAAAGTTCAATAGAAGGCTCCAGCAGGTGTGACACAGTTGATTGGAGCATCACCCCACACACCAAAAGGTGGCAGGTTCGATTCCTGGTCAGGGCATATGCCTGGGTTGCAGGTTTGATCCCCAGTGGGGGGTGTGCTAGAGGCAACCAATCAATGTTTCTATCTCATCTCTCTCTCTCTCTCTCTTCCCTTCCCTTCCTCTCTCTAAGATCAATGTTGTAAAAAGTTCAACAGAAGATAAAGTCAAGAAAATGTCTCAGGATGCAAAATACAAAAAAAAGATGTAATACTTCTAGTTTCTGGTATGGCATGTAAAGAGCTTAAATTTATCACTCCATATATACAAGGAAGAAGCTGAACAAACTGAAAATCAACAATTCTTCTTAGATACTTCAGAGAAATATGGTCACAGGGCAATGTTCTGCCCCACAATTTGAAGAGATACCCTCACAGGTAAAGAAAATCACAACGTACTGGAGCAAAAGCCCAGAAGCAGAAAACTGTGAGAAATAGTACCAGGGTAGAAAAAGAAGGTAAAGAGGGAATAAATGGTGATAGAAGGAGACTTGACTTGGGATGGTGAACACACAATACAATATACAGGTGATGTATTATAGAATTGTACACCTGAAACCTATAGAATTTTATTAACCAATGTCACCCCAATAAATTCAATTCAACGATAAATTAAAATCTATCTATCTATACTATCTAATAAAGAGGGAATATGCTAATTGACCCTCACACCATCGCCAAGATGGCAGCACCCACAGCCAATAAGGATGGAATATGCTAATTGACCACCCACCCTCAAAGATGGCGGCGCCCACAGCCAATAAGGAGGGAATATGCCAATTGACTGCCACACCCTCAAAGATGGCGGCGCCCAGTCTCCTCAGCCCCGCCGGGGTGGCAGGCACATGGCACAGCCGGGCCCACCCCATGAGCCTGCCTCTGGAGTCCCCCAGTCCCTTCAGCCCCCTAGCCGCCCAGGGCCAGCCCGAGGTGCAGGCAAGCCTCGGATGGTGGCTGCAAAGCCACCCAGGGCTGGCCTGAGGCTCAGGTAACCAGGGCTGGCCGAGGCTTGTGTTGCTGGCAGGGGCAGCAGCAGAGGTGTGATGAGGCATTGCCTTCCCCTGATCACTGGGTTTCCTCCTGCATCTGAGGGCTCCCAGACTGTGAGAGGGGGCAGGCCGGGCTGAGGGACCCCCCTCCAGTGCATGAATTTTCATGCACCGGGCCTCTAGTATATATATAATAGAGAAATATGCTAATTAACTGGGAAGCCATAACGGGTCGACCGGACAGGAGGAGGTTGCGCACGCAGCATTGGGGGCGGGGCGGCAGGGGCCTCCGTGCACCTGCGCTGGGGAAGGGCCTGATCAGCAATGACTGCATCTGCTTCAAGGGCCAGAGAGGGAGGCAGGGCCGGACCAGCAACTCGATGGTGGGTGACGCCACACAATTTCGAATCGCGTGCTAAGCTCCTAGTAAAATAATAAAAGTAGACACATATATACTATACTGAGAACTAAAATAAAAGCACATGCAGAGGCCCAGGGAAGACACATCCCCAGAAAAAGCTTGAAAGGACCCAAGGTTCTTACACCATGCTGATTTGTGAAGGGCTTCCCCCGAGGAGGGCAGTCTGCAAAGACTGGGAAAGGTGGCTGTTTTCCAATGCCCAAATTTCAATAAAAGTTCAAAAGGCTTACAAAAATAAAATAACCACAGAAACATGGCCCATTCAAAGAAACACAATAAATATCCAGAAACTGACTTTGAAATATAGACCTCTGTTTTAGTTTACTAATAATTTGAAACATCTCTTTTAAAGATGCTCAATGAACTAAAAGCTCATGGACAGACAACTAAATGAAATCAGGAAAAAAAAGATGAACAAACAAAATGATAATATTAAAAAATGAATGTTAATAAAAATAATCAAAGAACAAATTTTGAAGCAACATATGTATTATCATGTCGTTTCTGTGATTGATGGGCTAGATGGGTTCTCTGCTGGGGGTTTCTCCAGGCTGAGCTCAGGGTGTCACCAGAGGGGCTGTGGTTCTCATCAAAGACATAGTTTCAACTTCACCCGGTTGTTGGCAGAATCCAATACCAGATGACTGCAGCCCTAACTGAAGCCTTGTGTTTTTTCTTGCTGACCTTCAACCAGGTTCAACTGTTAGCTCTGCGAGGCCTCACTCAGTTGCTAACCATACCACCCTCTTTCGACATGACATGTTAGCTCACCTCATAACTGTGTGCTTCTACAAGGCCAGTAGACTGCCACAGAGTTGTGAAATCTTAGATAAAGTCACATAAGCACAGCAGTGACTGCCCCATTATTTTATCACACAATGTAACCCTATAATAAGAGCAAATATTTATCCATCTGCAGTCCTGACACATTCACCGGGAGGGGATAACAGTGTGTATACCAAGGGCTAGAATGTTGGGGCCCCATCACAATTATGCTCCAACACAACCTGTTGTACACATCTTTTTTCCACAACATTTCATTGGGATCCTCTTTAATTCAATTTTTATATGACTTCTGAGAGAAACTTTTTTTAAAAATCTCAACAATTGAGTTCTTTATTAAATACAAGGTCTTAGGAGACTAAAGAATAATTTCTCAGTAAGGCTTCCAAGAGAGCACTACACTGAGTGGCCAGGTTATGATGATCTCTGAAAACATAATAATCTGGCCACTCAGTGTATATTCTATATAATAAAAGGCTAATATGCAAATTGTCCCCTTGACCAGGAGTTTGACCAGTAGACAGGCCAGCCAACCGCCAATGTCCCCTCCCCCTGGCCAGGCTGGCTGGAACCAACCCATGCACGAATTCATGCACCAGGCCTCTAATATATATATATATATATATATATATATATATATATATATATATATATATATACTGAGTGGCGAGATTATTACACATAATAATCTGGCCACTCAGTGTATATGTGAGACACACACACTCACTGTCATGGACACATTCTTACAGCAAATATGTCACACTCAGAAGTATGCCAAGGGAGGAGAAACCAAGATGGCGGCATAGGTAAACACCTGAACTTCTGCCTCACACAACCACTTCAAAACTACAACTGAAAGACAAAACGGACATCATCCAGAACCACAGGAAGGCTGGCTGAGTGGAAATTCTACAACTAGAAGTAAAGAGAAAAGCACACTGAGACTCAGAGGAGCTGCAGGAGTCAGAGGTACTGAGACGCACGTGCGCGGACAGGACTGGCAACTGAGTGCACGGCTGGCTTTCTCAAGCGGGAGGGAGACAAAAGCTCCCGATTGCACTGAACTCCAGTTCCGGGCGAGACTCTGGGGATCCAGACTCATACAGGGTGAAACTGGACTGTCAGGAAAGAGAAAAGCACACTGAGACTCAGAGGAACTGCAGAAGGCAGAGGTACTGAGGCGCGCGTGCGGAGAGAGTGGGCAACTGAGTACACAGATGGCTTTCTCAAGCAGGAGGGAGACAAAAGTTCCTACTGCACTGAATTCCAGTTCTGGGCGAGACTCTGGGGACCCAGACTCATTTGGGGAGAAACTGGACCGTGTGGCAGCGGGCGGGACTCGAGGGTGGCTTTCTCTCAGAGGTGCTTGCAGCGATTAAAATGGGACACTGAGACACAGGGGCCTATTAGGGCAGGACTGATGGAAAACCAATGCTGTCTGCTCTGCCCTGAGACTCCGCCCCATCCAAGCTGAGCACAGAGGCTTTTGCAAGTCTTGCCTCATAAGGGTGTCTCCAGCACAGAAGTTCTCCCATCGTAGACACAGCTGATCCTCACAGCCAATTGGCCTGGAGGTCAATTCCTACTAGTGATACCAACAGCAATCAAGGCTTAACTACAACAAGACTGTGCACACAGCCCACAAAGGGGTGCACCTGAGTGTCCACCTCAGGTAACTGGGGAGGCTGAGCCCCACTGGGCTCTATAGGACACCTAGCACACAAAGCCACTCTGTCAACACAGGGAAGTAGCCAAAATGCGGAGACAAACAAGTCACAAATAAAAGAAATGGAGGATATAGAGTTCAAAACCACGGTTATAAGGTTTTTCAAGAAGTTTCTAGAAAAGGCTGATAAATTTAGCAAGACCCTTGAGGATATGGAAAAGGACCAACTAGAAATTAAGCATACACTAACTGAAATAAAAAATAATATACAGAGATCTAACAGCAGACTAGAGGATCACAAGAATCAAGCCAAAGATTTGAAATACAAAGAAGCAAAAAACACTCAGCTAGAAAAGCAAAAAGAAAAAAGAATCCAAAAATATGAAGATAGTGTAAGGAGCCTCTGGGACAACTTCAAGAGTACCAACATCAGAATTATGGGGGTGCCAGAAGAAGAGAGAGAGCAAGATACTGAAAACCTATTTGAAGAAATAATGACAGAAAACTTCCCCCACCTGGTGAAAGAAATAGACTTACAAGTCCAGGAACGCAGAGAACCCCAAACAAAAGGAATCCAAAGAGGACCACACCAAGACACATCCTATCTAATAAAGAGGGAATATGCTAATTGACCATCACACCCTCACAAAGATGGCAGCGCCCACAGCCAACAAAGAGGGAATATGCTAATTGACTGCCACATCCTCCAAGATGGTGGGGCCCACAGCCACAAGATGGTGGTGCCCAGTCTCCTCAGCCCTGCCACGGCAGCAGGCGCATGGCATGGCCGGGCCCGCCTGCCTTTGGAGTCCCCCAGGCCCTTCAGCCCCCCAGCCGCTCAGGGCCAGCCCGAGGCGCAGGCAAGCCTCAGATAGCAGCTTCCCAGCTGCCCAGGGCCGGCTCAAGGAGCAGGCAAGCCTCAGATGGCAGCTGCCCAGCTGACGCCCGAGGCACAGGCAAGCCTCAGATGGCAGCTGCCCAGCTGCCCAGGGCTGGCTCGAGGAGCAGGCAAGCCTTGGATGGCAGCTGCCTAACCACCCAGGGCCGGCCGAGGCTTGCACTGCCAGCAGTGGCAGCAGCAGAGGTATGATGGGGGCGTCACCTTCCCCTGATTGCCAGGTCGCCTCCCACCCTGAGGGGTCCCAGAGTGTGAGAGGGGGCAGGCTGGGCTGAGGGTCCCCCCTCCCCCCACTTCAGTGCATGAATTTTCATGTGCCAGGCCTCTAGTCATAAATAAAATGCCAAGAGCAAAAGACAAAGAGAGAATCTTAAAAGCAGCAAGAGAAAAACAGTTAGTTACCTACAAGGGAGCACCCATATGACTGTCAGCTGATTTCTCAACAGAAACTATGCAGGCCAGACGGGAGTGGCAAGAAATATTCAAAGTGATGAATAGCAAGAACCTACAACCAAGATTACTCTACCCAGCAAAGTTATCATTCAGAATTGAAGAGCAGATAAAGAGCTTCACAGATAAGAAAAAGCTAAAGGAGTTCATCACCACCAAACCAGTATTATATGAAATGCTGAAAGGTATTCTGTAAGAAGAGGAAGAAGAAAAAAAAGGTAAAGATAAAAATTATGAACAACAAATACATATCTACCAACAAGTGAATCTAAAAATCAAGTGAATAAAAAATCTGATGAACAGAATAAACTGGTGAATATAATAGAATCAGAAGCAGAGAAAGGGAGTGGACTGACAATTCTTGGGGGGAAAGGGGTGTGGGGGGTGCGGGAAGAGACTGGACAAAAATCGTACACCTATGGATGAGGACAGTGGAGGGGAGGTAAGGGCACAGGGTTGGGTGGGAACCGGGTGGAGGGGAGCTATGGGGGGAAAAAGAGGAACAAGTGTAATAATCCGAACAATAAAGATTTATTAAATTAAAAATAAATAAATAAAATAAAATAAAAGAAGTATGCCAAGGACTACAGGATGTCAATAATGGTGGCAAGTTTATAAGATGAAGGCCTTTAAGATCAAGTAGAATGTTTACGACACTTTACAACAGAAAAAAACTGTTATGGACTAAATATTTGTGTTCCTCCAAATTCATATCGTGAAGTGCTAACCACTGATGTGATGATGTTTGGACGTAAGGCCTTTGGCAGGTTATTAGGGTTAGATGTGATTTTGAGGGTGGAGCCCCATGATGGGAGTAGTGCCCTTATTAAAAGAGCAAGAGTCTTGAGAGCCCTTTCTCTCTCCATGAGCACCCACCAAATAAAGACCTGTAAACCCACAGCAAGATGGTGGCCATCTACACCTGGATTTGGTCTTCCCAGTGTCCAGAACTATAAGACACACATTTCTGTTGTTTAAGCCACCCAGTCTTATGGTATTTTGCTACTTCAGCCTGAGCAGAGTGGACTAACTGTGAAACTTCTTTGTTCCACATATAGATTTGTATGTTACCGAGAGAAAATTTTAAGCCCAAATTTGTGAAGACCTCAAACATGGTTTTTAGATCATACCCAGCTATTTAACAATATTTCATGTGGATGTTACACGGACCTCACTTTGAACCTAGTCTTGCTGAATAGGTTTACTCTCCACCAGAAATAGCATATTTGGAATGTAATTTTGTTTTATATCATCCATATACATTCCCAACTGTCAGCCCAGCAGAGATTTCTCTTTGTTACTCAAAGTTCTTTCTTTCTTTTTAGAATTTTATTTTTCAATTACAGTTGACATTTAATATTACATTAGTTTCAAGTGTATAACATAGTGGTTAGACATTTATATAATTTACAATGTGACCCCCTGATAAGTCTAGTACACACTTGACACTATACATAGTTATTACAATATTATTGTCTATATTCCCTATGTTGTACTTTACATTCCCATGATTATTTTGTAACTGCCAATTTGTACTTCTTAATCCCTTCATATTTTTTACCCTGCCCCCCACACTCCCTCCAATCTGGCAAACACTTGTTTGTTCTCTGTATCTATGAGTTTGTTTCAACCATAAAAAGAATAAAATCTTACCATTTGTGACAACATGGATGGATCTAGAAGGTATTATACTCAAGTGGATAAGCCAGATAGAGAAAGAAGTTTTTTCTTTTTATTCCCATTAAGTTGTAGATTTTACTTACAATTTGGCATTTTATTTTTTAATTAATTCATTTATTTTTAAAGTCTTTATTGTTGAAAGTATTACATAGGTCCTCCTTTCGTCCCCATTAACCTCTCCCAGCCCACTCCCATTCCCTCCCCCCTAGGCCCTCACCACCCCATTGTCTGTGTCCACGGGTTATGCATATATGCATACAAGTTCATTGGTTGATCTCTTCTCACCCACCCTCCCCTGCCTTCCCTCTGAGATTCAACAGTCCGTTCATATTACTATGACTCTGGGTCTCTTTTTGGTCATAAGTTTATTTGGTTCATTAGATTACACATATGAGTGAGATCATGTGATACTTATCTTTCTCTGACTGGCTTGTTTTACTCAGCATAATACTCTCCAGGTCCATCCATGCTGTTGCAAATTGTAAGAGGTCTTTCTTTTTTATTGCTGTGTAGTATTCCATTGTATAAATGTACCATTGGTTTTGGAGGGTTTTTTTGTGGGTTTTTTTTTTTGTACTGTAGTTTTTTATCCACTCATCTTCTGTTTCTTTTGTTGTTGTTGTTTTTTTTTTTTTTTTTTTTAAATTTCTTTATTGATTAAGGTGTCATATATTTGTCCTCATCCCCCCATTCCCATCCCACCCCCCTCCCCATGTATGCCCCAACCCTCTGTTGAACTTAAGCATTGGTTAGGCTCATATGCATGCACACAAGACCTTTGGTTGATCTCTCCCCCCTCCCCCCACCCTCCCCATCCTCCCTCTGAGGCCCGATAGTCCGATCGATGCCTCCTTGTTTCTGGTTCTGTTCTTGTTCATCAGTCTATGTTGTTCATCATTTCCCCTAGATGAGCGAAATCATGTGTCACTAGAGATATACTTATAAGAATTGAATGTGCGACGAGCAATAATAGTTATGCTGACAGGCAAATGAATCAGTCTGTAGTGAGTTTCTTTCTGGTCCAACAGTTCTTTTGAGACCCAATATCAATGTCCACCAGTTCCTTATGAGTACATGTCGGCACTGACCCCTCAGCTCTGGATGGTGGACAAATGGTGGTAATGCAAGTCCGACTCCCTCTGGTTTGGTCTCGGCCGGATCCAGGGGCACGGCTTCACCCGGATCCAGGGGCCCACGGCCTCACCCGGACCCGGGATCCAGTCTCACTCGGATCTAGGGGCACACAGCCTCGCCCAGACCCAGGATTCAGCTTCATCCGGACCCAGGGGCGCATGGCCTCACCCGGACCCAGGGGCGCGTGGCCACTCCCAGACCCAGGGTCGCGTGGCCTCACCCGGATCCAGGGGCCCACGGCCTCACCCGGACCCGGGGCCAGGCTCACCCGGATCCAGGGGCCCACGGCCTCGCCCGGACCCGGGGGCCAGGCTCACCCGGATCCAGGGGCCCACGGCCTCGCCCGGACCCGGGGCCCAGGCTCACCCGGATCCAGGGGCCCAGGGCCTCGCCCGGACCCGGGGCCCAGGCTCACCCGGATCCAGGGGCCCAGGGCCTCGCCCGGACCCGGGACCCAGGCTCACCCGGATCCAGGGGCCCAGGGCCTCGCCCGGACCCGGGGCCCAGGCTCACCCGGATCCAGGGGCCCAGGGCCTCGCCCGGACCCGGGGCCCAGGCTCACCCGGATCCAGGGGCCCAGGGCCTCGCCCGGACCCGGGGCCCAGGCTCACCCGGATCCAGGGGCCCAGGGCCTCGCCCGGACCCGGGGCCCAGGCTCACCCGGATCCAGGGGCCCAGGGCCTCGCCCGGACCCGGGGCCCAGGCTCACCCGGATCCAGGGGCCCAGGGCCTCGCCCGGACCCGGGGCCCAGGCTCACCCGGATCCAGGGGCCCAGGGCCTCGCCCGGACCCGGGGCCCAGGCTCACCCGGATCCAGGGGCCCAGGGCCTCGCCCGGACCCGGGGCCCAGGCTCACCCGGATCCAGGGGCCCAGGGCCTCGCCCGGACCCGGGGCCCAGGCTCACCCGGATCCAGGGGCCCAGGGCCTCGCCCGGACCCGGGGCCCAGGCTCACCCGGATCCAGGGGCCCAGGGCCTCGCCCGGACCCGGGGCCCCGGCTCACCCGGATCCAGGGGCCCAGGGCCTCGCCCGGACCCGGGGCCCCGGCTCACCCGGATCCAGGGGCCCAGGGCCTCGCCCGGACCCGGGGCCCCGGCTCACCCGGATCCAGGGGCCCAGGGCCTCGCCCGGACCCGGGGCCCCGGCTCACCCGGATCCAGGGGCCCAGGGCCTCGCCCGGACCCGGGGCCCCGGCTCACCCGGATCCAGGGGCCCAGGGCCTCGCCCGGACCCGGGACCCCGGCTCACCCGGATCCAGGGGCCCAGGGCCTCGCCCGGACCCGGGACCCCGGCTCACCCGGATCCAGGGGCCCAGGGCCTCGCCCGGACCCGGGACCCCGGCTCACCCGGATCCAGGGGCCCAGGGCCTCGCCCGGACCCGGGACCCCGGCTCACCCGGATCCAGGGGCCCAGGGCCTCGCCCGGACCCGGGACCCAGGCTCACCCGGATCCAGGGGCCCAGGGCCTCGCCCGGACCCGGGACCCAGGCTCACCCGGATCCAGGGGCCCAGGGCCTCGCCCGGACCCGGGACCCAGGCTCACCCGGATCCAGGGGCCCAGGGCCTCGCCCGGACCCGGGACCCAGGCTCACCCGGATCCAGGGGCCCAGGGCCTCGCCCGGACCCGGGACCCAGGCTCACCCGGATCCAGGGGCCCAGGGCCTCGCCCGGACCCGGGACCCAGGCTCACCCGGATCCAGGGGCCCAGGGCCTCGCCCGGACCCGGGACCCAGGCTCACCCGGATCCAGGGGCCCAGGGCCTCGCCCGGACCCGGGACCCAGGCTCACCCGGATCCAGGGGCCCAGGGCCTCGCCCGGATCCAGGGGCCCAGGGCCTCGCCCGGACCCGGGACCCAGGCTCACCCGGATCCAGGGGCCCAGGGCCTCGCCCGGACCCGGGACCCAGGCTCACCCGGATCCCGGGGCCCACGGCCTCGCCCGGACCCGGGACCCAGTCTCACCCGGATCCCGGGGCCCACGGCCTCGCCCAGACCCAGGACTCAGCCTCACCCGGATCCAGGGGCGCACGGCCTCGCCCAGACCCAGGATTCAGCCTCACCCGGACCTAGGGGCGCACGGCCTTGCCCTGACCCAGGGGCACATGGCCTCACCCGGACCCGGGGCCCAGCCTCACCCTGACCCAGTTTCCAGCCTCACCCGGACCCAGAGGCGCGCGGCTTCACCCGGTTCCGGGACCCAGCGGGGTTTCATATTCTTGATCCCAATTCCTGTTGGTCAATTCCCTCTCAGCAATTCCTTCGGCCATTTTCTCAGAGTTCCAGGGCAGCCACCGCAGAACTCGTTGGGCGGCGGGCTCGGCGAAGCTACGGTGTGCCCGGTGCGCGGCGGCGGGCTGGTCCGGGGTGGCTGCGTCGGCCCTTGGGTCTGCAGCGGTGGCCGGTCGCCGAGCGTGCGCACCTGGCCGCTTCCAAGGCGTTGAGATTCTTGAAGGACTCGGAGGTCAGCAAGCGCGTAGTCTCCCACCCCATGTCTCCCAGGGGCTCGTCTGTCCGTGCTCGGCAGCGAGTGAAGCCTTCCCCTCAGCCGGAGACCGCTGGGGGAACTGCGCCGAGCACGATCCAGGCCGCCATTGTGTCGCTTGAGCCGTAGTTTTTAAAGTGTGGTCTTTGGGTCACCGGCATCAGCTTCATCCCGCGTACCCCTCTCTTTTATTCTAGTTGTAGAGCATCTGCTCAGTCAGCCCTCCGGTGGTTCTGGATGGTGTCTGCTCCGCTCTCCCGTCGTAGTCTCAAAATTGTTGTGGTAGGCAGCAATCAGGCTTCTGCCCTATGCCTCCATCTTGGTCCTTGTTTGTATAGTTAAGTCTTGATTGTTGTTGGTGTCACTGGGAGGAATTGTCCTCCAGGCCAATTGGTCGTGCGGACCCTCTGTGTCTATAAAGGAAGAGTTGCTGTGCGGGAAACACGTTTATTTGCCGGGTCTTGGTGCAGCAAGGCTTTGGCGCTCACTGCGTCTGCCTCTTGAATGTGTCCCTTATGGTAGTGGTTGAAATCTGGTGTCATCTCACACCGACCACTAGATGCCTTCGTTTCTGGGTCTCCAATGGAGTGTAGGTCAGCTACTGCCTGTGGCCCCTCAGCATGAATTACAGCATCACTTATATTCGTGACCTGTTTCGGTGTCTTCCCCTTTTGGCTGCCTCCCTATCGCTCAGCTTCCCCAATCTCCCTAGGTGGTCGCTCTTGATACCCCCCTTTGTGGGCTGAGTGCAAAGTCTTGGTGTTGTTAAGCCTTGATTGCTGTTGGTACACTGGGAGGATGTGACCTCCGGCCCAATTGGCTGTGAGGATCAGCTGTGTCTATGCCGGGAGACAGCCCCATTCAACTAGACTTGCAAAATTGTAAAAGCCTCTGTGTTCAGCTTGGATGGGGCGGAGTTACAGGGCGGAGCCTACCGCCTTGGCTTCCCGTCAGCCCCGCCCTATGAGGTTCCTGTGTCTCAGTGTCCCTCCGTACTCCCAGCAAACACCTCTGAGAGAAAAGCGCCCTGGAGTTTCGCGCGCTGCCAAACAGTCTAGTCTCTCCCCCAATGAATCTGGATTCCCAGATTCTCGCCCAGAACTGGGTTTCCGTGTAGTCATAATTGGGGCTCACCGCAGTCTGGTGCTTTTGTCTCCTTCCCTCCAGGGCGACTCAGCGGCACAGTCAGCAGCCCATCCTCCGCGCACAATCCCGTGCGCGCCTCCGGTGCTCTGCTCTTCGCCGCCTCTCTGCACCTCTGTCCCACAGCCCAGCTTTCCCCAGTATGAGCCTGGCTTCCCCGGGTCTTTCCCGGAACTGGGGTTCAGTGCAGTTGGAACTGGGGGTTCAGCACAGTCCGGAGCCCTTGTCTCCCTCCCGCTAGGGCAATCCAGCGGCACAGGCAACAGTCCCTCCTCTGCGCACATTCCCGTGCGCGGCTCTGGCGCAACTCCTCTGCCTCCGCCCCACAGCCCAGACTCCCCCAGCATGAGCCCGGCTTCCCAGGGTTTCGCCCGGGACTGGGGTTCAGTGCAGTCGGAGCTGGGGTTCAGCACAATCTGGCGCTTTTATCTCCTTCCCGCCAGAGAACGCCAGCCAGGCCGCCAGCCGCCCCTTCCTCTCCGGCTCCGTCTTCCCCGCACGCGCGCGGGCTCCTGTCTCCACCCGTGTCTCCATACCTCAAGCTTTTACGGCTTCCCTGATTTTCCTTGTGGTCCTCTCTTTCCTTCTAATTGTGGGCATTTCAGTCAGCCAGCTTTCCTGTGGTTCTGGATGATGTCCGTTTTGATTTTTAGTTGTGTTTTTGAAATTGTTGTGCCCGGCTGTAGGTTAGGTGTTTAACCTATGCCGCCATCTTGGTTTCTCCTTGTTGTTGTTGTTTATTTTGTTTTTTTTAGAATCCACATATAAGTGAAATCATGTGGTATTTCTTTCTCTATCTGGCTTATCCACTTGAGTATAATACCTTCTAGATCCATCCATGTTGTCACAAATAGTAAGATTTTATTCTTTTTATGGTTGAGTAATATTTCATTGTATATATGTACCACATCTTCTTTATCCAATCTTCTATTGATGGACACTTAAATTGCTTCCATATCTTGGCTATTGTAAATAATGATGCAATGAACATAGGGGTGCATATGTTTTTGAATTAGTGTTTTGGATTTTTTCAGATAAATACCCAAAAATGAGATTGCTGGGTCATATGGTAGTTTTATTTTTTAAATTTTGAGGATCCTCCATACTGTTTTCCATAGTGGCTGCACCAATTTGCAATCCCACAAACAATGCACGAGGGTTCCTTTTTCTCCACATCCTCAGCAACACTTGTTGTTTGTTGATTTATTGGTAATAGCCATTCTGATAGGTATGAGGTGATATCTCATTGTGGTTTTAATTTGCATTTCTCTGATGCTTAGTGACATTAAGCATGTTTTCATATGTCTATTACCATTTGTAGTCCTCCTTGGGGAAACTTCTTTTCATGATCTCTGCCCATTTTTCAATAAGCTTATTTTTTTGATGTTAGGTTTTGTGAGTTTTTATATATTTTTGTTGTTAACCCCTTATTATACATACTAGAGGCCTCATGCACGGGGGGGGGGGGGGGGTATCCCTCAGCCCAGCCTCCACCCTCTCCAATCTGGGACATCCCTCTCACAATCCAGTTCTGCTGGCTCCCAACTGCTTGCCTGCTTGTCTTCCTGATTGCCCCTAGCCACTTCTGCCTGCCAGCCTGATCACCCCCTAACCACTCCCCTGCCAGCCTGATTGATGCCTAACTACTCCCCTGCCAGCCTGTTTGCCCCTAACTACCCTCCCCCGCAGGTCTGGTCACCCCTAACAGCCCTCCCCTGCAGGCCTGATCACCCCTAACTGCCCTCCCCTGCAGGCCCGGTCCCCCCCAACTGCTCTCCCCTGCAGGCCTGGATCCCCCCCAACTGCCCTTCCCTGTAGGCCTGGTCACCCCCAACTTCCCTCCTCTGACGACCTGGTCACCCCTAACTGCCCTCCCTTGCAGGCCTGGTCCCTCCCAAATGCCCTCCCCTGCTGGCCATCTTGTGGCGGCCATCTTGTGTCCACATGGGGGCAGTCATCTTTGACCACATGGGGGAAGCCATCTTGTGTGTTGGAGTGATGGTCAATTTGGATATTATTCTTTTATTATATAGGATTAGATATGATAGAGGCCTGGTGCATGTGTGGGGGCCAGCTGGTTTGCCCTGAAGGGTGTCCCAGATCAGGGTGGGGTTCCCTTGGGGAATGGGGCAGACTGGGCGAGGGGCCTGTGGTGGTTGCAGGCTGGCCGCGACCCCTGGTGACCCAAGAGGAGGCCCTGGTATCTGGGATTTATTTATCTTCTATAATTGAAACTTTGTAGCCTTGAGCGGAGCCAAGCCTCCTGCTCGCTCCGTGGCCGCAGCCATTTTTGTTGGGATTTATTTATCTTCTATAATTGAAACTTTGTAGCCTTAAGTGGAGGTCAAGGCAGGCCAGGGCTGCGGAAACTTGGCTTCCTCCATCGCCAGGGGCAACTCAAGCCTCCTGTTCTCTCCAGCTCCGTGGCTGCCGCCATTTTTGTTGGGATTTATTTATCTTCTATAATTGAAACTTTGTAGCCTTGAGCAGAGGAGGCCAAGGCAGGCCAGGGCTGCAGAAACTTGGCTTCCTCCATCGCCGGGGGCAACTCAGGCCTCCTGCTCTCTCCAGCTCCATGGCTGCCACCATTTTTGTTGGGATTTATTTATCTTCTATAATTGAAACTTTGTAGCCTTAAGTGAAGGTCAAGGCAGGCCAGGGCAGGCGGAAAGCTTGCTTCCTCCATTGCTGGGGAAACCCAAGCCTCCTGCTCTCTCTGTGGCCGCAGCCATCTTGGTTGGGTTGATTTGCATAATTGCTCCTGATTGGCTGGTGGGCGTGGCTTGTGGGTGTATTGGAGGTATGGTCACTTTGCATATTACTCTTTTATTAGATCGGATCATTGGCAAATATGTTCTTCCATTCAGTAGGCTGTCTTTTCATTTTGTTGATGGTTTTCTATGCTGGGCAAAATATTTTTAGTTTTATGCACTAGTTGGATGGGGCAGGGTCTCAGGGAATCACCTGAGTGGGGGAAGCATGTTAGTCATGATCGTGGAAACTCTGTTTTGGTGCCTACCAGCTGGGTGGGAGGAGGGCTGAACAAAGGGATAATGGTGCCTGCCAGCACTTATGTCCTGGAGAGAGTTGCTCCTCTAGCCCTTGCCCTAAAGTGAGACAACTCAGTTGTCCCCTTACATCCCTAGTACTTTTCTAGCTGTTGTACCTTTGCTGGTGACTTGGGTAAATGTTTGTGAGTGAGTGAGTCTGTATTTAGGCTTTTTAAGATGATACCTAGTTCTACAGCATTACTCAGTCTCAGCCAAACAGAATCCCCACTGATTTTCATAGCCAGATGTCATTAGGACTGCTGTTCCCAGCACTGGTGCTCCAGGCTAGGGAGCCCATTGTGGGGCTGGGACCCCTTAATCCTCATGGAGGACACCTGCAGCCAATATATCTAGCCTGATTCTTAACCATCACACATGGGTGTGGCATCACACCATTTGGCATCTCCCCCTCCTACCAGTCTCAATGTAGCTTCTTCTTTATATCCTTAGTTAGTGGATTTCTGTTCAGCCAGTCATTAGGGGGTTCTCAAGGGTGGTTGTTCTATAATTTAGTTGTGATTTTTATGTAGTTGGGGGAAGAGGTGAGCACAGAATTTACCTACTCCACCATCTTAACCATAAGTCTCTCACAAACATAAATTTTAGAGCTAAAAAATACTGTGATTATTAATTTTATGTGTTAACTTTACTGGGTCATGAAATGTCAGATATTTGCTTAAACATTATTTCTGAATGTGTCTGTGAGGGTGTTTCTGAAAAAGATTAGCATTTGAGTTGGTAGACTGAGTAAAGCAGATTGCCCTTCTCACTGTGAGTGAGCATCATACAATCTATTGAGCAGTGAATAGACCAAAAAGACAGAGGAAGTGAGGATTCTCTCTCTCTCTCTCTCTCTCTCTCTCTCTCTCTCTCTCTCTCTTTCTCTCTCTCTCAGACTTATTGAGCTGGGACATTGGTCTTTAACCCTTATATTGGGACTTACACCTTTGGTGCTCTTGGTTCTCAGGGCTTCAGACTCAGACTGAAACTAGATGTACTAGAGGTGTTCAATAGCAGACTTGAATAAATATAAGAAAGATCAGTGAATTTGAAGAAAGTCAATTGTCAAAATAGAGGAGCAAAATCTAATAATAATAAAGAAAAGTGAACAGATCCTAAGAGACTTACAAAAGATCATCAAGCGAACCAATGTACGCATTTGGGAGTCTCAAAAGGAGAAAAGCGAAAGAGGCAGAGATCTTGTTTGAAGAAAAATGGCTGAATATTTCCCAAATTTGATCAAAAAATGAATATACTCATAAGAAACTCAACTAATTTCAAGTAGGATAGATCCAAAGAAACCCACACTGAAACACATTATAATCAAGCTATGTAAGGTCAATGCAAAAGAGAGAATCTTGAGAGCAGCAGGAGAAAAGTGACTTGTTACATACAAGGGAGCTTCCATAAGATTATAAGCAGAATTCTCAGTATAAACCTTACAGTTCAGAAGGCAGTGGATTGATATATTTATATGGCTTTTAGAAAAATATCTATCAAGCAAGAATGCTTCCCTTAGAGTTTAAACTAAAAGATGCTAGACAGTAACTTGAGGCCATTAAAAGTAAAAAGTTCTTCGGTTAAAGTTAATATATGGACAAATGTAACATATATATATTATTGTAAATTTTATTTGCAACTCCACTTCTAATTCTGTTGTAGGATTTAAAATACAAAAGCATGAAAATTACAATAAATCAATGTTAATGTGCACAGAATATATAGAGATGTAATTCATGACATGAATAACAAAGTGAGAGTAAGAGCTGTAAGAATAGTTTTTGTATTCTATTGAAGTTAATTTTTTATCAGTTTAAAATATATAGTTATAATTACAATATGTTTTATGTAATCCCCATGGTAACGACAAAGAAAATATATCTAGCATATACACAAAAGGAAATGGAAAGGGAATTAAAGCATATCACTACAAAATATCAACTAAGTACAAAGAAAGGCAGTAAGGGAAGATAGGAAGGACAAAAATGATACAAGAAAACAATAAACAAAATGGCAATAATAACTCTTTCCTTATCAGTAATTGCTTTATATGTAAGTGGATTAAAGTCTGAAATATAAATATATAGATGACTGAATGGATTTAAAAAGCAGGATCCAATTATATACTGTTGTAAGCAGCAGTCGCCAACCTTTCAGACCTCACGGACCACCAGTGGTCCGCAGACCACTGGTTGGCAACCACTGCTCCAAAGGTTTAGCTAAGAGACTGACATTAGATGTAAGTTTATCTAGATTGCAAGTAAATAAAAGGAAGAAGATATTCCATGGAAATAGTAAAATAGAGAGGAGGGTGGCTATACTAATATCAGACAAAATAAACTTTACAGTATTAATTGTTACAAGAGACAAACAAAGACATTATATAATATTAAACTGGTCAATTCACCAAGAAGATATAACACTTTAAAAGATGTATGAACCAAACATTAGTTTTTAAATATATAAAACAAACATTGACAGAATTGAAGATATAGACACATCTATAGTAACAGTAAGGAGACTTGAACACCCACTTTCAATAATGGATAGCACAACAATATTGAAAACCAATAAGGAAATAGAGAACTTGCACAGCACTATAGACCACTTGAACCTAACAGACATATACACAACACTTCATCCAACAATAGCAGGATACATATTTTTAGTAGATGCATATGTTATATTCTGCAGGAGAGACCATATATAAGGCCACAAAACAAGTATAAATAAATATTAAAATTATACAAAATATTTTTCCAGTCACAATGGGATGAAATTAGAAATCAACAGAAGAGAAAAACTGGAAAATTCACAAATATGTGGAAATTTAAAAATTCATTCTTCAACAACCAATGGCTTAAAGAAGAAATTATTAGGGAAACTTGAAAATACCTTGAAACAAATGAAAATGAAAAAAAAAAACTTTAAAGGATGTAGCAAAAGCAGTGCTAAGATGGAAATTTATAGCTGTAATCATATAAAAAGAATAATCTGAAATCAACAATGTAACTTTAGACCTTAAGAAACTAGTAAAAAACAAAACTGAGCCCAAAGCTAGCAGAAGGAAGGAAATAATAAAGATTAGAGAAGAGATAAATGAAATAGAGACTAGAAAAACAATAGAGAAAATCAACAAAAACAAGAGTTGGTTCTTGACAAGATCAACAAGATTGACAAACTTTTCAAGCTAAGTTAAAACTAAGAAAAATAGAGAATATTTCAATAATTAAAATCAGAAATGAAAGTGGGGATATTACAATAAATTTTTTTTTAAATTAAAAGGATTATGGAGAATATTATGAACAATTATACATCAACTCATCAGATAACATTGATTAAATGGTAAAAATCCTAGAAACACAAATCTGCCAAGACTGAATTCTGAAGAAAGAGAAAAAAATCTGAACAGACTTATAATAACTAGTATGGAGAGTGAATCAGTAATAAAAACATTCCAACAAAGGAAGGCCCAGGACCAGGAGTCTTCACAGGTAAAGTCTACCAAACATTTAAAGAACTGATACTAACCTTCCTCAAACTCTTACTAAAAATTGAAGAGGAAGGAACACTTCCAAACTTATACTGAGTCCAACATTATTCTGGTACCAAAGCCAGACAAAGGCTCCACAAGAAAATAAAACTACAGAGAAATATCACTGATGAATATTGATGCAAAAATTTTCAACAAAATCCTGGCAAACAGAATTCAACAGTACATTAATAGAACTATCCACTACGGCCAAGTGGAATTAATTTATAGAATGTAAGGATGGTACAACATTTTAAAAAATCAATCAATATAATAAACCACATTAACAGAATGATGAAAAAACACATTATCATCTCAATTGATGGAGAAAAAACACATGACAAAATTCAGCACCCATTTCTGAGAAAAACACTCAACAAACTAGGAATAGAAGGAAACTATCTCAACATAATAAAGGCCATATATGAAAAGCTCACAGCTAAAATGGTACTAAATGGTGAAAGACAGAGTTTTTCATCTAAGATCAGGAACAAACAAAAATGTCCACTTTCACTTCTATTCAAGATAGTATTGGAAGTTCTAACCAGAGCAATTAGGCAAGAAAAAGAAATGAAAGCATCCAAATAAGAAAGAAAGAAGAACAATTATCTCTGTTCCCAGATGACAAAGGAGGCAAGAGCATACAATGGAGTCAAGACAGTCTCTTCCATAAATGGTGCTGGGAAAATTGGACAGATTCATGCAAAAAAATGAAACTAGGCCACCAATTTATACCATACACAAGAATAAACTCAAAATGGATAAAGGACTTAAACGTAAGATGTGGAACCATTAAAATCCTGGGGGAGTACACACACTAAGGGGGTATCTCTTGGCAATGAGTTGTGCTGGATAGGCTAAGTGCTTCCTAGGCTTTTCTATGCCGCCTTTCTCGGTTTCTGTGCTCCACAAAGCATCTACAGCTCTGTTATTGTATTCCAGAGCTATTTTTGTCAGCATGCTGTTGTTTGTTCACTGTTTTTCTTGCTTTATGGAAGGGCAGCACATTGAGATCTCCTAGTCTGCCAGTTTGCTGACAGCACTCCTTCCTTGATACTTTTCCTGGTATTTTCAGTAATTTCCTAAATATTCTCCCTGTCTCCATTATCTCCTTTGAAAGTGCATTCATTGATGCATTCTTTCTTTCAAGAACTATTTACCGGGTGTCTGTTTTGGGTCAGGCACTGTGCTTTTTGCTGAGAATCTACACTAATAAAAGAGAAAGATGCAAATTGACTGTATCTTCACAACGCCCACCAGCCAATCAGGAGTGGGTATGCAAATTAACCTAACAAAGATGGTGGGTTGATTTGCATACACAAGCGCCGAGCAGCTGGGGGCAGGGCAGAATGCTTGTGTCCTCGCCATGGCGATGACGCAGGCGTTCCACACCACCCCAGCTGCTCTGGGCCTCTGGGCAGCATCGGAAGGCAGAAAGGCAGCAGCCAGGGGAAGGAAGGCACATTCTTGCACGAATCTTCATGCATCGGGCCTCTAGTATATCCATAACAAGATAACCCCAGTCCCACCCTGGTGCTCACAGCTTCTTCAGAGAGACAAAATAAGCAACTATAATACACTGTAGAACTGAACAACAGGGAAACTACAGGCATGGGAAATGACAGCATGAGCATCTAACAGGATCCATTTCACACGGACTGGCCAGAAAGGGGTTTGCTAGTTCACATCTGACCCAGAGTCTCCCAACTTAAAACTACTCCACAGCCCCCCCTCCCCTGCCTTCAGGCTATAGTTCTAACCTGGCTGCACCCTAAAGTCATGTGCTGACCTTCATCAGCACTCAGGATTCTGAGGCCCCACCCCAGTTAGTGAAACTGAACTTTAGAGGCTGGGTTCAGGATGCCCCATGTGTTTCTGGTGTGCAGCCACTTTGAGAACCACACTGTCCCAGGAGCTAAATCTGGAATCTGTAGCCAGGCTCTTAGGTTTCAAATCAGTTTATTTTGTTCATTAGATGCCACATATTAGTGAGATCATGTGATACTTGTCTTTCTCTGACTAGCTTATTTCACTTAGCATGAATGATACTCTCCAGGTCCCTCCATGCTGTCTCAAAGGGTAAGATATCTTTCTTCTTTACTGCTGCATGGTATTCTATGGTTTAGATGTACCACAGCTTTTTTTATCCATTCATCTGCTGATGGGCACTTAGGCTATTTCCAGATCTTAGGTATTGTAAATTGTGCTGCTATGAACACAGGGGTGCATACCTTCTTTCTGATTGGTGTTTCTGGTTTCTTAGGATATATTCCTAGAAGTGGGATCACTGGGTCAAATGGCAGTTTCATATTTAAGTTTTTTGAGGAAACTCCATACTGCTTTCCATAATGGCTGCACCAGTCTGCCTGTCCACCAGCAGTGTACTAGGACTCCCTTTTCTCCACATCCTCACCAGGACTTGTCATCTGTTGATTTGTTGATGGTAGCCATTATTTTTTTTTTAATTTTTATTTCAGAGAGGAAGAGAGAGGGAGAGAAAGATAGAAACATCAATGATGAGAGAGAATCACTGATCGGCTGCCTTCTGCATGCCCCCTACTGGGGATCGAGCCTGTAACCCAGGTTTGTGCCCTTGACCAGGGACCCTTCAGTCCACAGGTCAACACTCTATCCACTGAGCCAAACCGGCTATGGCTATGGTAGCTATTCTGACAGGTGTGAGGTAATACCTCATTGTTGCTTTAATTTGCATCTCTCTGATGATCAGTGACTTAGAGCATCTTTTCATATGTCTCTTGGCCTTCTGTATGACTGCTTTGGAGAAGTGTCTATTTAGGTCCTTTGCCCATTTTTCAATTGGATTGTTTGTCTCCCTTGTGTTAAGTTGTATGAGTTCCTTATCTATTTTGAATATTAAACCTTTATCAGATGTATCATTGCCAAATATGTTCTCCCATACAGTGGGCTCCTTTTTCATTTTGTTGATGGTTTCTTTTGCTGTGCAGAAGCTTTTTATTTTACTATAGTTCCATTTGTTTATTTTCACCTTAGTTTCCTTTGACCTAGGAGATGTATCTGTAGACATATTGCTATAATAGATGTTGGAGATTTTGCTGCCTATGGTTTCTTCTAGGATTTTTATGGTTTCACAACTTAAATTTAAGTGCTTTATCCATTTTGAGTTTACTTTTGTGTATGGTGTAAGTTGGTGGTCCACTTTCATTTTTTTTTTGCATGTATCTGTTCAACTTTCCCAATACCATTTATTGAAGAGACTGTCTTTACTCCACTATATGTTCTTGCCTCCTTTGTCAAATATTAATTGAGCATAATGGGTTGGGTCAATTTCTGAAGTCTCTGTTATGTTCCATTGGTCTATATGTCTGTTCTTGTGCCAGTACCAGGCTGTTTTGATTACAGTGGCTTTGTAATATAACTTGATATCTGGTATTGTGATCCCTCCAACCTTGTTCTTCTTTCTTAAGATTGCTGTGGCTATTCAGTGCCTTCTTTGGTTCCATATAAATTTTTGGAGTATTTGTTCCAGATCTGTGAAAATATGGGCTTTGTTTGTTGACCTTTTTCTAGTTCTTTTAGATGTAGGTTTAGATTATTTATTTGAAATTTTTCCTGTTTCTTGAGATAGGCCTCTAATCTAGATAACAAGCATAAATAAAAATGTTCAGTTTAAGAATATAGGTTTTTGCCCTGACTGGTTTGGCTCACTGGATAGAGCGTCGGCCTGTGGTCTGAAGGGTCCCAGGTTTGATTCCGGTCAAGGGCATGTACCTTGGTTGCGGGCACATCCCCAGTAGGAGGTGTGCAGGAGGCAGCTGATCGATGTTTCTCTCGCATCAATGTTTCTAACTTTCTATCCCTCTCCCTTCCTCTCTGTAAAAAATCAATAAAATATATATTTTTTAAAAGATAGCTTTTTCCTTGATTTTTTTGTATGGAAGATCTCTCTAGTGATGACAGTGAAGATTTCAAGTCTCCTACTATGACTGTATTGCTGTTGATCTCTCCTTTACAGTCCACCAAGTTTTTTTTTATATTTAACTAGCGGCCCGGTGCACAAAATTCATGCATGGGGGGAGGGGTATCCCTCAGCCCAGCCTGCACCCTCTCCAATCTGGGACCCCTCGAGGGATCTTCAACTGCCCGTTTACAGGGATTGGGCCATAGGGGTGTGGCCCCCCTGCAAACAGGCTAGCCACACCCCCTTCAGGGTGGGGGTCCCCACTGGGGTGCCTGGCCAGCCTGGTTGAGGGCTGATGGCTGTTTGCAGGCTGGCCAAGCTCCCCAGCAGGTACCCTTACCTCATGGTGGTGTGGCCAGCCTGGGTAAGGGGCTTTTTTTCATTTTCTTCTTTTTTTTGCAGCGCCTCCTTGAGCGGAGGCCAGGGCCGGCCGGGGCAGGTGGGAAGCTTGGCTTCCTCCATCGCTGGGGGCAACTGAAGCCTCTGCTCGCTCCAGCTCTGTGGCAGCCGCCATCTTAGTTGGGTTAATTTGCATACTCGCTCCTGATTGGCTGGTGGGTGTAGTGGAGTGATGGTTAATTTGCATGTTTCTCTTTTATTAGTGTAGATTGCTTTTATATTGGGTGCATATATGTTTACCAGGGTTATGTCCTCTTGTTGGATCAATCCTTCTTAGTCTCTAGTTATGGCCTTTGCTTTGAAATCTTTTTTTTTCATTTAAATAAATATTCATTGTCAGATTATTACAATTGTTCCTCTTTTTTCCCCCATAGCGCCCCTCCACCCAGTTCCCACCCCACCCTCTGCCCTTACCCTCCCCCCACTGTCCTCATAAGTATATGATTTTTGTCCAGTCGCTTCCCACACCCCCCAAACCCATTTCCCCCTGAGAATTGTCAGTCCACTCCTTTTCTATGCCCCTGATTCTATTATATTCACCAGTTTATTCTGTTCATCAGATTTTTTATTCACTTGATTTTTAGATTCACTTGTTGATAGATATGTATATGTTGTTCATAATTTTTATCTTTACCTTTTTCTTCTTCTTCCTCTTCTTAAAGAATACCTTTCAGCATTTCATATAATACTGGTTTGGCAGTGAGAAACTCCTTTAGCTTTTTCTTATCTGTGAAGCTCTATATCTGCCCTTCAATTCTGAATGATAGCTTTGCTGGGTAGAGTAATCTTGGTTGTAGGTTCTTACTATTCATCACTTTGAATATTTGTTACCACTCCCGTCTGGCTTGCATAGTTTCTGTTGAGAAATCAGCTGACAATCGAATGGGTGCTCCCTTGTAGGTAACTAACTGCTTTTCTCTTGCTGCTTTTAAGATTCTCTCTTTGTCTTTTGCTCTTGGCGTTTTAATTATGATGTGTCTTGGTGTGGTCCTCTTTGGATTCCTTTTGTTTGGGGTTCTCTGCACTTCCTGGACTTGTAAGTCTATTTCTTTCACCAGGTGGGGCAAGTTTTCTGTCATTATTTCTTCAAATATGTTTTCAGTATCTTGCTCTCTCTCTTCTTCTGGCACCCCCATAATTTGGATGTTGGTACGATTAAAGTTGTCCCAGAGGCTCCTTACACTATCTTCATATTTTTGGATTCTTTTTTCTTTTTTCTTTTCTGGTTGGGTGTTTTTTGCTTCTTTGTATTTCAAATCTTTTTTTTTTTTATGCTGATAATGATTTTTATTGATTTTTTAAAAAAAATTTTTATTAAGGTATTATATGTGTACATATCTTACCATTGTCCCCTCCACCCCACTCCTATACATGCCCTCACCCCCCAGAGTTTTGCGTCCATTGGTTATGCTTATATGCATGCATACAAGTCCTTCGGTTGATCTCTTATCTCCCTCACCTATCCCTAACCTTCCCCCTGTAATTCGACAGTCTGTTTGATGCTTTACTGTCTCTGTATCTATCTTTTTGTTCATCAGTTTATAATGTTCTTTATTATCCATAAATGAGTGAGATCATGTGGTATTTTTCTTTCATTGTCTGGCTTATTTCACTTAGCATAATGTTCTCCAATTCCATCCAGGTTGCTGCAAATGATGAGAATTCCTTCTTTTTTATGGCATCATAGTATTCCATTGTGTAGATGTACCACAGTTTTCTGATCCAGTCATCTGCTGATGGGCACCTAGGCTGTTTCCAAATCTTAGCTATTGTAAATTGTGCTGCTATGAACATAGGGTGCATATATCCTTTCTGATTGGTGTTTCTAGTTTCTTTGGATATATTCCCAGGAGTGGGATTACTGGGTCAAATGGGAGTTCCATTTTCAGTTTTTTGAGGAAACTCCATACTGTTCTCCACAGTGGCTGCACCAGTCTACATTCCCACCAGCAGTGCACAAGGGCTCCTTTTTCTCCGCATCCTCGCCAACACTTGTCGTTTGTTGATTTATTGATGATAGCCATTCTGATAGGTGAGAGATGGTACCGTGTATTTCAAATCTTTGACTTGATTCTTGCAACCCTCTAGTGTGCTGTTGGATCTCTGTATATTATTTTTTATTTCAGTCAGTGTATGCTTAATTTCTAGTTGGTCCTTTTTCATAACCTCGAGGGTCTCGTTAAAGTTATCAGCCTTTTCTAGAAAATTCTTGAAAAACCTTATAACCGTGGTTTTGAACTCTATATCCAGTCACTTGCTTTCCTCCATTTCTTTCATTTGTGACCTGTTTCTTTGTCTCCACATTTTGGCTGCTTCCCTACATTGATAGAATGGCTTTGTGTGCTAGGTGTCCTATAGGGCCCAGTGGCTCAGCCTCCCCAGTTACCTGAGGTGGACACTCTTGGTGCCCCTCTTTGTGAGCTGTGTGCATAGTCTTGTTGTAGTTAAGCCTTGATTGTTGTTGGTATCACTGGGAGGAATTGACCTCCAGGCCAATTGGCAGTGAGGATCAGCTGTGTCTATGCTGGGAGAACTTCTGTGCTGGAGACACCCTTATGAGGCAAGACTTGCTTCAGTGGGGCTTTGGTGCTCACTGAATCTGCCCCCTGAGTGTGTCCCTTATGGGTCTGAGGAGTTGTAATCTGGATGGTCCTACTCTGACCCCTGGGTACACTGGCTCTTGGATCTCCAAGGAGGTGCTAGTTTAGCCTCTGCCTGAGGCACCCAGCAGGAGCTATGGAAAGATCTGCAGATTCCTCTTCTTTGTTTGGGTTTTGGAGGTGCCCAGATGAGGCCCAGCTGTGAAGCAATGCAAGCTGCTGTGGGGCCTTGGGCCTTCTTTTGGATGTTCTAGGTCTCACTGACTCAGCTGCAGTTTGTTAGGTAAGTTTCATTTTCAAAGGACCAGGCCATTGATATGCAAACGCCTCTGCAAACAGCTTGGATAGGGCGGAGTCTCAGGGCGGAGCAAACAGCAATGGCTTCCCATTAGCCCTGCCCTAAGAGGCACCCGGGTCTCAGTGTTCCTCGGTAATTGCTGCAAGCACCTCTGAGAGAAAGCCGACCTCGAGTTCCGCCCATTGCCAGACAGTCTAGTTTCTCCCCGTATGAGTCTGGGTCCCCAGAGTCTCGCCGGGAACTGGAGTTCAGAGCAGTCCTGAGCTTTTATCTCCATCCCACTTGAAAAAGCCAGCTGTGTACTCAGTTGCCAGCCCTCTCCGCGGGTGCACCTCTGTACCTCTGCCTTTACTTCCGCAGCTCCTCTGAGTTTCAGTGTGATTTTCTCTTTCCTTCTAGTTGTAGAATTTCCACTCAGCCAGCCTTCCTGTGGTTCTGGAAGTTGTTGTGCGAGGCAGCAGTTCAGGTGTTTACCTATGCTGTCATCTTGGTTTCTCCCATGACTGCTTTGAAATCTATTTTGTCAGATATAAGTATTGCTACCCCAATTTTTTAAATATATTTTATTGATTTTTTACAGAGAGGAATGGAGAGGGATAGTGAGTTAGAAACATTGATGAGAGAGAAACATCAATCAGCTGCCTCCTGCACACCTCCTACTGGGGATGTGCCCACAACCAAGGTACATGCCCTTGACCAGAATCAAACCTGGGACCTTTCAGTCCACAGGCTGACGCTCTATCCACTGAGCCAAACCAGTTAGGGCTACCCCAAATGTTTTAAAATTTCCAATTACATGGAATATTTTTTGCATCCCTTCACTTTCAGTCTGTGTGAATCTTTTGTTCTGAGGTGGGTCTCTTGTAGACAGAATATATGTGGGTCATGTTTTCTTATCCATTCAGCTACCCTATGTGTTTTGATTGGACACATATAAGGTTATTTTTATTTAAGGTTATTATTGATAGGTACTTACTTATTGTCATCTTTTTCTTTATATCTATGTTCCTCTCTCAATTTCTTCTTCTTCTTAAAGCAGTCTTTTTAATATTTCCTGCAATGCTGGTTTGATGGTAATGAACTCCTTTAGCCTTTTTTTTTCTGGGAAGCCCTTAATTTTGTCTTCCATTTTTAAATTATAGCCTTGCTGAATATAGTAGTCTTGGTTTCAGTTTCTTGCTTTTTATTAGATTGAATATTTCATGCCAATCCATTCTGGTCTGAAGTGTTTCTGTTGAGAAATCAGATGACACCTTTATGGGAATTCCTTTGTAGGTAAGTCACTGTCTCTTGCTGCCTCTAATGAGCTCTCCTTACCTCTAACCTTTGTCATTTTAATGATGATGTGTTTTGGTATGGGTCTCTTGTGTTCATCCTAACTAGGACTCTCTTTGCTTCCAGAACTTGTATCTTCTTCCTTCACCAGATTAGAGAAATTTTCTGTCATTATTTCTTCAAACAGGTTCTCTATCCCTTGCTGGCTTTGAACTCCTTCTTGTACTCCTATGATTTGGATATTGTTATGTTTCATGTTGTCCCCAGTTCCCTTAAACTATCCTCATTCTTTTTTTTTTTTTTTTTTTGCTGGTCTCATTGGGTGTTTTTTCCTACCTTGTCTCCCAAATCACTGATTTGATCCTCTGCTTCATCCAACCTACTTTTAATTCCTTCCATTGTATTATACAGATATGGTATTCTTCATTTCTGTCTGGTTCTTAATTCATGGTTTATGTCATTTTTCATACTCTTGTCGTTCCCATTAAGTTCCTTGTAATTCTCACTAAGTTCCTTGAACATTCTTATAACAATTACTTTGAACTCTATATCTGACAAATTGCTTGCCTCCATTTCATTTTGCTCTTTTCCTAGAAATTCCTCCTGTTCTTTCATTTAGGGATTGTTTGTTTCCCTATTATGGGTATCTCTTTGTGTTTGTTTCTATGTAATAGATAGATCTACTATGACTCTCAGATTTCGTTTGGTGGCCTTATGTAGTAACTGTCCTGTGGGACCCAGTGGTGCTGTCTCCTTGATATCCTGAGTTGGATGCTCTAGGAATATCTCTTATGTGGGTTATGTGGACCCTCCTGTTGTAATTGGGTTTTGATTGCTGTTGGCCCTTTTATGGTTGGCTGGCTGACTGTGAGGTTCAACTTCAACCACATCATGCAAGCTATTGTACAGGTGCTGACAGAACAAAACAAAACAACAAAAACAATAACAATAACACCAAAAGGAATAAGAAAAGAATAATAAAAGGCAATAAAAAGCAAGAATAAGAGAAGAAAAAGAAAGGGAAAATATGAAAGGAAAAAATAAAATTTAGAAAAAGAAAAATGGAGGAAAAGAATAAGAGAAGAAAAATAGAAAAGGAAAGAAAAACATAAGAAATATAAAGGAAATAAGAGAAGAAAAATGAACAACAAGAAGAAAAAATAGAAAATAAAAAATAAAGAAAAGAATAAAATAGCAAAAAGTGCAGCTTGTTGCTCCTGGTTTGATGTCCTAAACCGGCCACTTGGTATACTGGTTCCAGACCTCCTGGAAGGTGCTCTGGTGCAAACCAATGTCAGATGCTGATTATGCCTTGCCCTTAGCAACTTGTCTGAAGCTGCAAGCAATCCACAGTTTGTGGCTGCTTCCGCTGGGCTTGGCTGCACAGGGGAAGGACCAAGCTGTACTCCAAAGCCAGCTTTTACTAGCACAGGGCCCAGAGCTGGGTCAGCAAATGTCCCAAGGCACCTGGGGATCCGCCTCTGCCTGCCTCCCCCTGCCTCTGCCTGCCTCCTCCTGCCTCTGCCTGCCTCCACCTGTCTCTGCTTGCTGGCAATCTGCCAGGCTTAGTCACTAAAAAGGCTTAGTCTCTGAAAGTGCCTCTGGCAGAATCAGGAGGATGGGGCCACAGGATCTCCTGTGAGGAGAAGGTGCTTTTTAGACTTCCGGGAAGATGGTGGATATTTTTCCCTGCTCCCGAGCCACACGTCTGAGTCTGACCCGGATTCTCCCCTGATGTTGCCAGAGTGGAGACCCTACTAGTCAGGTGGGTAGAGTCTATGGAGCCCAGAGGTTGTGTCTGCTGGAAGCGGGGCCGGGGCGGGCAGGGAGTGGCGGGGGGTTGGGGGGGAAGATGTAGTTTTTCTATTGGAAATCCTGTGAGGTTCCTTGGAAACTGGGGAGAATGACCCTGCCCCAGCCAGTCACCAATAACCCTTGAGACTGCCCAGTCTTCTAAGCTCCAGTTTATGCCACTGACTACTCAGCGGGGTTTAAAATGCAGGGTGGGGTGAGTGGGATTCCAGAGGTGGGGAAATTGCTTTTCTCCAGGCTGATGCTGCTCTGAGGGGATTGTTCCTTCCAAGAAAAATGGCAGCTGCAGTAGCAGAGGATGACCCAGCCCTAGGATCCTAGTGGCTGCTCTCCCACATCTCTTCCCAAAGCCACCCACCCCAGACTCTCTTCAGGCAACTCCAGTCTGCACCACCCTTCCTCTGCAGGAGCCCAGGGTAAGTGGCTGTGAAGAATTGTGCATTGGCCCTTTAAAAGGGTGGCTTTGTCTCCAGCAGGCTCTGCCTCCCCTTGGTGGTCATAAACGCTGCTGCCTTTCACAGCTGAATGCTATGAGGGTGCCTGTTCCTGGCTCTTGTGTTCCGGGTTGGGGAGCCTGGTCTGGGGTTTAGACTTCACGCCCCTCAGAGGGAACCTCCCGCAGCTGAGATATCCCTCCCTAACCTTGGCCCGCCACCTGTAGGAGCAGGGCCAGCCCCTTTAGGCTCTCTGCCCTTCCTACCCGTCTCCAGGTGGCTTCTTCTGCCAGTCCTTGGGTAAAAGTCTCCTCTTCACATACTTTTTAGTTGGTAATTCAGGGTGATTTTTTCCATTTTAGTTGTAACTTCCAGTTTGTTTCTGGGAGGAGTTGCAAGCAAGATCCACCTACTCCACTGCCATCTCAAACTACCCGTTATTTCTTTTTATTGCCTGATTGCTCTGGCAAAACTTCCATGTTTACTATTCAACTTTTATATTGAATAGCAGTGGGGAAAGCCAGAATCCTTGTTTTATTCCTGATCTTAGGGGAATAGCTTTCAATCTTTCTTCAATGATTATGATGTTAGCTATAGCTTTTCATATATTAAGGAACTTTTTTCTATTCCTAGTTTCTTGAGTATTGTTATCATGAAAGGGTGTTGAATGTTGTCAAGTGCTTTTACTGTATCAATTGAAATATACATGTGGTTTTTTCCCCCCCTTCATTCTGTTAATGTGGTGAGGTCCATTGATTTTCATGTGTTGAATCATCCTTGTATTCCAGGAATAAGTCCCACTTTGTCAGGATGTGTAATTCTTTTAAACTGCTGCTGAATTTGGTTCACTAGTATTTTGTTCAGGATTTTTACATTGATATTCATAAGGATATTGGGCTGAATTTTCTTTTCTTGAAGTATCATTAGTTTTGGTATCAGGGTAATGCTGGCTTTCTAGAATGAGTTAGGACGTACTCTTTCCCCTTCAAATTTTAGGATGAATTTGAGAAGGATTTGTGTTAATTCTTCTTTAAATGTTTGCAAATTCGCCAGTGAAGCCATCTGGTCCAATGCTTTTCTTTCTAAGAAGGTTTTGTTTTTTGTTTTTGTTTTTTAAATATATTTTTATTTATTTCAGAGAGGAAGGGAGAGGGAGAGGGAGAGGGAGAGAGAAACATCAATGATGAGAGAGAATCATTGATTGGCTGCCTCCTTCACACCCCCTACTGGGGATGGAGCCCGAAACCCGGGCATGTGTCCTTGACTGGAATCGAACCTGGGACCTTTCAGTCAAAAGGCCAATGCTCTATCCACTGAGCCAAACTGGCTAGGGTTCTCAGAAGGTTTTGATTTACTGATTCAATCTCCTTCTTAGTTAAGAACTATTTTGATTTTCTATTTCTTTAGGTTTCAGTCTTGCTAGGTGTTATTTTTCCTAGAAATTTGTCGATGTCATCCAGTTATCCAATTTGTTGGTGTACAATTGTTAATGGTGTTTTTATATAATTCCTTTTTTTTCCTTTAAAATAGATAGCAATGTCTCCACTTTCATTTCTGATTTTAGAAATTTGAGTCCTCTCTCTCTTTTCCATATTTAATCAAGATAAAGGTTTGTCAATTTTGTTCTTTTCAATGAACCAAATGTTGGTTTGTTGATTATTCTCTTCTCTATTTTACTTATCTCCACACTAATCATTATTATTTCCTTCCTTTTCCTAACTTTTGGTTTAATTTACTCTTCTATTTCTATGTCCTTAGGGTACAAAGTTAAGATACTGATTTGAGGTCTTTCTTGTTTTTAATGTAAGCATTTATAGTTATAACTTTCCCTTTTAGCATGGCTCTCACTATATTCCTTACGTTTTGGCTTGTTATATTTTCAACTAGAGGCCCCGTGCACAAATTCGTGCACCAGTGGTGTCCCTCGGCCTGGTCTGCGGGATCGGGCTGAAGCCAGCTCACCGACATTACCCAAGGGGTCCAGGATTATGAGAGGGCACAAGCCAGGCTGAGGGACCCCACTGGTGCATGATTAGGGACAGGGAGGGATGCAGGATGTTGGCCAGCCGGGGAGGGACTGTGGGAGGGCTCCAGGGCATGCCTGGCTCAGTACCGGTTGGCCGGACCTCAGCAGAAGCTAACCTACTGGTTGACTGTCTGCCCCTGGTGATCAGTGCACATCATAGCAAGCAGTTGAGCAGCCTTAGGATATCATTAGCATATTACACTTTGATTGGTTGAATGGACGACCGGACACTTAGCTTAACAGGCTTTTATTATATAGGATTTTATATGTCTCAAGGTATTTTCAAATTTACTTTGTCATTTCTTTTTTGACTCATGATAGTTGAAGAGTATATTTAATTTTTATATATTTGTAAATTTTACAGTTTTCCTTTTCTTATTGATTTCTAGTTTTATTCCATTATGATTAGAAAATATACTTTCTATGACTTCAATCTTTTAAAATCTACTGAGACTTATTTTATGGTCTAATATATGATCTATCTTGGAGATTGTTTCATATACACTTAAGAAAGGGGTGTATTCTTTTGTTGGGTGAAGTATTCTGTATCTATTAGAGTTAATTAGTCTATAGTGTTGTACAAGTCCTCTGTTTTCTTATTGCTCTACTATATGATTATGCCCATTATTTTAAGTGGGGCATTAAGTATCCAACTATTAATATAGAACTGTCTGTTTCTCCCTTCAGTTCTGTCAATATTTGCTTCACATATTTTGATGCTCTTATATTTGGTAAATTTATGCTTATAATTGTTATATCTTTTTGGTGAATTGAAACTTTTTTCAATATACAATATCTTTATTTTTCTTCTGTAACTATTTTTGCCTTAAAGTCTATATTATCTGATATTACTATAGCCACTCCAGCTCTTTCAGTTTCTATTTGCATAGTATATCTTTTTCTATCCCTTCACTTTCAACACATTTCTTTTAGATCTAAAGTGAGTCTCTTGTAGACAGCACATTCGTGGATCATTATTTGTTTTCTTAATTTTTATTAATTTTTGGTAACATTGGTTAATAACATTATATAAATTTTAGATGTACAACTTTATACTTTAAAAAATCCTTTCTGCCAATCTATGCCTTTTGATTTAGGAATCTAATCTGCATACATTTAAAGTAATTACTGATAAGAAAATAATTACTTTTGCCATTTTGTTCTTTCTTGTCCTTCATTTCTTACATTACGACCTTCTTTGCATTCAGTTAATGTTTTGTAGAGCCAAGTTTTATACCATTCTCATTTTGTGTGTTTATATTCTATAGACTTTTTGTGGTTATCATGGTGATTATATTACATTACAACAACCTAAAGTTATAATAATGTAATTTGAATTGGTACCAACTTAACTTATAACTTTATGCAAAAACTCTACTGTTTTACATACACATTTTATGTTATTGATGTCACAAATTGCATCTTTATACAATGTGTACTCACTACCATACATTTGTAACTTTTAATGTATTTTCATTTTAAATCTTGTAGAAAATAACAAGTGGAGTTACAAACCAAAATTACAATAATATTGATTTTTATATTAGCCTAATACCAGTGATCTTCCTCTTCTCAAATACCTATACATGTGACATTAAGCTAACCATAAAAATTCATGAATCCATTGCATCACCTTAATACGAGGGTAAAAATCATGCCTGATTCAGCTCCTAGCATAAAGCCTGACAAATAGTGTTCAGTATATAACTGATGAATACACGAATGAATGAATACATGAATACATGAATTAATGAAAGAAAGTAATTTCAGGAGATTGTGTAAGATACCTAAGACCCCTAATCCTGGGGCACAAGACACCTGTTAATTCTCTTCCTTACAACCTTTTCTTTACTCCCTCTCCTTCAGCAAGGGGACTGTGATGTCCCAGATACCTTTGCTCAGCTCTGGCGTGCTGTCATACTAAGATCTCTTGGAATCAAATTCAGTCTCGCTTCCTTCTAAAATGGGTCTACAAAGACTGAATATGTCTTAGTCTTCTCAAACTACCATAACAAAATAGCATAGACTGGGTAACTTAACAGAAATTTATTTTCTCACAGTTCTGGAGGCTGGAAGTTCAAGATCAGGGTGCCTGTACAGTCAAGTTATGGTGAGAGCTCTCTACCTAGCTTTCTCACTGTGTCCGCACATGGCCTTTCCTCTTCACATGGGGAGAGTGAAAAACCTCCCTCTTTCCTTTTTCAGATAAGGCCACCAATCCTATCAGATTAGGACCCCAACCTTATGACCTCATTTTACCTTAATTACCCCCTAAAAGCCCTATCTCCAAATAAAGTCATATTAGGGGTTAGGACTACAACATATTAATTTGAGGGACACAATTCAGTCCATAGTTGGGGGCTTAAATAACAGAAACTTACAGTATTTTCTCATAGTTCTGGAGGGTATAAGTCAAATATCAGGGTGCCAAGAGGGTTGGGTTGTTCTCAGGCCTCTCTCCTCAGCCCCTTGCTGCCTCTTCACATGGTTGCCCTTCCGTGTACATGCAGCCCTGGTGTGACTTTGTGTGCCTAAATTACCTCTTTTTATAAGGACACCAATAAAATTGAATTAGGACCAACACTAATGCCTTCATTTTAATTTAATCGCCTCTTTAAAGGCCCTATCACCAAAATACAGCCACATTCTAAGATATGGGAGATAGAGCTTCAACATGAATATCTAGGGGTACACTCCCATAACAGGTTAATATCCAGAATATATAAAGATCTCCTATAATTCAACAACAACAACAACAGAAACAACATGATTAAAAAATGGATAAAGGAGATGAATAGACATTTTTCGAAAGAATGAAAATGGCCAACAAGCACAGGAAAAAATGCACAACATCATTAGTAATTAGGGAAACGCAAATCAAAACCACAATGAGGACACCTCACAGCCATTAGGATGACTACTGTTTCTTTTTTAAAGAAAAGGACACGTGTTGGTGAGGAAATGAAAAAAAATTGGAATACTGTACACCTTGGTGAGAATGTAAAATGGTGCCACCTCTATGAAAAACAGTATGGCAGTTCCTAAAAAAATTAAAAATACAATTACCATGTGATTCAACAATTCCATTTCTGGGTATGTATCTAAAACAATTGAAATCAAGGTCTCAAGGAGATATTTTGTATATACCCATATTCATAGAGCATTTTTCACAATAGCCAAAATGTGGAAGCAACCCACGTGTCCATCAATGGATAAAAAAATAAACAAATTATGGTATATTCATACAATGGAATATTATTCAGCCATAAAAAGGAAGGAAATTCTGACATATGTTACACAGTGAATGAACCTTGAGGATATTACGCTAAATGAAATATGCCAGTCACAAAAAGACAAATACTTTTTGACTCCACTTATAAGAGGTCTCTAATAGTCAAATTCGTAGAGACAAACAATAGAGTGGTGGTTGCCAAGGCCTGGGGGAATGGCAATGGGAGTTATTTAATGGGTATAGAGTCTCGGTTTTGCAAAATGAAAAAAGTTCTTGAGATTGCTTGTACAACACTGTAAATGTACTTAACATTATGGAACTGTATACTTAAGATTGGTTAAGATAGTAAATTTTATGACATGTATATTTTAACCACAATTATAAACATTTAAAAAATAAGAGATACTAAAAATAAATTCATGTTCATTTAATTTGAAAACGGAGCAGAAATTGACCAATCCTCAAAAACCACAAACTACCAAAACACAGCCAAGAAGATATAGACCACACAAATGCACATATAATCATTAAATTAAATAAATGTGTACTATTAAAATCCCCCCCCTCCTGCCAAAAAAAGCAAAACTCTAGTACCAGATTGTTTCGCTGGGTACTTTTACCAAACATTCAAAGAAAATAACATGGATGGAAGGAGTGGGAACACTTCCCAATTCATTTAATGAAGGCAGAATTATCCTGACACCAAACAATACAAAGACTGCATTTAAAAAAACTACAAACCCATATCCTTCCTGGATATAGATTCCAAGAATAACCCCCACAAACTTTAACAAATGAAATTCAATCATGTATAAAAAGGATAATATACCACAACCAAGTAGGATTTACTACAGGTATGCAAGTCTGGTTCAATATTTTAAAAATCAGTCAATGCAACCCAGCATATTAACAGGATAAAGAAAATAATATTTATCATCATATAATATTTCTTTTTTATTTTTTTGATATGTGGGATTAACACATCAATTTACACAGCAAAAATATTCAACAAAATCCAACATCCATTCATGATTACAAGAAGAAAAAACTCTCACTACACAAGAAACAGAGAGGAACTTCCTCAACTTGAAAAGAGCATCTTTTATAGAAAAAAAACCTACAGGTAGTATCATACTTAATGGTGTTAGACTATTTTGGGCTGGTTTCAGCCTATCAATACTGGCTGGACCAGCAATTGTGCTTCATATTATGATTGCAAGACACTCTTCAGCAATAACCATCAGGAAACTTTGACAAGATAAAGGCTTATTATTTAGAAGTCCTGGAAATTACATAGCATACCTAAGGGCACAAAGCAAGGTCATGAGATAGGGAGGAGAGAGAGAGAGAGAGAGAATGAACACATGCCTGGAGTGAGGTCCTGCTTTTATTAGGGTTGAGTTGAGGGTGAGGGCCTAGGGTTTCATGGATTCATTCTTTGTTGGTGAATTTAAAACATTAGAGCTGCAATTTAAAGCATAGGAAGAGTATAAAAACATAGCCCAAATGGTCAGTTATTAAAATCAACCAAGATCTTGAGAGAAAGGAAGATGGCAGCATAGGTAAAAGCCTGTACTCACTGCCTCCCACAACCACATCAAAATTACAACTAAAATATAGAACAACCATCACCCAGAACCACCAGAAAGCTGGCTAAATGAAAGCCCTACAACTAGAGAAGTAAGGAAAAAAGCACACTGAGACTGGTAGGAGGTGTGGAGGCGCAGAACGGGATGGTCCAGCACCCACATGTGCTGCTTTTTTAATCTCTGCAGAGGCCACCTATGAGGAGCAAGGGGTCCCAGCTCTGCACCAGACACCCAGCCCAGGGTCCCAGAGCTGGGAAAAGAAGTTGCTAGGGGCACTAAGAACTCTGGGCTGTAAAAACCAGTGCGGATTGGGGCTCAGTGACACAAAGGCTGCTGGAGACCCAGCTGTTCCTCTTAAAAGGCCGGCACATGAACTGAACTTACAAGTCCCCGCTTCCTCTGAGCTCCAGCACCAGAGCAAGGCTCTGACACACACAGACACTTATGAGGAAGAACTGGATTGTATGGCATCAGGGCAGGAATTCAGGGGTGGCTTTCTCCCAGATGAAGGTGCTTGCAGGGATCATTGTTCCTATGCTGGGACCTCCCCGGTTGCAGGGCTGACTAGCAGCCATTTCTGTTTGCTCCACCCTGGTGATTCCCTAAGACCCCGCCTCACCCAATTTTCAGCCCCACCCAAACTGTGTGCAGCAGCTTTTGCATATGAATGTCCTGACCTTGCTCAAGCTAAAATCTCTCTAGCTGCAGCTGGGTCAGGGAGCCCCAAACCTATCAATAAAAGGCCCAACACCTAGCACCAGCACCAGCCTGCCTTGCTTCAGAGCTGGGCCTCATCTGGGCACTTCTAAACCCAATATAAAGAGGAAGAATCTGCAGATCTCTCTGTAGCTCCTGTCAGGTGGCCCCAGGCAATGGCTGACTTTTCACCTCTCTGGAGACCCAAGAGCCAGTGTATCCAGTGGTCAGAGTGAGACCACACCAGATTACAACTCTACACATTCATAAGCAACACACTCAAGGGGCAGACTCAGTGAGCACCAAAGCCCCACTGAAGCAAGTCCTGTTTCATAGGGATGTCTCCTGCACAGCAGCTCTCCCACTGTAGTCACAGCTGGTCCTCATGGCCAATTGGCCTGTAGGTCAATTCCTCCCAGTGATACCAACAGCAATCAAGGCTCAACTACAACAAGACTGTGCACACAGCACACAAAGGGGTGCACCTAGAGTTCCCAGCTCCGGTGACTGGGGAGGCTGAGCCACTGGGCCCTATAGAACACCTACTACACAAGGCCACTCTACCAACTCAAGGAGAGTTAGCAGCTCTACCCAATACATAGAAACAAACACAGGGAAGCAGCCAAAATGTGGAGACAAAGAAACATGTCACAAATGAAAGAAATGGAGGAAAGAAAACTACTGGATATAGAGTTTAAAACCACAATTAGAAGGTTACTCAAGAATCTTCTGGAAGCCTCCAAAAAGATGGAAAAGGACCAGTGATAAATTAAGCATACACTGACTGAAATAATGAATGATATACAGGGATTCAACTGTAGACTAGAAGATTCTGAGAATCAAATCAATGATTTGAAATATGGGAAGCAAATCACCCAACCAGAAGAGCAAAAAGAAAAAACAATTAAAAAAATGAAGATAATGTAAGGAGCCTCTGGAACAACTTCGAGTATACCAACATTCACATTATGGGGGTGCCAGAACAAATAGACCAAGATATTGAAAATCTATTTCAAGAAATAATGACAGAAAACTTTCCCAACTTGGTGAAAGAAATAGACTTACAAGTCCAGGAAGTGCACAGAACCCCAAACAAAAGGAATCCAAAGAGGACCACACCAAGACACATCATAATTAAAATGCCAAGGACTAAAGACAAAGAGAGAATCTTAAAAGCAGCAAGAGAAAAGCAGTTAGTTACATACAAGGGAATGCCCATACGACTGCCAGCTGATTTCTCAACAGAAACTATACAGGCCAGAAGGGAGTGGCAAGAAATATTCAAAGTGATGAATAACAAGGACCTACAACCAAGATTACTCTACCCAGCAAAGCTATCATTTAGAATTGAAGGTTAGATAAAAAGCTTCACAGACAAGAAAAAGCTAAAGGAGTTCATCACCACCAAACCAGTATTATATGAAATGTTGAAGGGTATTCTTTAAAGAAGAGGAAAAGAAGAAAAAGAAAAAGATAAAAACTATGAACAACAAAATGGCAACAAATACATACCTATCAACAATTGAATCTAAAAATCAAAATAAATAAGAAATCTAATGAACAAAATAAACTAGTGACTAAAATAGAATCAGAGGCATGGAAATGGAACAAATTGATGATTCTCAGAGGGAAGGGGGTCGGGGGTGGGAAGAGATTAAACAAAGATCTTATATGCATGTATGCATTACCAATGGACACAGACAATAGGGTGACGAAGGCCTAGGGTGGGGCGGGAACCAGGTGAAGGGGGGCAATGGGGGGAAAAAGAAGGACATCTGCAATAATCTCAACAATAAAAATTTTTTTAAATGAAAAAAAATCAACCAAGATCTGTAAAACAAAAGATCCTCAGGGTGGGGAGAAAGTCTGGCTCTTTATCTAGAAGTGTGACTAGCAATTTGTTTATTGGAGATAATCGCCTTTGAAGTGGATGCCTCTTTGAAATGGATGCCTCTTGAAATGGACTACATCAGGTGCTTGCATTACAAAAAGAAGGGAAAAAACTAGTGTCAGGGATTACACTACAAAGGTTAAATGCTCTTCCTCTAAGATTGAGGGCAAGGCAAGTATATCTACTCATCATAGTAATGAAGGATCTAGCCACAGCAATTAGGCAAGAAAAGTAATGTAAATTGGAAAGGAAGAAATAACTCTTCATTCAAAGATGACTAATTGTCTATGTAGAAAATGAAAGGGATCTACCAAATAACCCCTAGACTAGTGAGTTTAGCAAGGTCACACAATACAGGATCAGCATACAAAAGTCATTTGCATTTCTATACACTGACTATGAACAAATGGCAAACAAAATATTAAGCAATACATGTTATAAATGCTCCAAAAGAAATGAAATACTTATGTATATATCTAACAAAAAGTGTATCAGATCTATATGATGAGAATTATGCATTACTGATGAAAGAAATCAAAGAAGGCCTGAATGCCAAGAGCTGGGGGAAGAGGAGTCTAGGCCAAGCATCTGCCCAACATTCAACTAGCAAGAAGGAGGAAGAGTAGAACCACGTGGCCCCTCCCTTACACATTAAAAGAGCTTACTATGTACTAGAGAATGTTGACCCAGAGAAGCCAATATTAAGATGCTCTAGCAAAATTACTGGACCTCTCTTTAAAGGAAAATATTTTGTGCACTTATGAATAAAAATCATTTGTGACTTACCAAGTTAAGAAATGTAGATCTTTTTGGAGAGCTTCCACGTTGGGGAACCAGAAGACTTCCATGTGCCACCATGCCAAGGCTCCAAGCCTAAGAAAAAAGAAATTTAAATTATCATCAGATTTTTCAACACAAACATTTCATACCAAAGGAAAATGGAGTTACATTTAATGTATTAAAAAAATAAAGTATGAACTAAGGATTTTATATCCAGTAAAATTGACTTTCAAAGTATTAATAACATGGAGAAACTGTTATCAATATGCATGACTCAGAGAAGGTCATTCCCATGAGCCCTTTTTGAAGAAGAAGCTACCAGAGAATCAACTCTAGATATACATTTATAACCATATAAAAGGACTGATTGTGAGCATTAAATATATAACTACTGTAGAACTAAAAATCAGCATGGGTTGAGTGGGAGAAAGTATTATGTAGGCAACATGCTCTATTTTTAAAAATTGGTGTTAGAGGAAAATGGGGAGAAAATGTGCCAAAAATGCTTTAATACAGTATATCCAGCAATGACAATGGTAGTATTATTAGTTTAAACATAAATGATAAGAAAGTGAAAAAGATGTGAAGGAGAAAATCTATAGATTTGTGGACAATATGCAACCATAGTGTCTAGGAACTCACATTTGTGTGATATTTTTTTTTTAATTACATGGAAGTAATTATTATATAATTCAGGATAATGGTGTTTTTTTATGTGCCTCAGGCATGAAACAGCTCTGGCCACCGACACAGGCATCAAGCTAGGATGAACTAAGGACTGTACATCTGCTTTGCCCCTGATTGATATAAGAGCAACACCACCAATCAGGTGTCCCCTTGCCCATTGCCAGGGGGGTCAGGATAATGGTTTCTTATTGGGGACAGGAGGGTCTGTGAATGGAGTGTGTCACAGGAAAGGGGCTTCTGGGGTGACTGGCAAAGTTCTAGTTCATACTTGTATGATTTTCACCTTATAATAATTTATTAAGCCACACATTTGATCCATGTGATTTTCATTACCTACATTTTATTTCACAATAAAAAATATTATTTTTAAAAAGAGAATCTCAGAAATGTAGAAGTTGTCCCCTCCCTCTGTAGCTACAGAGTTACCATTCATCAGCTCAAACTATTTAAAAGAAACTAATTTGAAAAACTGTTAGGTTGAAAACATTCACAAGAATATAAATTTTGTTTCTCTGTGCAAAATAGACTTCTATGAATTACATTATTGTTAGAAATTGTTACATTCTCTCTCATATAAATCTAGCCTTGGAAATATCATGTGTACAACCATTATCTTGTAAGATTCCAAAACTTGAGAAATTGTTGCCATGGCCTGTGAAAATAGGCTCTAAAATAAACCTGTAATTCTGATTGGATGTCTTATTTGATAAATTTTTGCCCTTGTAATAATGTTGCAATTGACATCTCTGTGTTACTAAAGGCTTTAAATAATTACTTGTAAGTTTGCTCTATGAAGTCAGAACTCAGTCATTGGCATTTTCTTCCCCACACATACCATTGATTTTTTTTTAAAGTCCCCTTTGAAATGTTTCTTATTTTAATGAAATAATGTATTACAATATGTAAAACTCAATAGTGGTGATAATAAATGAACTAGTTAGACACAACAAGGTTGAATCTCACAAATAATGTTTATCAAAAGAAGATAGAGACAAAACACTATATCATTATATAGTATATAAAGTTCAAAACAGGCAAAACTCATGTAAAATGTTAAAAGTTAGGATATTGGATAATATTTGGAGAGACTTAGTGACCAGGATGGAGCATGATAGGGAGCCTTAGAAAGAGAAATAACTGGGTAATACTTTGAGATAGAGCTGGGACCCTACCATTACAGGAGTAGGTGCTATCAAGCTAGCAGACATTTGTAGTTGCATCATTTTTTTTTCATCTGTTATTTTCCCCTGTATATTTTGCTCCATTTAGAACTTCATAGGAAATGTTAACAGTGGTCTGGGGAAAGATTCCATTATCCCTGGGTCTTCTGACAATCATATCATCTTAATACCATAAAAATTATACCAAAATAAAACAAACTCCCAGGATCATGCACTTGCCAACACTGATCCCCATCCACAGAAGTATCTATCAGAAACAATACCTGATCATGCAGCATCCTCTCTACTACCCCAGACCCAGTGCACTAGGCAATACCATTGCATCTACCCCTACAACATGAGGGTCCTTGAAGTTTCTAGGGCCAGAAACACATGGTCCATTATGCTAGCTTTAGAGTTTCTCCACCAGTCTGCAACAGAATTGACTATTAGTGTCCATTAACCTATGGTCAGGATTTACTATCTTCACAATCTACTGACCTGCCTCCAATCCCTGTTTTCCTCTTCATTGCCCAGATCAATACATTTTCTCATGTTTCCTCTCTACTGCTCTGGATGCCTCTCCCTTCATGTACTGCTTTTTACCCCTTCTCCTTGCTCTCGCAAATCTTAAAACATGCTCCCTGGAACTTCTGCTCTGTGATGCACAGACTCCCTTACATTCTCAGCATTTCTCAACATGCTTTTCTCTTCCTGCCTTAACTCAACCCCAGCTATGCCCATTCACCCTACTTCTGTATCTGCCCCCTGTAGCGAGGCTGCTCATTCTTATACTCCCCACGTATAGCAGAATGGAGACGTAAAGATGGTGTCATAATGACTCCACACTACTACTGCCAACCAACACCCCCCACCTCTATCATAAAAGGGCCATGGTCCTTTGAGGCCTCTGCCATTTGGCTCTACCATTCTTCATCACTGTCCCCTACAAACCTACAAGACACACCCCCTTCATACATTTATAACTTTGGCACTTGGCTCACAGTCCTCTTCATCTCACCTCCTGCCATCATCATGGATAAATTCAATATTCAACCTATCAAACAGCCTGGTCCTCTTTCCATGATCTCATCTCGAATGTCCATTTCCTCCACTCATCTCAGTTGTTTATACTTCCATCACATTCTAAATTTTATCCTAAAGTAAAATTTCTCCACTTCAGAAATTCCTATTTAAATATCTTACTCTGATCAAAGCCTTCTCTTCTTAGACTTTGATACTCCCCTGCTTTCACTCCACCTTTTAGACTTCATCATGATTTAGAGAACTGAGCCATATACTTTCGCCCTTTCTTTCTTTTCCCTCACTTCTGTGTTGTTTTTTCCATGGTCCATGTTTTCAATGACTGTCTTACAAACACCCCCAATGGCATTCCCCATTGACATTTCTTTGCAACTGTTAGACAAGTCCCAACCATGGATGATTGTCTCCTCACTTCTTGCACACAGCTGTGAAGCATAGCTAGAGAAAGTCGTACCATGTGGCACATCACTACCACTCTAGGTAAATGGTGACAAATGAAGCCTTTAAACTGCCCCAAAATCCTAACATACTTCTCTTGTGAATTTACTTCTCCATTATCATAAACTCTCTATTTCCATTGCCTATCCCCGCACACTCAGCAAATGATACTGTCTTCTCCTTCAGAGAGAAAGTAGAAGCTCTCAACTAATAACAACTTCACCTTTCCCCCACTAAATGTATAAGACTAGCTCTATTTGCACCAAACCTGCCTCCTCCCATCCTCTTATGTAAACCTCAATCACCACCTGTAATGTCTTTCTCCTTCTGGCATTCTCAGTATCTTGAAGTATTAATTATCCCTTTGGGCTGCTGTATTTTCAACTTAAATGTATTGAAAGAATAGTCTATATGACATTGTCCTCATTCATGCACTTCTCAACCTCCTTTATTCTGGTTTGAACCTCAACCACTCCTAAACTTGCTCTTGCTCAGATCATCAATGCAAAAAAAATTACTAAACTCAATGGCCACTTCTAAGTCCTCATATCATTGACATGTCACTATCATTTATCACAGAATTAATTACTCTCTCCCATTTTGAACACCCGGTCTTAAATTTCTCATAGCACATTCCTACCATTTTGCTAGAAATTTGAATATAGGCAAATATTAACTATGAGAATTCTTGAAATATTCCCCTAATGCTCTTCTTTCTTCTTTTTTCCTATGCTTTCTTCCTAAGACATCTCTCAAACACTTATGCATCTTAGTATCACCTGAGTGATGATTTTTTAAAATGCTCATTATACAAAATTCAAGCAATACAAAAAAGTACCAAGAAGAAGAAAAAAAATCACCTTACAATGCCACACTCCAAAACAGCTGTCATTAACATTAGGTGAACATCATTTCAGACATCTCCCAATGCATGAGAAAACGTTGTTATTAAGTCATTCTGTAAGAAGATGAACTGGTGAGCAATTTTCTTCTGTTCCTTGGGTTATGATTTCCTTCAAATTGCGTTGTAAACCTGTCTTTGCATATGATGTTCCTGTTTACTTTTATGCTTTACTACGTTTGCATAATAGCCCACTTCTTTTCATTTTGCTCATACTTAAATGGAAAGCCGTGTTCACTCTGCTCTTTTCTCTGACATGGAGTGGGTGAATTCTCCCACCCTCATACTTATCATCTGAACGTTTTTTGCCCCCTTCTCACGACTACACTGTAAGCATTGTGTCTAGCTGTCCATCTTGCTGTACCTTAGGGGTCACAGGATGGTGCTAGTAGGGGTGGTGGTAAGTAGTCGCTGGAAGGGCTGGGCTCCACCGCTTTCCACATGTATGGCACGAGGTTCCTTCCTTGTTTTGTTGCGGCTTGGTGTGCTTTGTGCTGGATTTTGCTATTTTTCTTTTGGGTTCATTTAGCTGTCATTGGAGGAGAGAACTTCTGTGATTTGACTTTATGCCACCATGCTTTTCCCTGGCAGCTGGCAGCATAATTTTTATTTCCAGTCTGGACTTCCCTTTTGCTCTCTAGGTCCACATAACCAAAAGAGTCATGGCACCCCCTCTTTATGTTGTGGCAATCACTGTCCTTGTCCTGCCCAATTACAATTGCCTGTCCACGCACACCCAATCCCAGTAGGGGAAGCCACAAACTGTGGATCACTTTAGAGCTCCAAACAGGCTGCCCAGGGCAACTCACAGGTAGCATCTGACATGGACCTGCACTGGAGTCCCTCCCAAGAGGCTCCAGAAGCAACACAACTAGTGGCAGACTTCAGACAACATCAGAACAGGATCCAATTACCTTCACAAGAAGCATACCCAAAGGGGGATTTGGGCAGGCACTAGACCCTGCTGAGGCAAATTCTGCTTCATGTGGTCAGCACCTACACAGCATCTCCTACACCAGTGATGGCGAACCTATGACACGCGTGTCAGCACTGACACGTGTAGCCATTTCTGATGACACGCGGCCGCATGCCGAGGATGAAACATTTGCTGCTCCTGAGGATGAAACATTTGCGACTAGAGTCTTGGAGTTAGTTTTTTCCTCAAAGTGACACACTACCCGAGTTATGCTCAGATTTTTGGCGAAATTTGATACACCAAGCTCAAAAGGTTGCCCATCACTGGCCTTCACTCTTGCTGGATTCTATCCTCATAGTCAGCCAGCCTGAGGCTCAACCCCATGCAGGGACAGGCCAACAGCTATCAAGTCTCAACCACAACAAAACGCTCTCATAACCCACACAAGATACATTCCTGGAGCACCCAGCTCAGGTGATTAGAGAGGCTGTGCCACTGGGTCCCACAGGACACCTACTACATAAGGCGACCTTTCCAAGACTGGAAAACATAGCAGATATACCTAATACACAGAAACAAACTCAGAGAGGCACCCAAAATGGGGAGACAAAGAAGCATGCCCCAAAAGAAAGAATAGGAGAAATCTCCAGAAAAAGAACTAAATGAAATGGAGGCAAGCAATCTATAGAGGTAGGCAAGGTTCACATCACTTAAGGTCTTTTAGGTCTTGTAAGGAGCTTGGATTAACTCTAAGTTAAGTTGGAAACCATCAGAGAATATTAAGCATGACAACTGACTAGATCAGATATGTTTCTTTAAAAATATGACCATTGCTGGTTTTGGAGAATGTATTAGAGATGGGCCAGAAGAGATGTGGTAAGAATCATTTTCAATAGTCCAGGCAACAGATGCTGCTGAGTTGGACAGGAGTGGTGGTAGCAGGTATGGAAAGACTGAAGAGATAGTTAAGAGACAGAATTCACAGCATTTGGTATGGGGGGGGGCGGGATTCAAGGTAAACTCATGTGTTTTTACAGCTGGGTGGATGGTGTAAAAGTTACTAAGGTGGAAGAGACTGGAAGACAATCAAGTTTAGTGGAGAGGATCATGAGTTCACTTGTGCTTATTTTGAGGTGTGTGCAATAAATGTGTCACAGTAATTCTTTTGGCTGCTGATACCAATGCAGATGGCAACAGAATACCTAATTAGGGGTAGTTTACACAAATGGGGCTTAAACTTTCATAAAACCAAAGGCCTAGATCAGTGGTTCTCAACCTTTCTAATGCCGCAACCCTTTAATACAGTTCCTCATGTTGTGGTGACCCCCAACCATAAAATTATTTTCGTTGCTACTTCATAACTGTAATTTTGCTACTGTTAATGAATCGTAATGTAAATATCTGTGTTTTCCGATGGTCTTAGGCTCTACAGCAGCGGTTCTCAACCTGTGGGTCGCGACCCACATGTTGAGAACCACTAGCAGGGTCGCCTAAGACCATCAGAAAACACAGATATTTACATTATGATTCATTAACATCCACGACCCACAGGTTGATAACTGCTAGCAGGGTCGCCTAAGACCATCGGAAAACACAGATATTTACATTACAGTTATGAAGTAGCAACGAAAATAATTTTATGGTTGGGGGTCACCACAACATGAGGAACTGTATTAAAGGGTCGCGGCATTAGAAAGGTTGAGAACCACTGGCCTAGATGAAGGTGGTTGTTGGTTCAGCAAATTAAAATGTCAGTGCTGACATTCCCATAATTCTCTTGGCTTTTCTCCCTCACAGTCACAAATGCTGTTCAAGGCATCCAAGTCCACAACAGGAAGAAGGGGAAAGCAGAAAAGGCTTTTCTTTTGGAGGTTTTGTCATTTTGTTTAGAAAGACAAGCTTCTCCCTAGTAGGATTTCTATTCTACCACATTAGCCTCCCTTGCACTCCCACCATTAGGCCAATCAATAACTAAGAGGATTGTGGACGAGATTGCTCATTTAGAACAGTTTTCATTTCCTCCATGAAATCAAGGAATCTCGGGTGACTGAACCCAAGGAACACCCCAAGATCCTCTTTCGAAGGCAACATCTTATCTAATAATAGACAAACATATAAATTGACCGTACCTCCGCTATGCCCACAGCCAATCAGGAGTGACTATGCAAATTAACCCAACAAAGATTGTGGGTTAATTTGCATATGCAGGCACGGAGCAGCCGGGAGGGGCGGGATGCCTGCTATGAGGGGGAGGGGGCGCGGCGGAGGGAGCTACAGGAGCAGTGCTCCCGCCAGAGCGAGGACTTGCCGGCTCCCGGGCAGCTGGGAGTGAAGCCAGGGGAAGGAAGACCTATTCTTGCACATATATCATGCAACGGGCCTCTAGTTTATTATAATTGTGCTCTTGACCACTGTTGGTCTGGCTGAAGGACAACTGATTTCATTCAGAAGAGATGAAAATATTTGGGTGTATTTAGCAAAATAATTTCTTAATATCTCTGAGTTTTGCCTTTCAGGAGGAACCTATGTAGAACAGACATTTATATCTTGCCTAGTAGGAGTTGGGACACCAATTGCTAATTTATAGAATTATACTCATTCTATTCATTTTGGGAAGAAAGTTGCACATGTGAGGACCTTTATGCATTGGGACCCACTGTCCGGGAAAAGGATGCAGGGATGTTTTCTCTAAAGTTTGCTACAGTAGCTTCCCATGGTGAATGTCTGACTTTTACCAGGTGTTCTAGTTATTGTCTTTAAATATCTAATAACAACCATATAAACTTCTGATAATGTCACCCTCCCTTATATTAATGGATATACTAAATTGCTGGCTGGTTGGCTTCTGATATGTGGGTAACTGTTTATTCATATATCCCTACAAACAGCATCAGGAGGCTTTGTTTCTTAGGAGGACTGACCACCCTTATGCCCCAGAAACAAGGTGCTTGTAGCATGGTAAAAGCCCTGAATGCCACCTCCAGGTCTGCACATGGGATAAATCAAGAGCTGAGCTGGGTCAGGTAGGAAGTTCTAGAGAATCAGGCTTGATTTTTTTTAAATAATAATGATTTTATTTATTTATTTATTTAATCTTCACCCAAGGATATTTTTCCATTGCCTTTTTAGAGAGAGTGGAAGAGAGCTGGAAAGACAGAGAGAAACATCAATGTGAGAGAAACACATTGACTGCTTGCCTCCTGCACGAGCCCTGACCAGGGCCCAGGCCGGGAAGGAGCCTGCAACCAAGGTACATGCCCTTGACCAGAATCAAAACTGGGACCCTTTGGTCCACAGGCTGATGCTCTATCCACTGAGCCAAACCGGCTAGGGTAAGAATCAGGTTTGATTTTTCTCCTGTTCATTATTGTAGTCTGATTGCTTGCTGCTGTATTCAGTGTCTTCCTCTTTTTAGATCCTGCATTCCCTATATTCCACCCCATGAACTGCTTTCAAGACAGAAGCAAATGCAGTCCATCAGGATGAGACTTTTTACCTAAAACTAATCTCATAGATATGAGATAACAGAAATAACAGTGGGGAATGATAGGGGCAGAAATACAATATTGGGGACTAGCTATAATTATAAGAAATATTAATCTTAGCCGTAGCCAGTTTGGCTCAGTGGATAGAGTGTCAGCCTGTGGACCAAAAGGTCCTGGGTTCAATTCCAATAAAGGGCATATACCTTGGTTGCAGGCTCCTCCCCGGCCCAGGCCCTGGTCGGGGCTCATACAGGAGGCAACCAATCAATGTGTTTCTCTCAGTCTTTCCCTCTCTCTTCCTTTCTCCCTGAAAATCAATGGAAAAATATTCTCAGGTGAAGAGTAACAAAACAAAACAACAACAAAAAGAAATGTTAATCGTGCTCTGTTAACCATGATGGTGCTGTTCTGATTAGAGAAAGCACATTAACCTGGCTGAGAGTTGTACGCCCTGGGACATGGGAGCTAACATCGGAATGCAGTCCATTCTTCTTTTCTGAGAGCTGCCTATCGTTATGGAAAGATTTACAACATCGTGGCTGAAACATTCTAGTCCCAGAGGCGCCCACCCTTTGCAACCCCCAGCCCTATTGCCTGTAACCATTACACCTTGCCTACTTTCCCATGCCTGTAATTCTTACTTTTCCACATAATCTTTTCCCTTCTACCCAATATAAGCAGCTGGCAAATGGGGAGGGGAGAGCAGATTTTTGTGGATGACCTGCTGCTCTTTCACACTGCTAGTATTATTGGAATAAATGCTCATATATGATTTTTGAAAAAAATAAACCAAGGAATCTATGAAATACCTACATGGGAAAGGTTGGACAGGCAATTGTAATTGGGTAGGACAAGGACACTGATTGCCACAACATAAAGAGGGGATGCCCATGACTCTTTTGGTTATATGGACCTAGAGAGCAAAAGGGAAGTCCAGACTGGAAATAAAAATTATGCTGCCAGCTGCCAGGGAAAAGCATGGTGGCATAAAGTCAAATCACAGAAGTTCTCTCCTCCAATGACAGCTAAATTGAACCCAAAAGAAAAATAGCAAAATCCAGCACAAAGCACACCAAGCCGCAACAAAACAAGGAAGGAACCTCATGCCATACATGTGGAAAGCGGTGGAGCCCAGCCCTTCCAGCGACTACTTACCACCACCCCTACTAGCACCATCCTGTGACCCCTAAGGTACAGCGAGATGGACAGCTAGACACAATGCTTACAGTGTAGTCGTGAGAAGGGGGCAAAAAATGTTCAGATGATAAGTATGAGGGTGGGAGAATTCACCCACTCCATGTCAGAGAAAAGAGCAGAGTGAACACGGCTTTCCATTTAAGTATGAGCAAGATGAAAAGAAGTGGGCTATTATGCAAATGCAGTAAAGCAAAAATGTAAACAGGAACTTGATATGCAAAGACAGGTTTACAACGCAATTTGAAGGAAATCATAACCCAAGGAACAGAAGAAAATTGCTCACCAGTTCATCTTCTTACAGAATGACTTAATAACAACGTTTTCTCATGCATTGGGAGATGTCTGAAATGATGTTCACCTAATGTTAATGACAGCTGTTTTGTGGCATTGTAAGGTGATTTTTTTTTTTTTGCTTTCTTCTTTGTATTTCTCTGTATTCTGTATTGCTTGAATTTCATATAATGAACATTTTAAAAAATCAGCACTCAGGTGGTACTTAGATGCATAGATGTGTGATAGATGACTTAGGAAGAAAGCATAAAATACAGACAAGCTTTAGGAGATATGTCAAATGCATTTTTGTATTTAATGATTGCATATAGTAAAATCTTGCTGGCAAAATAGACTCAGAAGTATATCCAAAGGATTGGAAGAAAATGTATGAATGTTATATCAATTAAAATAAAGCCAGAATGTGGTTAAAATGGGAATAATATTTTGCTACATGAGATGTCTGCGATTTTACATTTTTTCTTCTAAGATTTTTGCTGGGATAATAGGAAACCAAGATGGTGGCATAGGTAAACACCTGAACTGATGCCTCGCACAACAATTTCAAAACTACAACTAAAAGACAAAACGGACATCATCCAGAACCACAGGAAGGCTGGCTGAGTGGAAATTCTACAACTAGAAGGAAAGAGAAAAGCACACTGAGACTCACAGGAGCTGCGGAAGGCAGAGGTACGGAGGCGCACAGGCAGAGAGGGCTGGCAACTGAGGATGCGGCTGGCTTTCTCAAGTGGGAGGGAGACACAAGGTCTCCACTGCTCTGAACTCCAGTTTCGGGCGACACTCTGGGGACCCAGACACATACGGGGAGAAACTGGACTGTGTGGCAGCATGTGAAACTTGAGGACGGCTTTCTCTCAGAGGTGCTTGCAGCGATTACCGCGGGACACTGAGACCCAGGGGCCTCCTAGGGCAGGGCTGACGGGAATCCATTGCTATTTGCTCTGCCCTGAGATCCTGCCCCACAAAGACATTGCTGTTTGCTCCGCCCTGAGACTCCGCCCCATCCAAGCTGAGTGCAGAGGCTTTTGCATATGAATGGCCTGGTCCTTTGAATTATAAACTTACCTAACAAATGGCAGCTGAGTCAGTGAGACCCAGAACATCCAAAAGAAGGCCCAAGGCCCCACAGCAGCTTGCATTGCTTCACAGCTGGGCCTCATCTGGGCACCTCCAAAACCCAAACAAAAAAGAGGAATCTGCAGATCTCTCCATAGCTCCTGCTGGGTGCCCTCAGGCAGAGGCTAAATTAGCACCTCCTTGGAGATCCAAGAGCCAGTGTTCCCAGGGTTCAGAGTAGGACCATCCAGATTACAACTCCTCAGATCCATAAGGGACACACTCATGGGGCAGACTTAGTGAGCACCAAAGTCCTGCTGAAGCAAGTCTTGCCCCATAAGGGTATCTCCAGCACAGAAGTTCTCCCAGCGTACACACAGCTGATCCTTACAGCCAATTGGCCTAGAGATCAATTCCTCCCAGTGATACCAAGAACAATCAAGGTTTAACTACAACAAGACTGTGCACACAGCCCACAAAGGGGTACACCAAGAGTGTCCACCTCAGGTAACTGGGGAGGCTAAGCCACTGGGCCCTATAGGACACCTAGCACACAAAGCCACTCTATCAACACAGGGAAGCAGCCAAAATACGGAGACAAAGAAACAGGTCACAAATGAAAGAAATGGAGGAAAGCAAGTGACTGGATATAGAGTTCAAAACCACGGTTATAAGGTTTTTCAAGAATTTTCTAGAAAAGGCCAATAAATTTAATGAGACCCTCGAGGATATGAAAAAGGACCAACTAGAAATTAAGCATACACTGACTGAAATAAAAAATAATATACAGAGATCCAACAGCAGACTAGAGGATCACAAGAATCAAGTCAAAGATTTGGAATACAAAGAAGCAAAAAACACCCAACCGGAAAAGCAAAAGAAAAAAGAATCCAAAAATATGAAGATAGTGTAAGGAGCCTCTGGGACAACTTCAAGCATACCAACATCCAAATTATGGGGGTGCCATACGAAGAGAGAGAGCAAGATATTGAAAATCTATTTAAAGAAATAATGACAGCCGAAACCGGTTTGGCTCAGTGGATAGAGCGTCGGCCTGCGGACTCAAGGGTCCCAGGTTCGATTCCGGTCAAGGGCATGTACCTTGGTTGCAGGCACATCCCCAGTAGGGGGTATGCAAGAGGCAGCTGATCGATGTTTCTAACTCTCTATCCCTCTTTCTTCCTCTCTGTAAAAAATCAATAAAATATATTTTTTTTAAAAAGAAATAATGACAGAAAACTTCCCCTACCTGGTGAAAGAAATAAACTTACAAGTCCAGGAAGCACACAGAACCCCAAACAAAAGGAATCCAAAGAGGACCACACCATGACACATCATAATTAAAATGCCAAGAGCAAAAGACAGAGAGAATATTAAAAGAAGCAAGAGAAAAACAATTACCTACAAGGGAGCACCCATATGACTGTCAGCTGATTTCTCAACAGAAACTATGCAGGCCAGACGGGAGTGGCAAGAAATATTCAAAGTGATGAATAGCAAGAACCTACAACCAAGATTACTCTATCCAGCAAAGTTATCATTCAAAATTGAAGGTCAGATAAAGAGCTTCACAGATAAGAAAAAGCTAAAGGAGTTCATCACCACCAAACCAGTATTATATGAAATGCTGAAAGGTATTCTGTAAGAAGAGAAAGAAGAAGAAAAAGGTAAAAATAAAAATTATGAACAACAAATACATATCTATCAACAAGTGAATCTAAAAATCAAGTGAATAAAAAATCTGAGGAACAGAATAAACTGGTGAATATAATAGAATCAGGGGCATAGAAAGGGAGTGGACTGACAATCCTCGGGGGGAAAGGGGTGAGGGGGTGTGGGAAGAGACTGGACAAAAAATCGTACACTAATTGATGAGGACGGGGGGCGGTGGTAAGGGCAGAGGGTCGGGTGGGAACCAGGTGGAGGGGAGCTATGGGGGGAAAAAAGAGGAACAATTGTAATAATCTGAACAATAAAGATTTATTTTCAAAAAAAGATTTTTGGCCCTGACCGGTTTGGCTCGGTGGATAGAGCATTGGCCTGTGGATTGGAGGGTCCCGTTTCCATTCCGGTCAAGGGCATGTGCCTTGGTTGTGGGCACATCCCTGGTGGGAGGTGTGCAGGAGGCAGCTGAATCGGTGTCTCTCTCATCAATGTTTCTAAGTCTCTATCCCTCTCCCTTCCTCTCTGTAAAAAATCAAAATATATTTTTTAAAAAATGAATTAAAAAAATTAAAAAAAGATTTTTGCTGGGAGGAGTGAGGTAACAGGGGAAGGGTAAATAGAGACATCTATAATACTATAAGCAATAAAAAAATATCCTATATAATAAAACCCTAATATGCAAATCGACTGTACAGTGGAAGACTGGTCGCTATGATGCGCACTGACCACCAGGGGGCAGATGCTCAATGCAGGAGCTTCCCCCTGGGGGTCAGAGTGCTCCCACAGGGAGAGCACCGCTCAGCCAGAAGCCGGGCTCATGGATGGTGAGCACAGTGGCGGTGGCAGGAGCCTCTCCCGCCTCTGCGGCCGCGCTAAGGACCCCATGGGGGATGTCCAACTGCCAGCTTAGGCCCGCTCCACCACAGACATCCCCCAAGTGGTCCCGGACTGTGAGAGGGTGCACGCTGGCCTGAGGGATCTACCCCCCTCAGTGCATGAATGTCATGTACCAGGCTTCTAGTACATTAAATAAAAGAAGAAAATAAAAAATGGAAACAATAAGGTTTATGTTGAATGCTGATGAGAGGTCAATGAGATGAAGACGAAAAAGGGGTTGTTGAGTTTATTAACCTGTTGGTCATCAGTATCTTATATAGAGCACTTTTAGGAGTGCTGGAGACCCAACCAGACTGACAAGGTTTGAAAAGTGCATGAATAGCCTGGCTGGTTTGGCTCAGTGGATAGAGTGCCGGCATGCGGACCAAAGGGTCCCAGGTTCGATTCCAGTCAAGGGCACATGCCTGGGTTGTGGTCTCGGTCCAAAGGGCAGGAGTTAGCTCATCAATAATTCTCTCTCATCATTGATGTTTCTATCTCTCTCTTCCTTCATCTCTGAAATCAATAAAAATACATTTTTTAAAAAAAGAAAAGTGGCCCTAACCGGTTTGGTTCAGTGGATAGAGCATTGGCCTGCAGACTGAAGGGTCCCAGGTTCGATTCCGGTCAGGGGCATGTACCTTGGTTGCAGGCACATCCCCAGTAGGGGGTGTGCAGGAGGCAGCTGATCGATGTTTCTCTCTCATCAATGTTTCTAACTATCTATCCCTCTCCCTTCCTCTCTGTAAAAAATCAATAAAATATATTATTTAAAAAAAAGAAAAGAAAAGGAAGTGCCCTACAGGAAGCTCACTTCACTTATAATAAAAAAAGAAAAGTGCATGAATAGTGAGGAAATGAGGACAGTTCTACATTGACTATTTTTTTTAATGCTCATGAGATGGAGCCATTAGATGTGGAAATTTTTAAAATGCTCATGAGATGGAGCCATTAGATGTGGAAAGGTTTTTAATATAGCAACACAAGGGGATAATCATTAAAGCAAGATTTCAAAATGCAGGAAGGAAACTAAGTGCAGGTAGTAAGTGAAGTTTAGATTAACAGGAGGGAAAGAGAGTAGGCTGTGGCAAATGAGGACAGGTTTATATATTTAGTGGTGATAGGTGATGTTCATCTATGTTGTAGTAGGTATGTCTTAGTGCTTCATCCCTTTTTATGGCTGAATAATATTCCATTGTATTGATTTAACACATTTTTAATTCATCTGTTGATGGACATTTGGTCATTGTGAATAGTGCTGCTATGAATATTCATGTACAGGTATTTGTTTAAGTACCTGTGTTCAATTTGGGGGGGGGTATATACCTATGAGTGGAATTGCTTAGTCATATAGTAGTTCTATGTTTAAATTTTTAAGGAAATGCCATACTCCTTTCTTTTTTTAAAATCTTTATTGTTGAAAGTATTACATATGTCCCCTTTTCCCCCCATTGACCTTTTCTAGTCCACCCTACCCCTCACCAACGCCTTCACCACCCTACTGTCTGTGTCCATGGGTTATGCATATGTGCATACAAGTTCTTTGGTTGATCTCTTCCCACCCACCCACCCTCCCCTGCTTTCCCTTCCTTCCCTCTGAGGTTCAACATTCTGTTCCATGCTTCTCTGTCTCTGGACCTATTTTTGTTCATCAGTTTATTTTATTCATTAGATTCCACATATGAGTGAGATCATGCGATACTTACTTTCTCTAACTGACTTATTTCTCTTAGCATAATACTCTTCAGGTTTATCCATGCTGTTGCAAATGGTAAGAGCTCTTTGTTTTTTATAGCTGTGTAGTATTCCATTGTGTAGCTGTACCACAGTTTTTTAATCCACTCATCTGCTGATGGGCATTTAGGCTGTTTCCAGATCTTAGCTATTGTAAATAGTGCTGCTATGAACATTGGGGTGCATTTATTTTTTCCAACTGGTGTTTTAGGTTTGTTAGAATATATTCCTAGAAGTGGGGTCACACTGCTGACAGTGTACCTCCTGTGTAAGTTGTGTGCACCCTCCTGTTGTAGTTGAGCCTTGGTTGCTGTTGGCAAGTCAATGGGAGGGATTGACCCCCAGGCCCATCAGCTTAGAGGACAGGCCACAAGTTCAGCAGAGGAGCTGCTGTGCAGGGGTCTACTCCATGGAGCAGGACTTGCTTCAGTGGGGCTCTGGTGCCCGCCAAGTTCACCCCTTGAGTGTGTCTCTCATAGAGGTTGTTGGGTAGTGGTCTGGTGTGGTCTGAAGCTGTCCGTTGGGTGCACTGGCTCTGGGGCCTCTGAAAAGGTACATGCCAAGGTCAGCCGCTCTCTGTGCCCTGCCCATGGCCACCCAGCATGAACTACAAAGTGATCTACAAATGGTTTGCACTTGTGCCGGGACTTAGAGGTACCTGGGAGAGACCAACTGCAAACGGAGGCCAGCTGCTGACAGTGCTGGGCCTGGGGCTGCTTATCAAGGGGTAGGGGGCATGCTGAGGCCAGATGCTGCTTGTTTGTAGTTTTGGGACTTTGGAGAGATTTTATGTAAGTTCACTGCATGAGCCAAGACAGGATATTTTTATAGAAAAGCCACTGGAACTGGCTTGGGTGGGCCCACATGTTGGGTGGGGTGGCGTCACAAGGAATCACCAAGGTGGGGCAATTGGCGTTAGACATGTTAATGGAGACTCAGATATGGCCCCCACCTGTGCCTGCTGCGGGAAGAGTTAGCAAAGGAGTTCAGACTGGAGTTTATTTTCATTATTTTATATGTTAGATCGAAAATTTCCATTTGGTTCTGCTTCTGCCAGCAATCCCAAGAGAAAGTTGCTATTCCAGCGCTTACCCTGATGCCAGACAATTCCGTTCCTCCCTGTAAGTCCCTGCCACCCCAGCCCAGGAGCTCAGAGCAAGTGAGTCCAAATAAGTCAGTGTGCAGGCCCTTTTACTAGTAAAGGAACATCTGGGGCTCCATCTCACTCAGCCACGATCTCCGCTAGTTTTTGCAGCCAGAACTTGCGGGGATTTGTCTTCCTGGCACTGGAACGCTGGGCTGGGGAGTCTGCTGGGGGCTTGGACTGCTTGTTCCTCAGGAGGAACCTCCAGAGCCAAGAAAACCACAGTCTTGATCACTGTTGCTATATAGTGTGTTGAAGTCAATTACAGTGGTTCCTCCCCCTTTCTTTCTTTTCCAAAAGTGCTTTAGCTGCTTTATTCATTTCCTAGCGTTTCCATAACAAATTATCACTAACGTGGTAGCTTAAAACAACAGAAATGTATTCTCTTATTGCTCTGAAGGCCAGAAGTCTGAAATCAAGGGGAAGGTGGAGTCATTCTCCAAAGGCTCTAGGGAAAATCCTTTCTTTCCTCCTCCAGCTTCTGGTGGCTCCAGGTGTTCCTTGGCTTGTGGCTGTATACTAGTAGCTCCAGTCTCTGCCTCCATCTTCATATGGCATATCCTTTCTCTGCCTTCTCTTTTGTCTAAGGACAGTTGTCATTGCATTTAGAGTTCACTGAGATAATCCAGGACGATCTTATCTCAACATCCTTACTTGCATCACATTTGCAAGGATCCTTTTACTGAATAATTAAGCCACAGGTTTCTAGGGTTAGGAAGTGGACATATCTTTTGAGGGACCAACATTCAACCCACTAGAGTTATTCTAGTCCCTTTTGCCTTCCCATACAAATTTAAAATAATCTTGTCTATCTACAAAAACATCTTGCTGGGAGCTTTAAACTTAGGAATTGCATTACACTTATATATCAATTTGGAAGAACTGATATCCTTTCTATGTTGTGTCTTCTAATCAATGAGCACAGACATCTGTTTATTTAGGTCTTTGATTTCTTTCATCAGCATTTTATAGTTTTCAGCATACAAGTCCTATACACGTTTTATTAGATTTACATATAAGCATTGCATTTTTTAGTGATTATACTATTTTAAAATTTATCTTTATTGTTGAAAGTATTGCAGATGTTCCCTTTCCCCCCACTGACTGCCTTCACCTTGCGCATGATTGTACATTTTTAATTTATATATTTTAATATACATTATCATAATTTCAGCTTCCAGAGGTTGATAGCTAGTATAGAGAAATACAATAGATTTTTTTGTATGTTGATCTTATATCCTGTAGCCTTGCTCAAGTCTATATCAGTTCTAGGAACTGTGTTTAGACTGGGTCATTTCTATTGATATATCTTCAAGTTTTTAAAAAAAATTTTTTTTTCATTTGTCTTCATTGTGCCATCTGTGGAGTTTATTTTCATTATTTTATATTTTAGATCTAAAATTTCCATTTGGTTTTTCTTCATATCTTCTGTTGCTCTACTGAGATGTGTTTTTTTTTCCATTTGTTTCAAATCAGTTTGCAATTGCTTGTTGAAGCATTTTTATAAGGGCTCCTTTACAACACGTGTTGGATGATTCTTTCACCTGTGTCATCTTGGTGTTAGCATCTGTTGTCTTTTCTCATTAAATTTGAGCCTTTCCGAATTCTTAGTACAATCCGTGATTTTTTAAATTGAAACCTGGACATTTTGGATATTATATTATGAGACTTTGGACTATAATTAAATATATTTGAGCTGGCATCTTCTGAAAAGGCTCTGGCAGAGAAAGATATGGTGCCATTTCATTACTGCAAGGTTGAGGTGGAAGTCCAGGTTCTCTACTTTACTTTCTCTAACACCACCTCTGTGGTGGGTGGAGGGAGGTTGGAGCCTCTCATCACAGTTCAGAAAGAGTCTAGGCTCTTTCCTGAGTCTTTATTGGTAGAGTCATAGTTTTTCTGTGGTTGGCTGGAATAAAACAGTTATTGTCTAAAAGTTTTCTGTGTCCCTAGGTTACCCCTTTATTGATCCTTTGGATAGAGAAAACAGACTTTTCTTTGACTTTTGTATGCATCTGTTGATATTTGTAGGTTTCCAGCTTCTCCAGTATCCAGTTTAGGATGTAGGAGCCAAAAAGAAAACCAAGGCATTTACCACTGTGTTGTTTCTCAGGTCCCGGTGCTTATTTGTCTTCTCTCTACATTTCAAAGTCTTGTATTTGTTTTATATATAATATCCAGGGTTTATAGTTGTACTTAGTGGACAGAATAAGAAAAAGTTTTCTCCATCTTCTCTGAAGTGGAAGTCTCTGACATATTTTTTACAAGCTCTTTCTTGGTGTTGTGTTGAAATTAGACTCTAGGGAAGCAATGGAGGAAACAGTAAAATAGGTTTGGAGGCTATTGTATTTTCCAAGTGAGAAAATGATGATGGTTCTGGCCAAGGTGGTAGCAATTGAGATGGTGAAAAGTAGTCAGATTCTGGGAATATTCTGGAGGTAAGCCAACAGGATTTGCCTACAGCTTGAATATGGGGTGTGACAGAAAAAGATGTATCAAGGATTACATAAGGTTTTCGGCTTCAGCAACTGGAAGGATGAAGTTGCCATCTACTAATAAGACAGAGGCCAGGGAAGAAGCAGGTTTGGAGAGGAAAGATTAGGAGTTATATTTTGGATATACACTGAGTGGCCAGATTATTATGATCTCTGAACGCATAATAATCTGGCCACTCAGTGTATATCCTATATCATAAAAGGCAAATATGCAAATTGCCCCCTAAACCAGGAGTTCGACCAGCAGGTAGGCTGGCCAACCGCCCATGTCCCCTCCCCCTGGCCAGGCTGGCTGGACACCACCCATGCACGAATTCATGCACCAGGCCTCTAATATATATATACTGAGTGGCCAGATTATTATGCGTTCAGAGATCATAATAATATGGCCACTTAGTGTATTTCCAGTGAAAATGTTATGGAGGCAGTTGAATAATAGTTTTTCTATTCTTTTACCCATATTTATTCCTTCTGTAACTCCAATTACTCATTTGTGAGACCTTCTCATTCTGTCCTCCATATATTCTAATCTCCTAATATCTGTCTCCAGTTAAATTTTCTCTTCAACAGTGTCTAGTCTGTTTAACTCATTGAGTTTTTAATTTCAATTACTACGTTTTTTATTTCTAGAAATCTGCTTTGGTTCTCTTTTCATATCTGCCTGTTTTGTGTTTTTTCCCCAATATATTTTATATATTTTTTAGTTTCTTTTTTATGTCCTTAATTTTAAATACTTATTTTTATTAACTCTTTGATTTTTCTATTATCTGTTCATGGAGGCTTGTGCTTGCTGATTCTTGTTTATTGTGAATTATTTTGTTCAAGTTCAAATGGGTTTTATCTACAAAAATATTGTTCATCCTCACTTGAAGGCATGTTAATACTGAGAGGTTTGGTATTTGACTTTGCCAGATGCCAGAGAGATCAATTTTTCTGTTAACTTCACAAGTTGTAGGTTCTGGGATCATATAAGTAGTACAGGTTTGAACCACAAACTCTAATGAAACTCAGTTACATGGATAAGAATTTGTAAAGGGGAGAGGGAAGATGGCAGTGTAGGTAAATCCCTGTACTCGCCACCTCCCACAACTACATCAAAATTACAATTAAAATACAGAACAACCATCATCCAGAACTGGCTGAATGAAAGCCCTACAACTAGAGAAGTAAGGAAAAAAGCACACTGAGACTGGTAGGAGGTGTGGAGGCGCAGAACGGGATGATCCAGCACCCACATGTGCTGCTTTTTTAATCTCTGCAGAGGCCACCTATGAGGAGCAAGGGGTCCCAGCTCTGCACCAGACACCCAGCCCAGGGTCCCAGAGCTGGGAAAAGAAGTTGCTAGGGGCAGTAAGAACTCTGGGCTGTAAAAACCAGTGCGGATTGGGGCTCAGTGACACAAAGGCTGCTGGAGACCCAGCTGTTCCTCATAAAAAGCCGGCACATGAACTGAACTTACAAGGCCCCGCTTCCTCTGAGCTCCAGCACCAGAGCAAGGCTCTGACGCACACAGACACTTATGAGGAAGACACTTACTGGATTGTCTGGCATCAGGGCAGGAACTCAGGGGTGGCTTTCTCCCAGACGAAGGTGCTTGCAGGGATCATTGTTCCTATGCTGGGACCTCCCCGGTGCAGGGCTGACTAGCAGCCATTTCTGTTTGCTCCACCCTGGTGATTCCCTAAGACTCCGCCTCACCCAATTTGCAGCCCCACCCAAGATGTGCAGCAGCTTTTGCATATAAATGGCCTGGCCTCGCTCAGGCTAAAATCTGTCAAACAAGCTGCGGCTGGGTTAGGGAGCCCACAACCTATCAACAAAAGGCCCAAGACCCAGCACCAGCACCAGCCTGCCTTGCTTCAGAGCTGGGCCTGAAGCAATAAAGATTTTTTTTAAAAAATTTGTAAATGGAAGGCTTTTGCCGCTCCCTCCCCCCCCCCCCCAAATGCAAGATAGACAAGATTTCTCATTGTGTCCCTATGGCAGTAGGAAAGCTATTTTCTAAGGACCGCCTCATCTGAAGTGCTTTTATGTTAAGACTCAATCCCCTAGGTGCTATTTATTATATTTCTTGAACTGGGTAATGGGACAATTCTTTAATCTGTACATTTAGAATTGGTGTTCTTCACAAATTCTAGTATATTATACTTCAATTAAATATTTTATAAAATCTAAAAATATTTTAAAACCCTCAACATGTCAATTATCTCCAAATTGATCTACATATTTAATGCAATTCCTTTCAAAATACCAGCAAGGTATGTGTAGGCACAGAAAAGCTTATTCTGAAATTTATATAAAAAGGCTGAGGCCCTAGAATAGCTAAACAATCTTGAAAAAGAAGAATAAAGTGGGAGGAATCTCTATTTGACATTAAGGGTTATTATATAGCTATAGTAATCAAAACAGGGCGGTATTAGTGGAAGTATAGAAACATGAGATCAATAGAACAGAATAGAGATTCCAGAATTAGACCCATATTAGTACAGCTACCTGATTTTTGACAAAGGAGCAAAGGCAATTCAATAGAGAAAAGACCGTTTTTTTCTGCAAGTGATGTTTGTACAATTGGAAATTTCACAGCAAAAAAAAAAAGCCTTGACCTAAACCTCTTACAGTATAAAAAATTATCTCACAATGGGTCATGGGTCTAAATTTATAACAAAACTATAAAACTTTTAGAAGATAAGAGACCATTTTCATGACGTAGGGTTACTCAAATTTTTTTTAGTCCTCACCTGAGTGAAGATTTTTTCCCCATTAATTTTTAGAGAGAGTGAAAGGGAGGGGGGAGGAGGAGAAAGAGAAACATTGATATGAGAGACACACATTGATTGGTTGCCTCCCACTCATTCCCTGACTAGGGCCAGGGATTGAACCTACAACCCAGGTATGTGCCCTTGACCGGGAATCAAACCGCAGACCCTCCAGTGTGCAGGCTAGTCAACACTCTAACCACTGTGCCACGCCCAGTCAGCGCTAGTCAAAGAATTCCTAAACATGATAATCCACAGAATAAAACTGATACATTGAAATTTATCAAAATTAAAAACTTGTTCTGTGAAAGAGACTGCTACAGACTGGGAGAAAAAAATTACAAGCTACAAACTGGGAGAAAATATTCGCAAAGCACACATCCAACATAGAATTTAATATCCTTAAATATATAAAAAGCTCTCAAAGTTCAATTGTAAGGAAACTTAACAGCCCACTTAAAATATCAAAATATTTGAACAGCCCTGACCGATTTGGCTCAGTGGATAGAGCGTTGGCCTGTGGACAGAAGGGTCATAGGTTCGATTCCAGTCAGGGGCATGTACCTTGGTTGCGGGCACATCCTCAATGGGGGGTGTGCAGGAGGCAGCTGATCAATGTTTCTCTCTCATCGATGTTTCTAGCTCTCTATTCCTCTCCCTTCCTCTCTGTAAAAATCAATAAAATATTTTTTAAAAAAAGATTTGAACAGGCACTTCACCAAAGAGGATGTTCAGATGGCAAACAAGCACAAGTGGTTGCATTATGCTGTGTGCAGCCATCTTATAACCATAAAGATGTATCCTGAATACAAAGCTACCACACACACACACACACACACACACACACACACACACACACACACACAGAGAGAGAGAGAGAGGCAGAACTGAGATAATCAGAATAAAAGCTCTGATTAAATTGTGCTTGAAATCCACAGACTTCTAGACTTTTCGATTACATGAGCCAATGTCCCATGCCTGCTTTGCATTTTCTGTTATTTGCTACTACTTAAAATATTTTTATGTCTAGCACACTTATTATCAAAATCAACATCCTTCAAGACAACTCCTCTCACCTCCAGGAAATATTTTATGGCTGCTCAATGATCTTTCTCCTTTTTTCCTCTGAACTTCTCCAGTCCCAAGAGTATAAGTCCATGGTTGGCAAACTGTGGCTTGCAAGCCAAATGCGGCTCTTTGGCCCCTTGAGTGTGGCTCTTCCACAAAATACCACGGCCTGGGCAAGTCTATTTTGAAGAAGTGACATTAGAAGAAGTTTAAGTTTAAAAAATTTGGCTCTCCAAAGAAATTTCAATCGTCGTACTGTTGATATTTGGCTCTGTTGACTAATGAGTTTGCCGACCACTGGTCTAATTCATTCACCTTATCCCTTCTCCACTCTCCTTACCCTCTTCCTTTCTCGCTCCCTCCTCTGTCTCTCTCTCACACACACACCACATACTCTTGTGACACTTTTGTGTTGTTTCACCTCATTTTCCATTTTTTTCCTGTTATAGTACTGACCCTTGTACAATGCAACATTCAATATTTGTTACACCGAATTGTGACTGTTTCCCCCATAAGACTTTTAGCTCCTGAGGACCTTTGACTCGACTCTTCTCTACTTCATTGTTCCATGCCTTGACCCATAAAGAAGAGGACCCATAGCGGGACAAAAGGGAGACTGAAAGGCATCCATTCGAGCTTGTTTACTAATGCTTGTGCATCCCCCAGGGTTACCTGGCTTCATGACTTTGCTGGAGAGGGAGCCATCCAGGTTCTCTCTACCTGGGTCATCTTTCTGTTTTCACACATTCCAAATCCTACCCTTCCAAACTCAAGGCCTACTCTGGAAGGGGGTAGGACTGTGATTGACTGGGAAGGGACACATGGAAACTTTCTGGGTTGATGAAAATGTTCTGTATCTTTGACAGAGGTGTGGGTTACTATATACATGAAATTATACTCTTAAGATAGGTGCCTTTCATTATATGGATATTTTAGTTAAAATAGTCAAAACATATACTGTAGTTAATGGCATGCACACAGAAGTGTTTTAAGGGGGTGTGTACAGATATTTAATTTTGAAATGTATAAAATCAAGATGGGTTGATGGAGGAATAGAGGGATGAATAGATAAATGTGACAGAGCAAGTATAGTAAAAAGCTAATTGTAGAATCTAGATTGTGGATATATGAGTATTCACAGTATAATTACTTTGACTTTCTGAATGTTTGGAACTGTCCATAGTAAAATGTCATGAGCCCTAACCGGTTTGGCTCGGTGGATAGAGCGTCGGCCTGCAGACTGAAAGGTCCCGGGTTCGATTCCAGTCAAGGGCATGTACCTTGGTTGCGGCTACATCCCCTGTGGGAGATGTGTAGGAGGCAGCTGATCGATATTTCTCTCCCATCGATGTTTCTAACTCTCTATCCCTCTCCCTTTCTCTTTGTAAAAAATCAATAAAATATATATTTTTTAAAATGTCATGAAAAAGGGGTGGATGGGTTAGTATCTCTGGTATCTTCACAGCCACTGCCCTGGTTTAGACCTCTTTGCTTCGTACTGGAATCTTGCAACCCCTTTCTGTCTCTCCCCACCCTAAGGATGACCAGAAAAATCATCCTGAAACATAAATTGAACCTCCATGACTGGGTCCCCGCCAACCTCTTAATCTTCATCCTCCAACACTTGCTGTCTTACTGTAGCCTGCACACCAGCCCAATTCAAGGGCTAATAATTCCACTCACACACAAGGCTGCCTCAACTTTCTACTTTTGCTTATGCTGTCCCTTTGATTGGAATGCTTTATTCCAACTCATCCTCTGCCTTCCCTTTCCTGGTGACTGTCCTTTAGTATTCAACTCAGGTGTTGCTTCTGCCCAGCCCTAGACATCTTCTCTGCTCCTCAGACTGGGTCCCGTCACCTTCCTTCGTGCTTCCCATACTTACTTGTAATATAGTACAGCAGGTCCTCAAATAATGTTTCTTTCCATGCCATTTCATTGATGAGATGTTATGGGAACTTAACTTTTGTTTTTGTGTGTGTGTTTTTTTTACTTTTATTCTATTTTTTAATATGTTTATTGATGTCAGAGAGGAAGGGAGAGGGAGCGAGAGATAGAAACATCAATGATGAGAATCATTGATTGTCTGCCTCCTGCAGACCCCCTACTGGGAATCAAACCTGCAACCTGGTCATGTGCCCTGACCCGGAACTGGGAATCAAACCATGACCTCCTGATTCATAGGTCGACACTCAACCACTGAGCCATAACAGCCGGGCTTACGTTTTGTTTATATCAATTAGCCTATGGTAAAATTGATTTCTGTATATGTCATTTTGCTTAAAGTTGCAGAATGTATCAACAATGTTGTGCGGATTTACTGTATTTATCCTCTCTACAAAAGTGTAAGGCTCACCACACCTATTGACTCAGTCACGTGTGTCCTCCACTTTCCTCATGAAGCCAACTCGATTTCCTGCCCTGGTTTGAAATATTCTCTCCATTCCTTTAAAGCTTACTTTCTCTGTAGTCTTTATGAGATTACTAGGAGCCCCTTGCACGAAGTTTCGTGCAATAGACTTTTCCTTCACCTGGCTGCCTGCACCAGTTATCTGCCAGCAGCAGTTTTCCTCTGGCCACCCACCGATCAGAGCGCCTACCGCCAGCACGATCGGCCACCCCGAGAGGAACTCCGATCCGGAGGCGCTCCGATTGGGCGGGTGGCCAGAGGAAAACTGCTGCTGGCGGAAAACTGATGCCAGCAGCCACGCAATCGGCCACCCTGAATTCCCCACCAGCGTCTTCCGCAGCGAAGGCCTAAGCAGCGCCCGCCTGAGGAGCGGGAGTCGGGGTCTCGCGAGTCCCCGCCCCCCACTCCTACCGCCAGCCAATCGGCCACCCTGATTTCCGCCCCTGCGCCTCCAGCCGGCCCAATCGTGGGCGTAGTGGAGTGATGGTAATTTGCATATTACCATTTTATTAGGTATGATAGGCCTGGTTGGTCAAATATTAGCTGAGAAAAATTTAAATGGATTCACTGATTAACTGACTGCCAGACATTGAATGAAGTTTTTTAAAGACAGTAGCTACTATAATCCCCCCCAACAAAGCTATCAGGTAGGGATTATACCTTCACTCCACAGATGACAAAACTGAATCAAGAAAATATGAAGTAGCCAGCTCAAGATCACAGAGGTGTCAGAGCTGAATTGGAATCTTTGGTATACTCAACTCCTGGACATAATCCTCTTTCCACCACAGCCCGTTGACTCCAGGTTGGGCAAGGACCTGGAAAGCCAGAAAATATCATAAAGCAGTGGAACGCTACAGATGTTCTTAAGCAGGAAGGAATGATGAAAATAGGACTCTGGGGAAATAACCCTGAAAGGTTGTGTATGATAGAACAGAATGGAATAACATTCGAGAGAGGCTTGGTAGACTCCTGAGGAGAATATAAAATGGGTATTGTACTTCTCTTCCCACATTCATTGGTGAGTGCTGGCATTATGTTATGGTCCTATGGGGAAAGAGAGGGCCTGGGAAGGTGAGCTATTTTGAGTTAAAAAACTAAAAAGGGGATAGAGGAGTACAAGTGTGTCTCTTAGGTTGTATGAAAGGCCAAGTCCATAGGTCTGCCTCCTGGAAATGGCCTGAGATTTCCACCTTCTCTGAGGTGTAGAAGTCCAGAAAAAGGTCAGAATTGACTGGAAAGTTGGATAAAGGCTTCCTTAGAGAAGTGGCATTGAATGGAACATTAGAAGATGCAATGGTAACCTCCCCTCCCCTCCTTCAGTAACTTCCTCGCTGGTCTCCCTAGCTCAATCTCTCTCCCACCTAATCCACTCCTATGACTTGCAAAGGGATCCTTTTAAAAAGCAAGTGAGAACATGCCATTTTCTCCTTAAAACCCTTTAATGGTTCTCTGTCATTTGTGGGATAAAGTTAAGTCTTTTGACAGACATCAAAATGATATATCCTCCATTATCTGAGGTTTAAAATAAATATTATGCCTAAAAACTAATGGATTCTTATCATATGCCTACTCAAACTAAACATTCCCTCTTGGAGACTCTGCATATGTACCCTCAGGTGAAAATCGCAGCAGCAGTTATACTAAATTGCTTGCCCTATTCACACATGAGTTCCCCTCCCCACCCCAAAATTTTTAAGTCATGCTATTGCCTTGGCTTGGAATACTCTTCCCACTGTTCTCAGCCTGACTGGCTAATTACTTTTCACCCTTCAGCTCAGACATCACCCTGACAGGAAACCTGACCTGAATTCCCTGCTTCCCAGGGATAGATTCTCTGACCAGCATTCCTTGCTCATCTGTCACCACACTGTCCCATACGGTGCTCTTCTCCTTTACTCAGCTTACTGGAGGGCAAGTGCCATTTCAGCCAACTTGGCATGATCAGGGTCCTGACAGAAAGGGAGGTCATGTTTTGATTCCCGGTCAGAGCACTTGCCCAGGTTGTGGGCTCGATCCCCAGTGTGGGGATGTACAGAAGGCAGCTGATCAATGATTCTCTCATCATTGATGTTTCTGTCTCTCCCTCTCCTTTCCTCTCTGAAATCAATAAAAATATATTTAAAAATAAAAAAGAAAGGGAGGGGCCTGTGTGCTTGAGGCAGGGAATACCACATGAGCAAACAGAAATGTGGAATCTGTACTAAGGATAGGTCAGGGTTAGAGGATTCCATTCGGGAATCAATAGCATTCAAGGGTGATTCCTCCTCCAACACTTGTCTTCTAGGGAGGTGCATAGTTGAAGTAATTCCATCTGGCAAATGTAGAAACTGAAACCTGGACAAGTAATCTCTCCCAAATGACTTGGGTAGTTGTTGAAAAGGTGAGTAGTGACAAGCCCTATATACTCGTCTACTCCATACTGGAAAGAAGGCTGAAATTGGGTGCACTTCTTCTCCTTCCAAGTTTTAGACAGGAACCTCTGATCTGCTGGCACCTCCTGCCTAGATGAGGAGTAAGGTCACCAAGACTAGCTTATCCTCTAAAGCAGGGGTGGGGAATGTCCAACCCGCAGGCCATATAAGGCCTGTGAAGTCATTTGATCTGGCCCTGCCAAGGCATTAGAGGTTAGTTTTATGTTTGACGAAATATAGCAGGCTAATTTTTAAGTGGGTAATTTTGCATGGCCTGCAAATCCTACATAATAAAACCCTAATATGCAAATCGACCGAAAGGCGGAACGACCGGTCGCTATGACACACATTGACCACCAGGGGGCAGACACTCAACACAGGAGCTGGCCCCTGGTGGTCAGTGTGCTTCCACAGGGGGAGCGCCACTCAGCCAGAAGCCAGGCTCACAGCTGGCGAGCGCAGCGGCAGTGGCGGGAGCCTCTCCCACCTCCACTGCAGGCAGGCGGTAAGGAGCAAGAGGTCCCAGACTGCGAAAGCCCCGGACTGTGAGAGGCATGTCCGCTTGCCAGCTTAGGCCCGATCTCCCAGGGGGATCAAGCCTAAGTCAGCAGGCAGACATCCCCCAAGGGGTCCCAGACTGCGAGAGGGTGCAGGCCGGGCTGAGGGACCCCCACCAGGTGCACGAATTTCGTGCACTGGGCCTCTCGTGATGTTATAAATATCCAAATGGCCCTTGACAGAAAAAAGGTTCCCCACCACTGCTCTAAATTTAGGCTGGTGACAGTGTTTGGTGATGATGTTTGGGCCCCTCACTGGGAAGGGGTGGAATGAGAATTGGTGATAAAGCAAATCCAGCCCACCGATCCTGAAATCCCTCCCCCTTTCCTGTTGCCTTTCTACCAGGAGACACAGTTCCCCACGTCCCAGATAAGAACCTTCTCTATCCAAACCCTGCCTAATACCGATTCAAGTTGGGAGAGCTGGAGGGGGTCCTTTAGCTAGTAGGTGACAAATCCAGACAGCCTTACCCCAGACCCACAGAACCAGAATCTCCAGGATGAGGAAATCCTGATTGGGTTCAAATTCCTTTTATAGTGACAGTCAGACAGTAAGAAGCCCTTCCCTAGGCACACAGTCAGGGTAGTGGAAAACTTGGAACTGAGGCTCCCGACATCACTCCGGGGGCTCTCCACAGGACACACCTCTCAATGCTGCTTCTTGCATAAAACAGGTGCTCAATAAACGTACGTTGGGTCAGAGTTACAAAAGATTTTCTAACATGGTGAGGGGAAAGAACATGAGTTTGGGAGTCAGGCAGATCCTGTTGTGAAAGACCACTGGCCAGCTTCAGCCTCCTTCACTGTAAAATAGGCCATTAGCCTGGCCAGCAGGGCTCAGTGGTTGAGCATCGACCTATGAACAGGAGGTCGAGGTTCGATTCCCGTGCCCGGGTTGCAGGCTCGATCCCCAGTAGGGGACATGCAGGAAGCAGTCAATCAATGATTCTCTCTCATCATTGATGTTTCTCTCTCTCTCTTCCTCTCCCTTCCTCTCTGAAATCAATAAAAACATATCTTAAAAAATATAATAGGCCATTAACTCTCTCCCAGAGTTGTCAGTGAAGACTAAATGAGAAACCCCTAGCCAATGTCGAGCGCAGGAAAGGCACTTACTAAATGGTAGTGGTTATCAGTGAGAGGTGGTAGAACTGTGATAAAAACACAGATTATGAAACCAGGCTGGCCCCACAACTTGAAAGTTATTTTGCCTCTCTTTCCTCATCAGTAGGTGAGGATAAAATAAATCAATATACATAGAACATTAAGAGCAGTGTGTCTGGGATGATATGTTAGCTCAAATAATTATATTCTATCCCTTGCACTGGCCCTAAGCACAGTAATCCAGTTCAGCCTGAAGGAGTGAGAGAGGGAGGGAGAGTGAGATAGCAAGAGAGAACGAGAGAGAGACCCCAAAACTTTACATTAATAGAAAAAAGATACAGGTGTCAACACTAACAACAGCCCATGGAAGCCATCCCAACACACTTGTTAGGCCCCTTTGAATTGCTGCCCCCTTTCTTTTCTGCTCACTATCCTTCTGAGTATCTGTTTCGCATATGTGAACTGTGTCTTCTCGCGAGGGCAGGGACCCTGTCCTCTCCCCACCTCGGGTATATAGTTGGGCACCAGCGAAATGCTCAGTTGATGGGAGGGCGAGTTGGAAAGTAGCTATAGAAGGCGACATTCCTGGAACCACCACCACCACCACCACCAAAAAAGAATGCCAATCAAATCAATTGCCAAGATAAATCACTTTTATCTCTATAGGAAAGGGAGGACCTAAAAAAAATATAAATTACATTAGTAACACAACATAAGAAAAAAACAGGGGGAGGGGGAAAAAAAACAAGAGAAGTCTGTATGATGCTATTCTAACCTGTTTATAAAAAGGCCCTGCATCAGAAATTCACAATCCTACCCACTTCTAAAAATATATTTAAACATGTACAGAAGCGGTGGGCTTGTTTTTAAATTGTTTGCTTTTTTGTAAAAATATATTAAAGGTGAATAGAAATCCTCTCTCCCTGCCCCCTATCCGACCCCCAGCTCTGTACTGGGGATAGGAGACCAGAGGTAACTCTCTCACCATGTTCTAACCCTTGGTTCCTACCACTCCTAACCCCTCCCCAACTCACTTCACTTAGAACCTGAAACATTAAGAAAAAAAAAAAAAAGCACACTAGCCTCTTTGGAAAAGCATAACTCTGAGGGTAAACTTGCTTTTCATTGGAAACACAAAACAACAAACAGGAAGCTCTGGCAGTCCAACTAAACTAAATGGAAACCCAGTCATGTGGAGGTTGGGTTTCAGCTCCACAGAAACGTCTAACAAAGAAACAGAGGGGAAAGAGGCCTGGAACTAGGGGGATTTGCTAGCAATTAGCTGCCTTTGAAAGATCAACGGGGGGAGGGGGGTTGTTAATGAGCAGAAGGGCTGGGGTCCTGGTCTTGGTTATAGCAGTCAGGGCCTAGTCAGTTGCCTACACAGGGACAAAGGCCGCCCCCCTTCCCTCCCCTCACCACCCTCTGCTGCCTTGAAATCCCCAAGAAAAGCAAAGCTGGGCAGAAACAGAGAGGAGGGGAGTGGGGACCTCACGTGCAAAGGGGGAGGTAGCCAGGCTTTTTGCCTTTGGTGTGACTAGATGGAGGACTGCTTGGCCCCTGGGGTCCCCAAGGTAGAAAAAGCAAACGGGGCTAAGGGACCCCTGATTCCAAGGAAGGGGAGTCGATGTGGGCTGTGGAGGAAGAATGAACTGGAGACACCAAGATGACAAGGAGGTCTCACATATTCCCTGTGGCCTGCATGGTAGCTGTTAAGTTCCCCAGAAGCACTGGGCCAACTGGGGTGAGGCTGGAGAGGGGTGGAGGGTACGGATGCACTCCACTTGGGCAGTGCCAACATGGAGGGAGGGGATCATTCTCCATCCAGTCCAGGTTGCCAAAAAAGGCAGGACATGTGGAGATGGAGGGAGTTGGGGGACAGGGAGGGAGATGGTGGGCACTGTCTGGACAATAGACATCCACAAAGAAAAGGGGAGGAGGGATCAGATGACCAGCTCCTGTATACATGAGTGCCCCCTGTCCCAGGCTCCGGCCCTGTGGCCTCTGCACTCAGCTCGAGCGTCCACCTGGCACCTGCGAGTGCGGCGGCCCAGGAGTGAAGGTGTGAGTTCCATGGTCTTCTGTTCAAGATGTCAGGTGCGGGAAGAAGCAGGGAGGTTCCCGATGGAGAAGCAGGGCTGAGCCGTCCTGCCACATCCTCCCTGGAAGGTCCACGCTGCGTGCTGGGATACAGGTGAAGGAAGCCCTAGAGCCCCTGGTCATCTGCTTCGGCGGCAGGTGCTTTGAGGCTGTAGGAGATGGTTTTTCACCTGCTGGGACTCAGCCACAGCGGCGTGGATCAAAATCCAGGCAAATCCCTGGGGCTCAGCCTGGGGACTTCATCTGTAGCCTCTCCAAAGTAGCTTCCTCCAATGGGCTATAAAGTGATGGTCAACGTCATGGTCAAAGGCTCTCCCCACCTTGAGAAGTGACAGGAATCTCTCCTTTTCCCAAGGACGCATGAAGTCAGCCCATGACCTTTCTAAGCTCCCTCTGGAAATGGCCCATGGTGGGGCAGTGAGGAGGCCCCAATCCCCTCTCTGTTTCCATGAACCATTTGGCAAGAAAGGGCAGAGGCCAGCCCCTTCTCCCAGGAACAAGTCTCAAGTGGGAAATGTCCCCTGGGCTGCGGGGAGGAAGGGGAAGGAAGGATGGGCTGGGGGGGGGGGGCAGGCTTCTGGAGACGGGGCTGGAGTCGTGGGAAGTAATAAGCGCTGGGCCTCCCCCTTCAGGACCATGGCAATACTGAGGGCCCAGGCTCTCCTTCATGCCTCTCCTCACCCTGCCTTCTGGCTCTAGGTGGGGACAAGGCTGGTGAGAGGGAAATGCGTTAGAGCAGCAGAAAAGAGAGTTCTAGTCAGCTGGAAACCTCTCCCATTTACCTGCTACTCAGAGGTATGGAGGAGGAAGACAGGATGCTCTACAGGAAATGGGAGAGAGAGTTGGGGGGGGGGGTGCAGTCAGTGAAGAGGCCTGCGGGGGAGTCCCTGCCTTTGGTCAGTTCCAAGAAAGCAGGACCATGTGCCTCAGCACCTTGTTGGGGGCAGACAGGATCCAGGAGTGCCCCGAGAGTTGACCATGAAGGCAATGAGGGTGAAGGGGTGAGGGGCAGGATGCCAGGGAGCTCACAGAAGTAGTTTGCCATTTCTGTGGATTTTCAGGATACGGCCGAGTCTCTGCTTTGCTGTGGCCAGGCCCTTTTTGGGACGCTTTCCTGTGGGGCAACCAAGAGGTAAGCAAACGCTATGGCAAGGGCTCCAGCAGCAACTCCAGTACCAACTGTCCTCAGGCCACGCCCCTCCTGGACCTCTGCCCAGTTTCCCCATCCTTACACCTGCTCCAGGCCCATCTTGGGCAAGAAGTGCTCCTTAACTACTCCCATCCCATACCACATGCCTTCGCTCTTCCTCCTATGCCCTTCTGCCACAGACTCCCTGGTTAGTCTGCCTGGTTCCTTTTCTCCACTGTTTTTTGGCCCCATTTTCCTTCCTATATTCTTCGGGGAGATGATTGTGACTCCCAGCCCCCTTATCTTGCCCACCAGTATAGACAAGTACCTGGTTAGTGATTATAGCTCAGTGTCCCTAATGTTGCTACCCCCAGAGCCTTGTTTCATTCAAAACCCCCATCTTCATCACCCAATGCCTCACCCCCTTGAGCTATGTACTCTTGAGACTGGGCTTTGAGGGCCAAAATGAGGAAAAAAGGAGGGTTCGAGTCCCTGACCCTTGCCTCCTCCCCTCTCCCCACATCAAATCACCTCCCACATCCCATGTGACCACCTCCATATTTAACCCATGTACCTCACCCTCTCCATTCCCTCAGCCAGAGCCCCCGCCTCTCTGCACTGCAGCTTACAGAATGTGTGTGCCTCCTTCTTAGACTTCCTACCTTCAGCCCATCCTCCACTCTGGCCACCAGAAGCTCTTTGTAAACCCACATCTGAGCTTGTCCCTGCTTAACACCAGTCGATGTCACTTCATGGCCTATGACATCAAGTCCAAGCACCCTAGGTCGGCTGCCAGTGTCCCTTCCTGTACTGTCATCTACCAGAGTGCATAGTGTTTGGAGCTGGTGGCCCTAAAGTCCTCAAGTCTATAATCGTATGGCAGTTGTACCTTGTCCTGCTTGATTGCTCTGAGAGCCAACTGAAGGGCGCCGCTGGGACAAGAAGACGCCAGGGGCCATGGGTGTGGTGCTGCGGTTCGCCTGGGCCATGCCAAAGGCATTGGGACGAGCAGTATACTCGTGGTCAGCAAGGCTTCCTGAGAGGGCCTCTTGTTTAGGCTCAGGAGGAGGTACGGGTGAGGAGGAGGTGAGAAGCTGGGGTGCAGCAGGCAAAGCTGGGGCTGGTGCTGCCACGCTGACGTTGGACTCTTGAGGGCGAGGCTGTTCTACCTCCTTCAACAAAGGCTTCTTCTTGATACATTTCTTCTTTTGGGCCTTCTGCAGCTCCTGAAACACAAGCCAAGTGGGAGGGGAGAATTCAGGAGTGGAGAAAAAAAAAAAGAGAATTTCCCAGAAAGGAAACTGGACAATGGTCAGCGTGGTTCTACGCCCCACCCCCAGCCCACATCTAGCCTGGATATATGTACACGCAGACAGGCCTTCCAGTACCTGAGGTCATCTCTCTGGCACCATCTACCCTTAAGTCATCACTGCCACTAATCAGTACAGTGGCAACAGAAAGGCAAATGAGTTCTGAGACTTGGGGTTTTGGTACTAACATTGCCAATTATGAGGTGGATCAGGAAACTTATAATAATAGCTAAATTTATGCCAGCAGCTGAGACACTTTATATACTTTATCCCATTTACTCCACAGAGCAGCCCTGAGAAAGAAAATCCCTATTTACAGATGAGAAAACTGAGGTGCAGGGAGTAAGTATCTTGAGCCTAAAGCCTTATAGCTAAAGAGATGCTGTGTATTTGAACACCCACCCTGCACACTTCTCAAAATGGGACGTCTGAAAGTAAAGGAGCAGTGGTAGGTTTGAATAAGATAAACTTGGGTTCAAATCTAGATTTGTGCTTCCTAAGTTGGATGACTTTGTTCAAGTTACTAACCTTTCTGAATCTCAATTGCCTCATCTGTAAAATGGGCAAAATAATATGTTTTTCAGGGTTGTCAGAAAGATTAAATCAAATAATAACATAAACAACATAGTACATAATAGGTACTCAGGAAGTGAACTATTACTCTATCTTCATCCTTTAAAATGGTGTCTCTTCCTCTTGCTGGTCTTTTTCTTTTAATGGAGGACTTGACAATCCTCGAGTTCACCAATCTTAAAACCTCGATCTGGGATGGAGGGATGAATAAGGAGTTGTGTCACTTCTCCAAATATCTTGGATTTCATCCATCTATGGCTCTATTGATTTACTATCCACTGGGTAGTGGGTACCTGTAGAGTGGGCATCTGGAGCCCTGAGAACCTGGAAAGGTGATGCTGAGAGCATGTGAATGACTTCACCTTCTGAAATGCTACACAGCCACAAAGACCACCTCAGTGATTACATTTCTTTGCCTTCTCCTGGCAACACGGGCCTACTCCTGCCTTTGGAGGATCTGACAGGCTGTGGCTACCATAGGAATTTCTGAGAGATAAGAATAATAATATTAGTAATACATGCCAGGCACTATTCTCGAATTTAACTCATTTAATACTCATAAAAAGTATTAGGAGACTTATAATCCCATTTTTAGTAGAAGAAACTATGGCACCGAGAGGTTGTCATTTTCCCAAGGTTACGGGACCTCTCTTTTCTCAGCCACAATGCTATTCCACCCACACCAGGAACTGCATTTCTGCCCCTATTTTTCTCTACTGAATCCAGAAGTTATCTATTCACACCTAGATCATGCAGCCAATTTTTCCTACCTCTATTGCCTATTTACTTCTCATATAATTAATCCAGATCCCCCACAGAAGACTAGACTGTCCTCTGACAAGGCCACTTTCACTGTGACAATTCTTTTGCTCAAAAAGCCTAGCAGGTCCACATCCAAGTTCAAATTCCCTGGCCTGACATTCACTGTCTTCCACAGTCTGACCACTTACACTTACCTAACCCATAATGATAACAATGAAAAACTAACATGTCTACAGTAATTATACTCTGTGGCAAGTGCCATTCTCAGAGTGTTTGCATATATTACCTCATCTAATCCTCAAAGTCTACAAGAAAGCTGATGCACAGATAATTAAGTAATTTGCTCAGCGATAGAGGATTCAAACTTAAGCAGGCTGGTTCCAGATCCATTTTATTTATTTTTTTAATCCTCATCCGAGAATATTTTTTCCATTGATTTTTAGAGAGAGTGGAAAGGAGGGGGAGAGACACAGAGAGAGAAAAACATCGATGTGAGAGAGAAACATTGATTGCTTGCCTCCTGCACGTAGCCCTGGGGGATCCAGCCTGCAAGCGAGGTACGTGTCCTTTACCGGAATCGAACCCAAGACTCTTCAGTCCACGGGCCATAGCTTTATCCACTGAGCCAAAGTAGCTAGGGCCGGAATCCATTTTTTAACTTCCATTTATCTTACTCCATTCCTCAACATGAATCCTCCAATCCAAAAAAGATCTGCTCATTCATTCATTCACTCACTCAACACTGACTAAACACATATTTAACACAGTGGGGATACCAAGTTAAATTAGATATATCCCCACCCTTGAGGCCCTTACAGTTTCATAAGCCACAGAAAATTACACTTATGATTATAAGTACCCTGGGAGAATGCTATGAAAGCACAGAAGGATATTGAAATAAATTGGTGGTAAGTGGTGTGAAGGGGTATTAGGTAAAGCAACTCAGAAGAGGGTATGATTCCCAATGGGCAGAGGGAATAGCTTGTGCAAAAGCACAGAGGCATCTGATACACTGAGTGAACTATGTGTACCACAGTGCAACAGTGTGGCTGGCATAAAGGGCCTGCATGAGGGGCCGGCAGGAACTCGGGGAGAAGAGGTGACCAGAGACCAGATCAAGAGGGCCTTGTATGTGTATCAAGTTCTCTTCTGGAATGCCTCCCTATGACCTCCAAAAGCTTAGTCTGCAAAACCCCTCCCCAATTTCAAAACCTCTTCTTTAAGGTTATCCCTGATAACCGAAATAGAAATAAGCTCCTTAGAAGGTACTAAGAGTAGTTTTCACACTTTTAATTAACTTATCTGTTTATTTAAAGCAGAATTCCTTTTCTTCTCAATTACATTTTACATGGCACTAGGATATACATTACAGAGAATGTCTGATCAATGAAGAGTCGCCTGGAACCGCCTGGCCTGCGTGGTCTCCTGGCTCCCAACAATAACCACCAAAACACTTGCAAGCAACTCCAGTGTGCCATCAACCATCATATTAAAAACATAATTCTATTCAATTTTATTTAAATAGGGTATAATTACTTAAATATATAAATACTTAACAATTTCATTTTATGTAAATAGCAATTTAAATAACAATTTCATTTTTATGTAAATGAAAGTTAGAGGATATGAGTTTGCATCTTGTCTCCTCCATCTACTGGCTGTATTATCCTGGACTAGTCACTTAAAGACAGCCTCATTTTCTTCACCTGTAAAATGATGAAAATATAACCTATTGAAAAGGGGTACTGGGAAGAGTACATGAGACACTGTACAAACGCAGCACCTAACATAAAACAGATGCTCAATAATAAATGTTCTAAGCTATAGGAAGTGGCATGGGGCACTAGGGGGGTGTCGATAAGGAGATAAACATAAGATTTCCCTCTAACTGCTCCCATGGTTGCTGAGCACATTATACACAATAAACAACTTTGTAAACTTTAACACGCTTAAAGGTCAGCTTGATTATAGTGAAGTGACCCTTTAAAACAAAAATTAGTGGGTGATGTTTTCTTGGGAAGCAAGGGGACAAGATTAAGATCCAATTTTTGGGCCTGGCCAGTGTGGCTCAGTAGTTGAGCACTCACCTATGAACTAGAAGTTCATGCTCAAGTTGGGGGCTCAATCCCCAGTGTGGGGCGTGTAGGAAGCAGCCAATCAATGATTCTCTCATTGATGTTTCTCTCTCTCCCTCTCCCTTCCTCTCTAAAATCAATTTTAAAAAATGTATTTTTAAAACTTTTTTAAAAGATCCAATTTTGGTATAGAGGACAAGAAAAACTCCCCCCCCCCCCCAAAAAAAAAGCAAATTCCAATACTGGTAAATGGCTAAGAACTTGAGTATACTCAATTGAGTCACCTCCTTGGGATGTCATCTGAAGGCAAATGTTCTTACTCAAGGACAGACCCGGTCCTTCCCATCTGAGAGGTTTGTACACACCCAAAAAAGCAAGGGCTTTCCTCTGGTCCCCTATTTTCTTTCATGTCAACTGTGTAACCTGTGGAATGAGCTTCTCATTGAGTGGGATGGGAAGGATACAGGAGGGACTAGAATACAGTCATAGGTAAAGATAAAAAAATGCCCACTCCCCAGGGAGACAACAGTGGGAGCCTATCAGCCTGAAGGTCTGAGCTTTGAGGCTCTAAGTGAAACTAGGATCATAGCAGGGCCATTGCCTGAGTGTTAGCACCTACCTGCTGGGCCAGCTTTGCAGCTGCTGCAGCCAAACCTGTCTCAATGGAAGCTACCCGGGTCCCCTCCCGCACAGGACGATCCTGCTTTGGCAGAGTTGGGGTCACACGGGCTGCAGAGGAAAGAGGATGAAGACATTTATCTGAATGCTAACCATATCCCCTACCTCTGAGCTCCCCAAAGATGATCACACTGGTCTTTGTACTTCTGGCTTTAACAAAGCCAGATTTTGCTTCCTGTCATGTAAGAAAATAACTCACAGATGCCTAAAGTACACAGAGCACATACTTATTAAAGGATAAAAGTTAATCTCCTTAAATTGGCAGTTAAGGTTGTACATCTTCTGCTCCAGGCCTACCTACCACACCAACCTTATTTCTGCACCCATATTCTCAGATTCTCCAGACAAAACGGCTTCCTCATTACACCTTCAGAATATGTACCGCTCATCTTCTCTCCCGGTGCCTTCATCCTTATCATCCACACTGCCTGGAGTACCCTGTTCCCTTTTGTCCACTTCTTCAAAACCTTCAAAGGTAAGCCAAACCAACCTTCTATGCAAACCTCTAGGACCTTTCTGGCTCCCCTACCCTGAACTTATAATATGTACACGTCCCTTAATATATTAATTTCACCATCTTGTCTTGTTTCCTAATGTTGATGTGTGTTCTTTTGTCCACTCAGCCAAGCTATGAGCTACTGAAGATCAGCTTCTTATACAACCCTTTTATAATGAATTTAACAATCCTGAATCAAAAAATAGTTACTCATCTCACATTTTACATAGGAAGTGTATTTCAGTATAACCAAACAGCATCAGATGATGAGGAAAGCTCTTTACAGAAGAATGCCAACTGATAAATGCAGAATGAATGACAGAATTAGGAAATCACAGGTTTGCAAGCCCTAATGAAACAACTGATTCTAGGGCACTGGACATTCACACAGTACCAGAGTATTACCTCACATGTTATTTGCTAGTCTCAAGAAGGAAAAAAAAAAAAACTTTACAAGGGTGAGATCAGGAAATCAACCCCTTAACTTGGTATTAATCTTATTGTCACTAATAGGGAGATAGACAACTTCATGCATCTCCTAATGCAATGCAACAGAAAATTTACAGTATCATCTGAGAAGTAGGGGGCATGCAGGAGGCAGCCAATCAATGATTCTCTCATCATTGATGTTTCTATCTCTCTCCCTCTCCCTTTCTCTCTGAAATCAATAAAACTATTTAAAATATAGAAACAGCCCTAGCCAGCTTGGCTCAGTGGATAGAGCGTTGGCCTGTGGACTGAAAGGTCCCGGATTCAATTCTGGTCAAGAGCACATGCCCGGGTTGCAGGCTTGATCCACAGTGTGAGGCGTGCAGGAGGCAGCCGATCAATAATTCTCTCTTATCATTGATGTCTCTATCTCTCTCTCCTTCTCCCTTCCTCTCTGAAATCAATAAAAATATATTTTAAAATAATAATAAAATAAATAAATAAAATATAGAAACAGACTCAAAGATACAGATAACAAACTGACAGTTGCCAGAGGGGAAGGAGGTTGGGTGAAAAGGATGAAGAACTACAAATCATTAGTCATGAAATAGTTGCAGGGATGTAAAATACAGCACAGGGAATATAGACAATAATACTGTAATAACTCTGTATGGTACTAGGTGGGTACTTGAAATACAGGGGGGGGGGACACTTTGTAAAGTTTATGGTTGTCTAACCCCTATGCTGTACACTTGAATCTAATACAAAATAATACTGATTGTAAACTGTCATTGAAAAATAAAATTTAAACAAACACCCATTAAAAAAAAGTGCTAAATCTTAATGAGGGCAGTGAGTTTTGTGGCATTTTAACTTGTCCTAGACCCATCCAAGTCTCCTCAGCTCAGAAGTAGCCTCGAAAGATAAAAGCTTTCATTCCTAGTAATATTGGGAACATGAAGGAGCTGGAGCTTTCTTTGAAAGCCTAGTGCTCTAAAGCTTCTCCCCAGGGGGCATTTATCACCAGTATTTAAAGGAAAGTGCTTAATGTCACAGCCCTTAAGAGGCTGGATAATAGTTGTGGCAAACAAGACTAACCCAAAGGCTTAAAAAGAAAAGCTGAGCAATGAGCTATCCACTGGGGATTTAAAAAGCTCCCACACATTTTTGGGAATCTGGAAGGCCATAAGCATTCATAGTGTATGATCAGGAAAGACTTGAGAAAGCCCTAAGCACTCCCTCTGGCTGATGCTGAGGCTCTAAAAAGCAGGAAGTGAAGTCTTAGGAAAGTTGTAAACTGCCTGCCTGGATGTTGAAGGCACATAGAACCCCTTTATCTAGCACTGGGAGACTTACTGACTCCAGGCATTTAAGGAAATCAATGCCCAATCATTAAATGACCACTAAGCTAAATGAGTAGAGACTTCAGTAGCATATACTAAATAAAAAGAATACATACTTTAATGACTTTTCTGACCTAATGCTATAAACAAACAAATAACAAGTAGCAACAAAACAAATCCGGAAAGTAGAATGGGGCATATCTGATTTCCTGAGTTGCCACATTATTGAAAAGTTCAGATTTCAACAAAAAATTACAAGATATGAAAAGAACTAAGAAAGTGTATTTTCCGGCGTATAAGACGACTGGGCATATAAGATTTTCCTGGGTTAAAAAGTCGTCTTATATGCCAGAAAATACGGTAATAGTAAATAGGCTTTTCGCCCAAGTCTCTCTCATGAATAGAGTGTCAGGTACCGTATTTTCCGGCGTATAAGACGACTTTTTAACCCAGGAAAATCTTATACGCCCAGTCGTCTTATACGCCGGAAAATACAGTACTAGACAAGGACTTTATACCAGCTATTCTAAGCATCTTCAAAGACATAATGTAGACCATGTATAAAGAATTAAAAGTCTGAGAATTATGTTCCAGCAAACAGAGAATACCAATAGACAGAAATGTAAAGAATGAATCAAATAGACATTTTGAAGTTTCAAAGTAAAATAACTTAAATGAAAATTTCACTAAAGGGTTTCAACATCAGATTTGAGCTGGTAGAAGGAAGAATTAGTAGCTTGAGATTTTCCCATTCTGATCTGCAGCAAGTAAAATGAATGAGGATTATCAGCAGAGACAAAGGGATCTGTGGGGTGCAATCAATTTAACAACACATGCATATGAGATTCCTAAAAGAGAGTGAAAGGGGAAGAAAGACTATTTGAAGAATTTATCACTGAAACTTTTCCAAATTTGATGAAAAACATTAATCTATATACCCAAGAAGTTCAACAAACTATAAATTGCAATAAACTCTAAGAGACTATATACCATAACCAAACCAAAGACAAAGAGAAGATCTTGAAATCAGCAAGGCAGAAGTGATGTATATCATACAAGGGATTCTTAGTAAGATTTACAGCTTATTTACCAACAGAAACCTGAAGGATAAAAAGCAGTGGGGTTTCATAGTCAAAGTATTTAAAGAAAAACACTGTCAACCAAGAATTCTAAAGCCAGCAAAATGAGTTCATTGCCCTATAAGAAATGCTAGAAGAAACTCCAGATTAAAATGAAAGGACAGTATACAGTAAAGCAAATTCACATGAAAAATGAGCACTAGTAAGGTAACAACTATATAGGTAAATATTTTTAAAAACTAAAAACATGTTTTTGTTGTATCTCATTTTTTTCTATTTAATTAAAAAGACAGCTGTGTGTAAAGATGTAATTTGTGATAGTAATAGCATAAAGAAGAAAGAGAATGGAACTATAGAAAAGCAAAGTTCTTGTACACTATTGAAATTAAGTTGATATTAATCTGAACTAAAATGATATAACTAAGATATTAATGTTAAAACCCAGGACAATCACTAAGAAAATAACCACTGAGCAACACCGGCTGGGCCCTTTCTTGCTTTATGACAAAACACATGACTTTGGGGGACAGAAACGTACCTAGCTAAAAACTACATTTCCTGGCCTGTCTGGCAGACAATCTTGGCCATGTGACACAATTTTAACCAAAGATGATATAAAAAAAAGACTGCAAAAAACCCCACAACACTGTAACTCAGAGACCTCTGCAGAGGTAAAGCAGCCATCTTGTGACCCTGAGGGGATAAGCACTCACTAAGGATGCCTGATAGGTTACTTTTACTCACAGTCAAATACTATTCCTAACTGATATGCTCAATGCCTGTAAAGATTTATAAACAATATCCTCACACATGGCTGGTGAGAGTGTACACTAGTACAACCTTTCTGAAAAGCAATTTGGCAATACATATAAAGAGCTTTTAAAACACTCATATTAACAAATTGTATTGGCAAGGGTGTAGGGGAATAGGCACTCTCATGCATTGCTTGTGGGTGTGTAAACAGTCTCTAAGATGTAATTGTTAAGTGAGAAAGGCACATAACAGTGCATAAAGTATGCTTCCAATTGAGTGGGGGAAAAAAACAGCAAAAAAGAGGGGAAATATATATGTGTTTACTCGTATATGCATAAACTACCTCTGAAAGAATAAACATGAAATTGGTAACAGTAGTTGACTCCAGATGAGAAATTGGAAGGCTGTGGAACAGGGACTGGAGGAACTTTTCACTGTATACCAATATACCTTTTTTCTTTGGCCCATCTAGAGTTTCATGGAGATCCATCCTAAGTAAATAATCAGAGATACAAACACTTACATAAAAAGATGCTCAACCCAAATGTTATCACTAACTGTGAAAACTTGGGACTAAGCTAAATGCCCCACATCAAAGGAGAAGTTAGGTAAATTAGATATATCAATGAAATAGAATGCTTTGTAACCTCTAATATATTATTTATAAATGATGGCATAGGGATGTGCTTATGATATAATGTTAATTTAAAAGGCCAGATATATTTATTGGCTTTAAACTTTTACACTCAACCTCTAGTCAATGTAGAGTTATAATTCTCAAGACAATGTAAATAACCTTGACAATGTAAACGAAAAAATGTGACTCAGAAGGTTGGAGGAAAAAATAGCAGACAGCCCAACTAGTGTTGCTCAGTGGTTGAGTGTCGGCCTATGAACCAGGAGGTCATGGTTCGATTCCTGGTCAGGGCATATGCCCAGGCTGCAGGCTCGATCCCCAGTGGGGGGGGCGTGCAGGAGGCAGCCGATCAATGATTCTTATCATTGATGTTTCTATCTCTTTCTCCCTTGTCCTTCGTCTCTGAAATCAATAAAGAAATATATTTTTTAAAAGCAGCTGTTAAAAAAAAAGCCATAATGTCTATATCTTAGAGAGTGGATAATCAAGGGAGATTGTCAGAATCTGATGGAAGGAGAAACAGGTTAAGTTAATAAGTCAAAAAATTATGTCATAAACTCTGTAATACTGAGTTTTGGAGGTAACAACAACAAAAAAGAAAACTATGAGGCCCTCACAGGCATGGGATTGTAGGCGGGAAAAACAGAGGAAGAAGAAGACTGCATTTCATCCTAAACTCCTCTATTATTTGATTTGCTATCAGATACACACATTATTTTGAATAAAGGGCAAAATAATTTTAATATAGGATATATGATTGTATATATAATGTGATTTCAATCATAAAAAGAAAAATGCACAAGAAAAAAGACTAGAAGGAAATACATCAACACATTAACAGTGGTTGCTTCTGGGTGGCAGAATCATGGATGGTTTCTTTTTATACTTCCCTCTATGTTCTGTGGTTTCCAAATTTTCTATTATGCTCATAAGTCAGAAACTATAGGAGAAAATAAAATCAGAAAATAGGCCTAAGGAAAGAAAAAATAAATACTTGCTGATTGACGCACTAAGAGAACACTTTCCAGGGCTGCCTTGCCACTTCACAGCCCCAAAGCCAAGCAAACACCAGACTCAAATAAGGCTGGGTGCAGAGAGCAGGCCCTTTATTTCCTGGGGAAACCTAGGTACTGAGATGCCAGCACCCTCTGTGAGGGTCTGCTGTAGTAATGACCTCAATTTGCTCACATCTCCTTGTATGCATGAGAATTTTGCAGCTCCCTTTCAGGAGGTGGAATCTACTTCTCCTGGAATCAAGGTTTGGCCATATAACTTGCTTTGGTCAATGGAACAATAGAAAACATGACACAAGCCGAGACTTGAAGAGTCTTTGCACATTGGGGCTTGTCCTCTCTTGATGCTGGATACCCTTGTGCTTGCTACCTTGAGAAAAAAACTTGTCGATGAAAGACCACACAGAAAGAGGCCCCAGCCCAATCTGTTAGGTCCCAGACACCTGAGGCAGACCTCTGCAGATCATCCAGCCCCAGTCAAGCTGGTCCAGAACAGCAGATCAATCTAGAGAACCACATAAAGGTGTGTTTTTTTTTAATCTAGAGAATGATGAGAAATGATCAACTGCTGTTGTTCTAAGCCACTAAGTTTTGGGTAGCTGGATAAGCAGCAAAAGCTAACTGACACACCCTCCAATGTGAAAACCACCTGGCCAATAAGATAAATAAAATACTTTTATTATCCTCTAAATTCCATGTCCAACTCAATGATCATTTTCTTCTTTTCTCAAAGATGGCCTCTCAGCGAGTACAGGTGAAAGTCTAAGGAGTCTTGGGCCTTGCAGAGCTCAATAGTCAGCATAATTTCCCTCCTTTGACATTAGTATTACCAAAGGGATATGATGATGGTAGCAGAATATTCTCAGAAGCCTTAGACTGCTTGCTAAAATCTGTTCAAGGTCTTCTTCATTTCATTTTAAACCATATAATATCAGAAGCAAAGTGCTCCATTACCTCTGGCTTTGCTGAACTGAGTGCATGAACTGTGTCTCATTGATCATTTTTGCTCCAGCACCTAATACCTGGCACACAACAGGCACAGTTTGCTAAATAAACAGATGAGTGACTGAATCATGTCTTCCTATAATTAATATCCCACCTACCTCCAGCCTATTTGTCCCCTAACCACTCCCACACCGTTTAAGGACAGAATACTAGGTCACCTTTAGGACTCCATGGAGCATCATCTGAATTCTTCTTTTTCTTGGGTCGAGATTTCAAAGCAGGGTCGTCGTCATCAGATTCCAGGGAAGGGTAAACTATAGTGAGAGGGAAAAGCAAGGTAAACTGAGATCTCATCCAGAAGGGTGAAAACAGAAGGATACCTACAACTCAACTCCTACCACTCCCCCAAAAGCGGACCCTTTACTTAATCCATATTCAACTACAGGAGTCCCTGAAAGAGCCACATACTTTTCATGCCTTCCTACCTTTGCACCCCTCTAGCATCATCTAATTCTGACTCACTCACCCAACATCCATTTAGTGAGTAATTTCATGAGTTAACTTTACTGACCCTGCAAAATTCAGCTCTAGATTCACTCCCTAAAGCTTTCCCTCATTCTCGCAATCTGATTCAGGTGCCTCCTCAACACTTCATAGTATCCTGTGCATACCCTTACTGTAGTTATTTCTTATATAGTGCTTAAGAGATAATTAGTAAATCTGTCGCCCCCAATTTACCAGGAAGACAGGGAAATGTACTGTTTGATTTCAAACAAAGGGAGCCTAACATAATGCAGAGGAGGTGCTCAGAAAGTGCTTTTTGAATTAATGAAAAAAGAATGGTACACACATTATTCACAAAAGGAAACAAAAAGCCTACTTGGCTGAATTAGGAACAAGATTACTGGAACTGAATGTTCTGGATATCAAAACACACATATACAAGCGTCTCATACTATACAAATACACACAAACATCCAGTTTTATCACTTTCTCCTTACAATCCTCATGTAACACCTATAGAATTTAAGGTGAAAGTGGTCTAGAAAGGTCCTACTGATGAGGTCAAACTCTGCTGTTGCGGCTAAACCTAAAAGAGAAGCAAAGTGAGGTTGAAAACTTCCTCCTAATGACCAGCTTCAAATTTCTCTAGAATTTTACTTCATCAGAGAAATTCAGTCTCCCACCTCTTTCTAGAACATAGAGTTGGCCAATCTATAACAATAAAAGTGTAATATGCTAATTAGACCGGACAGCAGAACGACCTTCCAGATGTCCTTCTAGACGAAGCCGCAGCTGCAAGGGCCAAGGCAAGCCGCTGTGGCTGAAAGGGCCAGGCCCCTTGCACAAATTTCGTGCATTGGGCCTCTAGTAGACATATGAAAAGATGCTCAAAGTCACTAATCACCAGAGAGATGCAAATTAAAACAACAATGAGGTTATCACCTCACAGCTGTCAGAATAGCTATCATCAATTAGTCAACAAACAAGTGCTAGAGAGGATGTGGAGAAAAAGGAACCCTAGTGCACCATTGGTGGGAATGCAGACTGGTGCAGCCACTGTGGAAAACAATACGGAGTTTCCTCTAAAAATTAAAAATGGTCCTGGCAGGTTTTGCTCAGTGGATAGAGCGTCAGCCTGTGAACTGAAGGGTTCTGGGTTCGATTCTGATCAAGGGTATGTACCTCGGTTTCAGGCTCGATACCTGGCCCTGGTCAGGCTCATATGGGAGGCAACCAATCGATGTGTGTCTCTCTCACACTGATGTTTCTCTCTCTGTCTCTTCCCCTCCCTTCCACTAGATCTAAAAATCAATGGAAAATATATCCTCGGGTAAGGATTTTTTTTTTAAAAAAAGAAGGCACTCTTACCCTTTGGGACAGCATGAATGGACCTGGAAATTATTATGCTAAGTGAAATAAACCAGTCAGAGAAAGACAAATACCATATGAACTTACTTACATGTGGAATCTAATGAACAAAATAGGTCCTGAGGCATGGATGCATGGAATAGACTGCCAGATCTCAGAGGGAAGGGGGGAAGGGGGCAGGAAGAGATGAACCAAAGAACTTATATGCATAGGCCATGGACACAGACAATAGTGTGGGGAAGGCCTGGGGTGGGAGCCAGGTGGAGGGAGGCAAAGGGGGAGGGAAATGGGGGACATCTGTAATACTCTCAACAATAAAGATTAAAAAATACTCTCAGCAAAATAAGAATAGAAGTGAACTTTCTTAACCTCAGAACCTATAGCTAACACCATAATAGTACAAAGACTGAATGCTTTCCCCTTCGACTGGGAACAAGGCAAGGGTGTTCACTTTCTTACCACGCTGTGTTTGAAATGCTAGCTAGAACAAAAAGGCAAAAAGAAAAAATTACATACAGATTGGAAAGAAAGGAATAAAATTTCCCTACTCGAGCAGAGGCTGGTGGAGGGGACAAAGGGGGGGGGGAATGAGGGACAACTGTAATAGTGTCAATAAAAAAAAAAAATTTGTCCCTACTGGCACATGACATGATAATATATACAAAAGAGAAAAGAATACACCAAAACAACTAGATTGAGTTTACCAAGTTTTCAAGATATAAGGAAAACACACAAAAATCAATCAATCGTACTCGTACGCGCACACACACACTAGCGATAAACAATTGGAAACCAAGGTTTAAAAAAGGTACCATTTCCAATATCACCCAAGAATACAGAGCTTAGGGATAAATCTAACAAAACATGTGCAGGATCTGTATGCTGAAAACTATAAAAAACTGATGCAATAAATGTTTAAACAACTAAATATGGAGGGACATACTTTGTACATAGATTAGAAAACTGAATATACCTAAGGTGACAATTCTCTTGCAGTCATTGTGAAACACAGTTTGGTGGGGTTCCTCGAAGAGTAAAATATAGAATTACCATATGACCTAGGAATTCTATCCTAGGTATATTCCCAAGAAAAATAAAAACATATGTCCACACAGAAAAATGCAAACAATTGTGTTTAGCAGTATTATTAATAGCCAAAAGGTAAAAATAACCCAAATGCCCATCAGCAGATGAGTAAATAATCGAATTGTGGCATATCCATGCAATGGAATACTATTCAGCCATAGAAAGGAACAAAATGCTGACGCATGCCACAACTTAGATTAACCTTGAAAACCTTATTAAAGAAGCCAGACACAAAAGGTCACATATTATGATTACTTTTATATGATATTAGAGGCTCAGTGCACAAAAATTCATGCATGGGTGGGTTCTGGCTGGCCCAGCCCCAATCGGGGCAGATCAGGGCCGGGCCTGTCAGGAGGAGGAGACAGCGGGAGGTTGGCCAGCTGACCCACCCCAATTGGGGCCCAATTAGGGCTGGGCAGGCTGGGGGGAGGGCGGTGGGTCCCCTGGACCCCATTCGGGGGCAGGGCAGCCAGCCCACCGCCCACGGCTGGCCCCACCCCCAGTCAGCCCCCACCACCCTGATTGGCCAGCGAGCCCCGCTCCTGATTGGTTGGGGGGGTGATCGGGGGTGGAGCTGGCTGGGGGTGAGGCCACGGGCCAATCAGGGTGGTGGGGGCTGACTGGGGGTAGGGCCGGCCGTGGGCGATGGGCTGGCTGCCCTGCCCCCGAATGGGGTCCAAAGGACCAATCAGGGGCCAGCGGCCTGGGGGAGGGGCCATGGGTGGTTGGCCGGCCAGCTCTGCCCCTGATCGGAATGGGGGTGCTGATCGGGGGTGGGGCCAGCCTTGGGGAGGGGCTGTAGACAGTGGGCCAGCCGGCCTTGCCCCCAAATGGGGTCTGGGGGACCAATCAAGAGCCAGCAGCCTGGGGGAGGGGCCATGGGTGGTTGGCCTGCCGGCCCTGCCCCTGATTGGGGTGGGGGGGGGGGGGCTGATCTGGGGTGAGGCCCGGTGGGAGGTGGGGTTGCAGGAGGTTGGCTGGCCAGCCATCAGGGTTGGGACCGGCCGGGGGGAGGGGCTGTGGGTTGATCGGGGTAGTGGGGGCCCATCAGGGGCGGGGCCGGCCAGAGGGAGGGGCCTCAGGAGGTTGGCCAGCCGGCTCCACCTCCCAATCTAGCTGATTCACTGGCTGCAGTGGGCGTCATAGCGACCTGTCATTCCGTCGTTACTGCCTTCTGGTCACTGGCTTTTTATATACCATATATAGATATTCATAATAGGTAAATACTTATAGACAGAAAGTAGATTAGTGGTTACTAGGGAATAAAGGGAAAGGAACATGGGGAACAATTACTTAATGAATACAGGGTGTTTTCTGGGATGATGAAAATATCTTGGGCCCTGGCTGGGTAGCTCAGGTGGTTAGAGCACCATCCCAATACGCCAAGGTTATGGGTTTGATCCCCAGTCAAGGCACATACAAGAAGCAACCAATGAATGCATAAATAAATGGAACAACAAATCGATATTTCTCTCTCACTAAAAATCAACCAATCAACCAACCAACCAATCAATCAATCAAAAAGAAAGAGAGAGGGGTAGTAGTTGTACCACACTGTGAATGCACTAAATGCTACTCAATTGTACATTTTAAAATAGTCAATTAGTGGTGAATTTTCTCACAATTACAGATAAAGCCTTCGCAACACATGATCTACAGACAAGTGACAAAAATCATGCAATAGTGCCTCCCATCAGAAAAGAGTAAATGGTGGCTCTGTTTTTTACAAAATTAAGCTCTGGTAGGAGAGAAGGATGGCTGAAAGAGCAGACGAAGAAGTGAAGACACTTCCCCTGTGTTTAAAAAAAGACTGCTGAAAACTAGGCCCTGGATCACATTTTAATTTGATGAAGCTGGTATCTACCTTAAGCAAATGCCCGCAAGAACCTACACCTAGAAGAAAGAAGCCCAAGCCCAGGGTTTAAGGCTTCAAAAGATCCGCTGACTCTGATGCTGGGTGCAAATTCCAATGGGCACTAACTGAGCAAGGATTAGTATTAGGAACATCATGATCTGGGTCAGTGTTTTGGCTTCAAAGCCAAAGAGATTTTGAGGGGTGTGCCCCTTAACCCTCTTTTTCTTGCAAGCTCTATTATTTTACAAATTTTCAGAATGTGAAGTTTTTCAGGAAACAGAGAGGGGTAGTGGCTGCATACATCCCATTGTAGCAGAAAAGTCTCTGATGAAAGATGTCAGTCTCCATAATTAATCCACAAGTACTACGAAATCCTAATAAAAAATCCTAATGGGATTTTTCATAAAATTCGAAAAGCTGATTCTAAAATCCATCTGGAATTTTTTTAAAAAGCTCAATAATGGCCTAGAAATTCTGGAAAAATAAGAACAAGTAGGTTGGCATCTCCTTGTTAAACTGCCTTTCTAGTGTTGCTGGGCAAAGCAGGAGCAGGGAGGGTATGGGAAAGCAGAGGCTGACTGAGCTGTTTGTTCTGAGGGGACTAGTAAGACCAGCTCTGGATGTCTTGGCTGTAGGTGGATGTAACTATCTGCGGAAAGTAGAATGGGTGGCCAAGGAACCTGGCACGCCCCCAAGACCAATCACAGCTCAGAACAGAGATGATGGGCTTGATGAGCTTCTGTGGTCTCCTCAGGTCCAAAGCAAGTTCTGCAGAAGGGATTTGCCTTAAAAGACACAAGACCTATAGTAACTAATCTATGTGTTATTGCCACAGGAACAAACAAAATGATTTTATGGAATAGAATAATAATAATATCTAATACTTACACAGCACTTACCACGTGCTAGGCAATGTTCTAAGTGCTTTATGTATATTAATTCATTTTAACCCCACAACAACCTATATGAGGTAGGTACAGTGAGGCTAACTAGCTTGCTGAAGGTCACATAGCTATTAAGGGACAGAACTTGGAATAAAGAGTAGAAAAAAATATTTAGATTTACATGGGAATTCAGTTTATGACAAAGTGGAACTTCAAATCAGGGGGATAATGATGAACTAGTCAATAAATGGTGTTGGGGCAAATGACTACCCATATGGAAAAAAAAATAAGTTACATTCTTACCTCCCACAATTCACAAAACTTGATTCCAGAAAAAAAGGCTAAAATTTTAACTTCTATACAAGTTTTAGGTGAAAATATAAGAAAACCTTACACAAGCCATAATATACCAAAAAAAATGGTAAAGATGACTGTGTAAAAACTGAAATCTTCTATATGCTAAAAGATACCATAAATAAATTAAATACAAGCAACAGACGAAAAGAAAATATTTTTCAACACTTCAAGAATATATTAAAACACTCCAACAAATGTAGAATAAAGAACTCACAAATCAATAAGAAAAACAAACATCCTAATAGAAAAATGGATAAATGACTGAATAGATAATTCACAGAAAAGAAATAAAGAAGAGCCAATAAACATAAAACAAACTGAGACACCATTTTTTGCCCTCTGGCAAAAATAAAAAAGGGTAGTAACATCCACTACTGGTAAGGCTGTGGAGAGACAGGTTTTGCTCATAAACTACTCACATACTGGCCATTTTGGAGGGGGATTTGGCACTCTTAACATTTATTTTGTACATACCCTTTAACCCAGCATGTCTAGCCACCCTAGAGAAATGTTAGCTGGCACATGGGCTCTAAAGGTTATTTATACAAATTTTCATTGAAGCATTGTTAGAAATAGGAAAATATTAGAAACAACCTGAATGTTAATCAGTAGGAAATGGCTAAACAAATTACGGTACAGCTATGCTATCAGACTACTATGCAGGAGGTATATCTCAATATTACTGATGAAGTAGATCTCTAGGAACTGATACTGAAAGATATCCAAGCAAGCTTTAGAACCATAGACACTAAACAGCACTACACCTTTATCTATTTATAGCTACATGCAGGTATAAACACAAGAAAATGAAAGATGTAAATCACACTGATAACAAAGGTCACCTGCCTCAGATAACCTGAGGCGGATGAGTGTTAGTCAAAAGTAACTTTTACTTTCTGTCTTGTTCTAATTTGGGTCAATAGCACTAATTTAAAAAAATAGCATTAAAACAAAAGCCTACAGTAATGTCAGCTATACTATACAATTTAAAAAATGTATTAAAACAAAAGCCTACATTAATGTCAGCTATACTATACAAAAAAAGTGCTTTATACACTGAAGTACTCAATAAATCTTAGCTTATAAAAATGAGTCATCTCATGAGTCATGTAAAAAGCCCACCAAAAGGTTATTATATATACTTTTTCTAGGGATGAACGGAATGACATAGAACACACAAAAAATACAGGTGATGGAAGTGAAATAGGCAAGAGGGGAAAAAAGTCACCAGCAGGGAAGGTTGGACTAAAAGTGAATGACAACTCATTATAACAGCTATCAATTTCTGAGGACCACCCATGAGCAAGACAGTATGTCAGGTGCTCTGTACAAGTATCATCTCTAATTCTTAAATCAACCTGTGAGATAGCCCCATTTTACAGATTAAGAAAATATGGCTTGGCTATCCTGGACTGAGATTGGGATTGAGACTGGGGGGTGGGGGGGGGGATCCTTCTGGCCTACACTCAAGTGCTCAGCTTACTATACTCTGCATCCTTGAAGCATGCTCCCAAGCTGTCCTGTTCATCCAGACTGGCGTTCTCCTCCTCCTCCTCGCTCTCGGTTCTCCAGTATGCTGGCCGCTTGATGGGCCGCTTTCCTGGGGTGCGCTGGGAAGCAGGACTGCTCGACACTGTACCCAACCCACTGCTGGAGCTCGTACTGCTTCGGTCCTGCCCCCCGGTCCACCAGGCCTGCAGGCTGGAGGTAGCTGGGGAGGACGATGAGGACTGCAGGTTGGCCATGCACAGCATGCCCTGGATGGCCTCCTGAGTGCTAGGAGAGGCAGGGGCCTCGCTGCAAGGGACAGAGGAGAAATGTTTAGGTAGTTTCTTTAGTTATCAATGGAAATTAGTCATCAGAATAGTCAGGGAGGAGGGCCAACAGCTGAGGGGTCAGGGTGAGAGGAGGAAGAGAATCATCCCAGGTGAAAAACCAGAAATCAATAAAGGATCCAGATAGTATCACAGACTGTTTTCATGAAAAGGCCAGTCCTTCTTGCTTCAAGTCTCTCCACAGACAGCACGCAAGATGGCAAAAAGAGGGGCGCATCTCCCTCCATGTTCATCCATGCTGCATTCTTTCTTTTTTTGTTTTTTAAAAGATCCAGATCTCCTTCCTTGTCTCTTCCAGCCCCTCTTCCAACTTCCCAAAACTGATTCCCCTTGATGTCTATATAGTCAGTCAGTCTCTCTCTCTCTCTCTCTCTCTCTCTCTCTCTCTCTCTCTCTCTCTCTCTCTCTCTCAGACCTTAAGTTTCTTAGGGCAGACTTCATGTCTACTTTATTCTTTCAGTCCAAATGCCCTGGCTAATTCTTTGTCCCTTTAAATAACAGCTTGATAAATGTTTGCTGACTGGTAGCCTCAGCCCTTTGAGTGGGAGGTGAGGGTATGTTGTTTGATTGCCTTGGAAAGGGGAGATCAAAGCCAGTACTCACGTGAGGGCAGCATAGTCAGGTCCCCCCACCTGCCTGCTGGCCTTGAGCAGATCAAGAATTCCACCAGCTCCACTCCCATTCCCAAGCTTGCCTTCAACCCCTTCTACCATGTCCTCATCTGTTGTATAGTCCTCCTGTTGGGAAAAAAGGATATTATCTTAGCTGCCCAGGGTTGGTCAGATAAGTGCCCAATGACAGTCTCACTCCTGAAACTAATATCTTCTGAGCACCAAGTATAAACTAGTATCAACAGAATATTCATTCTTTCATCTTCATTCCCACAGCATCTTTGTAAGGTAGGTAGTATAACTCCCATTTTACAGATAGTGAAACTAAGGCTCAGTGAAGTTAAATAGTTTGTGCAAGATCACAATCAGATATTCCAAATCAGATGTTCTTTCTGCTACCTCACACTGCTTTTATTCTACTCTGTATTAAAGACTTTAAAATATTTTAACTAAATTATAATCTTCCATTTATATGCTCAGCAGCACTTAGTACACAATCTTTCACTTAACAAATACCATAGTCATTGAATACACAGGATATCTTCCTCCTCCCCAAGTAGAATGACAATATCTGCCTTCTGTCTCTATAACCAGAATGAGCAGAAGACTAAACACAGGGCAGGTTCCTACCTCAATATCAAACTCAACTTCTCCTGGTTCTCGAACTCGGTTGGGGTCAGAGCAAGGCTTCGCACGGGGCAGCTTTCGGGGAAATTCTAGAAAACAAAGGTATGCACTTATCACAAAGCTAAGATTAACATCTAAGCCAAACACCCAGGGGAAAGAAAATGAGACTATAATATTCCTAAAAGTAATGACCACAGACGACTGATTTAGAAAGGTTAGGAATTAGCTTACAAATAAATCTCTAGAGCAAGGTTACATGGAGGCCTATAGAGCTGGTAAATCAGAATGTCAACAAGCTCAGGACTAATGTCTGGAGTCTATCAAGGGCACAAAAAATTCTTAATAGCCCAAGAAGCAGGAAAGAGAAAGAACAGGTACACACTTGGTCTTATTATCAGAGTCGTCTTATCCTTTCCCAATCTCTCATCAATCTGCAGTTCATCATCTGAATCCAAGTCAAATTCATCATCCATCACGTGTTCTGCCATTAGCCTAGCTTTGTCTGCCTTCCTTGCGATCTTGGCTCGCCGAGACTTGGATAAGCTCTTTACCCTCTTGGTACTAGAGGAAAACAGAACATAAAATCAGTCACACTCAATATTGTTATGGTGGCAATTCTCTCCAAATTGATCCTATAGATTCAATGCAATTCCTATCAAAATACAGCTAGATTTTTTGAAGAAATTAGTAAACTAATACTAAAATGTATACAAGCATACAAAGGTCTCAACTGGCCAAAACAATTTGGAAAAAGAACAAAGTTGGAGGACTTATACTACTCAATTTCAAAATTTACTATAAAGCTACAATAATCCAGGTAGTATGATACTGACATAAGGACAGACATATGTCATTGGAACTGTACTGCAAGTCTAGAATTAAACTCTTGAGTTTATGGTCAATTGATTTCTGATAAAGGTCCCAAGGCAATTCAGTTGGGAATGGATCGTCTTTTCAACAAAGGTGCTGAACAAACTGGCTATCACATGCAAAGAAATGTAGATTCGTACCTTACATCATACTCAAAAATTAACTCAAAGTGGATCATAGGTCTAAATGTAAAATCTAAAACTATAAAACTTCTAGAAGAAAACAGAAAATATCTTTGTGACCTGGGATTAGGTAGAATTCAAAATGTTTGCGCTTCAAAAGACACTATTAAGAAAATGAAAAGACAAACCACAGACTGGGAAGAAATACTTGCACATCACTTATCTGGGAAAGTATTTGTATCCAGAATATTTAAATAACTCTTAGAACTCTATAATAAGACACAGAAACCAATTAAAATGAGCAAAAGATATGAATAAACCTTAGTCATTGAATGCACAGGATATCTTTTTTCTAAAGATGATATACAAATGGCCAATAATCACACAAAAAGATGCTCAACATTGTTAAGTCTTAAAGGAAATGAAAATTAAGCCACAATGAGATACCACTTTATATCCATCAGAATGGCTATAATTAAAAAGAGAGAGAATAACAAGTGTTAATCAGTATATGGAGTAACTTGTAATTGCTGGTGGGAATATAAAATGGTACATTTTGGAATAAAGTTTGGCAGTTTCTTAAAAAGTTAAAAATAGAGTTACCACATGAACCAAAACTTTACTCCTAAGTAAGAAACAAAAAAAATATGGCCACATAAATATTTGTATGCAAAATGCTCATAGCACCATTATTCATAACCCAAAGTGGAATCAATCCAATGACCACCAACTAGTGAGCAAATAAACAAAATGTGATATATCTATACAATGGAATACTATTCAGCAATAAAAAGGAACCAGTTAATAATACATACTACATCATGGATGAACCTAAAAAACATTATGCTAAGTGAAAGAAGCCAGACACAAAAACACACATATTGTGTGACTCCGTTTATAGGATGTGTCTGGAAAAGGCAAATCTATACAGACAGAAAGTGGATTAGTGGTTGCTGGGTCTGGAGGGAGGGAACCAGGGCTGACTATAAGTGGGTATATAAGGGATCTTTTTGGGGATAGAAATATTCTAAAATTGGATGGTAGTGATGGTTGCATATTCTTTAAATTTATTAAAAATCATTTAATAGTACACTTAAAACAGGTTAACTATATGGTAACTAAATTATACCTCAAAAAAAATCTGTTAAAATATATAGTTAACACGTTAAGCGCCCAGCCTGTTTTGTCTTCCAGACGGAAAAGTATAGTGTCAGTCACCAGTGACTGACTGGGCACTTAATGTGTTAAAAAAACACACAACACTCAAAAGTAGCTTAAATAATCCTATTATACATGGTAAACAAAATTAACCAGTACAAACTGCTAAAATAAATCTTATTATTAAAAAGAAACACATTTTTGGTAAATTAGTATACTTGACAGCGAATAGTCATTTGGTGAACTAGCTTTCAGTTAAATGGCTCTCAGTAAATTGGCCTGTTTTCTACCACATAGAGTTGTTGGGAGAATTAAATAAGGTAATGCAGAGACTGACACATGGTGAGTGCCCAATGTAGCTAATGAAGTACTTGGGGCCTCAGTTTCCACATTAGTAAAATAGGGATAACAACCCTGGTCTTCAGGGTTGTTGTGAGGACCAAATAAAATAATGTATGTAAATAGCTAAGATAGAAGTTGATACAGAGTGGGTGCTCTGTAAAGGGTAGCTATTTATACCCAGATCTTTTATTAACATCTAATTATGAAAAATGTCAAATATATTCAAAAAATATAAAAGTATAACAAATTCCCATGTACCTATCACCCAGTTAAGTTCCAGCAATTATCAATCTTGTTTCACGGCCAATCTTGTTTCATTTACACCTCAGCCTCCGCAAAACACTGCCTGGATTATTTGGAGAAAAGCCCAGACATAATATCATCTGGTCTCCAAATATTTCTATACTTTGACTCTGTAGGTAACTTAACAGCTGCTTCTGGCAGCTTCAGGAGGTGATAGAAGTAGGGAAGGGGAAAATGTCTCATCATGTCCTCAATAGCCATTACAGGCTGGACCCTTAGGACTCTCGATTTTCTCTTCCCCAGAGACCAACCATTGGTTCTGGACAAAGGCAATCTCAACAGTCTCTCGAATCTTATTCTTTAGTAACTAGGTTCTCAAATCCCAAGGACAACTCTGCTGCTTTCAGAATGTGCCCTACTCTCACACTCTTTTCCCTTATTTCTCACCAGGTGGACCTACTACACCCACCCTTGGTATCTGAAGACAACCTTTTCCTACAAAAAGGCTATTAAGGTATCCTTGTCACTTGTGTTCCCACAATGTACATACTCTGTATTTGGCTCTTGACTGCTCCTGTCTGGTGTTCTGAGTGCCCAGATGATAACTCTTACTATCTTCCTCTGCCTGCCCACGTGTTTCAGAATTTCTGATGACCTACTCAGCTTCTGTTCATACCCATGCCATTATCACCACCATCATCACCTTTCACTTCAACTTCATCATTATATTTGTAAGAACTACCATTAATTAAGCATTTACTATGTGGCAGGCCCTTTGATGAGCACTTTACATATACTATCTCATTTAGTCCTCCAACAACCCTAAGTTTTAACTATAGGATAGATATAATAAGGACACTGAGGCAGACAGGTTAGTTAACTTGCCATGGTCACACACGAACACATGTCAGAGCTGAGATTCAAAGTCAGGATGGTCTGATTCCCAAGTCCATGCTTTTTGTTGTGAACAGCTTTTATTTTATTCTTTGGGAAAATGTTCTGTTAACAATTATTTTAAGAAAAGTAAGACATGCTCATTGTACAAAATTAAAATGCTATTGAAGTAAAACTTTCCTCTCCTGTCTCTCCTACTTACCAGAAGTAACTACTGTTACAAGTTTGGTTGACAAGTATAAAATAATAAATATATTTATTTGCGTGAATGTGAATAAATATCTCTGGAAGGAAATCATTGACATTGATTGTCCATGGGGGGGAGGACTGGGGAACAGAGAGGAGTGAGAGCAAAATTGTTCACTATGTATTCTTTCACGCTTTCTGAATTTTAAACTGTATAAATTAAAACTGAAACCTCTTCCAAAAAGTTAAATTAAAAATAAAGAAATATATGATCATGTCAACTAATGTCACCCCAATAAATTTAATTTAAAAAATAAAAAGGGAAAGTCTGTATACTGCTTTTCTACACACATGCATTTTTTAAATTAAAATGGAACTATTCCTATATATTATTTTATAAACTGATTTTTTCACTTAAGGATTTAACCTTGGACACTTCTCCATGTCAATAAATATTAAACTCGTTCCTTTTTAACAGCCGCATGGTATTCTATTCTACAGATGTACCATAATTTATCCAACCCTAATTGATGAACATGTTTCCAATTACTATTATAAACAATGATGTGAGCATTTCTCTGTATACACCTGTGCAAATATTTCTGCAAAATAAATTCCTAAAAGTTGAATCGCAAAAGGTATATACAAAACTAATGCTCTTAACCAGTATGCTATATTACCTCTTATACCTGCCAGCAGTTCTGAGCCACTGACTGGCTGGAATTCCTAGAACTTACACAAGATTTTTCTCAGGGCTGCCAATTAGATTCTAGACCTCTCCCCTCCCTACCCGTAAACACAATCATGGTTCTCTGAACGAAGTAATGATATCTGATAATATCTAGGTATTTCTCCAGATGCAGTCCCTCCCCAACCCCATGTTACAGTCCCAGATCCCAATTCCATGCCCTGTGTTAGTGGCATGCTGCCACCAACAGTCCCAGTATCTGTGTTTATTCTTTCCACCTCACCTGCCATTAGACATCAATAAGGCCAGCGGACCCTCATTCCCATCAACGTCCAAGTCTGGCGAGTCATCATCTGAGTCATTCAAGCAGGTACCAGTGATGTTGAACTGCAGAAGAGGAGGCTCAGTTGTCACCTGTCTGGGTCTCCCATGTGAATCAGGATGGCCAGTTCCCTCCAGTTTCACTGGTTTAGTTCACTGTCAAAACCACCTGAACGAAGGCCTTCTACTCCACTGTCCCACTCCCCACTTCGCACCCCAAATGATCACAGGAGTAGGAGGTTGAGAATGGCTGGCTCAGGGGGAACCCTATCAATCTTATAAAGCATGTTCCCTAAAAAGAGGGGGAAACACCTTCACATACCCATAGAAGGCACCACAATCTTGAAGCAAGGCGGCGCCCTGGATGAGAGCTTTTCTCAAGGACCTGTTTAAGACTCCAACCTGACACTCACAGAGAATGTTCTCAAATGTCATTCTCATCCAAGCATTTCAAGATTCAGCTTGTGTCATGTTTTCTGAGAAGAGCTCCTGACCATTGCCCCTACCCAGATAGAATCATCACCCTCTGAGTCCTAGGGTCCCACACACACCCGACTGTGTTATCTACAACACTTCATTGCACTCATTTTTTTTTATGCCTATCTTTCTCACTAGCCTGTCAGCCTCTTGAAGGTTACATCTATAGCACCTATCACAGTGCCCAGCATAGACAAGGTCTCAATAAATGCCTATTAAAGTAGTGGGACTGGTAGCCAAACACCAGGGGCCCTAAGGGACGTGGGAAAACAGGATAGCCTGTCCTTTTGATGCTCTGCTCTTCCAAGGGACACAAAAGGGTTGGGCTGAACCCATGGGCCAGCACCCACCTTTGCTTTCTGGGAAGAGCCTGTCTTCAGTGCCTGATGATTGTATATGTCCATGAGATTATAGCTCAATTGGCCAGCAGGCCCCAAGGCTGAGCTCTCCTTGCCCTTTCGCTCAGCCTTCTTGAAGAGTTCCTTGGGCTTCAGGCCTTTCTTCTTTGAACCAGTTTTGGAGGGCAGTGACAGCCTGGATATGGCTATTGAAGTGGGATGGATTGGCCTGGTTAAGGGAGTGGAGCCGGCTGGGAAGATCCTCTGCATCCCAAAGATATTGCTCGTATTCCCAACCTTCTGTTGGAAGATATCCTACAAGAGTGTTAGTACACAAGGGGGTTAGAGCTTACTCAAGGGTTCTCTCTGCTAAGAGCAGAGGTCCATTCATGGCACTGGAGGCACGGCTATGGAAGTGGTTTACAGATGCTCCACATATGCACACCTTAGTTTTAGCACAATAAGTCATCAAGAGTTACTGGGTGGCATTTCTTTACCCAGCCACTGACGAATATAGAGAAGATGAGCAGAGGAGAAACCCAGCATTATTGTCAAAACTGGAGAGAAGTGGGTAGGGGCTGGGAGGAGGGGGGCAGAGGTGGTGGAAATGGGATATATCTGTAATACTATCAAAAATAAAAATATATTTAAAAACTGGAGAGAAAAGTCTCCAAGAGCAGCTGATATGAGACAAAATAATTGAGTAAACTGGTGGTTCCAACTCTAAGGACTGCAGGATTTGAGAGAAATAGAGAGGTTCTCATCTGAATTCTGCTACTAGATACCTCTGTGGCCTCAGATAAGTAATCTGACCACTCGGGGCTCTGTTTACTCAGCTGTAAAATTAAATAATTAGACTAGATAGGTGGTTTGCAAAGATGTCCTGTGGCTCCTTTCAGCTTATTGGGAGGAGCCCTGAGGATTGGAGGGAGATAGAAGGCAAACAAGAGGATCTAGTGGAGCTCTAAGCCTCTCACCTTCATCTTATTCACAGTAGCTGTGCTTTGACTGATTGTATATATTAGACTTCCAAGTAAAATCTTATTTAAAATATTTGAAAGCCAATGGATCAGATATGATCCATCACTAAGTCCTCTTCCAAGAACTCCAAAGTTCTGTGTATACAAACTTGATTTAAGTGGGAAGAGCTGGGAGAAGGGTAGGCCTTTTAATTAAACCTGAAGGATTTTGACAAACGGGAGTGAAGGAAAATGAGGTAGGAGGTGGACCATGTAAGCTGTGCTCTAGGCAGTGAAACATGCTGTAAGCGGTGAGGCTAGAAGCCCAACTTCCCAGTAGCTCACTCTGACTACCCTTCAGCATGGATTTAGTGCTAAATGGAACTTTACAGCTTCTGAGCTGAAGGAAAATTTAAACTTCCGCAAGTCCCATTCTCCTCTGGTGCCTCTGCTACTTCACCAGCCCACACTGAGTTCTCTCTTTGCTGCGAAGTCTACTAATAACAATGGCTCACATTTATTGAGTACTTACTCTGCCAGGCACTGTGCGAGGGGCTCTACATACATTAGCTCTTAATTCTAACAAAACTCTGAAAAGGTGGAGTTATCTCCACTTTACAGATAAGGATACTGAGGCTCTGAAAGGCTTGCAAGTGACAGAGCAGGAACCAGAACCCAAGTTTCTCTGAGTCTCTTACCACTACACCTTACTGCCTCGTGGTATATGCCACCTGTTGAAACATGGCTTTGTAATCATCTTCAACCCGGGAGAACTGTCATTTTGTAGAATGCAGAGACTGAATCAAAATATTAATAACAACAATAACTACTGTTATGACTTCCACCACCCAATATCACCATGACCCACCATCAGAATTTACTGAGAACCAACTGTGTGCCAAACACTATAATGCTCAACCTATATGACCTTATTTAATCCTTTTAACAACCCCTGAGTAGGTGTAATTATACTCACTTTAGAGATGAGGAAACGAGGCTTAGACAGGTTAACTTTGCCGGGTCCCCTACTAGACTGTGAGTTCTGTGTGGGTAGGCATTGTATTATGTATCTTAAGCACCTAACCCAATGTGTAGCACACTTAAAGCACATGATGTTTGAATTAATAAATGAATGAAGAGTCCTTGGTTGGGCCTTCCCAACCCTTCCTCTAAGCCATTATGCCAAGTGCAGAGGCCTGACCTGCCACTTGAACCTCAAGCCCTTCCCAAACACCTCCCCTGCTCCCATGCTTCTTACTTCCACCAGGCGGATCTCCCTAGCCAGATCTTTAATGAGCTGTACAGTCCGTACTGTGTCCGGGATCTCATCCTCGTGTTCTGGAAGAGCCTGTCAAACAAAAAGCATGAGGACAGACCCACACGTAAATGAACAAGTGATTTTTGACAAAGGTTCCAAGGTAATTCAAGAGAAAGGGTGGTAACACATGGTACTAGACCGATTAGATATCCATATGCCCCAAAAGAACCTTAACCCATATCCGGCACCATACACAAAGACACACGTACAAACTCAAAATGGATCACAGGCCTAAATGTAACATCTAAAACTATAAACCATTTAGAAGAAAGCAGAGGAGAAAATCTTTATGTCCTTGGGTAAGGCAAAGATTTGTTAGGACACAAAAAGCATGAACCATAAAAGAAAAAACTGATAAACTGGACTTAATAAAAAAAGAAAAACATCTCTGGGAAAAACACTGTTAAGACAAACCATAGGCTCAGAGAAAATATTTACAACACATATATCTGAGAAAGGACAGTGTCTAGATGTGTGAGGAACTCAGATGAAGGCTTGGGCCACACCCCTCAAAAAGTCAAGGACCTCAGGGAGATCCCTGGGAACATTCCTTCCTCCCCACTTGTGAGGACAGAACTCAGTGCTCAGTAGTTACTGGCCCACAGCTAGCTCAATAGCAACCCAGGCTGAGAGCTGTTGGTTGTCTCTCTTAATTCCTTTGCAATCTTTTTGAGTCCTCGAGATATACATGTTTATGTAGCCAGATCTGTCAAGCTTTTCCTTTGTGATTTCTTCCATCAGTTTTCACTTCACTTCAGTATCCAGAGGATTGATAAAAATTCCTCAGCATTTACTTCTTGTTTCCCATGCTTTGATTATTTTTTCCTTTAACTCTTTTAATCCATCTGGAATTTATTTTGATGGCTAGGCAGGGGTTGATGCCTAAAACCCATGTGACCAGCTGGATAACCTTAACAGCTTCCTCTTCCCACCCAGCCCTGGGGCTCTGGAAATGTGGGGAGCAAGTGCTTCTCACGGAAGTCAGTCTTCTGCACTTCACAAAAGACTTCTTCCATAAGCATGGCTCCTCAGATCTCTGTCCTACTCTCCCTTTGGCTACACTATTTGGGGCCATCCCTTGGTCCCTGGGGCAATGCTGGCCCAAGGCATGAGTGCTTAGAACCCACCCACTTCCCTCCCTTTTGGTGTTTCTGGGACAGTCACGCTAAAGTTCACTAAATGGGGGAAGGAGGGTCAGAGATGAAACTCAAGGTAGCCACACCTGAATGATGTAAAGAAACAGAATTGCAGGCTAAGGCCCAGGCCTTGTAGATGTGAGCAAGAGAGGGCACAAAACATGAAGTCCGAGGATATCTGAGGGGAAGTTCGGCAACAGGAAATGGGGAGATCTCCTTAGGCCACTGTATGCAGGAAAAGAAGTCTATAAAAATATCAGAAGCACCCTAGCTGTTTTGGCTCAGTGGATACAGCATCGGCCTACAGACTGAAGGGTCCCGGGTTTGAATCCAGTCAAGGGCATGTACCAAACCCGGTTGGGGTGCGTGCAGAGGGAACCAATACATTTGTCTCTCTCACATTAATGCTTCTCTCTGTCTCTCCCCCTCTCTTCCACTCCTTCTAAAAATCAATGAAAAAATATCCTTGGATGAGGATTAACAAATATATATACACACACACACACTAGAGGCCCGGTGCACAACTTCATGCATGGGTGGGATCTGGCCGCTGGCCCCAATCAGGGCCAATTGGGCTGGGCTGGCTGGGGGAGGGGCCGCAGGTGGTTGGCCAGCTGGCCCCGACCCCCTGGTCAAACTCCCGGTTGAGGGGACAATTTGCATATTAGCCTATATTATATAGGATTTGTGTGTATGTATACATATATATGTGCATGTATATATATATATATATATATATATATATATATATATCTCAAAAGCATAAAAAATATTGATATGTCTTCTATTTTTGCATTTCTTAAAATTGCTTTTCTAAAAATTCAATATTTTGAGTAGATAATCCATTCACAAAATTTAAAAAAATCAAACAATATAAAAAGATATATACTGAAAAACCTCATCAGCCCCACTAAGCCATCAGCTCCCTTAGGCCACCCCCATATGCCACTTTTATTAGTTTTTTCTGCATCCCTCCAGATTGTGTCTTAAGGCAAACATTAAGCACATACAAATATAATTATTGTTTTCCCCCTTTTTACACATAAGGTAACACACTATACATACAGTTCTACGCCTTTACTTTACAAAGTCTAGAGATCTTTCCAAATCAGTACATAGAGAACTTACTGAATCTCTTCTATAGCTATTTAATATTCAACTGGATATATGGATATTGATATATTTCTAAAAAGCCATTTTGGCAGTATGCATCAAGAGTCATACATTTTTTTCCATGTACTTTGATCAAGTAATTGCTCTTCAAGGAATCTTTCCTGAAGAAACTTCAATCAAGAGATCAGGGACAGCCCAGCCGTTGTGGTTCAGTGGTTGAACATCAACCCATGAACCAGGATTCCAGGTCAGGGCACGTGCCTGGGTTTTGGGCTCGATCCCCAGTAGGGGGCGTGCAAGAAATAACCGATGGATGTTCATGTTTCTCTCTCATCATTGATGTTTCTATGTCCCTCTCCCATCCTCTCTCTGAAATCAATAAAAGCATTTTTTAAAAAGAGATGAGGGACAAAAACTAATACAAACAGATATTCACTGCATGATTTTCTACAACTGCCCCCCAAATACATGGATAAATAAAAAGAAAGGAACAGCCCTGGCCAGTTTGGCTCAGTGGATAGAGCGTCGGCCTGCGGACTGAAGGGTCCCGGGTTCGATTCCGGTCAAGGGCATGTATCTTGGTTGCAGGCACATCCCCAGTAGGGGGTGTGCAGGAGGCAGCTAATCGATGTTTCTCTCTCATCTATGTTTCTAACTCTCTATCCCTCTCCCTTCCTCGCTGTAAAAAATCAATAAAATGTATTTTTTTAAAAAGGAACAATGCACAAGTGGTTAGGTAAGGATGATACATCCTTGCAAAAGAATATCATGTAACTATTAAATGTTTACGGAGAACTTCGGTGACACAGGAAAATTAAGATAAGCCAATCAATTCAGATATAAAATTGTATGTACAGGGTGACAGCAATTATGTTTTTTAAATGCATATAAGAAAGGTCAGAAGAAAATACAGTGGAACCTAGTTTCTTGAACTTAATTCGTTCCAGAAGGCTGTTCGAGAAGCGATTTGTTCAAAAACTGCATCATTTTCCCCCCATTAAAAATGTAAATTGAATTAATACATTTCAGACCCCCAAATGATTCTGTTTCAACCTTTCTTATATATAGTAGATGTCTAATGTACTGTTTAATTTATAAATAAACATTTCTTTTCTTAACTTTATAGAACGACTTCCTACTAGCCTTAAAGGAATTTTTCATATATCACTGCCTCAGAAGTTTTATCACTGGCTAACTGCTTTTCCTTTATCCAATCAACAACAGTTTTCTACCTATTCAATTGCCTGTGGTTGCTGTTTTGTGAGCACTTTCACACCCTTAGCAACATCAGCACTTTTGATGGCCTCTTTGTGTTTTAAAATTGTGCTAATCCAGCAACAAAAGCATTCTCTCCTTTGCTTGTTGCCTTCCAGACACTTTTTGTCACATTGAGGCAACAGCATGAAAGGGTTGTCAGGTCACTGAAGTTTTGGTCAACAAGGGAGACTTTTTTCTGTGAACAACTTGCTTGTCAAGAACTGAATTATTCTAGATGGGAGATGTTTGAGAAATGAGGTTTGACTGTATACCCAAATGCTAATGTTAATTCCCTCTGAGTATTAAAATTACAGGTGGTATTTTTCTTCTTTATACTCTTTTGTATTTTTTTAATTCTCTAGAGTATGCATGCATTACTTTTTTTTTTAATCAGAAAGAAAAGTTTGAAAACATAATTCAAACAGTCCTAGCCCAGTCCTCTACTCTAACGCCACGAGCCCACAAGCCTCCCTGGTCTCTTCTGCTGCCCACAAAGAATCTACCCAAAGCCAATCCCCATGAAGGGCAGAATTCTAGAGGAGGTAGAGAAATAAACGTATTTACTTCTTTCCTTGTCCAGGCTCTAAAGGCCAAGTTCAGAGCTTTGCCACCATGGATCAGGTAGGAGGCAGGGTGTCTTCTGTTCTCTCGCAAACCTAAAGGGTGAAAGAGGAAGGTAGAGGGTGAGCAAAGCCATGCAGGGAAGTGAAGGGCTTCTTATTTTTTTTTTCAGGCAACCAGAGAAAATGCTCGAGGTTCTAAACATAACTCCAGATCTCAGTTGTTATAATAGTGCTCATTTAATGAGTACCTACTATGTGCCAGGCATCTGACTTCTACATTCTCATTTAATCTTTATACCCAACCCTGTAAACCAAGTATCACTATCTTCATTTTGTAGTTCAGGAAACTGAGGCTCAGAGAGGCAAAGAGATTTAACCAAGGGCACACACCTAGTAAATTGCCAAAGCCAAGACTGAAACCATGTCTGTCTGAATCTGAGGCCTGTGCTTCTCTCACGACACTACTCTCCCTCTTGGGTTCCAAAATATAACACTCAGGACGACTATTATTGGCCCCCCCCTCTACACAGATCTGAAGGGCCATTTAATGCCCTTGTTCTGAGTTACTCCAGGAGGAGGTTATGACAAAGCCAGATTTAGTTAGGCACAATAAAGAATTTTCCACTAAACTGAGCTTTTCAGAACAAGTAATAAGCAGTTAGTCATTTACCCTCTGAACACTTATGTGACAGTCTATCTAGGTGGCAGAATAAGGGCTTGAGGTATTGGGTAGGAGACTACTCATTGGTCTCTGAGGTTCTTTATAACTCTGAGTTACTGATTCCTCCTGGCAAAGTCATCTTGAAGAATCTCAGGTCTAATCAAGGGAACTAGTTGATTTTAGAGCAGAGTGGGCAAGAAGACACCCAGCAGGTTAGCTTCCACCTGGGCTGAGACCCGGAACCAACACAATAATACCAGGAAGGTCAGGACTGAGCCTTGTCCCCATGGGAAGTAGAATTTCTCAGGAAACTCTGAGACTATCTAGACTGAGTTTCTTATTTTAATTGGTAGGAAATAGGAATAATTTCACTGTTACCCAATTTTCTCAGCCACCTTTGCTAAATAAAAATGTTTAAATCCATGCTCTCCCCAACATTATGCTTAGTAAAAAAGCCAATCACAAAAGATCACATACTGTATGACTCCAGTTTTATAACATTCTTGAAATGCAAAATTATAGAGATGGAAAACAGAACAATGATTTCCAGAAGTTATGGTTAGTGCAGGGAAGAGAGTGGGTGAGACTACACATGGGTAACACCAGGGAGATCTCTGTGGTGACGGAATAGTACTGTACCTCAATTGAGGTGATAGTTACACGCATACAGGCACACACACATGCTCAGGAGATTAAGATAAAAGGGACAGTTGGCAAAGGGCTTCATACCTCGAAAGATGTCCAGGATATGCTTTCCCACATACCAACAGATGGTCTCAAAGTTGGGGAACTTGAAGAGGTCTGCAGTGCTCAGCCGCTTTTCAATTTCATAGGCTCTGGGGAAAACAGGCACAACAGTGATAAGGATCCTGTTTACTGAGCATCTACTATGTATCAGCTACTGTTCTGGATGCTTTATATCAGAACATATATACGGCCCATGGGCCTGGGTGGGGAATGTCAGGCCCACGGGCCATATAAGGCCCATAAAATCATTTGGTCTGGCCCTGCGAAGGCAATTAAGGGTGAGTTAATTAAATGTTTGACCAAATATGTTAATTTAAAAATTTTTTTAAGTATATTTTTATTGACTTCAGAAAGGAAAAGAGAGGGAGAGAAAGAGATAGAAATATCAATGATGAAAAAGAATCATTGATCAGCTGCCTCCTGCATGCCACACATTGGGGGTCAAGCCCGCAACCCGGGCATGTACCCTGACCGGGAATCAAACCGTTACCTCCTAGTTTATAGGCCAATGCTCAATCATTGAGCCATGCCAGCTGGGGTAGCAGGGTAATTTTTAAGTTGATAATTTTGTATGGCCCAAGAATGGTATTATAAACATCCAAATGGCCCTTGGCAGAAAAAAGGTTCCCCACTCCTGCTGTATATCCATTATCTCTAATCCTCAAAACTACCCTGTAAGACCATACTTTATGGGTTAGGAAACTTGGGCTCAAAGGTTATGTAACTTGCCCTGGCCAGGTGGTTCAGTTGGTTGGAGCATTGTCCTGTACACCAAAGGTTTCAGGTTCGATTCCCGGTCAGGGCACATACCTAGGTTGCAGGTTCGATCCCGTCAGGGTATGTTCGGGAGGCAACTGATTGATGTTTCTCTCTCACATCAATGTGTCTGTCCGTCTGTCTGTCTGTCTCTGTCTCTGTCTCTGCTTCACTCCCTCTTTCTCTAAAAATCAATAAATATATCCTCAGGTGAGGATTTTAAAAAAAGGTTATGTGACTTGCCCAAAATCACATAACTACAAAGTGAGGAAGAGGTATTCATCCTCAGACCGAAGAGCATGAGGAACCAGTATCCATTTCTTTCTGATCATCTTGCCTCCTTGGATGCTGCACTCCTTACTATACAGGAGAACTCAAAGCCTCTAGCAGCCACTGGGAATGGCCAACTTGGGATCACCACAGCCTCAGGACTCACTTGAGCTGCATTTCGATGTTAAGGCTGTGTAAGAAGTTTCCTCCAAAGGCAAGGCAGTCCACCGGGGTCAGCACAGCATGAATCCATCCTGCAGTGCAATATGGCAAAATCAGAGCTAGAAGACATCTCCACTCCCAACTCAGCTCAAACACAACTCCTTATAGCAGACAGCTTGGCAGTAACTCAGAACATTCTAAGTTCCTCTGGTTCTGAGCATTTTAGGTTCCTCCATTCTCCCAAAACACACCCTGGCAAAGTCTGCCATCATTAGAACCCTGAACTGGAACTATCTATGGGGTTAATAAACTCCTAATTCCCTCCTCTCCTCTTCAAAATCTCTCTGTTGCCTCACCCATCCTCTCTCTTGTCTCTGAGAAGGGCATCACCTCCTTGCCATGACTGCCGCTTCTAACTCTGCTGTAGATAAAACAAAGAGTTCTTGTGTTGGACAGATCTGGGTTCAAATTCTGCCATTTCTAGCTAAATGTCCACTTCACAGGTTGGTTGTAAAGCATGCACCTAAGTTGGAACTCTATTCTCCTTGCGCTTAACGCTATACCACCTTCTGAAAATTTTCTGATTTTTCTCCTTAAATCTCTCTCATATTCACCTCCCCTTCTCCATCCATACATCATCCATCCATCCTACCAATGCTGTGGTCAGACCCCTCATTATCTCGCACCTAGGCTACTTGCAACAGTCTCGAAACTGGCTCCTCTACACCAGCAGTTTTTAAGTTGTGGTCCAGGAAACCCTAGGGGATCCCTGAAACTCTTTCAGAGCATATAGAAGATTAAAACTATGCTCATGATAATACTGAGATGTGATTTGTCTTTTTCACTTCACCCTCATTCTCTCACGAGTATACAGTGAAATTTTTCCAAAGGGTATATAACATGATATCACCATATGCAGAAGCAGATTTGAGGATCCAGTTGTTTTCTGTTAGCCCAAACATTAAAAATATTTGCAAAATGTAAATGTCAATCTTCTCAACTAAATTTTGTTTTGGTTTGAAAATAGTTATTTTTCATAAATATTGACGTAATAAGCTTCTTACTATTATCTCCGAATGGATTAATATATATATTTGCATTTTCTGTTTTAATTTATAATATGAGAAATTATTAATATAAACCAAAAAGTAAATGCTCTTTTGGGTCCTCAATAATATTTAAGAGTATAAAGGGGTCCTGAGTGCAAAGTGTTTGCAAGCCATTGCTCTACACCAATCTCAACCTCTGAAGTCTATCTTTCAGAACCCAACCCAAAGTGATATATCTAAAATACAAATCTGCCTATGTTATCCCCTGCTCATAATTCTTCAGTGAAATGCTCATCTACAGAAGAATGAATAAACTGCCATATACTCATACAACAGAACACTGGAAAGCAAGTAAAATAAATTAATTTCAGCTACTTGATTCAAAATGGATCTCACAATCACAATGTCCAGGGGGGGAAAGCCAAGTTAAAAAGAATATTATCTCTAATATGATAATTCCATTAATAGATCATTCAAAAACATGTAAAACAATATCACACATTGCTTAATGAGGCATCCTATATAGTAAAAGGATCAAAATGCATAAGAATGATAATCACCAACTTCAGGACAATGGCTAGCTCTGAGAGAGAAAAATGTGAATGTAATTGAGAGCATACAGGAGGTTTCAAATATATTTATAATAATTACCCAACATGGGAGCACCTAAATATGTAAAGCAAATCTTGATGGATATAAAGGGAGAGACTAACAGTAACACTGTCATCATAGGGTATTTTAACACCCATTGACATCAATGGATAGATCTTCCAGACAGAAAATAAACAAAGAAACGAGGACCTTAAATGACACACTAGATCAGATGGATTTAACTGATATCTTCAGAGCATTTCACCTCAAGAAGCAGAATATACATTCTTTTCAAAGTGCACATGGAACATTTTCTAGGATAGACCACATGTTAGGATGCAAAACAAGTCTCAATAAATTTAAGAAAATTGAAATCATATCAAGCATCTTCTCTGATCATAATGGTATGAAACTAGAAATCAACCACAAGAAAAATATGAAAAACACAAACACCTGGAGGCTTAATAGCATGTTACTACTAAAACAATGAATAAGGTAACAATGAGATCAAGGAAGAAATCAAAAGATATCTTGAAATAAATGAAAATGAGAACACAACCACCCAAAACCTATGGGACACTGTGAAAGCAGTCCTTAGAAGGAAATTCCTAGCATTACAGGCCTATCTCAAGAAACAAAAATCTCAAATAAACCATTTAACTTTACACTTAAAGGAACTTGAAAAAGAACAATAAATAAAGCCCAACGTGAGTAAGGAAGGAAATAATAAAGATCAGAGCAGAAATAAAAGAAACAGTCTTAAAAAACAATACAAAAGATCAATGAAACCAAGAGCTAGTTCTTAGAAAACATAAACACAATTGACAAACCTTTAATCTGACTCATCAAGAAAAAAAGAGGCCGAAACGGGTTTGGCTCAGTGGATAGAGCGTCGGCCTGCGGACTGAAGGGTCCCAGGTTCGATTCCGGTCAAGGGCATGTACCTTGGTTTCAGGCACATCCCCAGTGGGGGGTGTGCAGGAGGCAGCTGATCGATGATTCTCTCTCGTCGATGTTTCTAACTCTCTATCCCTCTCTCTTCCCTGTAAAAAATCAATAAAATATATTTTAAAAAAAAGAAAAAAAGAGGACCCAAATAAATAAAATCAGAAATGAAAGAGGAGAGTAACAACTGACATGAAAGAAATAAAAAGGATTGCAACAAAATATTATGAAAAACTATATGCCAATAAATTGGACAATCTGAAGAAATGCATAAATTCCTAAAAACATACAATCTTCCAAAACTGAATCAGAAAGAATCAGAGAACCTGAATAGACAGATGACAATTAGTGAAATTGAAGCAGTAATCAAAAAAACTCCCAACAAACAGAAGTCCTGGACTGAATGGCTTCACAGGTGAATTTTACCAAACATTCAGAGAAGAATTAAAACATATCCTTCTCAAACTATTCCAAAAAATTCAAGAGGAGGGAGGACACCCAAGCTCATTTTACAAGACCAGCATTATCCTAATGCCAAAATCAATAAAGACACTACAAAGAAAGAAAATTATAGGCCAATATCCCTTATGAACATAGATGCTAAAATCCTCAACAAAATATTAGTAAACCGGATCCAGCAATAAAAAAGATCACACACGCCCTAGCCGGTTTGGCTTGGTGGATAGAGCATCGGCCTGTGGACTGATTCGATTCCGGTCAAAGGCATGTACCTTGGTTGCGGGCACATCCCCAATAGGAGGAGTGCAGGAGGTAGCTGATCGATGTTTCTCTCTCATCGATGTTTCTAACTCTCTATCCCTCTCCCTTCCTCTCTGTAAAAAATCAATAAAATATATTTTTTTAAAAAAGATCACACACCATGATCCAGTGGGATGCAAGGTTGGTATAATATCCACAAATCAATAAACATGATACAGCTCTGCCAGCGTGGCTCAGTGGTTGAGCGTTGACCTATGAACCAGGAGGTCACAGTTTGATTCCTGGTCAGGGCACATGCCCGGGTTGCAGGCTCGATCCCCAGTAGGGGGCATGCTGATCAATGACTCTCTCTCACCATTGATGTTTCTATCTCTCACTCTCCCTTCCTCTCTGAAATCAATCAATATATATATAAAAGAAAACAGGGAAAGTCTGGAATTGATTATCTAAGCTCTTGTCTCAAGACTGGAAAAGGGAAAGCAAAATAAACCCAAAGCAAGCAGAAGGAAGAAAAACAACGATAAAAGCAGAAATCAGTGAAAATGAAAACAGAAAGACAACAGAGAAAAATCAATGAAATGAGTGTTTTTTAAAGTTCAATAAAAATGATAAACCTCGGGGGGAAAAAAAAGATAAACCTCCATCAATATTCACACAGAAGAGAAGGCACAAATAACTAATATCAGGAATGAAACAGGATTTCACTAGAGAATTGGAAGACATCAAACGGATAATAAGAAAATACTATGAACAACTCTACGCACACAAATCTCACAACTTAGAAAAAATGGACCAATTCTCCTTAGAAGTACAAACTATCACAACTCACCCATTATGAAATAATTTGAATGCCCTAATAAAGTTTAAGAAAATTGAATGCTAATTAAAAACTTCCCCCCAAAAGAAATCCCTAGGTCCATGAAATTGGACTTGAGAATTCTACCAAACGTTTTGAGAAAATTCAACACTAACTCTGAAATTAAGAAATCAAGAAAATCTAAATAAATGGAGAGACTTACTGTGTTAATGGGAGACTCAACATAGTAAAGATGTCAACTTTCCCCAAACTGAGACAACTGGGAGGACTTTTTCAAAATACACACACTCAGATCCCACTCAAGACCTACAAATTCATAATTCTAGGGGTGAAGCTTAGGCATGTATTGTTTTAGAGAAAGGCCCACCCTCCCCCCATGTCTCTGATTTATAGCCTGCAATGCCAGCCTCCCAGTCACCATCACTAGAGTCATAGGGCTGAGAGTTCTGCTCTCTATCACCAAGTAGCCCAGTGCAAAGAAGTCTATTAACCTCCTCCTGGGCCTCCCCACCATTAGCCTTCCCAAGTGGCTATACTGCTCACTGGCCACCATGTGAATTTTCTTGATGTCCAGTTCTGAGCCTTCAGCTGATAGGAAAGGGATATCCCACATAATCACATCAACACATTATAGGAAGGGGCTGGCTCTGATGCCCCAAGCTTTCCTCTTCCTGCCCTCCTCAAATGCTCCCAGAGGGGCCCAGGAAAGACCTGTGGGAATGAAAAGTGTCTGTCCTTGCTTCACAGAACACTTGTAGCACTTGTCCACCTGGTCCCCAAAGAACATCTCATCCTGGTTGGAGGAGCTGCTCCAGCACTCAAAGAGAGTCAGGTTGGCATTTGTTGGGCGGATCAAGTAGAAGATCTTCTCACCCTGAAACAAAAAGAGGGTGAAATGCCAAAAACATCAAGGGTTTCCAGAAAAGTCCTCAAGGGGGTCTCCAAAAGGATATTCTCTCTCCCATGCTCTAAGACCACGTAGTATGCCAGAATTCTTTTCCAAACCCATCCAAAGATCATTTTATTGGAATTTGGAAAACTTCAAAAGGTGCTTTTTCACTTTTAAGCTTCTATGATATTGACAAAAATCATTTAAAAAGAGTATTTCAAACAAAATTGTTCAACTTAGCACAAATGTACACCAAAGGCTCCTATTTTTCATGCAATACCAAATGAAAAATGGCCTCTACGGATAAAAAGATCAATACTACTAACCCTAGGAGAATTTAAGGCCACATTACCAATGAGAAGAAATTGAATTTGCCTTTAAATGCCATTTACAGAGAGTATTCCTTCTCAAACCTACAATCAAAGCTAATAAAAGTTTAAAAGTTCAGTAATCGCCTAAGGACTTCTGAAAGATTTTATGTTAGGTGATTATCTGCTAAAAGAACATTTTATTTCCTAATTATATTTTGCCTGGATAATCACCAGATAGATAATTTGGCAGAAAAGACACAAAAACCCACTAGCACAAAAATATCCCAACCCACAGCTTTATTACTTTAACCAATATTTCATTATAAATTTCAATGAAGAAAAGCAACAGAAGAAATTATCTTTAAAAATTATCTATTGTACAATTAGATAAATTTGAATCAGATCTGTAGATTAAATAATAGTATTATATCAGTATTAATTTCCTGATTTTGATAACTATAATATAATGCCCTTGTGTTTAAGAAATACACACTGAATTATTATGAGATAAAGGGACAACATGTCTGCAACTACTCTCAAATGTTTCAGAAAAAATCTATATATAAAATCATTTTATTATGTTTGCTTTAGAGAAAGAAAGATGGTAACCTTTGGAGAATCTGAATAAAGGACACAGAAATTCTTCCTGTTATTTTTGTATTTTTCCAATAAAAATTTATTTAAAAATAAAAATGTCTGCCTGGTTGGCGTGGCTCAGTGGTTGAGCATCAACCTATGAACCAGAAGGTTGCAATTCGATTCCCAGTCAGGGCACACGTCCAGGATGCGGGCTTGATCCCCAATGGGGGGGACGTGCAGGAGGCAGCAGATCAATGATACTCTCATCATTGATGTTTTCTATCTCTCTCTCCCTCTCCCTTCTCTGAAATCAATAAAAAATATTAAAAAATAAAATAAGTAAAAATAAAAAAGTTAAATGTAACATTTGCATAATAGCTCTTCATTTAAATGCTCCAGCCAACAGGAGGGGGCTGGAAGGGGTTAATGGGGGTGGGGAGAGAGGACCTATGTAATACTTTCAACAATAAAGATCAAAAGAAAAAAAATGCTCCAGCCCCGGCTGGTTTGGCTCAGTGGATAGAGCATCGGCCTGCGAACTCAAAGGTCCCAGGTTCGATTCCGGTCGGGGGCATGTACCTTGGTTGCGGGCACATCCCCAGTAGGGGGTGTGCAGGAGGCAGCTGATCCATGTTTCTCTCTCATCGATGTTTCCAACTCTCTATCCCTCTCCCTTCCTCTCTGTAAGAAATCAATAAAATATATTTTTTTAAAAAATGCTCCAGCCCGGCTGGTGTGGCTCTGTGGTTGAGCATTGACCCATGAACCAGGCGGTCAGGATTCGATTCCTGGTCAGGACACATGCCCGGATTGTGGGCTTGATCCCCCATGGGTGAGAGAAGGCAGCCAATCTATGATTCTCTCTCATCATTGATGTTTCTATCTCTCTCTGTCTCTCCCTTCCTCTCTAAAATAAATAAAAATATTTTTAAAATAAATAAATAAATGCTCTAATTTCTTCATGAGAAAACAATGGAAACAATTAGTTCAGCGTTGGTGATCAGTTGGACAAGAGCCATGTCCATTTTCTGCTCTATCCTTGACATTTCTGAAAAGAAAACTAAATAGTGTGAACAATGGTGGAAAACAATCAAAATTCTTTAAATGTGTTTTCTAGACCTCAAAAATCCTTTGTAGTCATTAACAATTGATATGCTAATTATAACAACTAAAAGGAAAATTATCTATAGGAAGGCTGACATTAAAAGAAAACTCATATATGCTCTGTCCTGATGGTGGTGGAAGTTATACAACTACTAGAGGTCCCGTGCACGAATTCATGCACAGGTGGGGTCCCTCTGCCTGGCCAGCAATCAGAGCTGATCGGGGCCAGCCCAGTCCGGAGGGAGGGACCGCGGGAGGTTGGCTGACTGGGGGGAGGGATCGCAGGAGGTTAGCTGTGGGAGCGTACTGACCACCAGGGGGCAGCTCCTGCATTGAGCATCTGCCCCTGGTGGTCAGTGTGTGTCATAGCGACTGGTCGACCAGTTGTTTGGTCGACCGGTTGTAATGGTTGCTTAGGCTTTTATATAGATAGATAGATATAGATATAGATATACAAAAGCATCAAAACTCATCAAACCATACACTTAAAACATTCATTTTATGGTATAGTAGAGGCCTGATGCACGAAATTCGTGCAAGGAACTCGGCCCTCACAGCCCCTTGCAGCCCCAGCCAGCCCTCACAGCCCCAGCTTTGTCTGGATGGTCATTCTGCTGTTCAGTCTAATTAGCATATTAGCTCTTATATGCTAAAGTATGCCTCAATAAAGTTCGGGGGAAGGGAAGTTCTCAAGTTACCAGGAATTTCAGCAGTAAATATGGACATTTGCACACAGTGGTAGTGTATATTGGTTCAATTAAGAAGATAGTAGTTGGAGAAAATTTTAGGCATCTGCTGTTACTGAAAAACATGTTAAGCACCAACTGTGAAGTAGAGACAGTTTACATGGCATACTCACTAAATACCCAATCGTGGGAGGCAGGAAGGCCGCAGCAGCCTGTTTTGTGCTGCCACCTGAAAAAAACAGAGTGGTCCAAGGCCTGGCTGCCTCCAGAAGCCATACACACTCCTACCTTGAGCACATGGTACCAGACTGAGGTGCCGCCAAAGTCAATGTGGAAGTCTGTATAGCTATCCCGCACGCTCATAAGGCAGTACTTCTGCACATTGGGTCTCTCAAAGATACACTCCTCGGGCCACAAGTTCTCCACCCATGAGAGCTTCCGAACAATCTTGGGTGTCTCCACAAGGTTAGAAAGCCTAGCAAGGAAGGGATGGAGAACAGATGTCAGCTGATTAGGAATTGAGGTTGAAGTCTGAATAAAATGCCCTCCGTTTCAGTGAGAGTCCATAAAGACAAAGTTGTTCTCTCCACAGAATTCCCAAGGGTACATAGAATACTTATTTCTATAAATCTGGTCAGCATCCTCATTCCACTCAGCTCTAGAAGTCCCAAGTCCCAGCTCCACAGCCTTCCTCAGTCAAAGGCGATCATGTCTTCTACTAAATGTTCATACCCCGCTCCAACCCCATTTGACACTTGGTTTATAACAGTTAATTGTATTGTCCCCATCTCATAGTGTCTTCTTTATGAGGAACCTTTAGAGAAACCTCTCTGGGCTCAGTTCCAGGTAAAGAAGTGTTTCTCTCAAACATATGGTTGTTTTATACTATGTGAAAACCACAAAGTCTGTACTATTGCATTCCCTTCTTTATTCTGACCCTCAAGAAATTCAGTGAAAATTCTAAAGTCCTTCTCCATCAACTATCCAGACATTCATACATGCATTTTGTGGGCAGATGACCCACCAGATGTATCTTATCTCCCCTCTTTTGTTTTCCTTTTATTCCAATTTTCTCTTTTTCCCCCTCTTGGCATCTCTGTAAGCTGCTTGAAATAGTCTTTCAAAATTAAGTGAGGTATAAACAATCAGTTTTTTTAAACACCTTCAGGTTAACTTTGCATGTTAAAACCAATAGCAAGGGTTTCAATATTGTACTATAGTTATTATAAGATGTTGCTATTGAGGAAAACTGGATGAAAGATTCATGGGACCCCCCTGTACATTTTTTTGCAACTGCCTGTGAATCTATAATTATGTCAAAATTAAAGGTTAAAGAAGTAAACAATCAGACAGTACTCTTCCTAAGTGCAAAAGGATGTGTTATGATTTTTGGGATCTCCCATGGTTTTGAGCACAGAGAAGACTACATATATCTATTGAGTATATAAGTCCAGACAGAATCATTTAAAGGTCATAAGCTGCCGAAACCGGTTTGGCTCAATGGATAGAGCGTCGGTCTGTGGACTGAAGGGTCCCAGGTTCGATTCCGGTCAAGGGCATGTACATTGGCTGCGGGCACATCCCTGGTAGGGGGTGTGCAGGAGGCAGCTGGTCGATGATTCTCTCTCATCGATGTTTCTAGCTCTCTATCCCTCTCCCTTCCTCTCTGTAAAAAATCAATAAAATATATTTAAAAAAAATAAAATAAAATAAAATAAAATAAAATAAAGGTCATAAGCTTTTTTCCTTCTTTTTTAAATCTAAGGAACCTTATCCTTAGAGAAATTATTTGGGGGTAATTTTAGTAAATCTATTTCTAGGGACAGAGGACCTATCCTGGGAGTTAAACAAATGACCATGCCACATTCTAAATATCAGAAGGTCTAAGAAAGCTGCCCTGGTCTTGAAGGAGATAAAAATCAATTAAATTAGCTACTATATAATCTATCCAACGCTAGAAACTGTGAAGGAGAAATACGATTTGGTTGTTATGTGAGCATCAACCCTAGAAAAGTATAAAGCAGCTCCCCATCCCAAAGGCAGTAACCACGGAGGAAGGGAAAGGAACACTAACATATACTCAGTATATGATAAGTTCCAGGCATTTGTGAGGCTTTTTACTCACCCCCATCTCTCCTACCTGGTATCAGAGAATTCCAAACTAATGACATTGAGGACTTTCTCCCTCTTCCCACTGTAGTAATATTTCACAAAGTCGCCGAGCTTCATCTTGCAGTCGGCCTGGCGCGCCACATCAATCACATCAATCTCTTTGTCAGAACCTGGAGTAAAGAGATGGGTTCTGTACCAAGTGGTCTCAGAGACCGGGAAAGCACCTCTCATCCCCTTACCAATCCCTAGAATGGCCTGCACTCAAAACCTCTCTCCTCAAACATTGTATTTGTATGTGCATGTCTGAGAGATGAGTGTAGGAATCCCTAGTACTCTACGTGCTGGATCCAGGACTGCTAGGGCAACAGAACTGCCTGACACACAGCCTCTCATAATACAATCCACCTGCCTAGGTCCTGCTTCCTCACTTTTCCTCCTCCTATCCCCCAAAACTCATGCTCAGAAGAAAACTGGCATGTGAGGGCAAAAGTCAAAAGCTTTCTCATTTCAAGCAAGGACAGAGAGACCATTACAATTTCTGGTACTGCCCAGGTTAAAAAATGGGGCTCCGCCTGGGGTTTTGTGATCTGTTAGGAAAAAGGAGGAGGAGGAGGACAGGATTTTGGTTCTAGCTTCGCCAAAGAATGACTCTGAGCAAGCACTTCACCTGAGATTCCCAAGATGGTTAGAAAGGAAATTCAAAAGGTAGATTGAAGGGAGGGGTCACAGGTCTTAATGAGAGTGAACAATATCACAGTTAAGAAGGTCTGTGTTGCTTACCAACATAGTGTTCCACGTCCCTCACAGTGAATGATGGTGAGGGTAGCGTCATCCCCAATCCATCCTTCTTCAAGACTAGGATGGGCACACTGAAGCTATTCTCTTCCAGGAATTCCACGGTCAGCTGACTTCCAGTGGGCTTCAGAATCACTTCATCTGAGCTGTAGGCCATAGGAGAGAAACCCTGAGCCCCAGAGGCCCTGCCACCGAAGGCCTCACTAGATGCTACCGTTCCCTTATGGGGTGGGATCTTGCTGAGGGGATCTAAGATGGGCTGGCAACTAATGGCATAAACTTCATGTGCCAGGGAAGAAAGGACCTATCCAAGGCAAGAGGCCAGGTCACTGGTAGAGGTGGAAAGCTTAACCCAGGATATCCTGTCAATAGGGTGCTCTTCTCTGGAAGTCAAAGGAAGACATCAATCAACAGCCTGCCCACGAAGAAAAGACATAGATGACAAGTTTAGCTAATTTATTCTAACTCAGAGCAGCAGTACCCCATTTAAAATATTGGCAAATAAAGAGAAAAGACTTATGAAAAAAACAAAAATAATTTTTACAATCACTCAACACACATAGTTAACTAGAAAACAGGAGGTTTCTTTAAAAAAAATCATGCTGGAGAAAAGATGGGACTATTTGGTAAGTTGTGTTGAGACAAACATCTGGAAAAATATTATGCTCACTGTCTACCGCACTACTACTATAACTCTAGACAATTCAAAGATTAAATTGGAAAAAATAAATACATGTAGTACAAAAAAAAAACAAACATGAGAGACAAGGCGCAGCACCTACTAAAAATAGTAAAAGAAATTTACATAAAAATTAAAATTTTCTTCAAGGAAAGCTATCATAAATCAGTAAGAAATAAGCAGCAACCCAATAGAAAAAACAGTCAAATAACATAAGCAAGCAGTAACAGAGAAAGGAATAGGATGATTTATAAACATACAAAAATATGTCTTCTTCATAATTAAAGAAATCAAGTGGAAACATTTCATTTTTTATCTTATCAGAAAAGCAAAAAAGCCCTAGCCGATTTCGCTCAGTGGACAGAGTGTCGGCCTGCAGAGTGAAGGGTCCCAGGTTCCATTCCGATCAAGGGCACATGACCAGGTTGCAGGCTCGATCCCCAGTAGGGGGCATGCAGGAGGCAGCCAATCAAAGATTCTCTCTCATCACTGATGTTTCTATCTCTTTCTCCCTCTCCCTTCATCTCTAAAATGAATAAAAATTAAATAAATAAATAAACAAACAAACAAACAAGCAAAAAAAAAAAGGTTGATAGTAAACAGTTCTGGCCAGGATACAGGAAATTAGATACTTTCACACACTGTCTAATGGTTGTCTAGTGGGAGTGTGAAATATAGCCACTTTGCAAAAAATTTGGCAATATTTGTAAAAATTTTTAAAGCACATACTCTTTGACCTAGCAATTTCACTGCTAGGTAATAAATCTATAAATAAAATTATCCACATATGCATATAAAGACATTTACTGCAGTATTTTTTTCTAACAGCAAAATACTAGGATCCATTTAAATGTTCATCAATAGAGGATTGGTTAAATAAATTTATATATCCATACAATGGAACACTAAACATCCATGAAAAATAATAAAGAACATGTGCATGTGTTAATATGGACTGATCTTCAAGATATATAATTTTAGCCCTGACTGGTGTGGCTCAGTTGGTTGGAAAATCGTTCCATGCACCAAAGGTTGTGAGTTTAATTCCTAGTCAGGGCACATAACCAGGTTGCGGGTTTGATCCCCAGTAAGAGTGCGTTCGAGAGGCAACTAATCGATGTCTCTCCCTCTCCCGCTCTCCCTTCCTCTCTCTAAAAATCAATAAAAATGTTTAAAGGTATATAATTTTAGGTTAAAAAAAGCAAGATGCAGAATATAGAGTGTTTCTATTTGTAATTTTTAAAAGAATAATTAATACACACACAAACACATACATTCTTTTTATTTTTATTTTTTTAATCCTCACCTGAGGATTTTTTTCCCCATTGATTTTTAGAGAGAGTGGGAGGGAGGGAGGAGGGGGAGAGAGAAACATCAACGTGAGAGAAACATCAATTGGTTGCCTCCTGCACACACCCTGACCGGATTGGACCTGCAACTGAGATACATGCCCTTGACTGGGAATCAAATCTGAGGCCCTTCGATCCACAGGCCGAAGCTCTAACCACTGAGCAACCAGCCAGGACCACATTCTTATATACGCAAAAACTACTTCTGAAAGAATGCACAAGAAATTGGTTAAATTTCGAGAAGAGATCTGAGGGGCCTGAGGTAGAAAGGAAACTCACTGCCTTTACATAAACAAAACAAAAAATATTAAGTTAAAGAAAAAGTTATAATTCTAAACAACACTTCAGTTATAGGAAAGCTAAAAATGATCAAATGAATTAAAAACTAAGCAAAAGAGAGTACCTTCATTCATTAACTTTTTTAACTCATTATTTTTGTACAATTGATGTAATTTATTTTTAATACGCCCATCTTAATTTTTTTTAAAAGGAAAACTTTCTTTTGATTGCAAAAGACAGATATGATCCTCATATTTTTCTTTATTTTTTAAAAGAGATTCCTTGTCTTTACAATGAGAATTTAAACTTTCGGATCTTTAAGACTCCTAGTTGTCACAATCTGCGGGTGCATGTAAATATCCTCGTCCGACTTGAGCAAAACTGCCTCCTAATCTATCAAAAGTTTCCACAAGTAGACCTTAATGTACTCTGTACATCACATGAAACTCTAGCAATGTTTCTCAGCAACTGACTAAAACAGAAGACCCCTCTCCAGAGGGAACTCACAGAGCCCCGTAGACACCTCCAAGTGGGGGAAGCACCTAATGGGACAGCCAGCGGGAAAGCTGGAAAGGAGAGGGTCCCAGCTTCCCAGAGCCATAGAGGTCACCAGCACTTGGGGTACAGGTACTCACCTGTCAAAGGTCCGACCGCGGAGCTCTCGAATGAATGTAGGGCTTCCAGTTTTCACTGGCTTCCCCTTGTGTGCATCATGCCCTTTTGAAGACACACGGCGTTTTTTCACTGAGCCAGAAAAAGACATGAGACCATGAATCAGAATGGCCTCGGCAGACCCTGCTTCTCTTCCAATCTAATAACCCCTTTGGAGCACCTGGAGTCAACAAGGCCCTCACAGACTCAGGAAAGTTCTTAGTGAGGATAGGTGCTTCTTCTGAGAAATCCCCAGGAAGGGAGGGAGGTGAAGATCTGCACTCTGCCCTCTCCGTGGGGCGGCTGCTGTCCTGCAGGGCCTATATAGTCTCTGCTATTTCCCAAGGGAGATGAATCTGAAGCACCCACACAAAGGCAATCTCCCTTCCAAGCTTCCTTTGCTTTGTCTCTCCTCTGGCCCATGCTCTCTTGGAAATCCCAAGATCTACTTACTAATGGAAGGCCCATGTAAGACCTCACAGTTGGGGCAGTGGTAGAGGTCAATGTCAGCAGCCTTCTCCTCTTCAACACCGACACAACTAGAAAAGACAAAGTCAGCCAAGGTTTATGGAAATTTTATTTTGATAAGGCCTATAACTGTGCTGTCCAGTACACATGATTATTTACATTTAAATTAATACAAATTAAGTAAAATTTTAAAAGCAGTTCCTCCATCACACTAGCTATAATTCAAGTGATCAATAGCCACGTGTGCCCTAGCCAGTTTGGCTCAGTGGGTAGAGCGTTGGCCTGAGGACTGAAGTGTCCCAGGTTCAATTCCGGTCAAGGGCACATGCCCGGATTGTGGGCTCGGATCCCAGGAGGCAGCCGATCAATGATTCTCTCTCATCATTGATGTTTCTACCTCTCTCTCCATCTCCCTCTCTCTCTGAAATCAATCAATTAAAAAATAATTTCTGGTAAAAATAAATAGCCACAAGTGGCTAGAGGTTACCATATTGGGCAGATTATCAAACATTTTCATCAGTGCAAAAAGTTCTAGTGGACTACACTGGCCTAAAACACTTATGACAGAGTTAAAAATGTACAGACAGTAAAACTTCATTAAGACTCAGAATGGCCCTGGCCAGTTTGGCTCAGTTGGCTGGGTGTTGTCCCATGCACCAAAAGGTTGGTGATTTGATTCTGGTCAGGGCTAGATCCCCAATCCCTGTTATGGGGTGTGCAGGAAGCAGCAGATCAATGTTCTGCTCTCACATTAATGTTTCTCTCGCTCCCTCTCCCTTTCTTTCTCGCTAAATATCAATAAAAATATTTTTTTGTTAAAAAAGACTCAGAATGGTCAAAGCAGAAACAGACTCTAGAGCAGTGTTGTCCAATAGAAATATAATGTGAGCCAAATAGGTAATTTTAAACGTTCTAGTAGCCACATGTAAAAGGTAAAAAGAAAGAGGTGAGCCCTAGCCGTTTGGCTCAGTGGATAGAGCATTGGCCTGTGGACTGAAGGGTCCTGGGTTCAATTCTGGTCAAGGGCACATGCCCAGGTTGCAGGCTCGATCCCCAGTAGAGGGCATGCAGAAGGCAACCGATCCATGATTCGCTCTCATCATTGATGTTTCTATCTCTCTCTCCCTCTCCCTTCCTGAAATCAGTAAAAATATTTTTTTTTAAAAGAAACAGGTGAAATTTTAATATTTTATTTAACCAATATATCCAAATTATTATTTCAACATATAATAAAAAATTTAAACTTTATTGAACATTTTACTTTATTAAATGCAAATGACTAAAAGGGTATTTTATTGTCAATGGTGGTTCTGAGTGAAGGATTACAGGTAATCATTTTCCTCTTCCTTATCTGTATTTTCTAATTTTCTACAGTGAACATACGTTACTTACTTCATACTGTAATGTCTAAAAAATATTTAATTTTGAAAATTTGAGTTTGCATGTATATGAGGTAGAAATCTCACAAAATTAAACCCTTCTTCGCCAAAGAAGTCATCAGCAGTCCTCCAAGTAACTCCGGCTAAGATCAAACTCCTAAAATCTTTTAGTCAGCCACACACAGCAGGGAGAATAAGAACAGGGCAGAGCTCCAACTATTTCAGCCAAGATCATGCTCATAAACTTACTTCCTGTGATCAGAATCCCATTACTTTCTTTTTAAAATATATTTACTAGAGGCCTGGTGCACAAATTCGTGCATGGTTGGGGTCCGGCTGGCCCACCCCAATGGGGGCCTATCAGGCCGTGGTTGGTTGGCTGGCTGGTCCCGCCCCCAATCAGGGTGTTGGGGGCCTATTGGGGACCAGGGGGTCCGATCGGGGCCCAGATCAGGCCGGTTGGCTGCCGCAGTGCACATCATAACCACCGGTCATTCCGGTCATTCTGGTTATTCTGCCATTCCAGTTGCTGGGCTTTTATACACTGAGTGGCCAGATTATTATGATCTCTGAAAGCATAATAATCTGGCCACCCAGTGTACTTCTCTTGAGTACCTCATTTATTTGATATCAAAGATACTATAAATCGAGAACCTGATCAGTTTTCCCCTTTGCACTGGCTGATAGAAAGCTCAGGGCAAATAGGCGGTTGATCTTTAGCAAAAGTCTAGAATACTTTTGGTACCCATTTGAGATACAAATTTTCACTCTGAAATCAATTACTGAGTGGCCAAATTATTATGCGTTCGGAGATCATAATAATCTGGCCACTCAGTGTATGTGTGTGTGTGTGTGTGTGTGTATGTGTGTATATATATATATATATATATATATTGATCAGAGAGGAAGGGAGAGGGAGAGAGAGAAACATCAATGATGAGAGAGAATCAGTGATTGGCCGCCCCCTGCATGCCCCCTACCAGGGATCGAGCCCACAACCCAGACATGTGCCCTTGGCCAGAATCAAATCTGGGACCCTTCAGTCCAAGGCTGACGCTCTATCCACTGAGCCAAACTGGCTAGGGCCCCATCACTTTCTCAAGTGCTAATCCTAATGTCCATAAACCTACTGCATATCAATAAACTGGGGATATCACCATCAACTTGGTAGGATTTTTAAAAGGACTCAGATAATGTATATATAAAGTACCTAGCACAGTGAGGGCAGAGTCTGGTACACAGTAAGTAGTCAGTAAGTAATAGCTAATATTTTTCCACCCAGCCTAGACCTCACCCTTAACCTGCTTAAACCTTCTTTAAATATATTCCCCAAACCTTATAGCATTAACTCATTTCCCTGGACTCCATCCTTTCTGTCTCACACCCCTGTTACCCTGCACACTGCTCAAAAGGACCCCTCTAGTGTCTCTCTCCTGAACTTTCATCCCACATAGCTATGTGCTTTCTCTACCCCAAACACCCACTGCTCATCAACTTTCTCTACTTTTCTGCTGTACCCCCAGAAATCCTATTTCCTGGTAAACAAACCCCTCTATATTCACATCCTATCCAACAAACCCCTTCTCTTCACCTTTCTGGTTTAACTGAATGCAGCTTCTCACCATTTTCTCTATATCAGTACCACTCAAAGTGCAACCCATGCACTAATGCTGTGATAAATACAGAAAGAGCACAAAAATTTTAATGGCAATTTGGCTGAGGAATTTTACATCTGTTGAATCTAATAATAAAAAGTTTGGGCTTTTATTTTGTGTAGCTTTTTTATTCAGACCACTTTTCTAGCAATTCATATTTTATTTTACAAAAGGACTGGTCCATTATGGATTGGAAATTGAAAAGTTAAAGAAACACTTTGGTAGAGCCCTGTCAAGGTAGAAGTTGCATATTCTCCCAGACCCTTATAACTCAGGGCTGAGCTGGAGGTAGACATCCCCCTCATTCTCCAGTGAGACTTTGAATCATCTCTCCTCTACCCTTTTGTAAGATCTCCTATTCCTGAGTTTCATATCATCTAACCATACCCCTTGCTACTCCTCTTCACTGTCAGCTACTCATCTCCCCAACATTACCTCTTCACTGAAGAACCTACTCAGATTCCTCTTCAACTAACTCCTGCCAATTTTCCACATGACATTGTTATCAATGTAGAGGCCCAATATCTTGGCCTCTTAGCTCTCTGACCTTCCCATCTTTGGAAACTGCTGCCTCCACTTCCATTTCAGCTACCAATTCCTATAGTCAACACTTGCAGTTGCTTCACCTATGAAATGTGAAATTCACACATCACACTCTCTGACCACAAGTATATCCATTCAGCTATCATTCATTACACCTGTTCTTTGCCTGCAAAATCCCTTTGATCCTACTGTTAAGTGTGAAAAAATATTCACCGATTCTTGACTTCACCCTTCTTCACTTCAACCATTCCCTTACAGATATCCTCAACTCACTTGCCCACAGCCTCTCCATCACCCCCATATGCAAATACCAACCCTGGTTCAATCAAATTAACTAACACTGAACCACTGGGCATGGCTAGAGAAGAATCACCCAATGGATCTGGTGCCACAATAAATTCATTGTCCAAAATATCTGAGTCACAGAATGACCAATACAATATTGAAGAAGAAGAACTAAGTTGGAAGACTGATGCTACCTGACTTTAAGACTTACTCTAAAGCTACAGTAATTACCCGAGCCGGTGTGTGTCTCAGTGGTTGAGTGTCAACCTATGAGCCAGGAAGTCACAGTTCAATTCCCAGTCATGGCACATGCCCGGGTTGTGGGCTCAATCCCCAGTGGGGGCCATGCAGGAGGCAGCCAATCGATGATTCTCTCTCATCATTCATGTTTCTCTCTCTCCCCCTCTCCCTTCCACTCTGAAATCAATAAAAACATATATTTTTTAAATGCTCAAAAGATCTGAACAAACATGTCATCAAATATACAGATGGCAAATAAGCATATGGAAAGGTGCTCTACATCATATGTCATTAGAAAAATGCAAATTAAAACAACAATAAGAGATTACTATATACATATCAGAATAGCCAAAATCCAGAATACTGACAACACCAAATGCTGGAGGAGAGGTGTAACAACAGGAACTCTCATTCTTTGCAGGTGGGAATGCAAAATGGTACAGCCACTTTGGAAGACAGTTTGGCAATTTCTTACAAAACTAACCATATTCTTACCATACAATAGAGCAACCATGCTCCTTGGCATTTACTAAAAGGAACTGAAAACTACATCCACACAAAAACGTGCACACAGATGTTTATAATCAGCTTTATTCGCAATTGCCAAAATTTGGAAGCAACCAACATGTCCTTCAATAGGTGAATGGTAAACTGAGGTACATTCAGACAATTGAATATTGCTTGGTGCTAATAAGAAATGGGCCATCAAGCCATGAAAAGACATGGAGGAAACTTAAACGCATATTACTAAGTGAAAAAGCCAATCCAAAAAGGCTGCATATTATATGATTCCAACTATGGGGACAGAGATCAGTGGTTGTCAGGGGTTAGTGAGGGAGAAAGAGATGAAGAGGTAGTAGAGCACAGATCATTTTTAGGGCAGTAAAACTATCTATAATAATAAAAGCGTAATATGCAAATCAACAGAACAGCAGAACGACCGTCTGGACGACCTTCCAGACGACCACACTATGACACCCACTGGCGCCAGGCCAGCCAAGGTGGGTGCAATGCGATTGGTCACCCCATGATCGCCCTGCAGAGGGAGGCCCAGGCCACCGACCAGCAGGTTGCAGTGGGTGGGCAGGGCCTACCTCTTTGGGGCAATCGATCATGGGGCTCCCAGACTGTGAGAGGGCACAGGGCAGGCTGAGGGACACACACACACACACACACACACACACACACACACACACACCCAGTGCACGATTTTCATGCACCAAGCCTCTAGTTCTATATAGTATTAAAATGTTATAGTGGTAGGTAAATGTCATTATACATTTGTCCAACCCCATAGCATGTATACTAAGTGTAAACACTGATGTAAAGTATGGGCTTTGTGTGATTATGATGTGTTAATGTAGGTTCATCAATTAAAACAAATGTACCACTCTGGTGGGGAATGCTGATGATGAGGGGGGGGAGCTATGACATGGGAAATCTCTGTAAACTCCACTTAATTGGGCTGTGAACCTAAAACTACTGTACAAAATAAAGTCTATTAAAAAATATCTGGGTCATGCTGCCTGACAATCCTCCCATATTTCCCTGCTCAGTTCTCTCGCCCATTCGTGGCTATTTCAAATCTCTCATTTATCTCAGCAAATAACTCTGCCTCCTACTTCTTTGACAAAATGAAGTAATCAGCTGGGAACTATCTCAACTTCCCACACCAGATCCACCTCCTTCTGCACCCATCCTTTCCTCCTGTTACAACAAAAGAACTATCCTTCCACCCTAGCAGGTTTGGCTCAGTGGATAGAGCGTTGGCCCACAGAATGAAGGGTCTCAGGTTCTATTCCAGTCAAGGACACGTACCTCAGTTGCCGGCTAGATCTCTGGCCCAGGTCAGGGTGTGTGCAAGAAACAACCAATCGATGCGTCTCTCTCACATCAAAGTTTCTCTCTGTCTCGCCCTTTCCCTTCCACTCTCTAAAAATCAATGGGAAAATATCCTTGGGGATTAAAAAAAATCCCAAGAAACTAGTAAGTAGCAGAGCAGGATAAAAATTCAGATCTGTGTGACTCCACTATATCACGACAATATGTAACTAGAATGTAGTGTGGGGTTGTTAGCACAGTCAAGTACTATGAGAACACAAAATGGGCACTCAATTCTTCCAAGAGTGTGGAACTGACTGGAAGCTGAGGATTGGAGAAGCTAGAGAGGTGACAAGGCTGCTCAGAAACCTGTCTGGCTTATCTGCTCAACCTCTGCTCTCTGACAGTGGCCAAAGAACCAGGTCCTGTCACTACCTGTGCCCTGGAAAAAGAATAACTTCATTCACAAATAAAGAGGAAAAAGAGCATATTTTACCATTTTTCATTATTCAAAAAAATACCAGAAAAATACAAGTCAATTTCTGGTTTTCTGCAACAACCTTAACCAGGCCAAGCACAATCTATAAAAAGAGGGATGGACCATCCCTAGAAGCTGAGACACACACCATTCCCAACAGTGTCCCCCCTGCCTCCTGGCACACAGGACTTGAAGGAGTACAAAGGACACTGAACAAGATCTAGTGCACCAGGGAAGTTTTTTTTTTATCTACCTAGTCCCTGGCACATAAATTTGCCTATAACAGGTGTCACTAAATTCTGGATGCACCAGCACAAACACTCACATGCACACAAATAAGTTGTAATCTCTATCTTCAAAAAAATCCACCTAAACAAAAAATCCTCTTGTGACTCCTTCAGCCACTGCCTCATTACTCTGTTTCCCTATATACCAAAGCCCCTCAAAATGGAGTATCCTTGAGTCCTTTCTTTCACAGCCCCATTCCAATCCATCAGCAAATCCTGTAATCAACAGAGATTCAAAATCCAATCAGCACTGGCTCTGGTCAGGGCCCTATACCTGTGATTCCCAAACTTTAGAGTGCATCAGAATCACCTGGAGGGTTTATTACAGCAGAGATTCTTACATCCCACCTCCAGAGTTTCTGATTTGGTAGGTTTGGGATGGGATGCAAACATTTGCTTAACCAGTTCCCAGGTGATGCTGATTCCTGCTTGTCCAGGGACCACACATGATCTGCTCCAAACTCCCAAGCCCCTATCATCAGCTTCTCCTATTCTCTCTTCACTCACTCTGTCCATTGGCCTCCTTGATGTAACTGAAATGGCAGCATGCCAGGTGTGCTCACCACCCAGGTCCTTTACTTCCTCTACCTGGAACACTCTCCCCCCACTTACCAGAGTGGTTTCCTCCCTCACTTTGCTTCAGCCCTCTGCTCATGTGTTACCCATGCATAATCACCCAGTATAAAATAACCATGCCTCGGAGAAACCAAGATAGCAGCATAGGTAAACACCTGAACTTGCTGCCTCGCACAACCACTTCGAAACTACAACTAAAAGACAAAACGAACATCATCCAGAACCACAGGAAGACTGACTGAGTGGAAATTCTACAACTAGAAGGAAAGAGAAAAGCACACTGAGACTCACAGGAGCTGCGGAAGTAAAGTGCACAGGTACAGAAGTAAAGTGCAGAGTACGGAGGCGCACACGCGCGGAGAGGGCTGGCAACTGAGTACGGGGCTGGCTTTCTCAATCGTGAGGGAGACACAAGCTCCCGACTGCTCTGAACTCCAGTTCTGGGCGAGACTCTGGGGACCCAGACTCATAACAGGGAGAAACTGGACTGTCTGGCAAAGGGCGAAACTTGAGGGCGGCTTTCTCTCAGAGGTGCTTGCAGCGATTACCACGGGACACTGAGACCCAGGGGCCTCTTAGGGCAGGGCTGACGGGAAGCCATTGCTGTTTGCTCCGCCGTGAGACCCCGTCCCACCCAAGCTGTGCACAGAGGCTTTTGCATATGAATGGCCTGGTCCTTTGAAATCTAAAATTACCTAACAAACTGCAGCTGAGTCAGAGAGACCCAGAACATCCAAAAGAAGGCCCAAGGCCCCACAGCATCTTGCATTGCTTCACAGCTGGGCCTCATCTGGGCACCCCCAAAACCCAAACAAAGAAGAGGAATCTGCAGATCTCTCCATAGCTCCTGCTGTGTGGCCCCAGGCAGAGGCTAAATTAGCACCTCCTTGGAGATCCAAGAGCCAGTGTACCCAGGGTTCAGAGTAGGACCATCCAGATTACAAATCCTCAGATCCATAAGGGACACACTCAGGGGGCAGACTCAGTGAGCACCAAAGCCCCACTGAAGCAAGTCTTGCCTGATAAGGGTGTCTCCAGCATAGAAGTTCTCCCATCATAGACACAGCTGATCCTCACAGCCAATTGGCCTGGAGGTCAATTCCTCCCAGTGATACCAAGAACAATCAAGGTTTAACTACAACAAGACTGTGCACACAGCCCACAAAGGGGTACACCAAGAGTGTCCACCTCAGGTAACTGGGGAGGCTGAGCCACTGGGCCCTATAGGACACCTAGCACACAAAGCCACTCTATCAACAACGGGAAGCAGCCAAAATGTGGAGACAAAGATACAGGTCACAAATGAAAGAAATGGAGGATATAGAGTTCAAAACCACAGTTATAAGGTTTTTCAAGAATTTTCTAGAAACCGCCGATAAATTTAGTGAGACCCTCAACGATATGAAAAAGGACCAACTAGAAATCAAGCATACACTGACTGAAATAAAAAATAATATACAGAGACCCAACAGCAGACTAGAGGATCGCAAGAATCAAGTCAAAGATTTGGAATACAAAGAAGCAAAAAACACTCAACTGGAAAAGCAAAAAGATAAAAGAATCAAAAAATATGAAGATAGTGTAAGAAGCCTCTGGGACAACTTCAAGCGTACCAACATCCGAATTATGGGGGTGCCAGAAGAATAGAGAGAGCAAGATGTTGAAAACCTATTTGAAGAAATAATGACAGAAAACTTGCCCCACCTGGCGAAAGAAATAGACTTACAAGTCCAGGAAGCGCAGAGAACCCCAAACAAAAAGAATCCAAAGAGGACCACACCAAGACACATCATAATTAAAATGCCAAGAGCAAAAGACAAACAGAGAATCTTGAAAGCAGCAAGAGAAAAACAGTTAGTTACCTACAAGGGAGTACCCATACAATTGTCAGCTGATTTCTCAACAGAAACTATGCAGCCAGAAGGGAATGGCAAGAAATATTCAAAGTGATGAATAGCAATAACCTACAAGCAAGATTACTCTACCCAGCAAAGCTATCATTCAGAATTGAAGGTCAGATAAAGAGCTTCATAGATAAGAAAAAGCTAAAGGAGTTCATCACCACCAAACCAGTATTATATGAAATGCTGAAAGGTATTCTTTAAAAAGAGGAAAAAGAAGAAAAAAGTAAAGATAAAAATTATGAACAACAAATACATATCTATCAACAAGTGAATCTAAAAATCAAGTGAATTAAAAATCTGAGGAACAGAATAAACTGGCGAATATAATAGAATCAGGGGCATAGAAAGGGAGTGGACTGACAATCCTCGGGGGGAAAGGTGTGTGGGGGGTGGAGGAAGAGACTGAACAAAAATCATATACCTATGGATGAGGACAGTGTGTGGGGGGGGTGGTAAAGGCATGGGGTGGGGTGGGAACCGGGTGGAGGGGAGCTATGGGGGGAAAAAAGAGGAACAACTGTAATAATCTGAATAAAGATTTGTTAAAAAATAATAATAACCATGCCTCAAGCCCCAGGGGTGGCACTCCAGCTCTTGCTCACCATGCTTTATTTCTCTATGCCACTTATTATAACTTGACACATTATATATTTACCTGCTAGTTTATGGTCTTGTGTTCACTGCTGTATCCTACCCTTTTTGGCATCTAGAACAATGCCTGGAACTGCACTGTCCAGTAAGTGAGTACATAAATGAGTGAATAAACGAATCCCTCTTACTTTCTAGCTTGAGATCATCTAGATAACCCATGTCTTCATCTCTATCTCGCATGGTTCTTAGCTCACTGCTTGACAAACAGTAAATATTCACTAAATATTTATTGTATGAATGTTCTAGACGATAGCCAAAATTGAGTACTTTGAGCCAGGGACTATGCAGATGCTTTACAGACATTCGCTCATTAATCCTCACAACAACCACATGAAATATGGATTCTTTCTGTTTTAAAGCTACGAAAGCAGATGATAAAGAGGTCAAAGGACCTGCCCAAAGCAATAGAGCTAATAAATGGGAGAACTAGGATTCCAGGTTACCTTGACTCCCAAGCCATGCTTTCACCACTATGCTTCTGTTTCCAAAGCATATTTTCATTTGGCTCCCATAACACAGTCCTGGGCATTATTCCTATCAGACTTTCCACTGTATTCTAAATTTTCAGGATACTCCCCCTGGAGACACTGACCACCCATTCTTTGGTATGTTTGCCATTCCAAACTCCTTCCATGTGGCCTGGGACAAAAATGCTACCCCAATGATAAAGGAATAGTTCTGTAGGTTGATTGTTGTGGTTAAACAAATCTACAAATGTGATAAAACTGTGTGGAACTAAACACACATACACACAATTATGAGTACATATAAAACTGGTAATAATGAAGTAAGATTGGTAGATTAAACCAATGCCAGTTTCCTGGTTTTGATATTGTACTATAGTTACATAAGATATAAGGAAATCTGGGTTAAAGTACACAGGCATGCTCCATGAAGTTTTTACAACTTTGTGTGAATCTATAATTATTAAAAATAAAAACTTATTTAAAAAGTATGCCACTCCAAGAGACATCCCAAGAATCTTGACAGATCAGGCTGTCCTCTGATCCTTCCAACTCTACACCCTACAAGACCTTGTCCAAGGCAGGGATTCTGCAGCCCATCCTATATAATAAAATAGGATAATAAAAGGCTACTATGTAAATTAACCATCACTCCGTCACAAATATGGCGGCGCCCAGTCCCCTCAGCCCCGCTGGAGTCCCCCAGTCGGGGGTGGGGGTGGGGGTGGGCTGGGCGGCAGCTGCGAGCTGAGCAGCCTGGCAGAATGTTTGTTTCATCACCATGGCGACGAGGCAACCATTCCACCCCGGCCTGGCGGAGGGCCTCTGGGGGACAAGGGGGCCGGCCTCCAGCCTCCGAAGCTGAGCACAGGCCCAGAGAGGAGACGGCAGGCCCACCTCCCACGGAAATAGCGCAGCTCCCTCCCACCTCCCGCAGAATCTCACGGGTCTCTCACGGGTCCCTCTCGGCTTCCTCCCAGCTCCCGTGGGTGCTGGCGGCTCGCTTCTGCCTCCCGCAGGAGCCGCATGGCTCCCGTGGAAGCAGCGCGGCTCCCGGCGGCATGCTTCGGCTCCTGCCGGCTCCCGCGGGCTCCCGCGAAAGCGGCAGGCGACCTACTGTGCGCAATATCGCGCAATGGGCTACTAGTTTATTATATCTAGTAAACCCTAAATATAAATGCCAGCACCTCTCTTCCCTTTGCCACGTAACTTTTTTACACACACACACACACTCTCTCTCTCTCTCTCTCTCTGTCTCTCTCTCTCTCTCTCTCTCTCCCCTAAAGCTATGGGTTAGCCTTCTACCGCTTCAAAATAAAAAGTAGTGTATACTTTAACCTGATTTCACCTGAAACAAAAATGTGGGCTGTATGTGAGTTTATAAGCCTGATTTTCTCTATCTCCCACAACATCTTGAAAATAGCTTACCCTGAACAGTGCTTTATACTTTCTACAGTACTATATCTTGTAGCAAGAGTCCAAGAGACCTAGGTTGGACTGATGGTTGAGCAACTAACTGGCTGTGTAACTTTGGGCAAGTTATTATGGGAGAAAATAACAGATCCAAAGAGCTATTGTGAAGATTAACTGGTCACTTCTGGTTCTGGAACAACATGGAATAGACACACCACTCCCTATTCCTCCCACTAAATACAGCTAAAAGTCTTGGACATTATATACAAAAAAGTAAGGCAACTCTGAAAGATGGAGAGAAGAAGGCACCCTGACTAGGGACAGCAGAACCAGAGGTAGTAGGTGTAAACAGAGACCAAATGGGGAACATGGACTTCCAGTCCCACCTAGTATAACCAAGTGGTACCCATTTTCCCTGCCACTGAAGTGCAGTGTTTGAAGAGACCTGCGAAAACAGAAGATATAATATCCAGAATGTCACAGCACAATACCCAAAATATACAGAACATAATGAAAATAATCACACATCATATCAAGAACAAAGAAAATCACAACTTGAATGAGCAAGAAAAATCAATCTCAACACTGAGATGACACAAATGTTGAAATTATCTGACAACTTTAAAGGAGCAATCATAAAAATGTTTCAATGAACAATTATGAACATGCATGAAACAAATAAAATAGAAAGGGTCAACAACATAAACTGATGAACAAAAACAGAGACAGAGAAGCATTGATCAGATGCTCAAACCTCAGAGGGAAGGTAGGGGAGGGTGGGGGTAAGGGGGGAGATCAACCAAAGGACTTGTACGCATGCATATAAGCATAACCAATGGACACAGACACCAGGGGTGAGGGCATGAGCGGGGGGAGCACTGGGGGGATAAGGACACATATGTAATACCTTAATCAATAAAAAAAAGAGACTCTCCACAAAGAACTAGATGATATAGAAAAGAAACAATGGCACTTTTAGAAATGAAAATATAATAACTTAAATGAAAACTCATTCAATGAACTCAACAGCAGAATGTAGACTACAGGAAAAAAAGTAAACTTGAAGCTAGAACAATAGAAATTATCTAAACTGAACAGAAGAAAGAAAATAGATTGTACTATGAACAACTATCTGCCAAAAAACTGGACAACCTAGAAGAAATGGATAAATTCTTAGAAACATAAAATATACCCACCCTAAATCAAGAAGAAAATACAACCTGAAGAGACCAATTATTAGTAAGGAGACTGGATGAGTAATAAAAAAAACCTCCCACCCAGCTGGCATGGCTCAGTGGTTGGGTATCAACCTATGAACCAGGAGGTCATGGTTCTATTCCCTGTCAGAGCACATGCCTGGGTTGCAGGCTCAGTCCCCAGTGTGGGGCATGCAGAAGGCAGCTGATGAATGATTCCCTCTCATCATTGATGTTTCTATCTCGCTCTCCCTTTCCCTTCCTCTCTGAAGTCAATAAAAAATATAGTTTAAAAAAAAAAAACACAAACTTCCCAACAAAGAAAAACCCAGGACCAGATGGCTTCACTAGTGAGTTTTACCAAACATTTAAAGAAGATTTAACACCTATTCTTCACTAACTCTTCAAAAAATTCAAAGAGGATTGCTGGGTCTTATGGTAACTTAAAAAAAATCACAGAGGATGCAACACTCCCAAACTCATTACATGAGATCAGCATTACCTTGATTTTCAAAAATGCCAGATAAGTACATTACAAGGAAAGAAAACTACAGGCCAATATCCCTGAAGAATATAGATGCAAAAATTCTCAATAAAATACTAGCAAACCAAATTCAGCAACACAAAAGGAACAGTTACCATGATCAAGTGGAATTTATCCTAAGGATGCAAGGATGATTCAACATAAGCAAATCAATAAAGGTGATAGCCCTGGCTGGTGTTGTTCATCAGTTTAGAGCATCAGCCTGCACACCAAAGGGCCAAGGGCTGGTACCTGCCCCTTGCCATCCCCCTGTGGGGGAGTGTTCAGGAGGCAACTAATTGATGTCTCTCTCACATTGATGTCTCGCTCTCTCTCCCCTCCCTTCCACACTCTCACCAAAAAAAAAAATCAATGGGAAAAAATATCCTCAGAGATGATTCACAACCAAAAAATAATAAATTTTAAAAAATAATAAAGGTGATACATAACATTAATAGAATGAAAGAAAAAAATCATGATTATCTAAGATGCAGAAAAACCATCTGACAAAATGCAACATCCAATTATGATAAAAATTATCAAAAAATGGGGTATAAAAGGAATGTACCTCAACATAATAAAGACCATATATGACAAGCACACAGCTAACATTATACTCAATGATGAAAAGTTGAAAGCTTTTCCTCCAAGGTCAGGAGCAAGACAAGAGTGCCCATTCTCACCACTCCTACTCGACATAGTTATGGAAATCCCTGCCAGAGCAATTTGGCAAGAAAAAGAAATAAAAGACATTCAATTGCTGAAACCGGTTTGGCTCAGGGGATAGAGCGTCGGTCTGTGGACTGAAAGGTCCCAGGTTCAATTCCGGTCAAGGACATGTATATTGGTTGCGGGCACATCCCCGGTAGGGGTGTGCAAGAGGCAGCTGGTCGATGTTTCTCTCTCATCGATGTTTCTAGCTCTCTATCCCTCTCCCTTCCTCTCTGTAAAAAAATCAATAAAATATATTTAAAAAAAAAACAAAAACCAACAAGACATCCAATTTGCAAAGAAAGAAGTAAAACTGTCTCTACTTTCAGATGACATGATTTTATATAGAGAAAATCCTAAAGACTCCACACACAAAAAAAAGTTTAGGATTGGAATTAACAAATTCAGTAAAGTTGCAGGATATAAAATTAACATGCAGGCAGTCCTTGGGTTACGTCGGACTCGACGTACATCGTGTCATGGTTACGTAGCCATCTCCCATTTATTTATGGGGAAAAAAATTTCCGTCATTTCAATGTATGTGCATATGTGCTTTATGTTTTTTATTATTTATTTACCACAAGTAAAGGTCAGGAATTGTTATCTCTCTTTTAAATTTTATTTACTGTTTCACTTCATTACTGCTGTGTATGTGCTCCATGTGAGTGACATACGTGCTTATGTAGGTGGGTTCCGACTTACGGCGAAAATCGCGTACGTCGCACCGTAGGAACAGATCTCCAACGTAACCCGAGGACCTACTGTATAGGGAAAAATATTCTTGGGTGAGGATTAACAAACAAACAAACAAAAAAGATTAAAACAAAGACAAACCCAAAGAAATCCACACTGAGAAATAGCGTAATCCACCCCTATGTTCATTGCAGCATTATTCATGGTAGTCAAGACATGCAAACAAGAAAGGGTCCTGCGATAGAGGACTGGATAAAGAAGATGTGGTACATATGCACAAGGGAATACTACTCAGCCATCAGAAAGGATAAAATAGCGCCGTTTGCAACAACATGGATGGACCTTGAGAACATTATGCTAAGTGAAATAAGTCAGTCAGAAAAAGCTAAGAACCATATGATTTCACTCATATGTTGGATATAAAACTGAAACTTGTGAACAAACAGCAGTGTGATGATGGCTGCTACAGGGAAGGGGGTGGGAGAAGGGGGTCCTAATATAAGGTGACAGGAGAAGATTTGACTTTGGGTAGTGGGCACACGGTGCAATATATAGATCTTGTAACACAGAAACCCACACTGGAAACCTGTACCAGTATGTTCATGCCAACCAATGTCATCCCAATAAATTTTAAAAAATAAACGAAAATGAATAGCTTAGTCAAACTCCTAAACACAAAAGACAAAGGAAAAATCTTGAAAGCAGTGAGAAAGAAATGACATATTACCTTCAAATGACAGAGGATCTCTCATAAGCAATTATAGAGATCAAATGGAAGTAAGTAGCACACTAGTTTTCAGTGCTGAAAGAAAAGAACTGGAAACCCAGAATTTGATATCAAATAAAAAGACCCTTCAGGAATTCAAGGGAAATCAAGACATTTTCCTAATACTTGGAAAGTAAACAACACAGTCTATATAATTCATAGGTCAAACAAAAAGTCTCTAAGGAAATTAAAAATGACATTGAACTACATGAAAAGGAAAACATATCAAAAGTTGCAAGATAGCTAAGTCAGTACAAAAAGGGAAACTAATAGCACTAAATACATTAGAAAACGGGAATAGTCTCTGGCCAGTGTGCTCAATGGTTGGAGCATCGGCCTCTACACCGAAGGGTTGAGGGTTCGATTCCTGTTCAAGGGCACATATCTGGGTTTCAGGTGCCCGGCCCTGGTCAGGGCACGTGCAGGAGGCAACCAACCAATGTGTCTCTCTCGATGTTTCTCTCTCTCTCTCTCTCTCTCTCTCTCTCTCTCTCTCTCTCTCTCTCCCTTCCTTCCCTTCCATTCTCTCTTAAAAAATCAATGGAAAAAATATCCTTGGGTAAAGATTAACAAAAAATAACAACACTGGAATAGTCTCAAATCAATAGCCTAAGCTCCCACCTCCAGAAATTAGGTAAAGAGGGGCAAAATAAACACAAAGCAAGCAGAAGAAATAATTAAGTGCAGAAATCAATGACATTGGAAACAGAAAGATGATAAAGTTAATGAAACATAAAACTTGCTCTTTGAGGCCTGGCCTGTGTGGTTCAGTTGGTTGGAGCATCATCCTGTGCACCAAAAGGTCGTGGGTTTGATTCCTGCTCAGGGCACATACCTAGGTTGCCAGTTTCAATCCCAGGTGAGGGCACATGCGGGAGAAGATAGATTGATGTATCTCTCTCACAGCAATGTTTGTTTCTCTTTCCTTCCTCTCCCTCTCTCCTTCTTGCTCTCTCTCTCCCCCTCCCTCTCTCCCTAAAAATCAATTTTAAAAAACTGTGTGGCCCTAGCTGGTTTGGCTCAGTGGATAGAGCGGTGGACTGCGGACTGGAAGGTCTCGGGTTCGATTCCAGTCAAGGGCACATGCTCGGGTTGCAGGCTCGATCCCTAGTAGGGGGCGTGCAGGAGGCAGCCGATCAATGATTCTCATCATTGATGTTTCTATCTCTCCCTCTTCCTTCCTCTCTGAAATCAATAAAAATATGTTATAAAAAAGAATTTGAAACTTTAAAAAAAATTGTGTGTGCGTGAATAATGTTTAAAAGTTCTTTAATTTAAAAAAAAAAACTTGTTCTTTGAAAATATCAATGAAACTGACAAACCTCTAACAAGTCTGACAAAGAAAAAAAGAGAAGATACCCAGCCTGCAGATATCAAAAGGATAATAAGGGCATATTTAAATGAACATATTTAAATTTGACAACATAGATGAGATGGACAAATTCATTGGAAAGTAAAAACTACAACATACCCAAAAGAAAATAGATAATCTGAATAGTTCTATAACTATTAAATAAATAAATTGAGTTCGTAATTTTTCAACTCAAAATAAGATTAAATAATGTTTGGCATATTGATTGGCACATTAACTAGTATGCAATAAACAAGGGTCATTACCATTTTATTTAAATCATCACAAACACTCTCAGGGAAACTGAGGTTTCACAGAGATGAAATCCTTTACTAAAATGTAACCGAGTCAGAATTTGAACCTAGATCTGAAGACAGAGTCATTTCCTCCAGAGTTTATAGTCCACACCACAGCTACCCCCCTTAGGGATGTGCCAACCAATACTTCCTTTATATATAGGAAAACTATAAAGGGGTGAGGTTTTGCTCAAGCCCCAGGCATCAATAAATGCTGGCCAACTAACTTCTCCACCAGTACAGAGCAATGATTCTCAAAAGTTAGAGTGCATCAGAATGTACCTGTTTGTTAAAATACAGATGGCTCTATCCCAGTCCAAAAATTTGCATTTTTAACAAGTTCCCAGTTAATGAACCATACTCTGAGAATGACTATGTACAGCAATGATATGTTAGCCCACCAATCCCCCAACATCAGAAGCTGTCATATTCCACAGAAAGGGAAGGAAGTGAGACAGAATAATGCTCTAAATCAGTGGTTCTGAAGGTGGCCCCCTCTCACCCACTATATTAGAAACCCTGAGGGTGGAGCTTTTTTTTTTAATCCTCACCCAAGGATATTTTCCCATTGATTGTTAGAGAGAGGGGAAGAGAGAGGGAAAGACAGAGAGAAATATCAATGTAAGAGATATTGGTTGCCTCCTGCACCAGCCCCGAACAGGGCCCAGGCTGGGGAAGAACCTGCAACCGAGGTATCTGCCCATGATGGGAATCGAACCTGGGACCCTTCGGTCCACAGGCCAACACTCTATCCACTGAGCCAAGCCAGCTAGGGCTATCTGTCTTTTAATAGGTCTTCCAAATGATTTTGATTCACACTAAACCTTGAGAACTACTGCTCTACAAATCAAAAAGTGTTTCGCAAAACCCAGCCCTTTACAGTAGCATGAATGGAGCTATACCACCTTTTCCCTATCGTTGGGAACCTAGGCTTTGGAGCCAAATAATTGTAAATTCAAATCCAGGCTCAGAAAGAAGTTTAAGTTAATCTCCATGAATTCCAGATTCTCACCACCAAAATGGAATGAACAGCACCTTCCTTACTATAAACTTTCTGGGAAGTAATTTGGCATTATTAACCCCTAACTGGACTTTAAGAAATCAAGCCTACCTTCAGCACAGCAAAAGAAACTATCAACAAAACAAGAGAACCCACTGCATGGGAGAACATATTTGCCAATGTTACATCCAATAAGGGTTTAATCTCCAAAATTTACAGGGAACTCATACAACTTAACAAAAGATAAACAACCCAATAAAAAAATGGACAAAGGGCCGAAACCGGTTTGGCTCAGTGGATAGAGCGTCGGCCTGCGGACTCAAGGGTCCCAGGTTCGATTCCGGTCAGGGGCATGTACCTTGGTTGCGGGCACATCCCCAGTGGGGGGTGTGCAAGAGGCGGCTGATCGATGTTTCTCTCTCATCGATGTTTCTAACTCTCTATCCCTCTCTCTTCCTCTCCGTAAAAAATCAATAAAATATACATTTTTTTAAAATGGACAAAGGGCCCTAGCCAGTTTGGCCCAGTGGATAGAGCGTCGGCCTGCAGACTGAAGGGTCCCAGGTTCGATTCCGGCCAAGGGCACATACCCGGGTTGTGGGCTCAATCCCCAGTAGGGGGCGTGCAGGAGGTAGCCAATCAATGATTCTCTCTCATCATTGATGTTTCTATCTCTCTATCCCTCTCCCTTCCTCTCTGAAATCAATAAAGAAATATATTTTAAAATAAATAAAAAATAAAAAATAGACACTTTTCAAAAGTGGACATACAGAAAGCCAAGAGACATATGAAAAAATGCTCAAAGTCACTAATCATCCGAGAGATGCAAATCAAAACGACAATGAGGTACCATCTCACACCTGTCAGAATGGCTGTCATCAACAAATCAACAAAGGACAAGTGCTGGCAAGGATGCGGAGAAAAAGGAACCCTCCTGCACTGCTGGTGGGAATGCAGACTGGTGCAGCCACTGTGGAGAACAGTATGGAGCTTCCTCAAAAAACTGAAAATGGAACTCCCATTTGACCCAGTGATCCCCTTCTAGGACTATATCCCAAGAAATCAGAAACACCAATTAGAAAGAATATATGCACTCCTATGTTCATAGCAGTACAATTTACCATAGCTAAGATTTGGAAACAGCCCAAGTGCCCATCAGTAGATGAGTGGGTTAAAAAACTGTGGTACATCTACACAATGGAATACTACGCTGATGTAAAAAAGAAAGAACTCTTACCATTTGCAACAGCATGGATGGACTTCGAGAACATTATGCTAAGCACAATAAAGCAGTTGGAGAAAGATAATATCACATGATCTCACTCATTTATGGAATACAATGAACAACATAAAACAACAAGAAAGCCCACTGCATGGAAGAACATATTTGCCAATGATATCAACAATAAGGGTTTAATCTCCAACATTTACCGGGAACTCATATAACTTAACAAAAGGAAGATAAACAACCCAATCAAAAAATGGGCAACTGACCTAAATAGATACTTTTCAAAAGAAGACAGAAGGAAGGCCAAGAGACATGAAAACCTGCTCAAAGTCACTAATCATCCAAGAGATGCAAATCAAAACGACAATGAGGTACCATCTTACACCTGTCAGAATGGCTATCATCAACAAATCAACAAAGGACAAGTGCTGGCGAGGATGCGGAGAAAAAGGAACCCTCGTGCACTGCTGGTGGGAATGCAGACTGGTGCAGCCACTGTGGAGAACAGTATGGAGTTTCCTAAAAGACTAAAAATGGAACTCCCATTTGACCCAGTGATCCCACTTCTAGGAATACATCCCAAGAAACTAGAAACACCAATCAGCAAGGATATATGCACCTCTATGTTCATAGCAGCACAATTCACCATAGCTAAGATTTGGAAACAACCTAAGTGCACATCAGCAGATGAGTGGATTAAAAAACTGTGGTACATCTACACAATGGAATACTACGCGGTAAAAAAGGAGTTCTTACCATTTGCAACAACATGGATGGAGCTGGAGAGCATTATGCTAAGTGAAATAAGCCAGGCAGAGAAAGATAAATATCACATGATCTCACTCATTTATGGAATATAATGAACAACATAAACTGATGAACAAAAACATATCCAAAGACAGAGAAACATCGATCAGAACGTCAAACCTCAGGGAAGGTAGGGGACGGTGTGGGTAAGGGGGAGAGATCAACCAAAGGATTTATATGCATGCATATAAGCCTAATCAATGGACACAGACACCAGGGGAGTAAGGGCATGAATGGGCGGGTGGGAGGTAATGGGGGAATAAGGACACATATGTAATACCTTAATCAATAAAGAAATTTAAAAAAAACAATGAACAACATAAACTGATGAACAAAGATAGAGAGATAGAAGCATCGAACAGACTGTCAAACCTCAGAAGGAAGGCAGAAGAGGGTGGGGGGCTTTAAGAGATCAACCAAATGACTTATATGCATGCATATAAGCATAACCAATGGACACAGACAGTAAGGGGGTGAGGGCATGAGTGGGGGTGGGGTGGGAGCGAGCGGGGAGAGGTCAATGGGGGAAAAAGGAGCCATAGGTAATATTTTCAACAATAAAAAAATTTAAATAAATTCAAAAATGAAATCTAGCCTATGGAAGACTTCAGAGATGTGAACAGATTTAAATCACCTGTGTGTGTGTGTGTGTGTGTGTGCGTGTGGGTTTAACTATCGTGAGCAACTATGAAAAGTCCACACTATTTAGTAATTTTCAATTGTGCTGAAGTACAAACTTAAATGGGAAGGGGTGTGTGTGTGTGTGTGTGTGTGTGTGTGTGTGTGTGTGTGTAAAAGCAATGTACTGAGCAAGCAAGAGCAGCCATGCACCAAGGGCGTGATTCTTAGCTGGCCTTCTTGTTCTCTGGCAGCCCATAAAGACATGCATGAGAAGAAATAAAAACTTTTATTAATAAAATTAAGGCAGCCCTAACCGGTTTGGCTCAGTGGATAGAGCGTCAGCCTGTGGACTGAAGGGTCCCGGGTTCAACCAGTCAAGGGCATGTACCTTGGTTGCGGGCACATCCCCAGTTTGGGGTGTGCAGGTGGCAGCTGATCGATACTCATATCGATACTTGATGCAAGTTAACTTGTGTCAGGGTATGCACAGAAATATCAGACTCACCACAGAAATGTGATTAAGGGAGGGGCCTGACCCATCAACCCACTTCTGTATTTGTAAATTTGGAATTCTTAAAGGCCTCAGTGGTGTTCCTTGTAAATGTCAAGTCTCTACTGTGCAAAGATGTTCACTACACAATGCTTTTCACTTTAATTAGCACCCATATTAAAATTCAAAACATTTCCAGAACCTCCCGTTTCTCTCACATCACAATCTATACTAATAAAAGGGTAATATGCTAATTAGACCGGGTCAACCAGACATCTTCCGGACAAAGCCACGGTGGCAGTGGCTGAGGCAGAGGTGGTTAGGGGCGATCAGTCCAGCAGGGGAGCAGTTAGGGGTGGCCAGGCCGGCAGAGGGGCAGTTAGGGGGCGACCAGGCCGGCAGGGGACCAGTTAGGGGGTGACCAGGCCGGTGGGGGACCAGTTAGGGGGTGATCAGGCAGGCAGGCAGGCGAGTGGTTAGGAGCCAAAGGTCCCAGATTGCAAGAGGGATGTCCAACTGCTGGTTTAGGCCCCATCCCTGAGGGGTCCCGGGTTGGAGAGGGTGCAGGCTGGGCTGAGGGGACGCCCCCCTGTGCATGAACTTCGTGCACCGGGGCCTCTAGTCTATATAATAAAAGCCTAAGCGACTGTTAAGGCGGAATGACCAGAATGACTGGCCGTTATGATGTGCACTGACCACCAGGACCACCAGGGGACAGACACTTAATGCAGAAGCTGTCCCCTGGTGGTCAGTGCACTCCCACAGGGGGAACACTGCTCAGCCAGAAGCTGGGCTCACAGCTGGCGAGCACAGCGGCGGTGGAGGGAGCCTCTCCCGCCTCTGTGGCAGCGAGCAGACGGGCAGTAAGGAGCAAGGGGTCCCGGACTGTGAGAGGGATGTCCGCCTGGCAGCTTAGGCCCGATCCCCGCGGGGAGCAAGCCTAAGCCAGCAGGCGGACATCCACCAAGGGTCCTGGACTGCGAGAGGGCGCAGGCCGGTCTGAGGGTCACCCCCCCCTCCAGTGCACGAATTTCATGCACTGGGCCTTCAGTATTATTTATAATACAAAAAAGTACAAACAACATAAGCATCCAACCACAGAGGCAATGACTGAGTTAAGTGAGGGAAAATACACATGGTGGGATATCAGAAATCAAGTAAAATATTCACATTATAATGTAGGAATAAAAACTCAGGTTATAAAATATTTATAATATAACCCCATGTTGTAAAAATATATATTTATATTCTAAGTCAAATTATTGGAGTTAGCCCTAGCCAGCATTGCTCAGTGGCCAGGCAGGGGTGGGGAACGTCTGCAAAATCATTTGGTCCGGGCCTGCCAAGGCATTAGGAGTTAATTAAATGTCTGACCAAATACAACAGGCTAATTTTTAAGTTGATAATTTTGTATGGCCTGTGAATGATGCTATAAATATCCAAATGGCCTTAGCAGTAAAAAAGGTCCCCACCCCTGGGATAGAGTGTCAACCAAAGGGTCACTAGTTTAATTCCTGGTCAAAAGCACCTACCTGGGTTGTGCATTCGTTCCCTTTCTGGCCAAATTGGGCATGTGGGGCACATGAAGGCACATGTGGGGCAACTAATCTTTGTGTCTCTACACATCTGTTTCTTTCTGTCTCTCTCTCTCACTCCCTTTCTCCCTCCCTCTAAAAAATCAATGGGGAAAAAAATGATGGGAGTTAATGCAATAAAAAACGTAAGTGTACTGTGCTGAACAGTAGACTCATAGGTAAGTTTTAATTCCTTCCTTATTCTTTTTCTATATTTTCTATAATGAGCATGTCTCCACTATATAATTGGGAAAAAAATTAAAACATTATTTTAAAAAGAAATATGTAACTTTCAGGGTTGGGTGTTGGTTAAGATAATTTATGCGAAGTCCTATCCTACATCCTATTAGTAAGCACTGAGAAACCATTCCTTCCTGTTTCTTGTACCCAGACTGTGAAAATAGGGTCTCTATATTGTGGGCAAGAGTTCAATTTCCAGATTTGAATCTACACACTTCCCACACAATCCAAAGCAAGGGTCACAGAGAATAGCTCTTTTCATGACGATTCATTCACTTCTTCATTGAAAAATGTAAGGGGTGGGGAAAGAGCGAATTGGTAAAGGTGGTCAAATATATGGTAATGAAAGGAAACTAGACATTTGATGGTGAGCACATAATAGAGTATACAGATATAGAACTATAATGCTGTACAGCTGGAATTTATGTAATGTTATTAACCAATGTTACCTCAATAAATTTAATTTTTAAATGTACTCAGTATGGCCCTAGCCAGTTTGGCTCAGTGGATAGTGTCGGCCTGCGGACTGAAGGGTCCCAGGTTTGATTCCAGTCAAGGGCACATGCCGGGGTTGTGGGCTCAATCCCCAGTGGGGGGTGTGCAGGAGGTGGCCAATCGGTGATTCTCTCTCATCACTGATGTTTCTAACTAACTCTCCCTCTCTCTTCCTCTCTGAAATCAATAAAAATATATTAAAAACCAACAAACAAACAAAAAAGAATAAAGAGGGCATGTGCCGGGGGGCAGGGGAGGCCAGGGGAAGGTCAATGGGGAAAAAAAAGAGACGTATGTACTACTATTTGTAATACCTTAAACAATAAAATTAAATTTAAAAATAAATAAAAATAATTTGAAATATTAAAAGTTAAATTCTTATCCATTTCAAATTTCAAATAATAAAGTACAGTTCTAAATATAAAAAAAATAAAAAATGTACTCAGCACCTATTATATGTTTAAGTCTAAACCAAATTCTGGGGATACCAAAAAATGAAAAGATGACATCTCTGCCCTCAGGTAGTTCCAGCTAATAAGTGACACAGATGTATTTATAACTATGATATGATGAAATAATTACTTTTGGTAAGGATGTACACAAGTGTAACGGGAAGCCAGTGGAAGAAGACTTTTACAGAAGAGGTATATTGTGAGTTGTAAAAGACAGGACATTAGTCAAAATAGAATGTGCAAATATATAGAGTCACAGAAAATTTGTCTTAGAACTATAAGTGCCCAGCCGGCGTGGCTCAGTGGTTGAGCATCGACCTATGAACCAGGAGGTCACGGTTCGATTCCTGGTCAGGGCACATGCCCGTGTTGCGGGCTCGATCCCCAGTAGGGGACGTGCAGGAGGCAACCGATCCATGGTTCTCTCTTATCATGGATGTTTCTATCTCTCCCTCTCCCTTCCTCTCTGAAATCAATAAAAAAATATTTTAAAAAAAACTCTAAGTAGTTCAAGTCTTGCTAGGACATAAAGAACAAGGGAGGACAAGTGGCAGGAACTGAGATTGAACAAATAGATCACAAAAGGTCTTGTCTGTCACACAAAGAAGACTGAAGAACTTTATTCTGGCCCAGCTAGTGTGGCTCAGTGGTTGAGTATTGACCTATAAACCAGGAGGTCACAGTTCGATTCCTGATCAGGGCACATGCCTGGGTTGCGGGCTCAATCCCCAATGTGGGGCGTGTGGAAGGCAGCCAATCAATGACTCTCTCATCACTGATGTTTCTATCTCTCTCTCTCCCTTTCCCTTACTCTCTGAAATCAATTTAAAAATTTAGGGGAAAAAAAGAATTTTATTCTGTAATGGAACCAACGAAAAAATCTTTTAACAGTGGAGTGACTTGATCAGCGCTGGCAAAGATATAAGGAGTCCTGAGAAACATCTGAATCCCCACTTACTTTCCGAGGGAAAGAAAAGGTCCCACCCTCTATGTCTGTCCCCTCTGAAATGAAATAACACGAGGCAGTAAACAGAACTCTGCACCTGGCCCACAGTGAAAAGTCAATAAAAATCAGTTGAATATGAATTTGGATGTGCTACATGAGGCAGTCCCTACTGAGAGCAGAATTTTAGCAACACCAGCACCTTGTTTGGTCCTGGGTATATTAACAGGAACAGCTCTTTGGAAGGAACTAGTGACTGAAAATTCTAAAATCTAACAACATGCAACAGGAGGGTGCCATATACGGTTTTGTTGTACTCCAGTGTACAAAGCCCTCTCACAGTTTTCTTTCTAGACCTGGGATTTAAGTCCCAGTAATGGGATAATATTACAGTTTTATTGCTCACACTAACCTCTCTAGAATCCTGGATAACAGGTGCTTACGTGCACACATGGTAAACTGGAGCGAGTTCATGAGTGGTTTTACTCCTGCTGTTTTACCCAACATCTCTTCTGCTTAATTCAATCTAGTTAGATGGTTCTGCAGATAAATGCTATAGAAATAAAACACTGCTGCATTTCTCCCTCCATTAACTGAGTGCATGCAAAATGCTTTAAATAATGAGGAAGGATGTATTAGATATATTTTATAGGTGAAGACAATGAGGCTCAGAGAAGCAAAGCAACTCGCCCAAGGCAAACTTGCTACAATAAATTGCACAGCCCGAACTCAAATCTGTATTGATTGGACTCACATATCCAAAAATGTAATATTGTCTCCTCCCAAGCCCGGATCTGAGATAAAAATTATCAGTATACAAAAACGGTACTTTGCAGTTGGAAAGGAAATATTTTCTAAATTTAAAAAAAAAAATCAAAAGAAGGGTGCAAAGAAAAAATACATAGGGAGAAAGAGAAAAAAAAAAAAAGAGGAGAAACCAGAAGCCCGTGTCAGCTAGACCCTAGCGGGAAGGAGGGATGGAGGAACCTGGGCCTGGGGGGTGGATGGGAGTTAATTCTCCTAGAGTGAGGGGGGTCAAGTTTGAGCGGGGGGGGGGATCTGAAAGAGAGCTGAGAGAAAAGCGAGTGAGACACCTGGCCCCTGCACCCTGGCCCACCCGGCCGGCCTTCCTTACCTGCCGTGAAACCAGTCCTGGCACATGTCACACTCGATCATGAAGCGGGTCACATCGTAAGGCAGCCGGCAAAGGCAGTACACTGGCACCGTGGCCATCTTCAGCGGGCCGGGGAGCGCTGTGTGGCCAGCCAGGTTCAGAGCGTCCCGAGGAGTGGGAGGCAGAGGCACGCGTCCTTCCTGGACCGGGGCTGGACACAAACAACACTTTTTCAACACAGTCCATCTGGTGCCCCGGGGTACCAACCCTCGGCTCGCAGACCGGGGAGTCACCACAGCCGGGGTGCAACACAGGGGTGTGGCTGTAGGGGGCAATCTGAGAAAGTCCGCCCGCTTCCAGAAGAGCTTTAACAAATAAAGACCGACGCTATGCCCAGGAGGCTTTTCCCGCCCCCCCCCCTCCGCCCCCCGCTCCTCTGCTACCTCCTCGGGCCCCCCGCCCCCACCCCACCCCCGACCCCGAGTCCGTGAGAACTTCTTTCTGTGGTTCAGGGAAATAGCTGATGCCTTTCAGGAAGCTTCTTTGATCCCTCACTGCACCCTCTTCTTGCTTCCCAGAGCGCTCTTGATTAGGAGGCCAGAATGAGGTTGGGGGGGGGGGGGAACCCAGCAGAACCCCCTTCTCTCTGCCCCCCAAACAGAGGCAGCTGGCGAGAGACCGGGGATCCGTGGACCCGGGCTCACTCCCTCACAAATGACCTCGCTGCCTTCGGGAGCAAGGCAGAGGCGCCCAACTCAAATGCCAGTTGTGGGGTCTTGTTGGGAGAACTCTCCCCGTCATCCCACCCCGGCTAGGGGGAGCCTCCGCAGCCCAACGACTGAAATAAATCACAACCCCGCAACTCGTCAGCTCGTCGTCTATCTCGAACACGACCGGCTGTTCCCGTCGCACCCCCGAAACTAAAAAAGGGGCGCTCCAACCCTCCCCCCCCCCCCCCCGCCGCCCCGCAACTGAGGACCATTTCCTCACACTCCCGCAACTGGGCAAGGATTTGTTTTCTTCCCGCTGCTCGGACCCTGGCAGGCATCTCCCCCCACAACCCCCTCCATAGGACGAGGAGACCTCAACCCGCCCCCAAAACTGACCGAGATCTCCCGAGAGATCCCCAAACTGACAGGAATAGCCTCGCAGCCCCGAAACTTACGAGAACGTCTTCGCACCTCCCAGACTGACAGGAACCTCCTCACACCCCCGAGCTGACAACAATGTCTACGGGTCCCGAGCTCGACGGGGACCTCCGCATCCGCCGAGCCGCCAAGGATCACTCCCGCCGGCGAAGCTCCGACAGCCTCCCCCCCCACCCCCCACCCCCCGACGCGCCGGCCGCCGGGCTCGCTCGGGAGCCGTTGGCGTCGCTCGGCGGAGGCTCGGCCGGTAGTTCCGGCCCCACCGGCGGCGCGCGCCGAATTCTGGGATTTTCCCTGTCGCGCAGCGAACCTTGCTCGTCGGCCCCTGCGACCACCCGCTGGTCGCTCGGCCCCCGCCGCCCAGCGCCGCTTCCGGGCAGCTCTCTCGGCGGCTCTGCCCCGGGCTCGGCCGCCAGGGCCTACTGGAGACCGCGGCTCGGGCCTCGTCCGGAGGCCGCCACTCGGCGTCGTCGCTGGCCCGGCCGGAGCTTCGCTGGCGAGCAAAGCGACGAGGAAGGAGACGACCCGGCGGCCAAATCGGCGAGGAAAATGGCCCGCAAAGCCGCCGGGAGAAGCCCGGTGGCGGTGGGAGGCAATTCGGAGGAGTCAATAAAGTTTATTCAAAACAACGAGGAAGTTGAAGCGCGGAGGGGAGGAGAGATACGGGGTAAACAGCTCCCATACTGAGAGTGGCGGCGCGGCCACCAGGAGGCGATCCGACAGCCATCTTAGGAGGGCGCCCGCACGCCAACACCCGGCGGCGGCGGCGAGGGGCGGGGGCCGGGCGGCGGGTCGGCTCCCGCGTGACGCCATGGGGCGGAGCCGGTCTTGAGAAAGGGGGGCGGGGCTCGGCTACCTTGGGACCCGCTCTCCTCCTCGAGGCGCCCAATGGACGCCCAGGGCCTGGAGCGCAGAGGCGGGGGAGCCGCCATCTTAGGCGAGGCGGTCGCTTGGCTCCATTTTGAGAGGGGCCAGAACCTTCCAGGCCTTCCTTCCCCCTCGGGGCCAGCGGGGAAGGAAGCGCTTCGCCGCCACCGCACAACACACTCTCCCCAGCCTCGCCTCCTAGGAGAGGCGGTGGACTCTGACTGGAAACTGCAAAATGAAGAGGTGGCGGGGGGAGAGGTGGGAGAGGGGGGTCTGGGGCCCAGGCGGAGGCGGAGGCTTCATCCAGCCTTCCGTTCCGGCTGAAACCCTTTCACTCGATCTCCGAGGCGTGTGTTTCTCACGCTGTAAGGAAGCTCCGTGGTGATCCCCAAAAGGAGGGTCCAGTTTTGGAGGTGACTTGCATTTCCGAGCTGGGAAGCAACCTTACGCCCTCTACAACCCCCGCGTTCTGTCCTCGGTCCCTTTCCTGTTCATTTTGGTCCGTTTCCTAAGCTCCCTGGGACCTCTCTCCTCTAACCTTATTGCTTCGCTTCAATGCAGTTCAGATCCAGTTCAAATATTTTCCTGCACAATATATATATACATATATACATACACATGTATATATGTATGTATATGTATATATTTCCCTGCCCACGTCCCACGATTTTCTGACTCCAGCCTGAGGGTGAGGTGGGAGAAGAGGTTGAATGAATGGAGCGCCACACACCTGCTTCAAGATGGCGCTGGTTTGCTCAGGCAATTGAGAAGAGTCTCCAGGAATCCTCTTACTATTGGATTTTCTTAAAGGGTCCCACGCTTTAAAAAAAAATTAAAAATGGGAGTGTGCACATCAGTTTTATTAATGAGAGTGGGTTAGGCCCTGGGGGTGCAATGATGGAAAGAGGGACCGTGCAGTGAGAAATTGCCAGCTAGTGCAGGATGCCAGCTTGCAAATCAACAGTGGGAGTACAAGTCCAGTAAGCACGCACACACCTCTTGCAAGGTGCCAAGTAAAGCGAAGACAGTGCTCAGCAGCTGCTTGCTGCTGTCAAGGGAGACTTCAGGGAGACGTGGAGGATACATAAAATTTCACTTACCATTGCAGGTGAAAGAATCAACAAATATAAACGCATGCAGACACCTGGGGAAACATTTGCAAAATAAATGAGTATTAGATTTTCTCCTGCAAGCAATAAAAAAACACTAAAGGTTTTTGAGCAAGAACAGCTGAGTGACATTTGTGTCTTAGGCACAGGAAATGCCAGGTTTACTGGCACCTAAAGCTTATACAGTTTGTGAGGTGGGACTTTAAGCAAACAATATACACTTGTGCCCGACTGGCATGGCTCCGTGATTGAGCATCGACCTAGGAACCAGGAGGCCACGGTTCGATTCCTAGTCCCGGCACATGCCCAGGTTGTGGGCTCGATCCCCTGTGTGGGGCGTGCAGGAGGCAGCCGATCCATGATTCCCTCTCATCATTGATGTTTCTAACTCTCTCTCCCTCACCCTTCCTCTCGGAAATCAATAAAAAATATATTTTTTTAAAAAAGAATATACACTTGTGAATACAAAATTAGGTTCAAAGGGTAGACAGTAAGAATATTTCCAGAAGCCATTCCTGAGTAATAACGATGAATAGAAGTTATATAGACCACATATAAATGTCCCAGTAAACCCAAACTAAATATGGGCCCCAAATCAACTTCCACTTAGCTGGATCTCAAAAATGTCTGAGGCAACTCCAACACCACCTACTACAGGAGAAAATGTGACCAGGGAAACTCAGTGGAAAGGGATAGCAGTTGTTGTTTTAAATTAAATCTTTATTGTTGAAAGTATTACATTGGTCCCCTTTTCCCCCCATTGACCCCTTCTAGCCCGCACCCACCCACCTCCACCTCCCACCCCAGGCCCTCACCACCCTATTGTCTGTGTCCATGCGTTATGCATACGTGCATACAAGTTCTTTGGTTGATCTCTTCCCACCCACCCACCCTCCCCTCCCTTCCCTCTGAGATTCTGCAGTCTGTTCCATGCTTCTGTGTCTCTGAGTCTATTTTGTCTGTTAGTTTATTTTATTCATTCGATTCCACATATGAGTGAGATCATGTGATATTTGTCTTTCTCTGACAGCAGTTTTTTATGTTTTTATTAATTTTTAGAGAAAAAGGAAGGGAGAAGGATAGAGAGATAGAAACATCAGCCCTAGCCGGTTTGGCTCAGTGTATAGAGCGTCGGCCTGCAGACTGAAGGGTCCCAGGTTCGATTCAGGTCAAGGGCAGGTACCTTGGTTGAGGGCACATCCCCAGTGGGGGGTGTGCAGGAGGCAGCTGGTCTATGTTTCTCTCTCATCGATGTTTCTAACTCTCTATTCCTCTCTCTTCCTCTCTGTAAAAAATCAATAAAATATTTTTTTTAAAAAAAGAAACATCATCAGTCGGCTGCCTCCTGCATGCCCCCCATTGGGGATCAAGCCCACAACCCTGGCATGTGCCCTGACCGGGAATCGATCCAGTGACCTCTTGGTTCCTGGATTTATAACCACTGAGCCACACCAGCCCAGCAGGGACAGCAGTTTTAACCAATTGTGGTTTAAGTATATTTTACCAACTTTATAAAACACATGACCATGTGACCATATGGCAAGTTTATTAAGAAAGTTCACTAAGCTTTCTTAGCTTCACAAGGATGCAGAAGGGCGCTCACTTCAGCAGCACGTGTATTAAATTGGAACGAGGAGATTAGCATGGCCCCTACACAAGGATGGCATGCAAATGCATGAAGTTTTCACACACAAAAAAGAATGAGGTAAGAGACTGTTGCATTAGTCATGGAAAAAAAAAAAAAGATGTGGCCTAAGTCAGGATAGTTGTAGCAGGGGTAGAAAAGGATCAGATAAGTAGAGATTGAATAGGCAGGGCTTGGGGACTAATTGAAAATAGATAGTGAGGGGAGGGAGGGTTGGAGGGGGTCAGTGGGGGGGGAAAGGGGACATGTAATACTTTCGACAATAATTATTTTAAAAAAATATTTGAAAGGAAAGAAAAAACAGGAGTGGATGAGTGAAAAAGTGTGTGTTCATTTCTGGGTTGCGTGTCAGAGTGGATGGTGATACCATTGACTGAGGGAGAGTACACAGAGGAAAAGCAGGTTTGGTAGGGAAGAAGAGACTAAGTTTAGCTTGGAGTATGTAGAGTTAAGGTGTATGTGGAACAGTAACTCACTCCACCATTCTTTATTGAGCATCTACTATGCACCAGGCAGGGTGCTGGGTGCTGAGGATGTAGCAGTAACAAAAATAAGGTCTGGGCCTTCAGGGGCTGACATTCTACTGGGGGATCAGTCAATAACAAATGCAGCCCTAACCGGTTTGGCTCAGTGGATAAAGCATCGGCCTACGGATTGAAGGGTCCCAGGTTCGATTCCGTTCGGGGGCATGTGCCTTGGTTGCGGGCACATCCCCAGTAGGGGGTGTGCAGGAGGCAGCTGCCATCAATGTTTCTGACTCTCTGTCCCTCTCCCTTCCTCTCTGTAAAAAATCAATAAATATATTAAAAAATAATAATTTAACAAATACAGTTTCATTCATATATTTATTGAGCACCTACTATATACCAGGCACTGTTCTATGCACTGGGGACTCAAGGATTAACAAAACAGAAATGGCCCCTGCCTTCCTGTGATTCACATTCCAGTGAGGGAGACGGACAATAAAGTGAGCCAAATAAGAGAATTTCAGACTGCAGTGAGTGCTATGAGGAAAATAACACAAGTTATGAAATAGAGATTTGGATGAAAGATAGTCTATTTGAGATAGACTATCAAGGAACGCCTCTTGAAGGTGCCAAGTGAGCTGAGACCTGAATAACAAGAAGAGTTGGCCAGGGACAAGACAGGAGGAATAAAAAAGTGCCAAAGAAAAAGACCTATTGTGGGGGGAGGGTCAGTTCAGGGCACCGTCCCAATAACACCTCCTGAGCATTTATGATGGGCTGGGTGGAGTACAGGGGGGAGTTGGGGTGGGTTGGAAGACATGAATAAGAGACCATGTGTGTATCCCTAAAGGAGTGTGCGTACCATCTAATGAGGGAGGCAAGGTTCAATGAACAATAAGTAGTTTGAAAGAGGTCAAACTCGAAGTGCTAACTAGACGTTTGAGCAACACGTGTGGGCACAAAGGGAGCCACAAGTAATCCGAATATGTTCCGTGGGTGTGTCAGGGAAGGTTTCATAGGAGGTGGCGTTTGACCCAGGTACATTGGTACCCACCCTGAGAAGCCCCTCCCCAGTGTTCTTGGGAGGTGAGGTGGGGGCACTGGGGGATAATGGGGAAGGCGAAGCTGTCCGGAGACTGGATCTGAGGCACTTAGATTTGTTGGCAAAGGAATTCTTGGAACTGCCATGGATTGGGGGCAGCTGGCTGCTGCCCTGGAAGTGGGTGCTCTCACTGGTCTGAACTGGCTGCCATGGCATGAGACTGCCCTGGAGACCCCTCCCCTACCCCACCTCCGCTTAACAATTGGAAACACTTATTTTTAATTCCACAGACAACAGTAAATGCATTCCCGTTGTGTACATTCAAACAGGCTGAAGATAAGATCCCTGCTGACCACCTCAGGGGGCCTCTAGTCTGATTCATCTCTGCATATATGTACATAGAATTGTTGAGTTTAAAAAATGGTCTCATTGGTGTGGCTGCGTGGTTGGGCGTCAACCTATGAACCAGGAGGTCAGGGTTGAATTCCTGGTCGGGGCACAGGCCCAGATTGCGGGCTCGATCCCAAGTGGGAGGCATGCAGGAGGCAGCCGATCAATGATTCTCTCTCGTGGATGTTTCTATCTCTCCCTCCCTCTCCCTTCCTCTCTGAAATCAATAAAAATATATTTAAAAATTTTTAAAGTTTTTCCTTGTAGTTGAAGATACAGTAGTAGAATGAATAAACAGACATTTTGAATTATAAATAAATCATGGAGCCATTGTTTTCTTTCTTTTTAAAAAAAATATATATTTTATTGATTTTTTACAGGGAGGAAGGGAGAGGGAGAGAGAGTTAGAAACATCGATGAGAGAGAAACATCGATCAGCTGCCTCTTGCACACCCCCTACTGGGGATGTGCCCACAACCAAGGTACATGCCCTTGACCGGAATCGAACCTGGGACCCTTCAGTACGCTCTATCCACTGAGCCAAACCTGTCAGGGCATTTTCTTTCTTTTATGACCTTGTCTTAGTCCGTTCAGGCTGCTATAATGAAAATGCCATAGATTGGGTGGCTGATAAGCAACAATCTATTTTTCCCAATTCTGCAGGCTGAAGAGTCTAAGATTGAAGTGCTGGCAGATGCCATGTCTGGTGAGAGCCCACTTTCTGGTCATAGATGCCCAGCTTCTTGCTGCATCCGGAAGGGGTGAAGGAGCTCTTCAGGTTCTTTTTTTAAAATATATTTTACTGATTTTTTTACAGAGGAAAGGAGAGAGATAGAGAGCTAGAAACATTGATCAGCTGCCTACTGGGGATGTGCCTGCAACCGAGGTACATGCCCCTGACCGGAATCGAACTTGGGACTATTCAGTCCGCAGGCCGACGCTCTATCCACTGAGCCAAACCGGTCAGGGCTTCAGGTTCTATTTCTTTTTTTTTTAAAATATATTTTATTGATTTTAGAGAGGAAGGGAGAGGGAAAGAGAGAGATAGAAACATCAATGATGAGAGAGAATCATTGATTGGCTGCCCCCTGCACGCCCCCCACCAGGGATCGAGCCTGCAACCCAGGCATGTGCCCCTGGCCAGAATCGAACCTGGGACCTCTCAGTCCGCAGGCTGACGCTCTATCCATTGAGCCAAACCAGCTAGGGCGAGGTTCTATTTCTTAAGGGCACTGAACTCCACCCTCAAAACCTAATCACCTCCCCAAGGCCCCACCCCCTACACCAGTGGTCAGCAAACTCATTAGTCTACAGAGCCAAATATCAACAGTACAACGACTGAAATTTCAAGGGCATGTACCTTGGTTGTGGGCACATCCCCAGTAGGGGGTGTGCAAGAGGCAGCTGATAGATGTTTCTAAAAAAAATAAAAATAAAGGAAAAAAACTTAATATTTTAGTACCTTTAACTGCACTTCTCACCTCTCACCTAGTTCTGTTTTTTTAAAAATATATATTTTATTGATTTTTTACAGAGAGGAAGGGAGAGAGATAGTCAGAAACATCAATCAGCTGCCTCCTGCACCCCCCCTCCCCAACTGGGGATGTGCCCTCAACCAAGGTACATGCCCTTGACCGGAATCGAACCTGGGACCCTTCAGTCTGCAGGCTGACGCTCTATCCACTGAGCCAAACCTGTTAGGGCTCACCAGGTTTTTGAACAAGGAGTCCTCCATTTTCATTTTGCACTGGGCCCCACAATTATGTAGGAGGCTCCCACTACTGCTGGATGGTAATCATGAGGTGATTTGAAGGGATTATAGCTATGCAAACAGCCTCCCTGCTCTCGCCAAACTCCTCTCCACTAGGAGTGGGGGTGGGTGGGTAGAGACAAGATGACAACACAGAGGTATTAAGGTTAGGGACGAGATTTATCATTTTCAACTGAACAGGATCACACTGTCCATACTATTTGGCCAACTGCATTCTTCACTTGGCAATATGTCTTGGAGCTCTTTCTACCAAAATAAATCAACCTTGTTCTTTTTTTAAAAAATTCTTGTTCAGGTAATTACATAATTCAGATGGGTCTTGATTTATTTCTCCACTCCCCTAATGGATTTTTTAAGTGGTTTTATTTTTTCATGAATACAGAGCTGCAGTGAATACACCCGCAGGGGCCTCCTTGTTTCTCTAGTCAGACACTCAGAAACGGGTATGGATATTTTCAATTTTTTAAAAATATATATCTTATTGATTTTTTACAGAGAGGAATAGAGAGTTAGAAACATTGATGAGAGACAAACATCGATCAGCTGCCTCTTGCACACCCCCCACTGGAATGTGCCCGCAACCAAGGCACATGCCCTTGACCTGACCGGAATCGAACCTGGGACCCCTCAGTCCGCAGACTGATGCTCTATCCACTGAGCCAAACTGGTCAGGGCTGGATATTTTCCATTTTAAATACATACTGCCCAATTGAATTTCAAAAGCACTATGCCAATTTTCACTCCCATCAGCACTGCATCTTCACATTTCCTAAGACTCTGACCTTTCAATTGTTTGCCAACCTGATAGATGGAAAAAAATGGTAACTCGTGTTTTGTTTTGTTTTTTAATTTGTATTCTCCAATCACTGGTGAAGTTGAGCAACTTTTTTTTTAAGTATATTTTTATTGATTTCAGAGAGAAATGGAGAGGGAGAGAGAGCTAGAAACATCAATGATGCGAGGGAACCATTGATGCTATTATTGCAACTCACCACGCTTACCTCTCCCCTGTCCCAGGCATATAGAATTGTACTATTCCACCTCTATGAAATTAGGTGCAATCTTGTGACTTGCTTCGGGCAATGAAAAGCGAGAAATGATGTGTGACATTTTGAGCTTTAAAAGTCAATGTGCATTTTGGTCACATGCCTTCCCCTGACTCAGTGGTGAGGCTTGTTAGTCTGAGTTTCCAAGTGACTATGGATGACAAAAAGCCCCCCCCCCCGCCCCCCGCCAATTCATGGTGGACATATATGAGCAACAGGTATATCTTAGTTATGTTACTGAGATTTGGGAGTTACTATTGCAGCAAAACCTAGCCTATCCTGACTGATACACTCCCCTTTTCTAGAGTTGGAGATTATGAATGTATAAGGACTGAATGAAATGAAAATGTATATGACGTGTAAGATAAGGTGCCTAGCCCTGGCTGGTTTGGCTCAGTGGATAGAGTGTGTCTACCTGCGACTGAAAGGTCCCAGGTTCGATTCTGGTCAAGAGCACATGCCTGGGTTGTGGACTCCAATCCTCATTGTGCAGGAGGCAGCCGATTCATGATTCTCTCTCATCATTCATGTTTCTATCTCTTTCTCCCTTCCTCTCTGAAATCAATAAAAATATATTTAAAAATAATAAAGTGCCTAGACCTCTCTCTGACACATAGATCACTTCCTGTATCTGATCCTAATGAATGACTACAGAATTTTTATATTTCTCACACACAAATAAAGACTAATTGTAGAAGGCGCAAATAGAAGGCTCCCATTATTACTAATGCTTGTGATTCTAGAAGAAAAGCCATGTGACTGGTGGTCAACCCAACTCTACCCCAAGACAGGGAGGAGCAGTTCCTCAAAGGGAAAAAAACTTGGCTTGACTGCCAGAAAGAGGAAAGAATGCTGGGCAGGCGGAAATAAATGTTCTCTAGTCAAGACAAACTTAGATTTCGAACCCTGGTTTTTAGAACCCTGGTTTGATAACTTATTAGCTGGCGGGAACTTGAGCGACACTAACTCAGTTTGCTCATGTGTAAAGTGGGGATAACATTTACTTGGCAGAGTTGTTTGTGCATTAGAAATAATGTACAAGAGCCTAGAACCTTATGGGCCCTCAATATATGGTAACTTTTATTTTTATTTTATTTTTTAAAATATATTTTATTGACTTTTTACAGAGAGGAAGGGAGAGGGATAGAGAGTTAGAAACATCGATGAGAGAGAAACATCGACCAGCTGCCTCCTGCACACCCCCTACTGGGGATGTGCCCGCAACCAATGTACATGCCCTTGACCGGAATGGAACCCGGGACCCTTCAGTCCGCAGGCCGACGCTCTATCCACTGAGCCAAACCGGTTTTGGCAATATATGGTAACTTTTAAAAGCCGAATCTTAAAAATGTCCTGCTATTAAATTCTGAGTCCCAACACCCAAAGATCAAAGGCTAGCAAAAGACAACCACAGCCATAATGATCTGAATATAAAACCAAGTATGTTACAAATAATAGTTTTGTTTAAGGGTAAAGTGTTTATAAGCTTCAGTAAGCCTCACCTTTAGGCTCAGCTGTTCCTTTTGGAATCGGTACATACGAGGCACAGAGCAGTAAGACAGGCCAAACCCAGCTGGCATCACTCAGCAGGAGCTTCTGCAGAAGCCGTAAGGTAAGAATGGCCTCAAGTCCTGGCTTCAGACTCTACTCCATGCATCCCTCTGTTGTTCAAAGGTGGACTCAGAGCTCGATGTTTTTTCAGAGCCCCATTTGGAAACATACTTAGAGCCCTGACCGGTTTGGCTCAGTGGATAGAGCGGCGGCCTGCGGACTGAAGGGTCCCAGGTTCGATTCTGGTCAAAGGTATGTACCTTGGTTGCGGGCACATCCCCAGTGGGGGGTGTGCAGGAGGCAGCTGATTGATGTCTCTCTCTCTCTCCCTCTCTCTCTCATTGATGTTTTCTCTCTCCTTCTCCCTTCCTCTCTGTAAAAAAATCAATAAAAATATATATTTTTAAAAACATACTTAGAGCCCTAACCGGTTTGGCTCAGTGGCCAGAGCGTTGGCCTGCGGACTCAAGGGTCCCAGGTTCGATTCCGGTCAAGGGCATGTACCTTGGTTGCAGGCACATATCCAGTAGGGAGTGTGCAGGAGGCAGCTGATGGATGTTTCTCTCTCATCGATGTTTCTAACTCTCTATCCCTCTCCCTTCCTCTCTGTAAAAAAAAAAAAATCAGTAAAATATATATTTAAAAAAATAAACGCATACTTAGAAAAAAAAAAAAAACCATACTTAGCCCTAGCTAGCTTGGCCCAGTGGATAGAGCATCGGCCTGCCAACTGAAAGGTCCCAGGTTCAATTCCGGTCAAAGGCACATGCCCGGGTTGTGGGCTCGATCCCCAGTGGGGGGCTTGCAGGAGGCAGCTGATGAATGATTCTCTCTCATCGTTCACGTTTCTCTCTCTCTCTCTCCCTCTCCCTTCCTCTCTGAAATCAATAAAGAAATATTTTTAAAGACCATACTTAAATACCATTCAGCGCTGAACACTTATATTCAATCTTGTGTTTTTGCCACCAACGTATCCTCTACCTCAGAAGTCTGCAATCTGCTTTGCACCAGGCAACTTTTTTCTTTCTTTTTTGTTAAACCTCCCCCCCCCACCTGAGAACATTTTTCCATTGATTTTTAGAGAGAGTGGAAGGGAGAGGGAGACAGAGAGGAACACCGATGTGAAAGAGACACATCGATTGGTTGCCTCCAGGGCAGGGGAAGCTGCAACAGATACATGCCCTTGACCGGAATCGAACCTGGGACCATTGAGTTTTTATTGCGAGGAAAATGGCCCGAAAAGCCGCCGGGAGAAGCCCGGTGGCGGTGGGAGGCAATTCGGAGTAGTCAATAAAGTTTTTATTCCCCGCTAGGGCGGGGAAACATTTTTAAAGGTGTTTTAGCTGGCCTTGATTTAGTCATCAGATATTTACTAAGTACATGCTGGGTGGCAGGTGTTACGAAGACAAGAACAACAACATAAAAGATAGAGATGATCACGTTTAATCGTAGGGCAGATGTAGCAAAATGCTCTAGGGACTGGCTGTGAGGAGTCTGTACAGGGATCCATTAGTCAAGGATTAGGGAAAGAATCATAAAGATATGGAGATGGCCCTAGCTGGTTTGGTGCAGTGGATAGAGCATCAGCCCTGGGACTGAAGGTCCCCGGGTTTGATTCTGGCCAAGGGCACATACCTCGGTTGCAGGCTTGATCCCTGGCCCAGGTCGGGGGCATGTGCAGGAGGCAACCAATGTACGCGTCTCCCTCACATTGATGTTTCCCTTAGTGTCTCTCCCCCTTCCATTCTATTGATCAATGGAAAAATATCCTTAAGTGAGGATTAACAAAAAAATTTTAAAAAGGTATGGGGATGAATATTGGTGTGTGTGGGGGGGGCAAGTCAAGAATGCATGAGAGCCCTAACTGGTGTGGCTCAGTGGATAGAGTGTCGGCCTGCGGACTGAAGGGTCCCAGGTTCGATTCTGGTCAAGGGCATGTAGCCTGGTTGCGGGCACATCCCCAGTAGGGAGTGTGCAGGAGGCAGCTGATCGATGTTTCTCTCTCATTGATGTTTCTAACTCTCTCTCCCTCTCCCTTCCTCTCTGCAAAAAAAAAATCAATAAGAAAAAAAATATATTAAAAAAAAAAAAGAATGCATGAGAGAGATGAGGGGAGACAGTCATTCTAGGTAATGGTATAGCCAAAGAGAAGAACTGGGTATTAACAGGTTAATGTTTATGGAATGCACTTGAGCGTCACTGGAGGGAGCTAGGGATGGCTGGAAATGAGGCACATCCTGTGAGGACCATGGAGGTGGGAGTGCAGCATGTTAGAACAGATTATTCTGGAAGCTGATAAGCATGATGGATTAAAGCAATTGTTCTAATGTGGCTATGGTCATATACTTCTTTTTTTAAAATATATTTTTATTGATCTCAGAGAGGGAGGGAAGAGATAGAAACATCAATGAGAATCATTGATTAGCTGCCTCCTGCACGCCCCCTACTGGGGATGGAGCCCACAACCTGGGCATGTGCTCTTGACTGGAATCGAACCCAGGACCCTTCAGTCTGCAGGTCGGTGCTCTATCCACTGAGCCAAACCAGCTAGGGCCGTCATAGACTTTAAGAACCTGAAAAAGGGCATGGGCCCTCTCACCAGGAGAAGGTCCATACACCCAGACACGAAGTGTTGATTACAATCACCTGGGTAGGAAGACAGGGGAGCAACTGCAACAACTCAGGGGACACATGAGGAGGCCCAAACTAAGCCTCAGCTGCAGGAACAGAAAAGATACAGATGTGAGAAACAGAAAGATGGTTGATTGTTATTAACAGATCTCGTCACTATTTGAGAAATGAGGGAAAGGCAGGAGTCTGGGAGAAGTCCGTTGGTTTGCGGTTCAGACAACTGAGCAGAAGGTAATGCCACTCATGGAGTAGGCTTCAGAAGAAAGGATGGGTTCAGTTTAGGAAATGTCAAAACTGCCTTTAGAACATCCAAATAAAGAAGTTTTGCCGAGGCCGGTTTGGCTCAGTGGATAGAGCGTCGGCCTGCGGACTGAAAGGTCCCAGGTTCGATTCCGGTCAAGGGCACATACGTTGGTTGCGGGCACATCCCCAGTGAGGGGTGTGCAGGAGGCAGCTGATTGATGTCTCTCTCTCATCGATGTTTCTGACTCTATCCCTCTCTCTTCCTCTCCGTAAAAAAAATCAATAAAAAAAAAGTTAAATTTGTAGTTTAAAAAAAAATTGATTAAAAAAAAAAAAGAAGTTTAAAAGGTCCTGGGTTTGATTCTGGTCAAGGGTATGCATCTCATTGCAGGCTCCATCCCTGGCCTTGGTCAGGGCGAGTACTGGAGGCAACCAATCGATGTGTCTCTCTCACATCAACATTTCTCTCTCTCCCCCCCCCTTCCCTTCCAGTCTAGAAGTCAATAGGAAAATATCCTCAGGTGAGGATTAACAAAAAAATAAAAAAGGAAATCTTAAAAAAGGTGTTTTTACTAATTTTTAGAGAGAGGAAGGGAGAGGGAGAGAAATAGAAACATCTATGAGAAAAACATCATCGATTGGCTGCCTCCTGCATGACACCACACTGGGGATCGAACCAGCAACCTGGGCATGTGCAAGGCATCAAACTGGCGACCTCTTGGTTCATGGGTTGATGCTCAACCACTGAGCACACCGGCCGGGCAAATAAAGAAGTTTAGCAGGAAGTAAAATATGCCTTTCCTTTGGATGATTCTCTACTGGCTCAGGTGCCCTGACATTCAACTACAAATAGGCTCCACATCTCTGAGCAACGCTTCTGCACTGAGACAAGTGCTAGTATATCCTCCATGTGCAGAAAGGGATCCAGAAGTGGGAGGAAAAAAATGAAACGTCACACAGCCAAAATGATTTAACCATTTTTTACTAAAAGAATAAACTTTTATTAAGCACTGTAAGTTTCTTTCCATCGCAATTAACAGAACAACAGACCAATTTCCATCACAGAACAACTCCTGAGACATTTTCGTTCCTTTCTGAAACACTTCCATTACCTCCTGCAGTTTCCCCTAAGAAGCATCCATTCGAACTTACATTAATAAACTATGGAGCTTTTGTGGTGAGGTGGGCCAAAAAGGCAGGGAATTTGGAATCTGGAAGTGGGAAAGAGAAATACATATTATCCATCCACTAATCACACTGTCAAGAGCACAGGAGAAGAGATATTAACACGGGGGGAAAAAAACAATGAAAGAATTTCTTACTTTTGTCAATAACATCATTTATCAGGGAGCACACACACACACACACACAAAAAAAAAACATTGGCTCCTGTGGTTACGGTTTCTTTACCAAGTATGTTATTCTAAAAATAGAACAGAATCAAATAAAAGATAGGAGGGGAGGTATCTTCTGGGAAGGAACTAAAATGAAGTCATCAGATTTGGCAGGGTTATGAGAGAAAATCTGAAATGTTTAATTTGTTTCATTTACATGAAAATTCACTAGTCATTAGTTACTACCAACACGGACAAAAAGAACACCAATAGAAATACAATGGCGACGGCAGAAGCTGCAATGGGCACCCTAGCACGAGAGGGATTTTATTTTCCTTTTACCTTGGGAACGATGCTTTTGTAAAAAAATGAAGTTATCTTCTTAGGACATCAACACAACCTGTGGCAATACTGAAGGTAATGATCAGTAACGGGGAATAGGGACACTGAGCTCTACCTGCACCAGCAGACTACTGCAAGAAGCCAAGGAAAGAGAGAATGGAGAGCCGAATCCAAGAAAATGCCAAAGGCACGAGAGGGAGGAAAATATCTGGCGACACACAATGGAACAGTGAAAACTTACCCCCCCGCCCCCGAAACCCAAGCATATTTAGCAAATATGCGTCAGGAAGTGAACAAGTACAATGATTAAACCTTAGTAGGATTATACTAACTACTTTAAACTGTGGTCTACTTGTATTGTCATTTCAAAGGAGGGGGTCTTGAAGGAGCCTTTTGTGGGTCCCATGGACTGGATCGCTAGAACCAGTGACTTACACATTCTTTCTAGCCTACATAAGCACTGCTCTCCTCCCCCCACCTTAACCATCCTCCCTAATGCCTTGTCTGGCTGTTTTTTTTCCACAGTGATAAAAAAAAAAGTTAGTGTGACTCGGCCAACAATGCCAGAAAATCAAGATGGAGACAAAAATAAAATGTCACTAGCTAAAGCAAGTGCCATTTCTTGGGCTTTAGAGTCTACCCCAAGTTCTACTGGCTCAGAATGAAATGATGCAAGTGAGCAGAAGTTTGTCAGACCTGGTCTAGACCAGACTGGCCACTCAGTAAGGGTGGGAGTCATAGGGTGACCCCAAGGCACACCTGCAGAAATCAGAACTGCAAGTCCTTGGGGATCAGTGTCTATAACCAACCAGGGGGCTTTTGCTTGTGGCCCTATAAGGTAAAGGGGTCATTCCTAGGGGTTCCTTTATGACTGTTGGAGAAGCCACATTATCGTCAAAAAAGGAACCTCAAATGAAGGATGACCGTCTCTTAAAAGTGGTACTCACGGCAAAGATCAAATCTGCCTTCTCCAATTTGTCCTCCAATTAGAAAAAAAGTTCATCTCCCAGTAATGAACCTTGGTCATTCTGGCTTCCAAATTGTGTATTTTTGGCAGATAAATGAAAACATAGGAATATGGCTCTTTCTGGTTCTTTTTTTGTAACCTTCCAAACCCCAAATGATGAATGTAAATAATAATCAAGGTTGGAATTGAGCCACTTGCTTCACCCTGGGCCAGCCTAGGAGAAAGGTCTGTGGAAGGGAGAAAAGCAAGCCTTTTGGCAAACTGGAATCACCCGTCAAAGCAGCAATTCTCACAGTGAATGCCTACAAAATAAGAAATGTCCCCCATGCTGTGAGAGTTTACAATACTGTCGTTTGATTGTATCAAATAGATTCAAGATGCGCAGAAACAGCAACAGAAGAAAATACCTTTCCATGTAACTCCAAATACTTCCTATTTAGAAAATGGAGATCTAGACAGATTTAATTTAACACAGCTCAGTGACTCTGGTTACTTCTCCAGCTCCTAAGGATACCTCCCCCTGTGGCTCCAGAAAGAAATTTCCAAGCCATTCACTACTAAATCCCTCTCCTGCTGGATATAGAAGTCCCAACCTTCATGATGTTGTTAAAGGTCAGGCAGGTCCAGGAGAAGACGGGGCACCAAATGAGGGGAGCTGATTCCGAAGAGGGTGCTTGTACGCTTTGTTCCTGGTTAAATCTGGCTCGGTGTGCACTCTTGTCATCCTGCTTTGGTTTATGTAAGAAGTGTCTGGGCAGGGGGAGAGGCATTTTCGGGCTCCCTCCCCCTGCAGATTGTAGGTTCTCTTAAATTGGGCCAGACTAGGATCAGACAGTCTGAAACGGACTTCAATCTCTCATGATACACCAATTGTAAGTGGGCAGTGAGCAAAGAGCCTTCTGGTTGTCTGGGAAAAAATCACCAAGGACCTGCAGTGGGTTAAAGTGCATGGGGTTTTTCGAAAAGGGAGAGAACCCTGATAGAAGTCTAGTCAGGTCAATTCCTATAGAAATAAGTACTTCTTGGGCGAGAATATCACAGAGCCCAAAAGGAGGTGTGTGAGGCTGAAGGCCTCAATTCTTGAATGAAGATAGAATGCTAATCTGTAGCAAGCCACGTTCCCATCCCTCAGACTCAGACTGCTGAGGAGGGACACTGGAAGTGCAAGGTTGTCTCAAGGGTATCTCTGACAAGGAGGAATAGCCTCTTTGTCCTGGGTAGATTCTAGCCTCGCGCAGGGCTGGCAACCTTTTCCAGAATACTCCTTCCTAAAGGCCCAGGCCAGAGTCCTCTGAAGTCTTCCTTGCAAAGCAAATGAAAAGATCCCGTAGTCAAAATATCAATGAACGAATGAAATAATCTAGGCGTGGAAAATCAAATTTGTCAATTTCCTCACACTTTCCTATACCACCTTTCCAATGCCGGTCCTCTCTCCCTCAGCTAGTCCTGGCAATTGATTCTAGCCTGAGGCCAGTTAGACAGTGGAGTTCCAGATGAGACTTCCTCCAAATTGGCTGCAAGCCCTGGTCATCACCTCCCACCTGCTCTCGGTCTCCGATCCAGGCTGCTCCTTCACACAAGGAAATGCCCGAATCGTCCCAATCCTATTCCAACCTTCTGTTTTCATCATATGGGATGTGAGGGCTCGGTTCAAGATTAAGCTTGTGACAACCCAACTGTTTTGTTGTTCTGAACAGGCAATCTCCGGAAAGTACTTTTTGTCTGCTTTAGAGAAAAGCCCATCTCCTTATAATTGTGATGGGCTGTGACTTAGTAAGGATTTTCAAGTGTGGTCTTTTGAAACCCACCACTCCATAGCAGTGGAAGCATTTCTGGGAAATTCAGTAAATCCTCTGGGACATCACCATGTATGTATGCATGCATACACATATCTGTATATCTATCTATCTGTCTATTTACATAGACAGATAGATAGATATACAGTTATGTGCACACACATATACATATATTTATATATAAAATATGTATAGATAAATAGATCTGTTTCTTTTATATAAAGGGTATGTGTATGCATATAGATACACATATTCATATATACATCCACACACACCCATACACAAGGCGCACATGCACGCACACATACACGCGTGCACACACACACACACAGACACAGTCTTGAGTTCCCTTTCGTACTCAGTTTCATTACACTGATTCCCACCCCTTCAGGGTGTGGGCAGCAGGGAGTGGGCGGACTGCACCACATCTTCTATTTTACAAAGAACGCATTAGTTCAGAGGCAGGAAAAATCTGCCCAGTACTTTTCTGACTCACTTGAATCCCCCAGTACAAAGGCCATTGGTAGTTTTTGTGTTTTTCAAAAGTATACAAAATAAAATAAAACATAAAATAAAATAAAATAGCCAACACTACCTCACTTCCCTGAAAACATCTACTTATCTGATTGTCAGGCCAGCGCTAGAGGCAATCGTACAAGAACCTGGGGTTGGTGAGTGGGGGAAAAAGAGTGAGGGGGTGGATACTGGTTACATACAAAGGCCCCACTACTTCAGAGAGCAAACAGGAAGTTAGGGAGCCATGTAGGTAGCTGTCCCTACCACCCCATGGGTTTCATAAACAAGTATCATGTTGAAGACTCAGCAAATCAAAACTGGAACTTTCCTATTATAGGGCCTTATGTGATGACATTAATTTCTGGCGGTCACTACCTTACTAAGCTCCCAGGGGAGGTCAAGAGAATACTGGCATTTTGCGTTAAAGCTGACAATAGGAGCCAGTCCTGTTGCCATTCATTTTTGACCAGACCTTCCCCAGGAGCAGACCACTAGGTCTGGAGGCCCAGAAAAAGACCGGGCAGGGAGAAGGATGGATACAATAGGACATTGCCACAAAGTCCTGGGTAAATCTAGGGTAAGCATTGATGTGCTCCTCTAACGTGGGTGGGCCTCAAATCAGACAAGTATATGTTTTCCCCTCTTCCTGATCTGGTAAAGCCATTGTAGCTTGTCACTCCTCTTTCTGTCGTGCCACAGTTCCCAGGTTTTGCTCTCCCAGAAGGCTCTGCTCGCCGTTCTTCACGGGGAAGTAGCGGCTCTCGTCGCACACGCTGTTCTCGCTGGATAAGGCACACTGGGATGGAGCTGGAAGATGGCGATCACTCTTCTCCTCCTTGGTCAATGTGCCATTGTTTCCATTTACCTGTGAGCGGGGCAGACTTTGAGGAGGCTCCAGGGATTTAAAGACTCCATCTGAAGTGCCCTGTATCAACAACAGAGATGCTCAGTGGAAAAGGCAATCCCAGACTGGCTGACCCTGCCCAAGCATACTCATTAGGAACTCAACGCTCCTTCAGTTCGTCCGAGACGCCACAGAGCCCAAAGCGTAACACTTAATGCGCTCTGCTACTGTCCTGAGAACTTAGGGTGACAACAGATGGATCTGACTAAAATCCAATGGCAATGACAGTACATAATAATGACACAACTACCATTTACAAGCTTTACGATCTACTTTTCTGATACTAATGGGGACAATAAATGGTAGATATTATCATGTCCCACTTAGAGATGAGGAAGCTGAGGCTCAGAGAGAGTAATGTAACTTGCTCAAGGACACCCAGATAGAAAGAGTTAGAAAGTGGTGGGATCAGGCCAGGCTGACGTGGCTCAGTGGTTGAGCATCGACTTATGAACCAGGAGGTCACAGTTCGATTCCCAATCAGGGCATATGCCTGGGTTGCAGGTTCAATCCCCTATAGGGGGTGTGCAGGAGGCAGCCAATCGAGGATTCTCTACCATCACTGATGTTTCTATCTCTCTCTCTCTCCCTTCCTCTTCCTCTCTGAAATAAAAAAATATATTTTTTTTTAAAAAAAGAAAGTTGTGCCCTAACCGGTTTGGCTCAGTGGACAGAGCGCTGGCCTGTGGACTAAAAGGTCCCAGGTTCAATTCCGGTCAAGGGCATGTACCTTGGTTGCGGGCACATCCCCAGTAGGTGTGCAAGAGGCAGCTGATCGATGTTTCTCTCTCATCGATGTTTCTAACTCTCTATCCCTCTCCCTTCCTCTCTGTAAAAAATCATTAAATATATATTTTTTAAAAAGTTAAGTTGTGGGCCCAGGATTCCACTGCAAGTCAGCCAGCCTCTAAAGTCTATTCTAACTGCCATGCGATGCTCTCCATGCTGACAGCTGGACATGTAAATAAAAGGAAAGGAAACAAACCATGCGATCTATGTGCAATATTCCTCAGAATCTTTCATAACTAAAAACATCACTGATCCTGGATGATTTTGCTCAGTGGATAGAGCGTCGGCCTGGGGACTGAGGGGTCCCAGGTTCGATTCCGGTCTGGGGCACATGCCTGGGTTGTGGGCTCGATCCCCAGTGGGAGGAGTGCAGAAGGCAGGCGATCAATGATTCTCTCTCATCATTGTTTCTTTTTTTTAATAATATATTTTATTGATTTTTTTACAGAGAAGAAGGGAGAGGGAGAGTTAGAAACATCGATGAGAGAGAAACATCAGTCAGCTGCCTCCTGCACACCCCCTACAGGGGATGTGCCCGCAACCAAGGTACATGCCCTTGATAGGAATCGAACCCGGGACCTTACAGTCCGCAGGCCGACGCTCTATCCACTGAGCCAAACCGGTTAGGGCTCATCACTGATGTTTCTCTCTCTCTCCCTCTCCCTTCCTCTCTGAAATCAATAAAGATATATTTTTAAAAATCACTGGTTTTTCTTCTAATTCCAGGAATGTGACTGTTATTGAAATGCTAATGACATGAATTTCATTACCTTGCAGTGCAGTGCTGGCTCTCAATGAATGTTGTTAGGAAATAATAACAACTTGATTACTAAGTGGTTGGGCATGTCAAATGCTCTGTTCATTTTATATATAAGACCAACGAAGCTCAAAAGTAAAATGACTTGCCCAAGGTCATTAGGATGCCTAGACATGCATCCAAGAGTGTTTTACTCCAAAGATCTTGTTCTTTCCACTAGAATACAATACATAGTGGAAATCTAATTCCTGTTGAATTAGTGGTTAATTAGAAACAATAACTACTAATTTTTCTTGAATACCTCCCATGTTCTAGGCTCTGTGCTAAACACTATATATATCATCTCATTTTTTAAAAAATATATTTTTATTTATTTCAGAGAGGAAGGGAGAGGGAGAGAGAGAGAGAAACATCAGTGATGAGAGAGAATCATTTATGGCTGTCTCCCGCACGCCCCCTACTGGGGATGGAGCCCACAACCCAGGTATGTGCCCTTGACCGGAATCAAACCCGGGACCTTTCAGTCTGCAGGTCAACACTCTATCCACTGAGCCAAACTGGCTAGTGCAATATATATCATCTCATTTAACACTCATAACAACTCTGAGGTAGATAACAATTTCTCCATTTCACAGTTGAGAAAACTAAGGCACAGAGAGGTTAAATAACTTGTCCAAAGTCACAGAACTGGTACATGGCAGAGTCAGATTCAAAGCTAGATCATTTGGCTCCAAAGCCTATACAACATGGGGGCTACTGTGAATTGTTGCTCAAGAACCTGGAAAAAAATATGAAACTACACTCAAACCCTGGTTCTTGACCATCTCCCATCTTGAATAATTCAGTTCTTGAACAATTTGGTTCTCGACCATGTTGTTTACAGAAAAAATGTCTCGGCTATGGAACAAAACTTCAAGTTTCTACCTGACAACCCTTTTAAGCTGATACCTCAGCATGACAAAAGGCATCTCTCAGGCAACAAAAAGAGAGAATGCTTTTTTGTTTCTGGCGAAATCAGTATCAAGGATTTGTACAATTTTAAAACATAAAGTGGCCCCCAAGAGTGCCAGTGTTGCTAAGGATGTGAAAGACACTGGTCACAGGCAATGGAAGAGGTAGAAAGACTGTTGTTGATTTGGATAAAGGAAAAGCAGTTAGGCAGTGACAGCACTTCGGAGGCAGCGATACGTGAACAAAGATGCCGCATGCTGACCCGAAAGACATCCCTGGACCAAACGCTGAAAGTGATTCCTTTAAGGCTGGTAGGGGCGGTTCGATAAACTTAAGAAAAGACGTGTTTATTTACACCTTAAACAGTACATTAGACATGCACTGTATGTAAGAAAGGTTAAAATAGAATCATTTGGGGGTCTGGAACGGATTAATTCAATTTACATTCTTTCTTTTTTAAAAAAAAAATGTATTTTATTGATTTTTTTACAGAGAGGAAGGGAGAGGGATTGAGAGCCAGAAACATCGATGAGAGAAACATCGATCAGCTGCCTCCTGCACGCCCGCAACCAAGGTACCTGCCCTTGACCGGAATCGAACCTGGGACCCTTGAGTCCGCAGGCCAATGCTTTATCCACTGAGCCAAACCAGCCAGGGCAATTTACATTATTTCTAATGGGAAAAAATGACTCAATTTTCAAACAAATCACTTCTCAAACAGGCTTCCGGAAGGAATTAAGTTCGAGAACCGAGGTTCCACTGTAGCAAAAAATCCACACAATGAATGGAATTAGCCACCCGTGGGTGGGAGCCAACAAAGAAACAAACCATTACAAATAAGTGACTTAAAATTTGAAAACACACAAAACTCCAGTGGCCTAGAAATACTCTCAAGAAGACAGGTCTATAATGTAAGCAGACTTAATAAGATTGAACAATAAATTATACTGAGTGGCCAGATTATGATGATCTCTGAACGCATATATAATCTGGCCTGTGTGTGTGTGTGTATTAGAGGCCCGGTGCATGAATTTGTGCATGGGTGGGGTCCGGCCAGCCTGGCCAGGGGGAGGGGACATGGGTAGTTGGCCGGCCTGCCTGCCTGCTGGTCGAACTCCTGGTCGAGACAATTTGCATATTAGCCTTTTATTATATAGGATATACACTGAGTGGCCAGATTATTATGCGTTCAGAGATCATCATAATCTGGCCACTCAGTGTATAACACTCTATAGAAAGGGTGACTGAACAGACAAAGGAGAGGTAGCAAGGCAAGCAGCAGCAGCTCTGCCCAGGGAAGATGCCTCACCTAAAAACAAGTAAGAAGGCTTCTAGAGTAGATAACAGTGCCCCCAGCAATCTTAGTCAAGAGAAACTTAGTGTGACCTAGCACCGCTTGTCTTCCCCGTTTTCTCATGTGTGACATAGAATAAAAGTATCTATTTGATAGGTTCCTGTAAGGGTTCAATGAAGCACTCATTGTAAAGTACTTAGATATGTGGTGGCTGGCACTGTGAGAACTCATTAAATGCCAGCTACTTTTATTGTTCTGATTTCAGGTCCTCAAGCAAACTTCTTTTAAAAAAATACTTTAAAATTTTATTTTAGAAAGAGAGGAAGAGAGAGATAGAAATATCAATGAAGAAAGAATCACTGATTGGCTGCCTCCTGCACACCCCCTACTGGGGATGGAGCCTGCAACCCAGGCATGTGCCCTGACTGGGAATCGAACCAGCGACCTCTTGGTTCATGGGTTGATGCTCAACCATTGAGCCATGCCGTGCAGGGCCCACATACTATTTCTGTGATCCTCATTAATGTGAGTCAACCACTGCGAGATGGACTCCCTGTTATTGTAGCAAAAATAGGAGGTTTTTTAGACTATATACCCAATGATCAGATCCTGAACCATAGCCAATTCCCCAAGGCTGAATTACCTTATGGGAGCCTATCCTAGTGACCAGTTTTCCTTCTAGGTGTAATCCCTTTTACCTTATGGAACAGCTCCTGGAAAAAGTTGAGAAGCTTTGGAAAAATCCCGAAGTTATTGCTCTCTGGCTTTGGAGTGCATTACAAAATGCTTTGGGGAGGGGGTGTGTGCTTACCATTCTCGTTCCATTTTTGGCTCAAAGTAACATTAAAGCAAATCTGTATTCTTTGAGAAAACATCAGACAATGGGGGTGAACATGGATACACTGAGGGCTGGCTGTCTACCGGAGAGCGCATTTGAGATTGAAAACTGACGATAAAGTGGCCTTGCAGTATGCTTTAGTCAGTGACCCTTGTGAGGATTAGAGACGCATGTAAAATGTTTAGTAGAGGGTGTGGTAGGAAGTATGCACTCAAGAAATGGGAGCTGCTGCCCCGCCCTTGTGGCTCAGTGGTTGAGCGTCATACTATGAATGAGGAGGCTGCGATTCAATTCTTGGTCAGGGCACATGCCTGGGTTGTGGGCTCAATCCCCAGTGTGGAGCGTGCAGGAGGCAGCCAATCAATGACTCGCTCACATCACTGATGTTTGTATCTCTCTCTCCCTCTCCCTTCCTCTCTGAAATCAATAATATATTTTAAAAAAAGAATTAGCAGAATGGTTTCAGCTCCTCCCCTCGCATATTCAGCAAAGGCCAAAGTCCAGTTTTCTAAGCATCCTTGGTAGCCCTTAAGGAGCTCAGGTATATTGCTAGCAATCCTAATGTTAACTTCACTCTGGTCCTTCACTCTGGCCGCACATATTACGGTCCTTAAAGGTCTTCTGGAGAATACACCTGGTTTCCATCTTGTGGCCTCGCTCAGTGAAGAGGATGACACTCTGCAGCCCTGTGGAAACAGCCTGGGCAGCTAACCCTCACTAGACAGCTAGAGAGCAAGGGAATGACATCAAATGCCAGGAGAAGCTGTGAAAGGTCCCAGGTTTCTGACCTCTTGCAATTTCGCTGAAAAGATAAGAGGTATCAAACAGAAGCAAAGTAATCTCAAAAAGGTACTTACTTGTTTATTTCCTTTTTTAGATCCTTTGAATCCCCTACCAGCCTGTTCTTTTCCATGCCTTTAGAAAGTGGGGGGGAAAGTGATCATGAGAAACACAGAAAGCCCATACCCCCATTTTCACTTAGTCGACAACTCATTTCCTTACAGAAGTTTGACCCTTATAAGTTAGATGCCCCTCCTCCGTGCTCCCACTGTAAATCTCTATCCCTTTCATTTCTGTTATACCAAATTATTCTGTGTCCCATGTCCTCCTCTAGGGGCAAAAACTTTGTCATCAAGGCAGGGCATTTAGTGTATGTTTCCTGAACTAAATTGAAAACTAGCTTTAAAAATGGAAAGATACTTAATGCCCCTAACCTTATTAGAAGGATTCAATAGCCGGGCATTTCCCTAAGGGTCCCTTGATTGACACTAGCTCATACCAACCTACTCGAATACATACCCCTTTCCTGGCCCACCGACAGAAACCACTTGCATGCCAAAGCCACGGCCCCTGGAGGGTCTGCTGCCAGCCCACTGGCCCACAACCATGCCAGCAATCTCCAGTTTTCCTCCTTGGGGTGGGATTGGATGGAGGCCTAGAGAGAGAGGAAAAATGGCAGTAAGGGGCGGTAAGTACAAGGCAGCTTAGATAAGACATGTAACAAAAGATCCTATAGCCCTCCTACTTGGCTGATTTCCATTTCCCTAGGATAAAGACTCCATGATAACAACAAAGGGTCATGGTGGAAGCAAATTTAGGGACGGAGGGTTGAAGATCTGTACACATCCACTTCAGCAAGTGGGCTGTGGATGATTCATTTTTTTCAACTACACAGCCTGGCAAATAGCGGGCATTCAATATTTATTGAGGGAATGAATGTCTTATAATCTAATTATAGGAGAACTGTAGGCCAAAACCACTTTTGATTTAAATATGTATCATTAGTCCCTGGAGGATTAGCCAAGCAACCAAATGAAGCTGAAAATAATGAAACTAAACTAAAAGTAATTTATCACTAAAAAGTAAGAATAGCAACAGTTGAAAACCAGAACAAATTCAAGACAAGATAGCCTATCTTCTTAAAACAGGAAATTCCAACTCCTTGTGTGGGAGCCTACTGGCACAGAACTTCGTAATTTGGCACTAAAGGAATAATTCATAAAATACAGAGTTCTAGTAAACCTTAAATTTTAGTTCATTGAGCCTAGCCGGTGTGGCTCAGTGGTTGAGTGTCCACTTATGAACCAGGAGGTCACAGTTCAATTCCAGTCAGAGCACAAGCCCGGGTTGCAGGCTCAATCCCCAGTAGGGGGCGTGCAGGAGGCAGCCAATCAATGATTCTCTCTCATCACTGATGTTTCTATCTGTCTCTCCCTCTCCCTTCCTCTCTGAAATCAATAAAGATATATTTTTTAAAAAATTTTAATTCATGGATAAAACCCAAATATTAATAACCCTTCTCGCATTTAGCAGGTTATTAGTAAAGAGCCCTTCATTTACATAAAAGTGGGATTCTAAGGGACTAGGGTGCTAGCTAGTGCTAAGAGGGCAGGAAAACTTGCATTTAGGGGATCTTGTAGCCCTTCGGGGGCGGAAGGCTCCTCACAAACCACTCGTGACTGGCAACTAAGCATCGCTGTAACCTGGGGTAATGGCGCGGAACTCCTGAGAACCTGACCTTAACTCTGTCTTCTGAGACACAATCAAATCAGTAAGCAAAGAATGAGAGATCAGAGCCATAGTGTCACCTTCAAAGGATGAAATGAATGGGTGCCTCCCTGGTTTCTAAGATTTGATCACTACCTTCCTGAACAGGGAGTTAGTTACCAGAGCAGATATATCACACTGCTCATCTCAGCAGAGCTTTAAGCTAAACATCCCTATTGAATTCTGTGACCCTCAATTTAACACAAACTTCAACTTACAGTTTTATTTTTACTATATATTTAATGATTTCAGAAAGGAAGGAAGAGGGAGAGAGAAATAGAAACATTAATGAGAATCATTGATCGGCTGCCTCCTGCACGCCCCCCTACTGGGGATGGAGCCAACAACCCAGGCATGTGCCCTGACAGGGAACTGAACCGTGACTTCCTGGTTCATAGGTCGATGTTCAACCACTGAGCAACACTGGCCAGGCTCCAGCTTTACTTTTAAAATAACGAGCAACAGGTAACAAATACCTTCAACCACAGAAACCACAGCAATGACTTCCCACCTGATCATAAAATCTCCATATTTCATGTTAAAATGTCCCCATTAAAATACTCTGTTTTACCAGGGGACAGGTTGTTTACATTATCAGGATCAGCTTTCTGAGCTACCTAAGCATGACAGACTATTCATCATTAAGCTGCAGCTCAGGTGTCAGCATAACTTAATAATTTATACATGTTTGTGGGTGTGGGTGTGTGTTTTCCCCATTAAACTGCTACCCGGGAGGGCATGGTCGGTAACTTACTTCGCTCTGTGCTTCTGGAAATGTATCAGATCACCCCCCGAGTGGAAATGGGTACATCATGCTACGGTCATCCGCCGACAATGGTCACTTACTCTTACTTGTCACCACTCTACCTGTAAGCCTCTTGTATATCTGCCTAATGAGGACTGAGAGATCAAACCAGCAACCATGAAGAACCCACTCACATGAATTATAGTTCTCAAAGGTAATTAAGTGGCTCCTGGTTTCTACACCAGTTACTTCAGGAGTTTGGTTGGTGAGAGTCAAATTCTTTGGGATCAACCACCTCTATGGAGAGTGGTCTGGGAAGTCAGGGGACTTGCTTCCCCAGCTACAGCCCTCTACCTCTCTCCTTTCTATTGTTAAAAATATTACATATGCTCTATCTTTTAAAAATATATACATATTTTATTTATTTTAGAAAGGAAGGGAGAGGTAGAGAGGTATAGAAACATCAATGATGAAAGGAAATAATTGATTGGAAGCTTCCTGCATGCCCCCTATTGGGGATCAAGTCCACAACCCAGGTACGTGCCCTCACCAAGAATCGAACCATAACCTCCTGGTTCATAGGTCGATGCTCAACCACTGAGCCATGCTGGCTGGGTTACAGCCCTCTATCTCAATAAGCTCCTCTTCAAACGACCACAACACAGCACAGATGGTAAATGAGATAAGACGTATGTAGCACCGCTAATTCTGTAAACGGCAATAATTACTGGATTGGCTATTGTGAAATAGGTTGAGGCTATCAAATGCCTCATTCTTAGGTACTGACCTGCAAAACCCCGGCTCCTTCCATGAGGGGGAGGTGGCATTGAGCCCATGGCTCGGGGATAAAATGAAACAGGATAGAGAGACGGCATCACGGGAGTCACAAAAGTAGGTGACGGAAGTAGAGCAGAAGGCGGTGGATAGTTCATGTTGACTCCTTCAAGGATACTCTGTCTCATCTTTTCCACTTTGGTTGCCAGCTCAGCCTTCAAATGAGGAACAGAATAATAATAGCAGCTGCCATTCTTTGAACTTCTCTGTTTCAAATACAGTATTTATTGGGCACTCTAGGTACAGTCTCATAAGTCTATTCCGATCAAGGGAATCAAGGCCTGGAGTAAAATGGTCAAGGCGACACACTCAGAAAAGCCTGTCTGGCACCAAAGCCCCCACTTTTCACACGACACCGCACTGCCATCATACCAGTTCTGGTTGAGGACTTGTGAGGCACATTGACTAGGTCAAGAAAGAGAAATCTATACTAATAAAAGGGTAATATGCTAATTAGACCAGACGTCTTCCGGATGTCCTTCAGGACAAAGCCACAGTGGCAGGGGCTGAGGCAGAGGCAGTTAGCGGTGATTGGGCCAGCAGGGGAGAGCAGTTAGGGGCGATCAGGCTGGCAGGGGAGAGCAATAGGGGCAATTGGGCCAGCAAGGGAGAGCAGTTAGGGGAGATCAGGCAGGTGAGCGGTTAGGAACCAGTGGTCCCGGATTGCGAGAGGGCAGTCAGACATCCCCCGAGGGGTCCCGGATTGGAGAGGGTGCAGGCCAGTCTGAGGACCCCCCCTCCCATGCACGAATTTTGTGCACTGGGCCCCTAGTATAATAATAAGTATTCACTGATGGTCCATTACAGGGCAAGCCGGAGGTAACAGAATTAGGTAAAAGAGAGAACCAAACTCTGACATATACAAAACAAAGCCTTTCAACTTTCTCCTCCATCCCCAGGATCAAAGTCCCTGACCTGTCGAGGGTAAGTCCATGCCTCTAGCCCACAGCTTCGATGAACTTGCTCTGATAAGGGCCCCATGATAAATATTTGAGGCTCTGTGGGCCATATGGTCTGTTACAAACATTCTACTCCACCATAAATGAATGAACATGGATGTGCCCCAATAAAACTTTATGAAGATAATAAAAACTCCAATTTTGGAATCTGGGGTACTTTGCTGACCCCTGCTCTAGTCCTTGAGCTCAAGCCCTCCTCCCCCGCCCCCGCCCCCGCCCCTGAATGGATACAGGAGAAATTAAGGGTTCCTTTCCCTGCCTCTCCTCACCTTTCCCAAAATTTCATTGTAAAAAAAAAATCCTCTTCTTCTACTTTGTTGCTTCATTACCCTCTTCTATTTCTAAACATAGTTCCTTTATAAAAATATTATCACTTGCAAAAGTGACTTAGTTTTTGTAAATAATAAGGAAGATGACATTCTAAGAATTACAGGAAAGACACATAGTATATTTGAGGATTCCATGGGGGAAAATACTCAGAGTAAGAAAAGTAATATGAAAACGTGAAGTTCATAAGAAAAAAAGCTTTCCAGCATATGATTCCGTAACATGCATATCACTCTCTGGGCCTTTGGGACTGACACTGACCAAGTTAGGTCAAGGTCAGACACATTCTGCCACTTCTGCTATCTCCCTCCCCATGTCTCTGTGCTGCTCCTACCCCGCCCATTCATCCCCACAGCAGATCAGCAAAGGTTCTCAGCAGCTGCCTGCAACGCTGGTACCTGGCCATCACAGAGCTCCACCAGGGACACTCGCTCTCGGCCCGCTTTAATGAGCTTGCTCTGGAACAGCTTGCCATCGAAGTAAATCCAGGGGCAGCAGTGCTCCCAGGGGACTGGCTGGCCACAGGCGTCATTAGCAAACAGAGCTGTGTCCACCCCGCTCATGAAGAGGGCAGCAAGCTGGATCCCTCGGGCATCCAGTTTCTCAATCTGAAACCACCACAAAGGAAAACCTATTAGGAAATTCATGTTATTGGTTACATTTAATCTTATTCCTGTTATGCTGATTATTCCAGTTAAATCTGAACATGTTATCTTTCAATATAGACATCTGGCTGCACAAGCAGCTTCTATCCACATCTTTCCCTGAGACGGTTTGAAAGACACTCATTACAACAACAACAACAAAAAAGACATCAGCTTTGAAACTTTAAAAAGAACCAACTTGAGATACCATGTTCTTTTGCTTGTCAAATTAGAAAAAATTTAAAAAAACTAAAGACCAAAATATGTCAGTGTGATATGTCAATTATATCTCAACTAGAGGCCCGGTGCACAAAATTCATGCATGGTGTGTGTGTGTGTGTGTGTGTCCCTCAGCCCAGCCTGCAACCTCTCCAATCTGGGACCCCTTGAGGGCAGTCGAACATCCCTCTCACAATCCAGCACTGCTGGCTCCCAACCCCTTGCCTGCCTGCCTGCCTGATTGCCCCTAACTGCTTCTGCCTGCCAGCCCGATAACCCCCTAACCACTCCCCTGCCAGCCTGATCAACGCCTAACTGCTCCTCTGCTGGCCCAATTGCCCCTAACTGCCATTCCCTGCTGGCCTGGTCACCCCTAACTGCCCTTCCCTGCTGGCCCAGTAAACCCTAACTGCCCTCCCTTGCCAGCTTGGTCGCCCCTAACTGCCCTCCCCTGCTGGCCCGGTCACCCCTAACTGTCCTCCCCTGCAGGCTTGGTTACCCCCCACCTGCCCTCCCCTGCAGGCTTGGTTACCCCCCACCTGCCCTCCCCTGCAGGCCTGGTCCCCCCCAAATGTCCTCCCCTGCAGGCCTGGTCCCCCCCAACTGCCCTCCCCTGCATGCCTGATCACCCACAACTGCCCTCCCCTGCCAGCCATCTTGTGTCCACATGGGGGCAGCCATCTTGTGTGTTGGAGTAGTCAATTTGCATATTACTCTTTTATTAGATAGGAGGATAAAACTAGAATAAAAGGACGGAAGGTGGATACTTATTCAGAGACAAAAAGAAGACACCAGCATCAGTTTGCTGATGAGCATGCAGTGAAATAAATGGGCATGCTCATAAAGAACTGATAAGGAAGGGATATGACAATTAAGCAATATGTATAAAAAAATTTGAAAATGCTCACATTTGTTGACTCAGAAATTCCACTTTTATGAATCTATTCTAAGGAAGTAGGAATGTGAATAAAGCACTGTGTATAAAAATGTTAATTGTAATATTACATATAATAGAGGAAAACTGGAAACTAAACAGCCAACACTATAATAATTAAATGATACATCTATATAAAATATTATTTATTAAAAAATTTTGAGACATAAAATATATGCTATATTAAGTAAATATATATATATGCATATATATATACATATATATATTTTTTACATAAACAGTATTTCTACTATGTAAAAAATGCATGACAAAAGACTGAAAGAGCCCTGGCCCACATGGATCAGTGGTTAGAGTGTGGGCCCAAGCACCAAAGGGTCGTGGGTTTGATTCCTGGTCAAGGGCATGTACCTCGGTTGTAGGTTTGATCCCCGACCCCAGTCAGGGCACATGCAGGAGGCAACCAATTGATGTGTCTCTCTCACATCGATGTTTCTCTCTCTCCCTTGTTCCTTCCCTTCTACTCTCTCTAAAAAAGCAATGGGAAAAATATATCATCGGGTGAGGATTAACAACAACAACAACAAAACACACACACACACACACACACACACACACACACACACACACACACACACACACACATTGCAAGAAACTACCAAAATTTTCAGTGGTTACCTCAAGTTGGTGTGCTGGATGGCTTGAAAAGGAAAAGGGGACATACTTGAAGGTCCCCTCCTAGGTGTGGTCTTACATTTGTAATAAAAGGGAACCATGCACTGTTTGTCTTAGAGTGTTTCATATTTCCCTTAGTTGACCTCACTTACATTAAGATTTTGCAAGTCTTGTTAGACTTGATCTTCTTCTAGTTTATCCTGGGTCCTCAAAAGTCCATGGCTAATGGAAGTTGGGAGAGGGGTATCCTGCATTAATAGCTAATATTTATTGAGCACTCAAGGCAATGTTCTAAGTGTTTTGCATCTATTCTTTTTTTAAAATATATTTTTATTGATTTCAGAAAGGAAGGGAGAGGGAGAGAGAGATGGAAACATCAATAATGAGAGAGAATCATTGCAGTGGTAGCTATAGTCATCCTGCTGCACACCCCCTACTGGGGATCAAGCCCGCAACCCAGGCATGTGCCCTTGGCCAGAATGGAACCTGGGACCCTTCAGTCCGCAGGCCGATGCTCTACCCACTGAGCCAAACCAGCTAGGGCAGTGGTTGGCAAACTCATTAGTCAACAGAGCCAAATATCAACAATACAACGACTGAAATCTCTTTTGAGAGCCAAATTTTTTAAACTTAAACTTCTTCTAACGCCACTTCTTCAAAATAGACTCGCCCAGGCCGTGGTATTTTGTGGAAGAGCCACACTCAAGGGGCCAAAGAGCCGCATGTGGCTCGCGAGCCGCAGTTTGCCGACCACGGAGCTAGGGCATGCATCTATTCTTTTATTTAATATCCTCAACCCTACAAGAAAGGAAACTAAAGCTAGAGAGGTTAAATAACCTGCCCAAGGTCACACAGCTAAGAAGCCAGGCTTCGGAGTCTGCCCGCTAACCTACCTTCATTATGGGGTGGATTTATTTTCTTTCTTATGCTTTTCTAGACTTCTCTCTAACACCCAATAAGTATTCTTAAAAAGGAGGGTGTCCATCAGTGGGTGAATGGATAAAGAAGATGTGGTATGTACACAATGGAATATTCAGCCTCAAGAAAGAAGGAAATTCTGCCATTTGCGACAACATGGATGGACCTTGAGGGTATTATGCTACAGGAAATAAGTCAGACAGAGAAAGACAAATACTATATGATCTCATTTATATGTGGAATCTAGAAAAACAAACAAAAACCAAATGAAAGTCATAGGAAAAAAGATCAGATTTGATATTATCAGAGGTGGGAGTAGATAAAAGTGGTCAAAGGCAAAAACTTCCAGTTGTAAGGTAAATAATACTAGGGATGTAATGTACAGCAGGATGACTATAGCTAACACTGCTGTATGATGTATAGGAAAGTTAAGAGAGTAAATCTTAAGAGTTCTCACCATAAGGAAAAAATTACAGAGGGTGGGCAAAAGTAGGTTTGCACTTATGAGTACGTGAAACACAGTTTATTCTTATGTTATTCTTTTCTATATGAAGAACTATAAGCCTACTTTTGCCCTGTATATATAGTATCTGTATGAGATGACAGATGTTAGCTAAACTTATTGTGGTAATAATTCCATGATGTATATACCATTTGTGCTGTACCACCTAAACTTATATAGTGCTATATATCAATTACATCTCAATTAAACTAGAATAAAAGGATGGAAAGTGGACATTTATTCAGAGACAAAAAGGAGACATCAGGATTAGTCTCTGAAGTGTATCTTAAAGAGTCAGAAAATTTTCATGGTCTATGGGCCACAACTTATTAGTCTTGTATAATATCCACCTTTTCTGTCCATCCTCACCCATCGGTATGGGGGCAGTGCACCTCTTTTATTTAAAAAAAGTATTTTTTATTGATTTCAGAGAGGGAGAAAGAGACAGAAACATCAGTGATGAGAGAGAATCACCGATGGGCTGCCTCCTGCACACCTCACATGGGGTATGGAGCCCACAACCTGGGCATGTGCCCTGACCGGGAATTGAACCGTGACTTCCTGGTTCATAGGTCAATGTTCAACCACTGAACCACACTGGCTGCGCTACAGGCACCTCTTGATTTTATTATTAGACATATTTGGCTACTGTAAATAGAACATTTACCTGTAGAACTTACTCTTCTCCCCAGCTCCAGAAAAAAAAAAAAGACCTAAACTAAAGCTATGAGCTCATGAAAGAAAATTATTTATTTATTTATTTATTTATTTTCATGAAAGAAAATTTAAACGAGGATAGATCAAATCACCTTGAGTTCTTGAAGTTGATCTGGTTCATAAAGCTGGGAAGATACAGCCTGGGCAAGGAAAGTGTCTAGCTCATGGCGATGCAGGATTCGACCTCCAGGCCACTGAACCATGTACCTAGAAAATAAAAGCATCACTATTAAGTCATAAAAGCTCATTTAAGCTAAGATACTGATCATGGGCCAGATCCTAGGCTCGGTTTTGGTGATTCTACTGAAATAAAGTAAAAGATAGGACAGTGTGTTAAGTACCAAGATAGAAGAATCCACAGGGAGCTATAAGAACACAGAAGAGGGCTATGACTTGAGTCTTACTTATTTTTATTTTTAAAATCCCTTTCTTGTCTCAGGATCAGTTAAATTCCTGCTTGGTTTTTATTCTGCTTCTTATCTTTTTTAAAAAAACATTTATCTCATAGGTTGATGTTCAACAACTGAGCCACACCAGCTGGGCCCATTTTATCTTTTAAAAAAGCATAGGAATTGGGAACCGGAGAGAATTGGGTTCAAACTCTTTCACTACCCCTTACTAGCTACCCAACCTTTGAAACTTTATTTCCTCATCTATAAACAGAGATAAATAATACTTATTTTTTAGCGCTATTCTGAGGATTTAGTGGTATCACACACAAAGGGCTGACTTAGCATATTGCCAGGTACATATATGTAATATTATAAAACCTGTTCTTGATTTTCCAAACATTGATTATTGCCTCATGCTTTAACAATCAGCTTATACAGGGTACTGATTTATGCAGGTCAGTTTCCCCCACGATAAATGACTCCAGATGATGCCTCCTCTTTTTCGGTTCTTAGGTCTTTAGTCACCTCTGTTACAATTGGCTACCTCTGATTTGTTGTACACTGGGTAATCAGATGACCAAATTGTCAGAAATGTGTCTAAATTAAGAATAAATAGGTTGAACAAGAGGCTAGGGTTCTCTTCAGCGGAAGCAAACAGAAACTATTAGACTACTAGAACACAGACTAAGTGATAGTTCATAGTTGTTCAATTTTTACTTATTTTCATGTTCCTGGATGTGTTTAAAAAAACCCAGAGAATTGCCCAACCAGTGTGGCTCAGTGGTTGAGTACTGACCTATGAACCAGGAGGTCACAGTTCGATTCCTGGTATGGGCACGTGCCCGAGTTGCAGGCTTGATCCCCAGTAGGGGGTATGTAGGGGGCAGCCCATCAATGATTCTCTTTCATCACTGATACTTCTATCTCTCCCTCCCTCTCCCTTCCTCTTTCTGAAAGAAATAAAAATACATTACAAAAAAGGGAGGGGGGCATTCTACTTTAAAAACAAAACCCAGAAAATCAAATAAATGGGAAAATGAACTACTACTATACTTTTGAGAGAAAAGATAAACAAAACATGTAATTCCAGAGTTAATATGAGACAATACAGGGCTGTAGCCCAGGAATATATTAGAAATTAGGAGGTATAAATCTTATCTATTATTCTTTGTTTTAAATATATTATTTTTCTTAATTTCAGAGAGGAAGGGAGAGGAAGAGAGAGAAAGACACATCAACGATGAGAGAGACTCATTTATTGGTTGCCTCCTGTACACCTCACACTAGGGATTTAGCCTGTAACCGAGGCATGTGCCCTGACCTGGAATTGAACCTTGACCTCCTGGTTCATAGGCTGACGCTCAACCACTGAGCCATGCCGGCCGGGCCTATCTATTATTCTTAATGGAAATACTTCTTCTTTTTTCTTTTTTTAAATATATTTTTATTTATTTCAGAGAGGAAGGGAGAGGGGAAAGAGAGAGAGAGAAACATCAATGATGAGAGAGAATCATTGACCGGCTGTCTCCTGCATGCCCCCCACTGGGGATCGAGCCTGCAACCCAGGCATGTGCCCTTGACCAGAACTGAATCTGGGACCCTCCAGTCCGCAGGTGAACGCTCTATCCACTGAGCCAAACCAGCCAGGGCAATGGGAAGACTTCTTAAGTCACCAATCTTAATCTTAAGGTAGTTAGAGAATTAATATATATTAAGATTAAGTCTCTCTCATGTTATAGGGCCCCCTGCATGTATTATCTAAATCCTCAAACAGCTCTGCAGAAGGATTTTTATAACTATTTATAATGAGGTAATGGATGATTTTATTTTTTTAAATATTTTTAAAATTGATTTTAGAGAGAGGAAGGGAGAGGGAGAGAGAGAGAGATTGGCTGCCTCCTGCACACCCCCTAATAGGGATCAAGCCCATAACCTGGGCATGGGCCCTGGCTGGGAATCAAGCTATGAGCTCCTGGTTCATAGGTTGATGCTCAACCACTGAGCCATGCCAGCTGGGCAGAAATGGATGATTTTAGTAGGTTAAGGTGATTTATCCAAGCTGCAAAGTACCAGAGCCAGAATTCAAACTGAGGTCTGTCTAGTTTCAAAGCTCAGTGCTCTATAACCCTCTGGTGACTTGTAGGGACTGACTTCTTTGCACAAAAATTTGCTTCCTGTACATCAGCAAATAAACAAGAAAGTATAATAGAAAACAGAATACTATCCATTATTGCAATAGTATGTATCAAGTGCCAAGGAATTAATTTAAAACACAGCAAACCTCTATGGAAAAAAATTAACTCTACTAAGATATAAAGGAAGAAACCTAAAAAAAAAAAAAAAAGGAAAGGTAAACTATGATCTTTAGATGAGAAGACTTAACATTATAAAGACGTCAAATCAATCTATAAATTCAATTCATTGGGAAAAAATCCCCAATAAGATTTTTTGTGGAAAGTGGGCTAATTCTAAATTATATTTGGAAGAATAAAGGTTCACATGGTTCAGGAATAGCCACAAGTATGAAACATGAAAAGCAAAGAGCAGAGGTTTGTCCGACCTGATATTAAGGCAAACTATAAACCCTTAATAAAAACAATGTGGTCCTGGCGAGGCATCAAATAGACAATGGAACAAAATAGAAGTCAGGAAAGAACTCGTGTATATACAGGAACTTGGTATATGTGAAAGGTGGTAATATAAATCAGTGGGGAAAGGAGAAATCGTTTAATGAACAGAATTGGGAAAACTGGCTTATTTTGTAGAGAAAACAAAATTAGATCTTTTCTTATAGCATATACAGAATAAATACCCAGTATATTTAAAGACCTAACATGGAAGGCAACATTATAAAAATATATAAAAGGTAAAAAAAATATATTTTTGACCCAGGGATAGAGGAGACTCATTGAATAAGATTCCAAACGTACATATCATAAAGCTACAATTTGATGGGTTTGACAAAACCAAAATTAAATATTTTTTTATTAGGGGTGAAGTGTACCAATATCTGCAATTTACTTGGAAATGCATCAAAATGGATGCATAAATGGATGGCTACAGATGGATAGTTATATGGAATAAAGTATAGTAAAATATTAATTGTAGAATCTAAGTGGTGGGCATATGGGTGTTCACCATACTAGTCTTCCAGCTTTTCTGTATGTGTGAAATAATAAAAGGTTGGTGAAACTTTAATACTTTCATTCAACAAAGATACTGTACATAATTTTTTTAAAATATATCTTATTGATTTTTTTACAGATAGGAAGGGAGAGGGATAGAGAGTTAGAAACATTGATGAGAGAGAAACATTGATCAGCTGCCTCCTGCACACCTCCTACTGGGGATCGAGCCCGCAACCAAGGTACATGCCCTTGACTGGAATCAAACCTGGCACCTTTCAGTCCACAGGCTGACTCTCTATCCACTGAGCCAAACTGGTTAGGGCCATAATTTTTTTTTAAATGTGACTGGTTGGAAAAGATATTATACACACACTGATATAGAAAATATATTTGCTATACATGTATGTGTATACACACATATCTGACAAAAAACTTCTGTAATCAGCAAGACAAGTAACCTAAAATAAATGTGCAAGATAAAAAAAAATGTGCAAGATAAATAAATAGGCACCTCAGAAAATGAGAAAACAAAAGGCTATCCTATATAATAAAAGGCTAATATGCAAATTGACCGAACAGCGGGATGACTGGTCGCTATGACGTGCACTGACTACCAGGGTGCAGACGCTCAACTCAGGAGCTGTCCTCTGGTGGTCAGTGCGCTCCCACAGGGGGAGCACAGCTCGGCCAGAAGCCAGGCTCATGGCTGGCAAGTGCAGCAGTGGTGGCGGGAGCCTCTCCTGCCTCCGCACCAGCACTAAGGATGTCCGACTGACAGCTTAGGCCTGCTCACTGCCTAAGCCGTCAGTCAGACATCCCCCAGGGCTCCCGGACTGCGATTTCATGCACCGGGCCTCTAGTATTTAAATAAATTTATGGGAGATGGCTTGGAAAGACACACATCAAATATCCCAGAGGAGATAACTAAGAGGAGAAAAGGGGAATTGGATCAGAAATACAGACTAAAAGGGACAAAAAAAACAAATATAAAACCAAATATAAAAGAGAGGTCATGTCTGGCTGTTGCAGCTCAATGGTTGAGCAAGGACCTACGAACTAGGATGTTAGTTCCTGGTCAGGGCACATGCCCGGGTTGAAGGCTCGATCCCCAGTAGGGGGCATGCAGGAGGCGGCCGATTGATGATCCTGTCAACATTGATGTTTCTATCTCTCTCCCTTCCTCTCTGAAATCAATAAGAATATATTTTAAAAAAAAGATAGGTCGTGCTTGGACTGATGATGACAGAGATCATAAACCAAGGAGACTATCAAAGCAATCAATTTCCGTGTTTCTGAAGTCTAAGCTAAATATAAAACAAAAACCTCCCCACCCCAAACACCATCAAAACACCTGATTAAAGGAAATATGCAAAAAGTAAAAGAGAAATGAACTGGCTGCCTCCCTGTCCCACAGCTTACCGGAGTACACAGCACATGAGCAGCAGATGGGTGGGCACATTGGCTGGATTGAGCATACTGGGTGTATCTGACTTCATACAGGCCAGGAAGGCCCTCATCCTTCTGTTCTTGTCCTCAACGGCTTTGCCTAGCCAGAGCCTCTTGAGGTTTGGGCAAGTCCATTCCCGAAATGTCAGTGCAGACACCAGTTCGGGGGTTTGAGGTGACTTCCCTTTATAGGCAGACCACTCTTTAAGGATCACTGCAGGAACTGGAAAACAGAAATTGAGGAAAACCAGGAAGTAGAGAATTTCTGAGTATTTCTGCAGCTGGCCACAATGGACAAGATGGATCACATTTCAACACCTTTTTTTACTTTTGTTGCTATAATATTTATTGTTAGCAGTAGTAAGCATTTACTATATGCTTGATATGTATTAAGTACTTTACATATAAAAGTAAATCTCATTTACTCTTCAGAACAATCCTGAGAGAGATTATGCCTACATTATCACAAAATGTAGTGCTCATTTTGCAGATGAAGAAATTAAGGCTCGCCTGGCCAGTGTGGTTCAGTGGTTGAGTGTTAACCTAGGAACCAGGAGGTCACAGTTTGACTCCCAGTCAGGGCACATGCCTGGGTTTCAGGCTCAATCCCCAGTGTGGGGCGTGCAGGAGGCAGCCAATCAATGATTCTCTCTTATTAATGTTTCTCTCTCTCCCCCTCTCCCTTCCTCTCTAAAATCAATAAAATATAATTAAAAAAAAAAGAATTGGAGCTTAAGTTAATACATTCCCCATACCAATAAGTATCCTGGTGAATTATACATTTTCTCAAAAACTGTTCCATAGCCAAAAGTATCATGTGTTTGCAGATACATTTTTGCTCTGCATCAAACTTTGAGAGATTTATCAAAGCCAGAACTATGCTTACGTTCCACAGGCAGCCGACGCCGTATAGCCAGGCGTTCCAATTTCCGCTGTGTCTCCGCCAGACTGAAAAGCACCCCGTATACATATTGACGAGCTGACCGGAACAGAAGAGCAGCTGGTGGCAGCTCCATGTTACACTCATCCTCAATACATACAGGGATCTTAATCTCACCCTAATAAGAAAATGGGCCAGAGAGAAGGAGAAATTAGTTACCTCAAGCTTTGGAATTGAGCCGAGGAGAACCAGTAAGGAACTGTATGTAGCCTAGCCACTAAATTTTCTACTTGTACTTAGATAGTTTCAGACTAAAAGAAGCCATAGGGGAGAAACCAAGATGGCGGCATAGGTAAACACCTAAACTGCTGCCTCGCACAACAATTTTAAAACTACAACTGCCGAAACCGGTTTGGCTCAGTGGATAGAGCGTCGGCCTGCGGACTGAAAGGTCCCAGGTTCGATTCCGGTCAAGGGCATGTACCTTGGTTGCGGGCACATCCCCAGTAGGGGTTGTGCAAGAGGCAGCTGATCGATGTTTCTCTCTCATCGATGTTTCTAACTCTCTATCCCTCTCTCTTCCTCTCTGTAAAAAATCAATAAAATATATTAAAAAAAAAAAACTACAACTAAAAGACAAAATGGACATCATCCAGAACCACAAGAAAACTGGCTGAGTGGAAATTCTACAACTAGAAGAGAAAAGCACACTGAGACTCAGAGGAGCTGCGGAAAGCAGAGGTACGGAGGCGCACACGTGGAGAGGGCTGGCAACTGAGTACGGGGCTGGCTTTCTCAATCGGGAGGGAGACAAAAGCTCCCAACTGTTCTGAACTCCAGTTCCAGGCGAGACTCTGGGAACCCAGACTCATATGGGGAGAAACGGGACTGTCTGGCATCAGGCGGAACTGGAGGGTGGCTTTCTCTCAGAGGTGCTTGCAGCGATTACCGAGGGACACTGAGACCCAGGGGCCTCTTAGGGCAGGGCTGATGGGAAGCCATTGCTGTTTGCTCCGCCCTGAGACCCCGCCCCTCCCAAGCTGTGCACAGAGGCTTTTGCATATGAATGGCCTGGTCCTTTGAAATCTAAACTTACCTAACAAACTACAGCTGAGTCAGTGAGACCCAGAAAATCCAAAAGAAGGCCCAAGGCCCCACAGCAGCTTGCATTGCTTCACAGCTGGGCTTCATCTGGACACCTCCAAACCCCAAACAAAGAAGAGGAATCTGCAGATCTCTCCATAGCTCCTGCTGGGTGGTCTCAGGCAGAGGCTAAATTAGCACCTCCTTGGAGATCCAAGAGCCAGTGTACCCAGTGGTCAGAGTGGGACCATCCAGATTAAAACTCCTCAGATCCCTAAGGGACACACAGACTCAGTGAGCACCAAAGCCCCACTGAAGCAAGTCTTGTCTCATAAGGGTGTTTCCAGCACAGAAGTTCTCCCAGCGTACACACAGCTGATCCTCACTGCCAATTGGCCTGGAGGTCAATTCCTACCAGTGATACCAACAACAATCAAGGCTTAACTACAACAAGACTGTGCACACAGCCCACAAAAGGGTGCACCAAGAGTGTCCATCTCAGGGAACTGGGGAGGCTGAGACACTGGGCACTATAGGACACCCAGCACACAAAGCTAATCTACCAACTCAGGGAAGCAGTGAAAATGCGGAGACAAAGTAACAGATCACAAATGAAAGAAATGGAGAAAAACAAACGACTGGATAAAGAGTTCAAAACCACGGTTATAAGGTTTTTCAAGAATTTCCTAGAAAAGGCCGATAAATTTAGTGAGACCCTCAAGGATATGAAAAAGGACCAACTAGAAATTAAGCATACACTGACTGAAATAAAAAATAATATACAGAGACCCAATAGCAGACTAGAGGATCGCAAGAATCAAGTCAAAGATTTGAAATACAAAGAAGCAAAAAACACCCAATCGGAAAAGCAAAAAGAAAAAAGAATAAAAAAATATGAAGATACTGTAAAGAACCTCTGGGACAACTTCAAGCATACCAACATCAGAATTATGGGGGTGCCAGAAGAAGAGAGCAAGATACTGAAAACCTATTTGAAGAAATAATGACAGAAATCTTCCCCAACCTGGTGAAAGAAATAGACTTACAAGTCCAGGAAGCGCAGAGAACCCCAAACAAAAGGAATCCAAAGAGGACCACACCAAGACACATCATAATTAAAATGCCAAGAGCAAAAGACAAAGAGAGAATATTAAAAGCAGCAAGAGGAAAATAGTTAGTTACCTACAAGGGAGCACCCATAGGATTGTCAGCTGATTTCTCAACAGAAACTATGCAGGCCAGACGGGAGTGGCAAGAAATATTCAAAGTGATGAATAGCAAGAACCTACAATCAAGAGTACTCTACCCAGCAAAGCTATCATTCAGAATTAAAATACAGATAAAGAGCTTCACAGCCGAAACTGGTTTGGCTCAGTGGATAGAGCATCGGTCTGCGGACTGGAAGGTCCCGGGTTCGATTCCGGTCAAGGGCATGTACATTGGTTGCGGGCACATCCCCGGTGGGGGGCGTGCAGGAGGCAGCTGGTTGATGTGATGTTTCTCTCTCATCGATGTTTCTAGCTCTCTGTCCCTCTCCCTTCCTCTCTGTGAAAAATCAATAAAATATATTTTAAAATAATAATAATAATAAAAAAACAAAAAAAAAGAGCTTCACAGATAAGAAAAAGCTAAAGGAGTTCATCATCGCCAAACCAGTATTATATGAAATGCTGAAAGGTATTCTTTAAGAAGAGGAAGAAGAAGAAAAAGGCAAAGATAAAAATTATGAACAAATACATATCTATCAACAAGTGAATCTAAAAATTAAGTGAATTAAAAATACGATGAACAGAATAAACTGGTGAATATAATAGAATCAGGGGCAGAGAAAGGGAGTGGACTGACAATTCTTGGGGGGAAAGGAGTGTGGGGGGTGCAGGAAGAGACTGGACAAAAATCGTACACCTATGGATGAGGACAGTGGTGGGGGGGTAAGGGCAGAGGGTGGTGTGGGAACCGGGTGGAGGGGAGCTATGGGGGGAAAAAAGAGAAACAATTGTAATGATCTAAACAATAAAGATTTATTTTTTTTTTTAAAAAGAAGCCATTGCCCAGCTGATGTGGCTCAGTGGTTGAGTGTTGGCCTATGAACCCAGTGGTCAAGGTTCAATTCCCGGTCAGGGCATATGCCCGGGTTGCAGGCTCCATCCCCCGTGTAGGGCATGCAGGAAGCAGCCTATCAATAATTCTCTCTCATCATTGATGTTTCTCTCTCTTCCTCTCCCTTGCTCTCCGAAATAAAAAGATTTTTTAAAAATTTTAAAAAAGAATGCAAGATGGTTCTTAAAAAAATAATACAAAATAAACAAAAAGCAGCAAGAAGCCCAACTGACCACAGCCAGCTTCAAAGCTCTGTTCTGTTTTTAAAGTCTTTGCTATAACTGACTAGCCGACTAAATGGGGAAAGTCCATCTTAGACCTTTTGCTGGGGGGTGGATTTGGATAATAAGATGATGGAGGGGAACAGCTCTGGAGTAGAGAAAGAGGCAAAAAACTAGGGCATAAAGCCTCTTCTTCTAGTGTCCTCCCCTAGACCAGAATCTACCAAGTTTCTTCTTTGAAATCTCAATTACACTTCTTGGGGCCTCATTTACTGCACAGTCCCATCTCCTTCTGGTCTCATCTCACCTAAGACCCTTAATACAATGAGAAGCCCGAGCACACTTGGTCTCCTTTTATCTCCCTTTAGTTACCATTAATCAGCATTTTCTCTGGTGACACAGTTCTAGGAAGTGTGAAGTGCACTGTTAAGAGCAAGGAGGGAAGGAGGTACTGAGGTGCGCTCTCACCTTAGTGAGGACGTGGTAGATATATGGGTACATAAGACCTCTTCGGTGTCTGTGTTCGGCCACCCGCAAGACTTCTGGGGCTACTGGCGGTAACGGCGGAATGGTGATGTCCATGTGGTTCCTCGTAGACATAGAGAGCAGAGATGGGATGTGGGGCTCGCCATCTCCCAGGGCAGCATCTGAAACTCCAGCATCAATAGGCTGTACCCACGGACCTCTGTTACCATTGGGATCCTCCCATCTAGGCTGCCGATGAAATGTTTCTGTGACGTGACTAAAAGATTGAGAAAGACAATGTAGAAAGAGAAAGGAGGTTGATAAATGTATTCCAACTCAAGTGTCTGTTCTGATCTCAATGAATCTTACAAACCCTCTGGAAGTTTGGACAGTGGGTTAGCAGTGGGCCTGTTTCCACTCAGTGGCCATCACCACCCTCCTGGCTTCTTCCATCTGCCACAAACCAACGTGATCAGAAGTTGTGGGAACCATTCTGAATCCTTCCCAACACATAAGAGATCACATTTAGAGTCTGCATATGTTCTAAGAAAATAATTGCAATTGAAACCTCAAGGCAGCCCTGTTTCCCAGGGATAATCTGCTTAGAGAACAATCTAAGAACAAATGAGCTAATACAAAATGCCGATATTTTAATCATCAGCACCCTGAGTCACCAAGAATATAATAGCCTACACAACTGTTCCAATACCACCACTCTAAAAATTATTTTCATTTTTTTAACATTCAGTCTACTCCCCTCACTAATTGAGAAATGGCAGCCATGACATGTAGCACAGCCATACCAGGGCTCCCCTAACTAGCTGCTATTTTGCCTTTTACCTCCATGGCTTGAGTATCTGAAAATTACCACCCGTCTAGGGTCAAAATGAGCATGAAGTGGCCAAGCAGAGAGAGAGTTTTCTTACTTTGCTTAGGAGCAAAAAGCCACAGAGAGAAGCCAGGAGCATATGTTTCCCCACACCCCTGCCCAGGTTAGCAGCAAAAGAATAGAGATGCTTCCGAAGTCTGTTTCCTCGGGTGCCTATACAGATACTTACTCAGAGCTGACTCCGTTTGGCTCATCACCAGAGGAAGAAGAGTGGGAAGAGTCTGGTCCCAGAGGAGGTGAGGCTTTGGAAGTCAGGTAATTGGGAAACTGTGATGAGTCATAAGAGATACCCCAAGTGGCAAGGGGGTTGTCCTCCAGCAGGGGATTCTCAGAAAAAGCATGGGATTCCCCCAAAGTATGGGGGGAGAAGAGAAGAGAGGAGTTGGGTCCCAATGGGAATGGTGGTGGATATTTCATTTTCTGGGGCACATGGTGAGAAAACTGAAGGATAAAACAGACAGAGAAGCTCTTTAACATTTTACCATGCTCCAAGATGGTTCCCTCAAAAGTTGTGACATAGCAGATGATGGCTGTAGCAAGGGTTATTGGGATACAAAGAACCTACTGAGAGTAACAAGAAATAATTCTAACAGTGATGTATGCATAGAATTCTCTAGAGGCAGGACAATGAACCAAACCATGGTCTCCTAGAACACTCTCCAACATTAGCAAATCTACCTTCGCCAGGCCCTAGTGGTTACTGATTTGGATGTTTTCTTGACATAGTCTGTTGGCCTCCAGCTGAGAATGTGACATAGGTAGATACCAGTCTTAACATACTGATTACACGGAGACAACCTAACTCAGATTATAAAACTCAGGAAGCCACCAGAGTCTAATGCTAGCTAACGGTCTGAGGCCCCTTAAAGGATACTTACCACTGGCTTCCCAGCAGAAATACTGTTCATTTGACTTCGTGGAAGGGGAGGATTTCCCAGCCGATTATTACGGAAACCTGAAGCCAAGAGAAAGGGCTACATGTTAGGCAATCATAATAATTCTACCACGTTACATTCTGCTAACCCCACATCACCTGAAAAATTATTATTAATTATAAATAAGTCACATTTTACTGAACAGCTATTATGCGTCATGCCAGGAATCTTACGTAAATTATTGCATCTGATAACAACCTTATACAATAGGTATCCTGAGCCACCTTTCGTACAGATGTGACTTGCCAAGATCACACAGCTAGTAAACAGCAGAGGTGGGATTCAAACTCAGGTCTGACACCACTGAGAGGGCTGTCTTACGTATACTAGGCCACAACGGAAGGTAGCACCAGAAGAAGCCCAAGCTAAGAGAATGGCAGAGGACCCCATCTAAAGTTTTGAGCAATCGGGGCCCTGTCTCATGTCACCTCTCTTATTGCATGGAAATCCAAAGGAGGATGTCTACCAAACAGGAATGACTTCTAGGAGGATGCAATACAAACAAGTGATTCTACTCTGGCCCAGGAGTTTCTGAGGGGCCACCTCAGTTTCCTCTATGGACAGAGCAGCTCTGGGTCAGGTGGAAGCCTTACCTAGAAAGGAGGAGGAACCCACTGGCAGCGAAGAGATTTTGGTTGTGACTGAATAGTACTCAACTGCTTTCTTGAATCGCTCTATTTTATCTTCCGTCCTGGACTGGATGTTGCAACATCAGATGTTCAGAAGAAGAAACAACACGAGAGTGTCTTTTTCATGCAATTTATAATTTGAGAGTCAAAACAGTAGCAGAAATCAAATATTTAAAGAAACCCAAGAGAGTAATTTTTCATTGCAGGAAAGATTAGATAAGAAGAAAGCATTACAGAACATAAAATCTGGGAAAAGTTTTTAAATTAAGTTTAAAAATAAATAAAAGTTGACTTATTAAATTTTGTATTCTTCTAAAATGGTCACATGATCATTAGAAAAACACATAAGGATAGGGGAAAATTACATAGTACCACCACCGAAAGATATTTTGGTGTGTTTTCTCCTTCTAGTATTTTTTTAAATAAACTTTTCCCCCAGATCTTGGCTATTGTAAATAATGCTGCTATGAACACAGGGTTCTTAGGGTATATTCCCAGAAGTGGGATTGCTGGGTCAAAAGGTAACTCCATCTTTAATGTTTTGAGGAAACTCCATACTATTTTCAACAGTAGCTGTACCAGTCTGCATTCCCACCAGCTGTGCACTAGGGTTCCCTTTTCTCCACATCCTTGTCAACACGTGTTGTTTGTGGATTTATTGATGGTAGCCATTCTGGCAGGTGTGAGGTGATACCTCATGGTAGTTTTAGTTCGCATCTCTCTGATGATTAGTGACGTTGAGCATTTTTCATATATGTATTGGCCATCTGTATGTCTTCTTTGGACAAAAGAGAAGCAGAGGCATGGATATATGGAACAGACTGACAGAGGTCAGAGAGGAGGAGAATGGGGGGGGCACTGGATGAAATAAGGTGAAGAGATTAGCCAGAGAAGATATATGAATACCCCATGGACACAGAGAAGTGTGGTGATGGCCAGAAGGAGCGGGGTGCGGCTGAGTGGAGGTAAGTAAGGGGAGGAATGGGGGACATCTGTGATAGTGGCAACAATAAATTAAAAATAAATAAAAATTGTTACTTAAAAATAAACTTTTTTTGTTGACATATATAGCTGTACTATTTTAATACACATATTTTCTATAGTTAATACCATACTCTATGTATAATATTGTATCCTACTTTTATTACATTTTAAGATAATTTTGAATGGCTGCATAGTTTATCATTATAAATATATCATAAATTATGCATCTAGTTCCCTAATACCTGACATTTAGGTTATTTCTCACATTTGGCTTTTATAAGTTATACAGCAAAGAACACATCAAATAAGATTTTCTGGACTTTAGATTATATCCTTAGGAAAATGTCCCCAAAGTGAAATTACTGGTTCAAAAGGCATGAACATTAAAACCAAAAGCAGCCCGTCCAGCATGGCTCATGGCTAACCTATGAACCAGGAGGTCACGGTTCAATTCCTGGTCAGGGCACATGCCCGGGGGGTTGCAAGTTCGATCCTCAGTGTGGGGTGTGCAGGAGGCAGCTGATCAATGATTCCCTCCCATCATTGATGTTTCTCTCTCTCTCTCTCCATCTCCCTTCCTCTCCAAAATCAATAAAAGTATTTTTAAAACACACAAAAGCACTTAAACATACACTGAGTGGCCAGATTATTATGATCTCTGAACACATAATAATCTGGCCACTCAGTGTGTGTGTGTGTGTATATATATATATATTAGAGGCCCAGTGCATGAATTCGTGCATGGGTGGGGTCTGGACAGCCTGGCCAGGGGGAGGGGACATGGGCGGTTGGCCAGCCTGCCTGCTGGTCGAGGGGACAACTTGCATATTAGTCTTTTATTAAATAGGATATACACCGAGTGGCTAGATTATTATGCATTCAGAGATTATAATAATCTGGCCACTCAGTGTATATAAAACCACAATGTGACATCACTGTATATCCACAGAATGGCAAAAATTCGAGATTATAAATATTAGCACTGGCAAGGATATGGAGTAACTGGAATACCAGTAGATTGCTGGTAGGTGTATCTAGGTACAGCTTGGAAAACAGTTTGGCAGTTTCTTATAAAACTAAACATTATTTACCGAATGGCACAGTAATCCTTCTCCTAAGTAATTTACCTAGGGGAAATGAATACATTTGTCCACCAAAAAGTATGAACAAACTAACAACAGCTTTATTCATAATAGCCCTAAATTGGAAATAACTCAAATGCATATTAACAGAAGAATGGATCAATTGTGGTATATTCATACAATGGAATACAATATAGTGATAAAGAAGAGCAAAGTGCTGATACATGCAATGCTATGGATAAATCTCAAAGACATACTGAGTGAAAGACAGACAGACACAAAAGCGTACATATAAAGTTCAAGGAGAAGCAGAACTAATCTATGGCAATAGGAGTAAAATGGCTGTTTCCCTCTGTGGGGTTGGGGCTGACTGAGACGGGGCTTTTCCTTATCAAAATCCCCTTGAACATAATTTTATGGTCTTCGTATTTCATCAAATGGAACATAAGATATTAAAGTCATTTCTAATTTCTCATTATAAATAATGCTCTTATAAGCATATTGTTAACAAGTTTCTTGGGTTATTTCATAAGGCAAATTCTTAGAAATAGGTTTACTAGGTCAAAGGATATGGTCATGTTCATAGACTCTTGACACATGATACTAAATCTCTTTCCAGAACAGTGTCACAAGTTGTATTTTCATCATCAATACATGAGAGTGCCCAATTCGCCATGTAGCCCCAAGTGTTGAATATTTTCTACAAAAAAAGCATCTACTAACTATAATAATCCATTTGTTTCTTATAGAAAAATTAAAATAATTTTTAATTTAAAAAATAATGAAAAAGGAAAACTTTAAATATTCATAATCTCATCTCTCAGAGTTGTAACTATTAACACCCCAGGATCTAGATAGCATTCCAGAGGTGTTTATGGGCATGCACGCAAGCACACAAACACAGAAATCAAGATCTCCAGGTCCGCCAGCCTCACTTGGAAACAAAATCACTCTGCTTACTAAAAAAATTGGACTTGAGAAGGCCTGTGTGGTTCAGTGGTTGAGCATAAACCCATGAACCAAGAGGTTGCCAGTTCAATTCCCGATCAGGGCATGTGCCCAGGTTGCAGGCTCGATCCCCAGTGTGGGGCATGCAGGAGGAAGCTGATTGATGTTTCTTTCTCATCGATGTTTCTATCTCTCTCTCTTTCTCCTTTCCTCTCTAAAATCAATAAAAAAAATTAAAAATTGGACTCACTATAATTGTTTGAAAAAAGGGTCCCATGTCTAAAGAATGTTTTCAAATTATACTGACTTACAGAATATCTACATGGTTGAATAACGTTCCTTTGAATCAAAATTTCATTTTAAAATATATATTATTGATTTTTTACAGACAGGAAGGGAGAGGGATAGAGAGTTAGAAACATTGATGAGAGAGAAACATCGATCAGCTGCCTCCTGCACACCCCCAACTGGGGATGTGCCCGCAACCAAGGTACATGCCCTTGACCGGAATCAAACCTGGGACCCTTTAGTCTACAAGCTGATGCTCTATCCACTGAGCCAAACTGGTTAGGGCTCAAAATTTCATTTTTATGCATTATTATTTCATTAGTATATTCAATAATATACATAATAATTGAAAACAATCTCTTACAAGATAAAAGCTATACAGAGTCTCTCCTACTAGCCCTACTAGCTCTACCTCTGCGCCCACTCCCCCCTCCCCAGAAGCGACTACTGTTACCAGTTGGGTATATGTCCTGTCATAATTTTTGCTGCATGTACACCAGGTTTTTTTTGCACACAAATGAAGTCATATCACACGTTTTTAACCTGGTTTTTGTACTTAACAATAAATCTTATAAACTATTCATTGCCAGTGAGTATAGGCCTATGATGCAATCCCCTGAAATACGAATTATGCATACTTCCCACAATGCACCACTCTGTTCTGAGTCCTGACAAATATTTACTCTTCCTTCAAGGGGCACGCACCAGTTGTATGAAACCTTTCCTCTCTAGGAAACCTTTACTGGGGTTTTTCTTTATTGTGCTCATTTATTTGCTTCTGCCTCCCAAATTTAACCTCAGTTCCATGAGGACGAAGAATGATTTATTCACATGTATGTCCTAGTATGTAGCATGAGACCTTGTCTATACAGGTTCATTTAGTATCTGATATATAACTGCATTTAATAAAGTTCTATCCTTTTCTTTTATAGATCTACAAAGGTGATATTTATGAAAATGCTACAGCAACAATGAAAAATAGTGAAGTCATAAAATAAAGTGAAAAAAAAGGTTAAAATGTTTTACACTGAGATGACTACCATACCACATCAAAACACACATATAAAGGAGACAGGAAACATTGTAAGCAACTTAGGATGGAATTAGGAGCAAAGGGCCTATTTTAGTTTTTTGTTCTTGTTTTTTAAATTAAAAAGGGATAAAAGTGTGGTGATTGCTGGGGGGAGGAGAGGGATATGGGGGGATAAATGGGTGATGGAGGGAGACTTGACTTGGGGTGGTGAACACACAATGCAGTGTACAGGTGATGTGTTGTGGAATTGTGCACCTGAAGTTGTGTAATTTTATTAACCAGTGTCACCCCAATTTAAAAAAATGTATGACCTTGCCTAGCCGGCATGGCTCAGTGGTTGAGCATCAACCTATGAACCAGGAGGTCACAGTTCAATTTCTGGTCAGGGCACATGCCCGGGTTGCGGGCTCAATCCCCAGAAGGGGGCGTGCGGGAGGCAGACGATCAATGATACTCTCTCATCACTGATGTTTCTATCTTTCCCTCCCTCTCCCTTCCTCTCTGAAATAAATACACACACACACATACACACACACACACACACACACACACACACACACATATATGTATATATATATATAAAATATCTATTTTTTGGCTCAGTGGTTGAGCATTGACCTACAAACCAGGAGGTCACAGTTCGATTCCTGGTCAGGGCACATGCCCAGGTTGCAAGCTTGATCTCCAGTAGGGGGCGTGCAGGAGGCAGCCTATCAATGATTCTCCCTCATTATTAATGTTTCTGTCTCTCTCTCCCTCCCTCTCTGAAATCAATATAAAATATATTTTAAAAAACAGAAAGTTAAATGTGAAGTAATAGACATAACAAAATGTTGTTAGCAAAACATATGCCTCCAATATCAAACACTGATTTTATTCTTTATTCATCTAAATAAATCTATAGAGAGATTTCTGTCCTGGATAAGATGGACCAAGCATACTCCACCTTGTTCCCACTAAAGGTAGCTATAATAAGCAGGAGCAACTACGTGAAGACTCTGAAAAGTGAAGCAGGAGGACTGGGGAGAAGACCAGAATTCAAAGTACCACTGAACCAAGGATGAGTTTAGCATTTTTTTCCTCTGGTATCCCCTGGTGTGGACACAACACAGCCTGAAATCTGGAAGCATCCATTGACGTGGACAGAGAAAACTCCAGAAAAAAACCTAGTCTTGTTCTGGCTTAAATAGTGGGAAAGGGGTCTCCAAAAACTCAAGGAAGTGTCTAGAAACAGCCCATTTTTCCTTCTTTTTCTTTTTTCTGTTCTCCTGTGTGCCAGCCCGAAGCAAACTTGTGGTGGCAGAAGTGACAATAGGGGAACAGCAGAAATCTAAAACTGAATGACAGGAAGCTTCCTCTCCAATCAGAGAAGCAAAAGTCTGAAGAGGTGGAGTGAGCTTTCGATGCCTTCTCTCTCTCTCTCTCTCCCCACCCCCCCTCCTGCTACTTGGCTCCAGACGCTGAACAAGGTTGGTCCAATGAACCGTGACGTACTGAAGAGATTGCAGAGGGGGAGCAGCACACACATGGACTTGACATTAGCAAACAGCCCTGCATAGACTGAGACCTGAAGATCTAAATCACAGCTCAAGTCCCAGACTGGCCACTGGGTGGCGTACATGCTACTGATCTAAATAGGTTTGCAAAGGCCTTGAAAATTGCAGACATTGAAACCACAACCCACAAAAGGATGGTGAGAACTTGTGATCTGAACCTAAATGGGTTGATTGTCTCCAAAAACAAAAGTATCAACAGGACTAAAACCTATAAAATGCTGACGAAAGAAATCAAGGATGATCTAAATAAATAGAGAGACACACTGAATTCATGGATTTGAAGATTCACCAAATTCATCTATATATTTAAAGAAATTCCAATTAAAATCCCAGCAGGAGCCCTGGCCAGTGCTGCTCAGTTGGTTAGAGCATCATCCTGTAGACCAAAGGGTCGCGGGTTCGATCCCCGGTTGGGGAGAGTACTAAAGACAGGTGATCGGATGTCTCTCTCCCCACTTTCTCTCTCTCTAGAATCAAACAAAAACATATCCTCATGTGAGAATTAAAAATAATAATAGAATAGACAAAGTAATTTTGAAAAAGAATAAAATTGGAGGAATCACTGCCCAATGTTAAGACTTATCATAAAGCTACAGTATTCAAGACAATGTGCTATTTGCAAAGGGACAGACACATAGGTCAAATGAACAGAAGAGTCCAGAAACAGATGCACACAAATATGGACAAGTGATTTTTGACAAAGGCAATTCAAAGGAGAAAAGACACCCTTTTCAATGAAGTGTGTTGAAACACCTCACACTTTATACAAAAATGAACTCAAAACAAATTATTTATTCTAAATATAAAACTATATAATGTTTAGAAGGAAACAGAATTTGTCCTGCCTGCAGTTATGCAGAGTTCTTAGACATGACACCAAAAGCATGATCCATAAAAGATAAAAACTGGTAAGAATTTAAAACTTTTGTCTGCAAAAGAAAGTAGAGACAGGGGATCCATTCTTTGTGCTCAGATAAGGAGGAGCTGGACAAGGTCTTGAGCAAGCAATGCTGAAGAAATACTGCTTCACTAGGCCACGAGGTGAAAAGGGTGGGGAGTTGGGGAAAAGGGGTGCGGTGGGAAAAGATAAGAAAGAGCCCAAGCCCTAACCGGTTTGGCTCAGTGAACAGAGCGTCGGCCTGCGGACTGAAGGGTCCCCGGTTCGATTCCGGTCAAGGGCATGTACCTTGGTTGCGGGCACATCCCTGGTAGGGGGTGTGCAGGAGGCAGCTGATCGATGTTTCCCTCTCGTCGATGTTTCTAGCTCTCTATCCCTCTCCCTTCCTCTCTGTAAAAAAAAATCAATAAAATATATTTTTTTAAAAAAGAAAAGAAAGAAAGAGCCCAAGTTTGGACCAGAGGGGTCAGGAAGAGTAAGTTGGGATCAAGAGCAAAGAACAATGAAAAAGAGGCAGCAGGGGAGGGGCCAGCCCTGTATGAGGGCATCCCCAGATCAGAACACTTCACCCAGGGGCAAATGAGGCATAGTCCTGGAATGTGGCTGGGCTTCAGGCGTGGATTAAGGAGAAAGGTTTAGACTGGATAAAGGAAGATGCCCCAGAGATCCTGTGCCTGCAGTAGACCAAATGTTCAGAGAATAAACTACCAGTTGAACTTCAAGAGCTGTATAGACTACCCCATCAGTACTGGTCAGCTTCTTCGGACTATGAAGGGTACAGTGGCATGGGCCTACTCTCCCACCAGTGCCCACTCAGTGTCTCCCATGGCATTGGCTGAATTGGATGCATTTGTGATTGTGGCTGAATTTGACACATTTGTGCTGCTAACAGACTATGTACCTAATGTAGGCCCAGATCTGGTGTGCCTGGAGTATCAGCAGCCCTGGGATAAAGCCTTTTCCAAGTTCCTGAAGGGCCTGGCTTCCCGCAAGCTCCTTGTGCTATATGGGAACCTGGATGTGGCTTATGAAGAAACTGACCTTTGCAACCCCAAGGGAAACAAAAAGAATGCTGGCTTCATTCCAAAGGAGTGGCAAAACTTGCCTGGCCAGCGTAGCTCAGTGGTTGAGCATTCATCTATGAACCAGGAGGTCATGGTTCGATTCCTGGTCAGGGCTTGATCCTCAGCGTGGGGCATGCGGGAGGCAGCTGATCAATGTTTCTCTCTCATGATTGATGTTTCTATCTCCCTCTCCCTCTCCCTGCCTCTCTGAAATCAGTAAAAATATATTTTTTAAAAAGAGTGGCACAGCCCTAGCTGGTTTGTCTCAATGGATAAAGCGTCGGCCTGCAGACTGAAGGGTCCCAGGTTCAATTCCAGCCAAGGGCACATGCCTGGGTTGCGGGCTGGATCCCCAGTAGGGGGCGTGCAGGAGGCAGCCAATCAATGATTCTCTCTCATCATTGATGTTTCTATCTCTCTCTCTCTCTCCCTCTCCCTTCTTCTCTGAAATCAATAAAATTTATCAAAAAAAAAAAAAAAGAGTGGCACAACTTTGGGAAACTGATATAAGCTGTTCTACTGGCTGACAGTTTCCGGCACCTCCACCCCAACACAAACTATGCCTACACTTTCTGGACCTACATGATAAATGCTCAACTAAAAAAATGTTGGTTGGCGCCTTAATTACTTTTTGGTGTCTCACTCTCTGTTACCTGCATTGTGTGACAGCAAGATCCATTCCAAGGCCCATCACCCTATGCCAAGCACTGTGACACCTCCCCCAAATCACTTTGAGCCTGGGAAATGAGCTCCCCAACTCATTTCAAAACTGCTTTGCTCTCTAGAGAATTCTGCACTGTATGTCCCTTCTAAAAGTATGAATCCTTCAACCAGGCTCCTAGTGACAGATGGGTTTCCTTTAAGCCGAAGGTTTTCTTTTTGTGTGTGGGTTTTCTTCTTTTTATTACATTAAACAAAAGTAGGCCCTGGCCAGGTAGGTCAGTTGGTTGGAACATTGTCCCAATACACCAAGGTTGCAGGTTTGATCCTCGATCAAGGCACATACAAGAAGCAACCAATGAATACATCAACAAGTGGAACAACAAACTGATGTTTCCTTCTCTCTCTCTCTCAAAAAAATCAATCAATAAAAAAACATTTTAAAACCCAGCAAAAGAAGAAAAAAAAAAGCTACTAATGACTTCCTTTGAAGTGTCCATGTGAAAATAAAGAGCCATAGTTTCAAAAAAAAAAGAATGTAAAGACAAACCACAGACTGGGGAAAAATATTTACAAACCAGATATCTGACAAGGGACTTGTATACAGAACATATAAAGAACTCTCAAAACTCAACAGGAAGTAAACAAACAACCTAATTAAAAAAATGAGCAAAAGACTGTTAACAAACAGACCATTCACCAAAGAGGACATATGGACAGCGAATAAACAGAAGAAAAAAACTGTTCATCATTAATCATTTGATAAGTGCAAATTAAAATTATGATGGGCTATCACAATACACCAATTAGAATGGCTATAAAAATACTGACAGTAACATGTGCTGATGAAGAATGAAATAGCCACTGTGGAAAATGGTTTGGCAGAGTCTTATAAAGTTAACCATATACTTACCACATGACCCAAAAATCCCACTCCTAGGGAAATGAAATCGTATGTTCATACAAAAACCTATAGACAAATGTTTACAGCAGCTCTACCAAAAACTGGAAACTCAAATATCCTCTAGGATGAATGCATAAACAAACGGTATACCCACACAATGTATACTACTTGGCAATAAAAATGAATAAATTATTGCTGGATGCAACATGCAACAACTTAGAAGACTGGCAAAGACATTATGTTGAATGAAAATGCCATTCTCAAAAGATTATATACTATATGATTCCAGTCATATGCTGTTCTCTAAAAGTAATAACTATAGTAACAGAGAATAGACTGATAGTTGCCAGGAGTTAGGGATAAGTTTGGGCGTGACTGCAAAGGGATAGCATGAGAGATTTTGGGTGGTTCAACTGCTCTGATCCTAATTGTGATAGTGATTACATAAATCTATACGTGTTAAAAATTCATAGAACTGGTCCGGCCGGGATGGCTCAGAGGTTGAGCGTCAACCTATGAACCAGGAGGTCGCATTTCAATTCCCAGTCAGGGCACATGTCTGGGTTGCGAGCTCGATCCCCAGTGTGGGGTGTGCAGGAGGCAGCTGATCAATGATTCTCTCTCATCACTGATGTTTCTATCTCTCTCTCCCTCTCCCTTCCTTTCTGAAATCAATAAAAAATATATTTAAAAGAAAAGTAAAAGTAACTTATTTTCCTAACTTCATTTCACAAGACAAAATCATAGTCAAGCTCTTTTGTCACTATTAACAATAAAATATCAATTTTTTTTATGTGAACCTACTTTAAGTAGTCTTTCTCATTACCCATTATCTTCCACTAAGCAAGACTGCCTTTATATTAAAATATACAATGAAATAAAAGAGCCCTAGCCAGTTTGGCTCAGTAGATAAGAGCATTGGCCTGTGGACCGAAGGGTCCCAGGTTCATTACTGGTCAAGGGCACGTACCTTGGTTGCAGGCTCCTCCCCAGCCTGGGCGCTGGTAGGGGCTTGTGAAGGAGGCAATCAATCAATGTGTTTCTCTCACATTGATATTTCTCTCTTTCTTTCCCTCTCTCTAAAAATCAATGGAAAAATATCCTTGAGTGAGGGTTAAAATAATAATAATAATAAAAGAGTAAGAGGATATATGCTAGTGATAATATAGCAAGTTGTTTCTGGGTAATGAGATTTTAAGTGACTTTTTTTGTGCTTGTTTATTTTCTAAATTTTCCAGAATGAGCTTGCATAGCTTTGATAGTCAGTGGGAAAAAGTTAAAGAATCCTTTCAATCTAGTCCTAGTAATGTTTTCTCAAGGAAACTCTGAGGCTCTGGTCTGTATGCATGGAGAAGACAAGCAGCTAGGAGGAGAGAAGGTAGCCAACACAGGAAAGATCAAATCTGCTGGTGGTACTGGTAAAGGTAAGAAAACTGGCTACTCTTAGGAAGGGGGAGGCTAGCTCACCTGAGACTGTTTGAAAACATCCTTCCCAACCACATCCAGGTCAGAGGGGTCTTTGATGGCACTAACATATTCAGAAACAGCCTTGATCACCACATCACAAGGAGGAAGAACCAGCTGATGAGCTCGAACCTAGAAGAGTTAATATAAACAAGAAACACTGGCATCAGACATAGGTCGTTAGGAAAAAGGGCGAGGTGCCTGGCTGGCGTGGTTGAGAGTCGACCTATGAACCAGGAGGTCACGGTTCGATTCCCAGTCAGGGCACATGCCCAGATTGTGGGCTCAATCCCCACAGGAGGCTGTGCAAGAGGCAGCCAATCGATGACTTCCTCTCTCTATCCCTCTCCCTTCTTCTAAAAATCAATAAAAATATATTTAAAAATAAAAAGAGCCCTGACCGGTTTGGCTCATTGGATAAAGTGTTGGCCTGCAGACTGAAGGGTCCCAGGTTCGATTCCAGTCAAGGGCATGTACCTTGGTTGCGGGCAAATCCCCATTAGAGGGTGTGCAGGAGGCAGCTGATCGATGTTTCTCTCTCATCGATGTTTCTAACTCTCTATCCCTCTCCCTTCCTCTCTATAAAAAAATCAATAAAATATATTTTAAAACAATAAATAAAAATAAATAAAAAGAGAAAGTAATCATCAAATATATATATATATATATATATATATATATATATATATATATATATATATTTAAATGAGTTCAACTGTAGGATACCCAGCTGCTATTGCAGAGAAGTGCTTGATGTGGGGAAAAACCCCAGCACTTTTGGTGACCAGAAGTATCAGAACTGATGTATTTTGAATGAGTGTGGTAGAAGTGTGAAAGTAAAGGAGACACACAGGAAAGAAAAACATAGGAGGGAAGAGCTGGGTTTTCCCGTACACAGAAGGTGGAAAACGAACTTTTTTTCTCTTTAAAGGGTATTGATCATAATTATAAATTTTTATCTGGTAAGTATTTGGAATAGTTTAAGCCTAATGAAAGATAATTGTTCTAACAAAACTCCAATCAAAACCTGATGTCCCCTAGGCATGGATGTATCCGCAGGAAATGGGCACAATACCTTAAGTGATGCAAGGGGATGTTCTGGTCCCAAGAGGCTCCAGTGGAAAGCCGCCAGGTCCTCATCTGGGAGAATGTGGTTACCTATAAAATACATTTATCACTTATTGACTGTACAAATGTTTTCTTAGAGCCTCCAGGGCATGACAAAGATTCTGAGAGAGAAAATGATCAAATAATTCACATAGGCCAATATACTTCATGTAATGACTACAGTAGCTGTGTTGATTACCTACTATGCATCACATGCATTATATGTATCATCTTCAAAATAACCATATATGATAGTATTAGTTCCCTCATTTTACACATAAGGAAACTGAGGTTTGAACAAGTTTGGTGACAGCCTAAGGTGGCAGAGTTAATTAAGTGCCAGACCAGGATAAAAACCTAAGCACTGTCTGACTCCAAAGCTCATGCTATTTTCTATGACCTCGTCACCCTGTCTTTTATAACAGAGCCACAATTACTGTCTGCCAAGTGCTGGACATTTTTATATCTCAATTCACTTGACTTTATAATAACACCATGCGCTATTTATTATCCTATTTCACAGGAGGCGACTGAAACCAGGGAGCTACCTGTAACTTCAGTGATTTGCCCAAGGCCTAATTGCAAAACTTGTGCTGACTGCACCAGATCATCCAAGCTCAACTCCTCTGGGATTATAAGAGTTCACACCTAAGACATTAATCTTTATGCTGTCAATACATGGAAAACCAACTCAAAACATAATCAACTCTGCCATTTAAAAGGTAGATGGAGCCCTAACCGGTTTGGCTCAGTGGATAGAGCGTCAGCCTGCGGACTGAAAGGTCCCAGGTTCCATTCCGGTCAAGGGCGTGTACATTGGTTGCGGGCACCTCCCCAGTAGGAGGTGTGCAGGAGGCAGCTGATTGATGTTTCTAACTCTCTATCCCTCTCCCTTCCTCTCTGTAAAAAAGCAATAAAAAATGTATTTTTTAAATAAATAAATAAAAGGTAGATGGATAGCCTGGCCAGCATGGCTCAGTGGTTGAGCGTCAGATGACCTATGAACCAGGAAGTCACTGTTCCGATTCCCGGTCAGGACACATGCCTGGGCTGGGGGCTCAATCCCTTGTGGGGGCATGCAGGAGGCAGCCAATCAATGATTCTCTCTCATCATTGATGTTTCTATCTCTCCCTTGCCCTTCCTCTCTGAAATCAATAGAAATATATATTAAAAAATAAAAGGGAGATGGATAGAAGGCTAGAATGTATATATATATATATATATATATATATATATATATATATATATATATATATTAAAGCAAGCATAGTAAAATGTTAATGGCAGAAAACAGGAGGTAGATACAGGATATTCACTATAAAATTCTTTCAAGTTTGCTTATGTTTGGAAATTTCATTATAAAATCTTAGCACAACAGAAGCAAAAAGAAAAACATAGCCGAAACTGGTTTGGCTCAGTGGATAGAGCGTCGGCCTGCGGACTGAAGGGTCCCAGGTTCAATTCCGGTCAAGGGCATGTACCTTGGTTGCGGGCACATCCCCAGTAGGGAGTGTGCAGGAGGCAGCTGATCGATGTTTCTCTCTCATCGATGTTTCTAACTCTCTATCCCTCTCTCTTCCTCTCTGTAAAAAATCAATAATATATATTTTTTTTTAAAAAAAGAAAAACATAGCAATTTGTGTTCTTGATCTAAATTTAGACACTGGGCCCTAGCTGGTTTGGCTCAGTGGATAGAGCGTCGGCCCATGGACTGAAGGGTCCCAGATTCGATTCCAGTCAAGGGCATGTACCTCAGTTGCAGGCTCGATCCCTGGCCCAGGTCAGGGTGCTGTGGGAGGCAACCAATTGATGTCTCTCTCATATCGATGTTTCTCGCTCGCTCGCTCTCTCTCTCTCTCCCTTCCATTCTCTGTAAAAATCAATGGAAAAATATCCTCAGGTAAGGATTTAAATAAATAGATAGATAGATAGATAGATAGATAGATAGATAGATAGATAGATAAATTTAGACACTGGGGAAATGCTCTGAGTGGAAAACTAAACCTGTCCAGGGCTAGTAAAACATTTGGCCTAAGACAGTATTCTGCACAAAATAGTTATGGAATATAACAAAAGAGTGCATATGAGTTAAAATAATGTTCTGGAATATCATGCATGAATTCATAAGGCAAACATGCTGAATTTGTAGTAAGAAGCTCAGAAGCCCGTCTGGCATGGTTCAATGGTTGAGCATTGACCTATGACCCCGGAGGTCACGGTTCCATTCCCAGTCAGGGTACATGCCCTGGTTGCAGGCTCAATCCCCAGCATGGGGCGTACAGGAGGCAGTCCATCAATGATTTTCTCTCATCATTGATGTTTCTATCTCTTTCTCCTTCTCCCTTCCTCTCTGAAATCAATAAACATACATTTTAAAAAAAGAAGCTGCCCTAGCCAGTTTGGCTGAGTAGATAGAGAGTTGGCCTGCAGACTGAAGGGTACTGGGTACGATTCCTGTCAAGGGTATATGCCCGTGTTGCGGGTCTGATCCCCAGTGGGGGGCATGCAGGAGGCAGGCAATCAATGATCCTCTCTCATCATTAATACTACTCTCTCCCTCTCCCTCTCCCTTCCTCTCTGAAATCAATAATAATATATTTTTTTAAAAAAGAAGCTCAGCCCTGACTGGTTTGGCTCAGTGGATAGAGCGTCAGCCTGCAGACTGAAGGGTCCTCGGTTCGATTCCGGTCAAGGGTATGTACCTTGGTTGCAGACACATCCCCAGTTGGGGGTGTGCAGGAGGCAGATGATCAATGTTTCTCTCTCATGGATGTTTCTAACTCTCTATCCCTCTCCCTTCCTCTCTGTAAAAAAATATCAATAAAATATATTTTTAAAAAAGTAATTAAAAAAAAAAAAAAGCTCAGAAGCATAGTATTTGGCATGAGAATTTTCGGAAGACAAATCTAATAATGATAGGTTAGATGGTTCTGGTCTTCATCTCTTATCACTAGAAGGGGAAACGTAACTAATCACTGGAATCTGTTCTCTGAACGACCTACCTAGCAGCGCAGCGAATATGGGAAAACTCATCCGCTTCAGGCCCAGCTGCTTGGCCACCTCCTGCATCAAGAACTGGTTGGTAGTGAGGTTCTTCCCATTCCAGCTCAGCTTCAGAGCATGGGAACTGTAGTAAAAGGGAATATTGTAGAGAGCATACTCGGAGTCATGGGCAAGAAGGCCATGGAAGCCATTTTCCCTGAAAAAAGCCACCACTTCCAAATGGTGGTCTTCGAGGCTCTGAAAGACCTAGGAGGGAAGAAGAGAAGAACAAGGTCATGCAACAGAAGCTGAGCTGCATTTGGTTAGAGGTCACGAAGGTTAGTAACTAGATTTTACAGTTTGTTGAAACTTAAGGTTATATGAGACTGAACGGAAGAGTTAAAAAAAAAAAAAAAGGCTCTCTCTTGCCTGCCGAAGTGGCTCAGCAGTTGAGCACTGACCCATGAACACCATGAGGTCACTCAAAGTTTGATTCCCAATCAGGACACATGCCCAGGTTGCGGGCTCGATCCCCAGTGTGGGGTGTGCAGGAAGCAGCCAATCAATGATTCTCTATCACTGAGGTTTCTATTTCCCTCTCCCTTACTCTCTGAAATCAATACATACGTGTGTGTGTGTGTGTGTGTGTGTGTGTGTGTGTGTGTTGTGTATTTATATTTAAAGCCTCTCTTGTAAAGGCAGAATTATCTTTGGGTTTGTTCAAATGCCCAGTCTTTTTATACTCCTTTCATGAAACCGAGAGGCCTAAGCCTCTTTAAAAGAAATTAACATGGTATATAAGTTTTTACTTTAAACAATAACAGAAGATACCTATAATAGAAAGATAATAAAGCTATTATTTATTGCTCAGCACCTCTATATATCCTGCATAGTTTACATAAATTATCTCATCATAACAACCATAGGCAAGGGAGATATGGATGTAAAAACTTACACAGAAAGGTTAAACACCAGATAGCTAGAACCTGAACCGAAGTTCATCTAACTCTCCTTTAAACATTATTTCTTGCTTTAAGAGCACCAAGGGCACTTCCATCATGTAGGTATCAGAAACTTCACCCCATTTTTATTTTTTTAGTCCTCACCTGAGAATATGTTTTTATTGCTCTTTAGAGAGAGAGGGAGAGAGACAGAGACAGAGACAGAGAGAAATATTGACATGAGGTTGTCTCCAGTATACATCCCAACCGGGGGTTGATTAAACGCACAACCTAGGTATGTGCCCTGACCGGGAATCGAACCCACAACCTTTTTGGTGCATGAGATGATTCTCCAATCAATTGAGCAACCCGGCCAGGGCAACTTAACCCCATTTCTAAAAATGGGAAAACTCATGCTGCAAGAAATTGGCTGCCCCCAAAGTTACATAATGAGTGAGTGAAGAAGACAGGATTCAAACCCAAGCTCATCTGATGCCGACACACATACTTTCCATTACACCAGGCTTCTCCCTGGAGAGCACTATATTTTGAGACATACCATTAAGTGCCCTTCCAATGCAGCCCTCTATAGCTGCGCTTAGAGCACACTGGATCCACCACACTAACTTCCTTAATTTCAGAGACTTTATCTCTGTATTCCCGGCTCCCACGTAAGACCTAGAACACAGTAATATGAATAGTAATGGCTAACAGATACTGAACATGCACTATGTGCGAAGTAATGTCCCGAGTACTTTATATGCATTAACTCGTTTAATACCCAAAAATAGTCTTAGGAGGCCATAACTATTATTGCTATACCCATTTTACATTACTATCCTTCAGGTCACATGGCTGGAAGGAGCTAAACCTGGATTTTGGCTCTAGAGCCTGTGGGCCTCAATAATTTTGTTGAACCGCCCTGACCAGTTTGGCTCAGTGGATAGAGCGTCGGCCTGCGGACTGAGAGGTCCCAGGTTCGATTCCGGTCAGGGCCGTGTACCTCGGGTGCGGGCATATCCCCAGTGGGGGTGTGCAGGAGGCAGCTGGTCGATGTTTCTCTCTCATCGATGTTTCTAGCTCTCTATCCTTCTCCCTTTCTCTCCGTAAAAAAATCAATAAAATATATATATAAGATAATAATAATTTTGTTGAACCCAACTGATCTATTCTTTCATTTAAGTTGTAAAGGAATGGTAGTTTTCTGACAGGAGTTTCAATGCATTAAGCTTTTGCTAGCCTTTGTAAAGGGAGACTAGTCACAGTAATCATGTCACACATTAGTCATACAAGGGGAGGGCCACTGGTAAGCAGATAGCAAAGTAAGGTCTATATTTGATATTCAGGCAAAGGAACCAAAATCCCTTATATTACACTGTAACATATTTAAGCCTAGAGCTATGATAAACTCCAGTTGGGTCAGGGTAGTACAGTTTTATGCTGCCCCTGGTGATAATTTCTTCCAGCACATCTCTCGTACAAGTCACTGATGGAGCATCCTTCTACCTTGTACCAGGCATAAGGCTACGTGTGATATATTCTCCCCAATCATCACAACCTAACCATGTAAACCCCATTTTACAGATGAGGAAACTGAGGCTTAGAGAAATGAGGTGCCATACGCAGGGCCACAGAACTGGGAAACAGAAACCTGGGTCACACTGCTCTTTCGACGACAACACATTACTTTTGTCTGGTCTAAAGCAGATTACGCCACTATCCAACTGATTTCAATTCCAGAAAGCCAAGGACTAGTGATTTTTAACTAAGCTGGTGGCTCTTATAACACTAGGAGTGTAAATCACAATGACTGGAGAGCATCTTCAAAATATACAAACCTGTGCTTCAGATCTGCTGGTGACAATGAAACCCTGACGGGCAAGGAAAAAGCCTTCCAGCCACAATGCCTCTTAGAGAACAGCTGAGCAGCCTGGTTCCATTTCCACATCTCTGATGATTACTACCACCTATGCAGAATGACTTACAGGCCCTGGTCCAAGCTGATCCAGTTTCCTTGGCAACCGTGCAATTTTCCAGGAGACTAAAATGATTCAGGCGAAATTAAACAACATACCCAAACGACTAAGCAGAAAAAGAAGTACATTTGAGCTATAAAGAAAGCAAGAGTTGAGATTCTGAATTGTCTATAGCTTTTTATTGTTGTTAATCCTCACCTGAGGATATTTTTCCATTGATTTTTAAGGAGAGTGGAAGAGAGGGAAAGAAAGAAATATCCATGTGAGAGAAACACATCAATTGATTGCCTCCTGCACAACTGGTTGCCTCCTGCATGAGCCCCGACCAGGGCCCGGGCCCAGGAGGAGCCTGCAGTCCTGCAATCAAAGGTACATGCCCTTGACCGGAATCAAACCCGGGACCCCTTTGGTCCGCAGGTCGACGCTCTAACCACTGAGCGAACCAGCTAGGGCTGTCTAGCTTTTAATCACTGACTCAATTTTAGTCCAACGAATATGAATTGAGAGCCTGCTAAGTGCTAGGATACAGACAGCACAGAGTGGCATGAATACAAAGAAGAATAAAACTCAGGGGAAAACAGCTCCCTGAGAAGTTTAATGTTTCATTTCCAATCTAAGTAGACCAAAGCAGTGGATTTTAAATTGTGCTTCCCAAACCAGGATTTGGGTAAGTAGAAAATTGGATCAAATAACCAGACAGGACAGATGCACCTACTTTCTCTTCAAACTGAGCTCATATTTACCTATTTTATATTTCGGCTCTTTCAGAAATATTTTATTTTATTGAATAATATTTGCTGTTGAAAACAACTAGAAGTAGCCCGGCTGGCGTAGCTCAGTGGTTGAGCGTCGACCTATGAACCAGGAGGTTGAGATTTGATTCTTGATCAGGGCACATGCCTGGGTTGTGGGCTTGATCCCCGGTGGAGGACATGCAGGAGGCAGCCGATCAGTGATTCTCTCTCATCATTCATGTTTCTATTTCTTTCTCCCTCTCCCTCTCTGAAATCACTAAAAATTTATTTTTTTAAAATCTAGAAGTATTTGTCACTAAAATGTAAGCTCCAAGAAGGCTGGGATTTTTTTGGTCTGTTTTGTTTACTGCTGTATCTCTCGTGCATAGAACACCTGGCACAGAGTAGGGGACCAATGAGCCATTTTGACTTTCAACCAATATTTTTTTTATTGATTTCAGAGAGGAAGAGAGAGGGAGAGAGAGACAGAAACATCAATGATGAGAGAGAACCATTGATCGGCTGCCTCCTGCACACTCCACACTGGGGATTGAGCCCCTAACCCAGCATGTGCCCTCAACCGGAATGGAAACCGGGACCCTTCATTCCACAGGCTGACACTCAATCCACTGAGCCAAACCAGCTAGGGCTCTACCAATATTTATAGAGCCAGGAAGTGATATGTGCCAGGCACTGATCTAGGTGTGGGGATACAGTGAACAAGAGCCCCAAATTCCTATCTTCATGGAGCTGACATTCTAGTGATTAATATTTCACAATAAGCATTGGGCTAAGCCAGTGGTCGGCAAACTGCGGCTCGCGAGCTGCGGTTTGCCGCTCTGTTGACTAATGAGTTTGCCGACCACTGCTAAGGCATTACCCTTACCCAGAAGTTTTGACTTCAGGTTGAAGACATTAGTATATTATTAAAATGGTTTTTAAGTGTTTTTCCCTAAGGCAGTGGTCGGCAAACTCATTCGTCAGCAGAGCAGCAAACCGCGGCTCGCGAGTTTGCCAACCACTGTGCTAAGTGAAATAAGCCAGTCAGAGGAAGATAAATATCACATGATACCACTCATTTGTGGAATATAATGAACAACATAAACTGATGAACAAAAACAGATCCAGAGACAGAGAAGCATCGATCAGACCATCAAGCCTCAGAGGGAAGGTAGGGGAGGGTGGGGTAAGGGGGAGAGATCAACCAAAGGACTTGGGCATGAGTGGGGGGGGCACTGGAGGATAAGGACACATATGTAATACCTTAATCAACAAAGAAAAAAAAAGGAAAATCAAACGCCAGTAATGTAATCTTTTTACTAAACTATACTGTGGGTGTTAACAATATAAATATGCAAAATCTTGGCATTTACAATTTTTAAAAATGTTTTGTTGTTCTTGTTAGTCCTCACCCAAGGATATTTTTCCATTGAATTTTAGAGCGAGTGGAAGGGAGGGGAGAGACAGAGAGAAACATTGATGTGAGAGAGAGGCATCGATTGGTTGCCTCCCACAGGTGCCCGGACCAGGGCCAGGGATTCAGCCTGCAACCAAGACATGCGTCTTTGACCAGAATCGAACCCAGGACCCTTCCATCTCCTGGCAAATGAGTTTCCTAAAGGCCTAATTATGCTAGTAACAAGCAAATGCAATCATACATTTGTGAAGGTATTTCTGAACAACCCTGGTTTAATTCAAAGTGTCTGGATGAGTTGAAATGCCAACTAAACAGGTTAAATATTTTATTTCAATCATTTCTGGAGTGCGGAATGCCCTTTAAATGCCAAATAAGAAATTGTTTTCTCAGTGTCTTCAGTACCAAGCCAACCAATCTCCATATGATAGGGCAGATTTCCAAAACATGAATCTAGTCACTAAGCAAAGTATTCAACTGTGGTTGGTACAAATCACCATGTTAATTACTAGCTCCTGACATGTTTCATTTTGAACATTTTTGCACAGTGACTCCTAAGGAGTGGCATAACAAACAGCTTTAAGCCCTTGTAAAATGTTTCTGTTTCAAATGGAAGCTCCCTAAGTCCCACAGTATTGCTTTTGCAGAAGGACGCGTGTAGTCATATTCACTAATTTTGACCAATTTATACTAAAAATTTCAAGACTTTCTCAACATACCAAATCCAGTTATTTCTGGATGCACCTGTCACAGGCTACTAGGCCAAAAGAGTGAGATGGCATAAAAAATGTTTTAATGTTTTGGTATTGATTTCAGAGAGGAAGGGAGGGGAGAGGGAGAGAAACATCAATGATGAGAGAGAATCATGGATTGGCTGCCTCCTGCACGCCCCACACTGGGGATGGAGCTGCAACCCGGGCATGTGCCCTGATCAGGAATTGAACCATGACCTCCTGTTCTTAGGTTGACACTCAACCACTGAGCCAGGCCGGCTGGGCTGCATCAAACATTTTAACACGTAGGTGCAGTGGTTCTCGAACTCTACGGTGGATGGCTTGTTAAAACAGACTGACAAGCCCCATCTCCAGATTCTGATTCAGTAGGTCTGGGACAGGGCCTGAGAATCTGCAATTCTAACAAGTGTCCAGGTGGTACAGTGCCAGGGACCATACTGTGAGAACTACTAGCTAGGCACATAGCCAAGTGTATAACTATATGGGCAGCATTTATATCTGTTGTAAGTAGTTGCAATCTAAAACTTCACAAATAACTTCTTGACCCAAGTTGTCCCCAAAATGTTCGATCACCAATTTTTAACATCTGGAGCAACAGTATTTCCTACCCTTGCAAATGCTTGTTTATGATGTAATTTCTGCTATACTCACTCTTTTCTCAAACTACTACCTACAAAAGGCTTTCAAGGCCTAGCAACGTTTTACTTAGTACATATTTGCATTTCATGCTAGTGTCATTTATTCTGTCTGTATTCAAAAACACAGTCTATTGAACCCTGACCAGTTTGGCTCAGTGGATAGAGCGTCGGCCTGCAGACTGAAGGGTCCCAGGTTCAATTCCGGTCAAGGGCATGCAACTTGGTTGCAGGCACATCCCCAGTAGGGGGTGTGCAGGAGGCAGCTGATTGATGTTTCTCTCTCATAGATGTTTCCAACTCTCTATCCTTCTCCCTTCCTCTCTGTAAAAAATCAATAAAATATATAAAACAAAAAAACAGTCTATTGAAATTTCAATCGCTTTTTCTTGTTGTTGTTAATCCTCACCCAAGGATATTTTTTTTCCATTGATTTTTTTGAGAAAATGAAAGGGAGATGAGAGACACAGAGAAACATCGACTGGTTGCCCTCCACACACAACCCAACCAGGGCCAGGAATCAAGCCTGCAACTAAGGTACGTGCCCTTGACCAGAAACAAATCCACGACCCTCCAGTCTGCAGGCTGACGCTCTAACCACTGAGCCAACCAGCTAGGGCTTCAAGTTCCTTTTGTTTCAGCACTAGTCATTTTTGTACACTGGTTGTATTTCTTATAATGGTTTATGTTTAAATGGTTTCTTAAACTATAGTCTTTCAATAGACATTTTATTTAGGTATAGAGGAACTCATCACTTTGTGAGAATAAACAAGTCATCTTTTCTGTCAAAGAACAGTTTAGACAGCCGCCATTTTGGACTGTGTGACTTGGCAGTCGCCATCTTGAAATGGCAAAGGCCAACCCTTCCCTTTGAATTAGCCAATCACAAAAGACTGTGTGCCTGAGCCCCAATCAAAAGTAAGGGACAGGTCACGTGGGTCAGGACTAAAAAGCCCAGCTGACTGCCTGCTCAGTGTGCCTTTGCTCCCAGACCATGTGCTGCGCACCCTTCTGCTCAGAAGTAAATATATGTGCCTTGCTACCTGGCTCCCAAGTATGCTTTGTGTTCTACCAGGACCCCTGAATTTGGGGGCTTGCCTTATTTCTTACAACTTCCAACAAGAAAAAGGCTCTCTCCAATTTTCCTTTAAATATGTGACTTTCTTATATAACCTTTTTGTTTACTTTTCATAGGTGTGGGTACAAAAAATATTTCATGTTCATCAAAACTGCTAAAAAAAAAGTACAAGCGCCACAATCAATGCTATTTTTGTTATCTATTTCTATATAATAAATCACCCCCAAAACTTAGTGGCTTAAAAAAACATTTATTATCTCAGAGTATCTGGCTTGAAATGGATGAGGCAAGATTCATAGGAAAAGAAAATACAGCCCTGGCCAGGTGGCTCAGTTGATTGAAGCATTGTCCCATGCACCAAGAGGTTGTGGGTTTGATTCACGATCGGGGCACATACGGGAGGCAGCTGGTCAATGTTTCTCCTTCTCTCTCTCTCTCTCTCTCTCTCTCTCTCTCTCTCTCTCTCTCTCTTTCTCTCAAATCAATAAAAACATATCTTCAGGTGAGGATTAAAAAGAAAAAGAGAATACAGAAAGTAGAATAAATTTGAGGGGAAACTATTGAGCTCCATCTTGGATATTTTTTAGATTAAGTCAGCAGTCGCCAACTGGTGGTCCATGGACCACTGGTGGTCCGTGAGGTCCAAAAGGTTGGCGACCGCTGGATGAAGTGACCTAAGTTGTGCCAAAAGTTCATGAGAGAGGTTGGGAGTAAAGAAAGAACTCTAGGAATCATCAGAATATAGTTACTATTTAAAATCACAATAATGGATGAGCCCTGGCTGGTTTGGCTCAGTGGATAGAGCATCAGCCTGTGGACTGAAGGGTCCCAGGTTCAATTCTGGCCAAGGGCACACGCTGGGGTTGCGGGTTTGATCCTCAGGAAGGGGTGTGCAGGAGGCAGCCGATCAATGATTCTCTCTCATCTTTGATGTTTCCATCTCTCTCTCTCCCCCTCTCCCTTCCTCTCTGAAATCAATAAAAATATATATTTTTAAAAAGTAAATGGGGGGCCCTAACCAGTTTGGCTCAGTGGATAGAGCATCGGCCTTCGGACTGAAAGGTCCTAGGTTCGATTCTGGTCAAGGGGGCATGTACCTTGGTTGCGGGCACATCCCCAGTAGGGGGCATGCAGGAGGCAGCTGATCGATGTTTCTCTCTCATCGATGTTTCTAACTCTCTCTCCCTCTCCCTTCCTCTCTGTAAAAAATTAATAAAATATTAAAAAAAAAAAGTAAATGGGGGTCTCAGCAGCTTGGGCGGCGGGAGACGAGGCAGCAGCCAGGCAGCCAGGTTCGCCAAGCCACTAGGTGCGCCGTGGCCCTCAGGCACCCAGCACCCACCCGGCCCGCCCCCACGATGCTCTGCGGAGGGGGCGGCCAAGGAGGAGCCCAAGAGGAGGTGGCCAGCTTGTCGGCCAAACCTGCTCCTGCAAAAGTGGAAATGAAGCCCAAAAAGGCGGCAGGAAAGGATAAATCTGCAGACAAAAAAGTGCAAAGGAAAGGGAAAAGGGGAGAAGGGAAAGCAGGCCGACGTGGCTGAGCAGGAACCTAAAGATCTATCTGTGGAAAACGGAGCCTCAGATGAAGCAGGAAAAAAGCAGCCACGTCTGATTAATGTCATATGCCTTGTCTCACCAGCCGTCCCTCTCTCCCTTCCTGTACAACCCAGAGGAATAATTTTATCAACTCTTTTGCAAATGAAAGTTTTTTAGTAGCTCTAGAAACATTTTTAAGAAGGAGGGAATTCCATCTCATCCCATTTTTTTAAAGTGTAAATGCTTTTTTTTAAGAGGTGAAATCATTTGCTGGTTGTTTATTTTTTGGTACAACCAGAAAATAGTGGGATATTGAATATGGGAGACTTTGTCTTGGGTGTCAGCTTAACATTCCATAGATGGGGGTAGTTTTTTTTTTAATATATTTTATTGATTTTTTTACAGAGAGGAAGGGAGAGGGATAGAGAGTTAGAAACATCGATGAGAGAGAGACATCGATCAGCTGCCTCCTGCACACTCCCCACCGGGGATGTGCCTGCAACCAAGGTACATGCCCTTGACCGGAATCGAACCTGGGACCCTTCAGTCCGCAGGCTGACGCTCTATCCACTGAGCAAAACAGGTTAGGGCGATGGGGGTAGTTTTTATATCCTAGAATACAAAGCATGCTAAATGGCAATTTGGAGTCAGTCGTGCGTTTGCCATGTCCTGAACATTTTAAGTTACTTCTGTTCACATGCTTTTGGTAGAATTGTTTCCTAAAGGAAACCACTCCTTGATCCTGGCTCTCCCTGTCAGAATTTTGTGCATCTGTAGCAGCTTTGTTGTGGTAGTCCAGTTTTCCCAGTAACGTTGTCAATGTCCTGTTAAAGACTGAAAATTTGATCATGTAGTACATGATATTAAATTGTGAATTCGTGGGACTTGGATGTAACAGCGTTATCAACATCTGAAGATATTGGTACTTGATACTCTTAAGGAAAGTTAGCCTCTAAATTTTAAGCTGGAAAGTCACTGTTTAGGAAAGAATCACAACTCCATGACTTTACATTTTTTTACGAATGTTGAGAATTGTGTACAAATTGAAATGTCTGTGTACTGATCCTCGAAACAAACAATAAAATCTCAATTATGAAAAAATATTAAATGGGAAGTTTTGGGTTTTTTTTTTAAGTTATTCACGTATACTGTAAGTGAAAGAAACCAGAGATGGAGAGACTGAAAATGCAGAAAAAAGATGATTACTTTTGAATTCTTATAACCTCACTATCTGACTCTTTCCCTTGGCCTTTAGCGTACACATTTGCCTTGTACTGGCAGTACCGCACAAACTAAGTGCTCAATAATCTCATTATTGCTTTTCTACATGTATCTATGCATATTACCTGGCTAATAAAAATACACAATCTTACACAAGATGTACGAAACAAAGGAAACTGCATGGTGAGAGTGTGGAAAGAGACTTTGAGCGATACAGACCCAGAACAAGGATTTTTATCCACCACTGACTAGTATTCAGACCAAGGAAAAATCATTTCACCTCTATGCACCTCAGTTATTCAACTGGTAAATGGGAAGAATACCATGCATTCTTGCAAGCTTGTGAGGATTAAACAAGATATTTAAAAAGCACTTTATATACAACTTGGTGCTCACATAGTAATATAGTGGAACCTCGGTTCTCGAACTCAATTCCTTCCGGAAGGCTGTTCGAGAAGTGATTTGTTTGAGAACCAAATCATTTTTTCTCATTAGAAATCATGTAAATTGAATTAATCCATTCCAGACCCCCAAATGATTCTATTTTAACCTTTCTTACATACAGTGCATGTCTAATGTACTGTTTAAGGTGTAAATAAACACGTCTTTTCTTAAGTTTATCGAACCGCCCCTACCAGCCTTAAAGGAGTCACTTTCAGCGTTTGGTCCAGGGATGTCTTTCGGGTCAGCATGCGGCATCTTTGCTTGTCCACGTATCGCTGCCTCCGAAGTGCTGTCACTGCCTAACTGCTTTTCTTTTATCCAAATCAACAACAGTCTTTCTACCTCTTCCATTGCCTGTGACCAGTGTCTTTCACATCCTTAGCAACACCGGCATTCTTGGGGGCCTCTTTTTTTTTTCAATTGTGCTCATCTGTTGATTTCACCAGCCACAAAAGCACTGGCTCCTTTGTTTGTTGCCTAAGAGACGCTTTTTGTCATGCTGAGGTATCAGCAAGAAAGGGTTGTCAGGTAGAAAACTGAAGTTTGGTTCAAGAACCAAGACATTTTTTTCTGTGAACAACTTGGACTAGAACAGAACTGAGATGGGAGAAGTTTGAGAAATTCAACCAACCCTTCACGCTGATACCTGTATGATCATTCACACGTCTCTCAAAGGTGACAAATAAAGGAGAGAATGCATGAGTATGAGTCAGTTTACCACTAAACCTCATGTTGTTAACATCTTAGGAAATTGTGCTGTGAATATGTTGGTGTTCTTTTGTTTTTGCTACTGCTGATTAAATTTTCATTTTTTTAGTGTACATTTCACTTCCTTTTTTGTTAAATATTCCTTTACATTTCTTGTCCTTTTTGTTTTTAAAGTGTTTATTTATAGATTAAGCAGTACATTAGAGATGTACTGCATATAAAACAGGGAATCATTTGGGGGTATGGAATGAATTAATTCAACTTAAATTCTAATGTGAAAAAATGATTCCGTTTTGAACAGCTTTCTGGAATGGATTAAGTTCAAGGACCAAGGTTCCACTGTACTTCACCTTAATAAATTTCTTTTAATCAGCTCACACTTCTCTAATTGCCCTGCTCTAAAGAAGCATACCTGTGAGCCTTGGCTAGTGTTGCTCAGTTGGTTGGAGCATCGTCCCGTACACCAAAAGGTGGCAGGTTCCATTCCTGGTTGGGGCACATGCAGGAGGCAACCGATCGACATTACTCTCTCACATCGATGTTTCTCTCTCTCTCTCTCAATTTTCAGATAGCATAGCTGTGAAATGGTGGGTTTCATGTGATTATCTTTTTTTCTAATACAATAAAACCTCGATACAACAGAGGTTTTTATAACTTGGGTGAGGGTTGTCTGAAGCCAAAAGTCTGTTATATAACACAGTACGTTTTCTAAATTGTTAAAAAATTGACAAATTAAAAAAAAAAAAGACAAATTAGTTTACCTGTTTTTACTTACATAGACATGTTTGTGTAAAATTATGAATGATAAGATTTCACAGAAAAATGTGTATTACTGTAATTTTAAATTTATACTGTTTAGTCTAGTAAATGTGTACACTCACCAGTCACTGAAAGCAAATGAATGCGCATATAGGAACATCAGACGGCTGTGTTCAAACTGCAGCAGGGCCCTAGCCAGTTTGGTTCAGTGGTCGGCCTGTGGACCGAAGGGTCCCGGGTTCGATTCCAGTCAAGGGCATGTACCTTGGCTGCGAGGCTCCTCCCTGGCCCGGGCCCAGATTGGGGCACATGTAACCAATCAATGTGTCTCTCACATCAATATTTCTCTCTTTCTCTCTCTCTCCCACTCTCTCTAAAAATCAATGGGAAAATATCCTCCGATGAGGATTAAAACAAAACAAAAACTGCTGCGGAAAGTCACACCAGGTGACAACAGAACCAATTACCCGATAGTGAGGTGGTGTGACCATGTGCTAATCATTTGCCGAATACTGTTTACCAGCAGTGACACTTGGATTTGAATATGTAGACTATAGTTGTACATATGTAATATTTACTTATGTCGGCGAAATTACTATAGTTTTTTTTTTACAACATATAACCTATCCCCTAAAATTTGTTTAAAATAACAGTGTATTAATAACACAAAATAACCTGTTAATTTAATTATGAGCAAATCGTGGTTAAAAGCATATGCCATAGGGACCGGAAATGATCCAAAGTCTGCTAAATTGAGTTCTGCAAAATCGAGGGTTTACTGTATATATTAACCATTAAAACAAGGTATTCATTCCCTGACCGCCCCACATCTTCTCCCAAATTATATTCTTTTTTAAAAAATATATATATTTTATTGATTTTTTACAGAGAGGAAGGGAGAGGGATAGAGAGTTAGAACCATGGATGAGAGAGAAACATGGATCAGCTGCCTCCTGCACACCCCCTACTGGGGATGTGCCTGCAACCAAGGTCCATGCCCTTGACTGGAATAGAACCTGGGACCCTTCAGTCCGCAGGCCGACGCTCTATCCACTGAGCCACACCGGCCAGGGCCCAAATTATATTCTAAAACTGCTTTAGGTTGCTCTGCTTCTGAAACCTTTCGGAAGAGATCAGGTTGGCTGAATTTTTCTGCTACTGGTGCTGACCACTTACAAAGGTTTGTAGAACGTACAAGTGAAACTAACCAAATAACAAAATTCATCCCAATTAAATACACTGGATGTTTTTCACGAGAAGTCCTACCTTGTCTAAAGCTCAACATCCAACCCCGCATTTTATCTTTTATTTATCCCTCCAGCTCTTTTCTCTAGCGCATTTGGCAATGAGGTGGGAACAAAGGCCCGTTTCCCCGGCCTGGTCTGAAGAACGCCAAGAGGAGGAGGAGAAATACAGTGGTGGGTTTTGTTGGGAAGCACTAGCGTTTCAGTAACTATGCTGTGCACCTGAAACTAATGGAAAACCATGCTGAATATAAACTGTAATGGAATACATGTGCGTACATAACCTAGAATACATTTTTTTAAAAACGGTAAGCACACTGATCCTTCCGATCACGCAAGTGAAATCTGTTATCTTCAAGATGGTGGCGAGCGTCTCTAAAATGGCGGCGCAGAGCGACTAGAAAATCTGAAACGACACCGTCATTCCCCCCACCACCACCACCACCACCACCGCGTAGTTGCCGGTTTTGTTTTAAAATATATATCTTTATTGATTTCAGAAAGGAAGGGAGAAGGATAGAGAGATAGAAACATCAATGATGAAGGGGAATCATTGATCAGCTGCCTCCAGCACATCCCCCACTGGGGATGGAGCCCGAAACCCAGGCATGTGCCCCTGGCCGGAATCGAACCTGGGACCCTTCAGTCCGCAGGCCGACGCTCTATCCACCGAGCCAAACCAGCTAGGGCTTTTTTGTCTTTTTTCTTTCCCCTCAAAACAGACTTTATTGGGGCACCGGAGCTGCCTCTCACGCGCCGCCCGCTTCCCCACGCGGTCCGGTCCCCTCGGTCGGCCGTTCCTCCCCCCCTCCCCCCCACCCCCCGCGGTGCCCCGGGCCACGTGCACCGCTCACCAGCGGCGACTCCCGGATCCTGAGTGCGGCCGGGGCCTGGGGCGACGGGTTTTCTAGTTGCTGTTTTTTTTTAAATATCTCAGATCCCTCTGAGCTACTGCCTCCGAGAGCTCGACCCCGCTGCGTCACTGAGGCAAAGGGACAAAACGGAATCGGGTCACAAGTGGGGTACACGGGAGAAGCCACGGATTTGGAACTCCCCATCCGGGGTCACCTGCTGGCCCTCGCTGGGTCGCTGGTTACTCCGAGTCAGTACTTTTATTTATCTATTTTTTTTTAATGTTTTCCAAGTCAGCCCTTTGAGCTGCCTTCTGACTGCATGCGCGTGCACGTAGGGGGAAGGGTACGCAGAACATCACAATTGGCATCTCTGTCGGCCATCTCGGCAGAGAAATCCTGCGGCCCAATAGACAGGAAGACCTAGCCACTCTGATCCCTGCAGGGATGAGCAAAACCGAAGCGGAGTCCGAGCCGGTTTGGCTCAGTGGCTAGAGCGTTGGCCTGCGGACAGAGGGGTCCCAGCTCGATCCCCAGTGTGGGGCATGCAGGAGGTAGCCCATCCATGTTTCTCTCTCTCCCTCTCTCTTTAAAAAAGCAACAAAAACATATTTAACAACAACAACAAACGGAAGCAGACGTCTTGGCCCAGGAAGGAGCTCTCACATCGGGGTCCACGAACTACCGAAAAAGACCCCCTTTTAACTGGGCAAGTCCGTTCTGTGAAAACGAGTATGTATCTGAAAAGACACGAACAGCATACACCAACCACATTCATTTTTCTCTAAGTTAAAGTTGTCTTTATTATCATAAATTAATCCAGTTTCAACTTCAAAAAAAGAAAAACTTCCAAAAGGCAAACCGCAATCAATTCTTAACCAACACTTCTCGAATCTGTGCTATAAACCAGGAAGTCCTCTATAACAATAACAACAAGCACTACCACAAAAAATCATTGACCAGAACCAGGAGAGAGAACTTCACCTATGCAATTTTGGAGCCAGTCTTAAATCCACGAAATTAAGAACCACATTCCACACTTTTTAAGTTACTCTTACATTTCATTCTCTTAGGATTACAGACCTATTTATTCAGGGAAAAAAATTTATCCTGCACCTAAAATATGCGAGGCACTATGAAGAATCTGAAAAGATCAAAGAGCTTGTTTATAATTTAGCTTGGGGAATAAAATTTATATATTCCCCAAATGGTGTTTCTCGGGTGGAAGAGAGTTGCTGGGATTTTTTCCTCCCTGAACATTTTATTATGAAAAATTTCAAATATATGGCAGAGTTGAAATAATTTTACACTGAACACACGGATACCACCAAGATTCTACCATTTTTACTAGAGCTGCTTTTTCACACATCCATCCTTACATCTTATTTTTTTTATGAACTTGGTAGCCCTACCTTAGGGCTGCATCTCAAAAATTTTGACTGAGCCCTAGCCAGTTTGGCTCACAGGATAGAGCACCGGCTTGTAGACTGAAGGGTCCCAGGTTTGATTCCCGGTCAGGGCACATGCCCTGGTTACAGGCTCGATCCCCAGTGTGGGGCTTGCAAGAGGCAGCCGATCAATGATCTCTTTCAGCATTGATGTTTCTGTCTCTCTCCCTCTTCCTTCCTCTCTGAAATCAATAAAAATATATTTAAAAAAATTTTTTTTGACTGTTGTGTTATCAAAACGTCTGGAAAACACATACCCATGTTCAGCATTCAACTCTCCTGCCAACCTCCAATCAAAATTTATTCAGAGCTCACCACAGGCCATTTTAGGTCTCCATACCCTCGGGCACTGTCTGAACTATTCTTCCCAGCCCCCTTCAACACTCAGCATCAGCCTGTGAAGCCGCCTCCAACGTTCACACCCTCACTCAGAATTAAGCATGCCCCCCACTCCCCCCCATAAGGGCCACGTTATTAAAAGCAGCTAGACACATGCATGATCTTTTGCAATTAGCCCACGGCATCTGCAATTCTGCTTTCAGTCTGGCTGTTACTAAACTGACCTCATTGAGGGCAGGGGGCATTTATTCACCTCTGAATCCTCAGCAACCAGCACAGTCCCCAGCCTATATAGCAAGCACTCGAAAAATGAGTAATACAAGGGTATCCCCCCCAAAAGGTATACACACTTTAACAGCTGATTCTATTACATTATGAAAATGACATGTATTTTAATAAACACTGCCTTTATAATAATTCCAAGTGTGCATACATTTTTTGGGGGGGACACCCTATAGAAATGAACCCCCCAGACCTGTCTTTACCCAGGAGCCGGGGAAGATTTTAGTCAAGTGTGGGGATGACCTAATCGCACTGGCACTTTAGAAAGATTCCTCTTAGAGAGCACCGTTGTTAAGAGGATGAGCTTTGGAGCCAGCCAGCCTGGGCATGAGTCCCAGAATCCCAGCTCTGCCATTTATTGCTGGGTGACTCCAGGCAAGTTTCTAAACTTCCTGTGCCTCAGTTTCCTGATTTGGAAAAGGAATCAGACACTTTCACTGGTTACTGTGAGGATCGAATGAGAGAATTTTTGTTTTTGTTTTGTTAAAGCACATAATTTAGCACCTGGCACACACTAAGCATTCTATCAATGTGAGCCATTATTGCCAGCAACCCAGTTAATGACAATGAGGTAAAAAAATCCTTCAATGCCCTGGCTGGTTTGGCTCAGTGGATAGAGCGTCGACGTGCGGACTGAAGGGTCCCGGGTTCAATTCCGGTCAAGGGCACATGCCCAGGTTGTGGGCTCGATCCCCAGTGGGGGGGCATGCAGGGGACAGCTAATCAATGATTCTCTTTCATCACTGATGTTTCTCTCTCCCTCTTCCTTCCTCTCTGAAATCAATAAAAATATATATTAAAAAAAAGTCCTTCAAGCTTGGGTGGGCCCTGGCCGGTGTGGCTCAGTTGGTTGAGCATTGTCCTGGGCACCAAAAGGTAGCCGGAAGGATTCCGGATCAGGGCACATACCTAGGTTGGGGGTTTGATTCCCAGGTCAGGAGCCTACAGTCAGGAGCCTTCGGTCAGGAGCATATGGGAGGCAACTGATCGATGTTTCTCTCTCTCTCTCTTCTTCCTGTCTCCATAAAATCAATTTTTAAAAATGTATTTTTAAAAAAAAAAAAAAAAGCTTGAGTGGCAGTGATGAAAACAAAGTGGAAAGAACAGCCATGAATGACGAATCTACTAAAAAGTGTTCAGTCAGGAAGGCCAGCAAAAGGAGCTTGATATATATATATATATATATATATTTTGGCTTTGTACATTTGACGTGGCTCATGATTGGATTTTTCATTATTAAAAGCAGCTATAACTTCCCCAGCGTAGGCACAGATTTGAAGCCGAGAGCACAAGGAGTCTAGTATGACCGAACTCTAGCCACAAGCTCTATGACCACTGTAAGCTTCTCTATGCGGGTCTTTCAGTGTCTCAGCTGCGATTCTTTTTTTTCTCTCATTACTCCCTGCAGCCCCATTTCTTTAGTTTATGATCCCCACAATTTCCTGTCCTGTCTTCTGACTGTGAGCACATCCCTCAGAGCCGCAGCGGCTGAATGGATTTGAGGGTTTTGCCCTACCCGATCCTGCACTCTTTTTCTTCTTCTTCCTGCCCACCTCCTTTACTTCTCAGGCCTTGCTATTCCCCACACGTAGGAACTTGAAACCTAAGAGCATGGGAAAGCAACAGAGCCATAGCAGTGCCAAGAACTGGGGATGCTGCCAAGCTCTTCCCCAGGCCCCATAGGCAGTGACCAACTACATGGGGGAGATTAGACTTAACGGCCCGTGGGGCCTCCTCACCCGCTTCATATTCCGGTGGCTTCTGCTCCTTTTCTTTCTCCCCCTTAAAGCAGCCTCCTCCCAAACCAGCAACCCATTCAAAAGCCAACCCGTCTTCGAAGACCCAGGTGAGGGCCAACTTCTTCAAGGAAACCTCCCCTGACCATTTTAGCCCCCAGATACCCCCCCCCCCCGCAACACACCAAACAGGGACTGTACTTGCAATATGTACCGTAAAGCATAATCACGTACACATTTATACCACGAAATAAATATTTCCTGTATACATATTTGATTTTTCCAAGGGTAGGACCATGTCTCATGTTTTTTTCAATCTCTCCTTCTCAGTGAGTTAATACTTGTTGAACAGTAACTGAATCAGTGGGGTGGGTGTTTTGTGTGTGTGTTTGTTTTTTGCTTGTGTGTTTAGGCTACGGGAGGAGGTACCTGTTGAAATGAAAAAAACAAAGGTTGAATGGACACACGGGTGGGGGAGGGAGAAGCACTAGGTCAAAATGGGGGGGGGGGGGAATATTGTAGAAGGTGTTCAATTAACATCTGTTTAACTGATTTGCTTCAGGGTTGGAAAGACACATACAGAAGAGAGATGCCAAGTGGAAAAAAATTGGAAAAAGGCATTTCAGCTTTAGGCAGAAAACAGCAGGAGAAAGTTGGGGATACAAAAGAAATGCTTCTACAACCCGGGGACAGGCCAACTGGATAAATGGAAGGTAAAGGGAGTTATTGGGATGACATGGGTAGAAATGTGGTTAAGGAGGTTGAGCGAATGGATAAGGGATGGTTTGAAGGGGGTGGGGAGATGGAGAAAATGATCGAGGGTAGGTAGGCAAATGCGTTAGCTGGGCGGTAAATGGGTGGAGGGGAGGCAGTTAAGTGGGGGGATGGGTGGGTAGGTGTTTAGTTAGGAGGGAACAGGTGTGGGGCACATTAAGATAGGGCCCTTCCCTCACCTTGACCCGGAAACGGATGAGTGCCAGCCTCACGCAGTGGCTCAGGCAGGCCGGTGGCAGGAACCAGGCCCGTGGAGGAGGGGTGCCCTTGTTGCCCACGTGTCCCACGATCAGTTGCGCTGTCTGCCGCTCAGTCTGGCACCGACGGCCCCACTCAGCTAGCCGGTCCTTGCCCAGGCCCCCGGGGAACATGACGACCAGCTCCAGGCCCTCGCCGCCGGGATAGGCACAAGCCTGGCACAGCGCTGACAAGTAGCCCAGCATGGCGTTCCACTGGCCGCCACACACCCAATCCGTCTGGTAGCCGCCATAGAGCCGCTGCAGCGCCGAGCCCGCGTCTACCAGCACCCGAGCCCCTGGAAGCGGAGGGGGAGGGGGCGGCGGCGGCGGGGGCGGCGGGTGGAGGCCGGGATGCCCCGGGCCATGGTGGTGGAAGTGGTGAGCCGGGTGATGGTGCCGAGTCGGCCCCGCGCCCCCGGAGTAGGCGCCCAAGCCAGGGGGCGGGAGCGGCGGCTGCAGAGGACCGGGTCCCCTGGCGACGCGCGGAGCCCCGGGCGCCAGGGCCACCGGAGGCGGCAGCTGGCAATGCTGGAACTGCTGCTGCTGGCGCGAGACCGTGCGTGCGAGTTTGAGAAGGTCCACGGGGACCACGGCCCCGGGACAGCGCTTCTCCAGGAACTCCTGGAAGCCCTGGACGCCCATGCTTCGTCGGCGGGCAGACGAGACGGCGGCTGCGGCTGCGCGAGCGAGCTGAGCGGCGATCTGGGCGCGAAGCTGGGGGCGAGCGCGTGCGCACTCCGCGGGGGGCGAGGGGGTGGGAAAAGGATTCCCGAGGGGCGGGAGCGCGGGAGCGAGGGCGGGGTGGGAAGAGACCACTGATTGGATTTGGGGGGGGAGAGGAGGGATGAGGCCAACGGGATTTAGGAAAGACTGGGAGGATAAAAGCAATGACGGGCTCTGGTCACTTCAATCTTTTTTTTTTCCCCCTCTCCTACCGCTCCTCACCGCTTCAAAAGTGGTGAAGCCTCTTCCTTCCACTTCCGGAAGCCATGTTGCCTAGTATTGATGGTACACACTTTCTAGCTGCGGAGTGGGGGCGGGGCGGGGCAGAGAGGCATCCTGGGAGTTGTAGTTTTCTCCATGGCCTCCGTATACAGGCGAGGAACCAAATTCCCTCCCCGTCAGCCCTTGGTCTCACAGGATCACCAGTGGCGGGGCGTGATGATATATGTTTAGGATTTGCACCTCAACTCCCAGCACCCACCGAGTTGCTTCATGGTATTTACTGCCTTTCCCAGGGAAGAGGGAGAAGGAGCGATGCATCATGGGAAAGGAAGCGGAGTGGATTAATTGGATTAAGTTAAAGTATGCTAAAATTCTCTGGAAGGTGGAATTTTCATTTCAGGGGGAAAAAAAAATAATACGTGTAGCTCTTTTGTTGTTGGTAATCCTCACCCGAGGATATTTTTTTCTATTGATTTCCTAGAGCGAGTGGAAGGGAGGGAGGGAAAGAGAGAGAGAAAAGCATCGATGTGAGAGAGACACATCCATTGGTTGCCTCCTGTAAGGCATCCACACTGAGGGCGAGACTGAACCTGCAATCCTGGTCCGTGCCCAATGTGAACCCTCGACCCTTGAGTACGCGGGTGGACACTCCACTGAGCCGCACCGGCCAGGACTATAATGTATAGCTTTTAATGCATGAGAAGGAAGGACGCTGTGGAACATTAAAAATAATAACCACCACAATTTCTGAAGCAATTAATTTAACTTTTAGCAACTGCAATTTTTTGAAGAGTTGTTGGCCCCAGTTAATGAATAGTGAAACTTACATTATTATTATTTTTTGCCCAAGGCAATGCAGAGAAAAAGTGAAATTGACTATCCATTGTCCTCAGGATCTCTTTAGGCAGGGAGATAAGCACCAACACAAATTAAACTACCAGTTTTCCTTTCTGGTATTCACTGAGGTGTAGTGTCCTATAGTTAGGACCTCTGTTTTTACACCTCATTGTGAATCAATCTGTCAGGGAAGTCTGGTAAAATTACTACAAGGACTCCAATTCTAAATTAGATAGAGATAGAGATAGAGATAGAGATAGAGATAGAGATAGAGATAGAGATAGAGATAGAGATAGAGATTCATTCAATCATCACCCGAGGATACTTTTTTTCCATTGATTTTTTTCTCTCTCTCTTCTCTCTAAGCATGTCCTCAGATGATTTAAAAAAAAGAAGTTGGCATTCTATGTTATTTGGCAATAAAGCAGTTGCTTATTGTCCTTGGGACTCAAAACACAGCAGCCCTCCTGCCTGTATTAAGAGATATGCAGTTGCTGAGGGTCAGGTAATAGTGGGCTTCGCTGACTTACAGTAAAACTCGCACTTAAAATGTCTCACTCGCCGAAACCGGTTTGGCTCGGTGGATAGAGCATCGGTCTGCGGACTGGGGGGTCCCGGGTTCGATTCCGGTCAAGGGCATTGGTTGCGGGTACATCCCCGGTGGGGGGTGTGCAGGAGGCGGCTGGTCGATGTTTCTCTCTCATCGATGTTTCTGGCTCTCTATCCCTCTCCCTTCCTCTCTGTAAAAAATCAATAAAATATACTTTAAAAAAAATAAAAAATAAAATGTCTCACTGATTAGGAAACTGGCACAGGCGATTGGAATGAGGTGATCTGCATAAAGGTGCATAGTATTGCCTTGTTCTTCAGGCCCCCTAATGTGATGATGTCTCTCTCTGTAAATGCCGTCAGCTGGAATGCAAGGAGGCAAGACTAAGTGTAATATTCTCAGAGATCAGAAAAGAGAAGCTTGACAGCCCTGACCTCAGCCCATGATTTCCTATCCAAGCTCTGAACCGCAAATGTGGAGCAGAAAGCCAGGGAGAATGAGCCAAGTCCGTAGGTAAAGTGCTAAGAAATCGAATTTGCAACAGGATGAGCCGGGTTACTCTCTTTAACAGATCTGAAGAGGCAACGGAGCAGAACTTGACAAGATGCTTGGCACTTATTAGCATTCTGAATCCCCTCCAATGAAATATACCGGCAGTCAAATGAAATATACAGGCAGCCAAATGAAGTGTCCAGGAAGTTGTATCACTAGAAAATCGTATCTCTACCCTCCCTAGGTGAACAGGGACCATGAGCCAGAGCAGTGATTCTCCCTCGATCGGCATATCAGCATCACCTACAAACTGCTGGAAATGTAAATTGTCAGGCCTCGCTCCAGAACTCCAGAACCAGAAACTCTGGTGGTGCAAGTGCGGAGCAACCTGTGGTTTAAGTATCGTCAAAGATAGGGCAATAGTTAAAGCAGTGAAGACATTTCATTCAGCCGCTACTGACTAGGGGGAAGGCTGAGCCCCGTTCCCATTTGTGCAGGGGGGCCTGGGCATTTGAAGCAGGGAGAGGAGCAAGCAGGGGCTCAGTGGTGTCAGGGAAGGGAAAAACCACAACGGGTTGCTCAGTGTAGGTGCAGTTAGGCCGGCTGTGTCTGCTAGCTGTCCATTACGGAAGTCAGGAGTCTATCCTCCCACCGAGACTGGGAGATAAAGGCCCTAGGCTTCCTGATGATTGCAGTTCAAGGGAATGGCCCTTGAGAGAGACGCCCTGGAGCTGTGGGAGGTACATCTACAACGCAAAGGGACAGGGGAAGGTAAGTTCTTTGGACCGTCCTGAGCTTTTCCGGGTGAGAACTCTGCCTTAGGCTGCTAGAAGCCACACTAAAATTTGGTCCAGTCTCTTAAAGCAGGTGTTTGAACAGAGTGCTTGTGTCGAGTTTTTGCAGATCTCGCTAGTGCTCCAGGTGCACTCTCACGTTTGAGAATCGCTGCTCTTTTAGGGCAGGCCCTGGCCCAAGTACAGACTACTTAAGCAAGGAGGTACATCGATGCACATCCCCAGTACAGGGAGGTACATCGAGCACTGGCTGGTGTGGCTCAGTGGTCAGAGCATCAGCCCATGCAGGTTCGATTCTCAATCAAAGCACGTACCTGGGTTGCAGGTTTGATCCCTGGCCTGGGTCAGGGTGCGTGCAGGAGGCAACCAATCAAAGTGTCTCTCTCACATCAGTGTTTCTCTCTCTCTCTCTCTCTCTCTCTCTCTCTCTCTCTCCCCCCCCATACCCTCCCTCCCTTCTACTCTCTCTAAAAGTCAGTGGGAAAAATACCCTCTGGTGAGAATTAATAACCAAAAGGGCACATCAATAAATGGCCTCCCGCCCTAGCCGGTTTGGTTCGGCGGATAGAGTGCCAGCCTGTGGACTGAAGGGTCCCAGGTTCGATTCCGGTCAAGGAAACATGCCCGGGTTGCGGACTCGATCCCCAGTGGGGGGCGTGCAGGAGGCAGCCAATCAATGATTCTCTCTCATCATGAATGTTTCTATCTCTTCCCTCTTCCTTCCTCTCTGAAATCAATAAAAAAATATTTTTAAAACAATGGACTCCCAGACACTGTTCTATGCCTGTGAATTAGTTCCTTTTTCCTACGCAGGTGGAAACGGTGCAGGCTCAGACCTGGTGGTTGATAATAGTATGCCCCTCGCCTTTCCTGAAAGACAATGTTTATCATGGTTAATTTACTTCTTTCTCTGCAGATCTATTGGTGGCAGGTTTTAGAATCAAGAGGAGTTACATTGAGTTTGTCACTGACTTAGACGAGGAAGGGGCATGTTCAATATATTTTTATTGATTTCAGAGAGGAAGGGAGAGGGAGAGAGAGAGACAGAAACACCAATGATGAGAATCATTGATCGGCTACCTGGGAATCGAGCCTGCAATCTGGGCATGCACCCCCGACCAGAATCGAACCCTGGACCCTTCAGTCAGCAGGCCGACGCTCTATCCACTGAGCAAAACTGGCCAGGGCAGGAGCCAACCTTTATATACCTTTCCAGAGAATTTGGGGTTGAGCTGAAGGAGAGATGAAAAAGCCTGCTGTAGCCAGCCGGCTTGGCTGTGGTTGAGCATCAACCTATGACCCAGGAGGTCAAGATTCGATTCCCGGTCAGAGCCCATGCCTGGATTTTGGGCTCGATCCCCAGTGTGGGGTGTGCAGGAGGTAGCTGATGGATGATTCTCTCTCATAATCATGTTTCTCTCTCTCCCTCTCCCTTCTTCTCTGAAATCAATAAAAAAAATTTTTAGTTAAAAAAAAGTGTGTGCTTTGGATGTAAGATCTGGGTTCCAATACCAGTTCAACTCCTTTAACATGTTACTTAACCTCTTGACCCCTTACTGGATCTGTGACATAGGGACTCATTAATTTATTTAACAGGAATAAAGCTGGGCACTTAGAAGGGAGATGGTAATGATAGCTATCTCAGAAGATTAGATGGTCCCGAACCGGTTTGGCTCAGTGGATAGAGTGTCGGCCTGCGGACTGAAGGGTCCCAGGTTTGATTCAGGTCAAAGGCATGTACCTGGGTTGCGGGCACATCCCCAGTAGGGGTGTGCAAGAGGCAGCTGATTTATGTTTTTCTTTCATCGATGTTTCTCTCTATCCCTCTCCCTTCCTCTCTGTAAAACATCATATATATATATATGATGAAGCAATGTCCTTGGCATAATAACTGCACAGTAAGCACCTAATAAGTGTTTGAAGGGTGGAGAGAAGCATAAAGAGGTTTCATGGAGAGTTCACTTGGATTATCTTCTGACATCTTCCACCTAAATAGTACCTAGCTGTTCAGTTTCTGCAAGGGGCCCACTTAAGCTTTCTCTCTTGCTCAAATCTGTGGAGCCTGTTTGAGAGCCTATAAACTCATATGGTTATAGAAAACAATCCATTAGAATGTCTAATGAGACAGCCATATTGCTTGAGTTTCTTTTCTTTTTCTTTTTAAAAAGTATATTTTATTGATTTTTTTTACAGAGAGGAAGAGAGAGGGATAGAGAGCCAGAAACATTGACAAGAGAGAAACATCCACCAGCTGCCTCCTGCATACCCCCTACTGGGGATGTGCCTGTAACCAGGGTACATGCCCTTGACCGGAATCGAACCCGGGACCCTTCAGTCCGAAGGCCAATGCTCTATGCACTGAGCCAAACCAGATAGGGCTGCTTGAGTTTCTTGAGCCAGCCACTGGCTAATAACAGGGAGGGCATTTGGTTACTAAAGGAAACAAGACGGTGGCTCTTAACCCTAGTTACATTAATATGTATGATATTAATATATCACCTGGGAACTCTCATTTTTTATTGAATTTATTGGGGGTAACACTGGTTAATAAAATTACATAGGTTTCAGGTAGTATACAATTCTATAACACATCGTATTGTGTTCACCACCCCAAGTGAAGTCTCCTTCCATCACCATTTATCTCCTCTTTACTCTCTTCAACCTCCCCTCATCCCCCCTTCCCTCTGGTAATCACCATACTGCTGTCTGTTGTGTTTTTTTTGCTTAAACCCTTCACCTTTTTCACTGAGCCCCCCACCCCCCTCCCCCTCTGACAGCTGCTAGTCTGTTCTCTGTATCAATGAGTCTGTATTCTGTTAGTTTATTTTATTTATTAGATTCTACATATGTGTGGATCATGTGGTATTTGTATTTCTCTAACTGGTTTATTTCACTTAGCATGACGCTCTCCAGGTCCATCCATGTTGTTGCAAAAGGTAAAACTGTCATTATTTGCAGATGACATATTATACATAGAAAACTCTAAAGACTCCACCAAAAAGCTATAACGAGTAAGTATGGAAGCATACACCATGTGCTTTTAATGATGGAATTAACATCATTAAAAATCCCTACCTGCCCCGGCCGGTTTGGCTCAGTGGATAGAGCGTCAGCCCGCGGACTGAAGGGTCCCAGGTTCGATTCCAGTCGAGGGCACATGCCCGGATTGCGGGCTCTATCCTCAGTAGGGTGCGTGCAGGAGGCAGCAGATCAATGATTTTCTCTCATCATTGATCTTTCTCTCTCCCTTCCTCTCTGAAATAAACAAACAAACAAACAAAAAAACCCTACCTATAGATAAAGTACTGTCTGGGAAAATATGTAAGGGATACAATTTACACTGATTTTTGTGGTTTATATTTATTTTCTAAAAAAGGAAAACCACTTTAATTTCACTGGCAATCTCTCACATTGAAATAAAAAAGTGCCAATTTTTAATACAAAAAATAATCCCTACTGAATCTTGAATATTTCTGAATGATCTCTTCCTCGATGACTGTTTGTATAAACACATGCATGATCTTTCTACCTAAATTACCAAATGAACAAGTGATCTGACATCATTGATAGTCTCCTAAATCACAGTATTGTGGTGACAAGAAATGAGGGAGGGGCATAGCCAAATGTACTTTTTTTCTAAAGGTGGACCATAATCAGTCAATATGAAAAGAAATAATAAGTATGTGCAGAGGGCATATTTTGAATTTTCTTGTACTACATATACTATGGCTGAAATTATGAAACAAGTACTAGATAGAACTTGATGTAAGATGTGTAAAAGAATACATACTAATCCTCTAATTTGATGAAAACCTACTGAAAATGTATTTGGATTATGTTTCATGTAGTACATCTGACAGTACAGCTTGGGATTTTTCCCATGAGCTTTAGAGCCAGATAGACCTGGGTTTGGATCCAGGCTTCACCATTTACTAGCTCTTGTTACCTTGGTGAATTCTTTAATCTCTTTGATTCTCCAATTTTCTCTGTAAAGTGTAGATAGTAACAGACCTAGTTTATCGGATTGTTTTATGAATTAAAATATCACAGATAAAAGCCTACCTAACAAAGTAGGTGCTCAGTAAATCATAGTGACACTAATCGCTGATTGACAATGTGGAAAAGAGGTCCGACTCAAAATTTGTTGGGGCTATAAATCGAGAGATAACACAGCTTGGTTGGTCTGATCAGCCAGTGTAATCTACAGGACTTGATTTTAAATATCTGCCGAATTAAATTTGGTAAGTGAAGAACTAGTTTAAGCCAGATGACTTCAGTGACTCCGACAGTATTTTAATAAGATGACATACTCATTTTAACACAGCCTTTATTTTCTGTTTGAAAACAAAATTTCCAGGAAACAAAATACAATGGTTGGGTACAAATGAAATAAAAGTCACAGTTTCAAATAACCAAAATAAGACAACTGCTTAAAGGCAGATCACTTGGTTTACCCAAAAAAAAAAAAAAAAAAAAAGTTAATGTCAAGGATTAAAATGAAGTTTAACAACATTCTATATAACGCTACATTCCCCAATTAAGAAAAGAGAGTTCAGCCCTGGCCGGTGTGGCTCAGTTGGTTGGAGCATTGTCCTGTACACTAACAGGTGGTAGGTTGGATTTCAGGTCAGGGCGCATACCCAGGTTGCGGGTTCAATCCCCGGTCAGGGAGTGTACTGGAGGCAACTGATCGATATTCCTCTCTCTTTCTCCCCCTTCCTCTCTCTTAAAAAAAAAAAAATCAATGAAAAAAAAAAAAGAGTTCACATATACAACTAAATGTTAAATGTAGAGATGTGACTGAAATTCTGTATACTTCATAGTAAATTATGCATGAAAGTTTATTAATTGCATAAACTTCCTGAGTGGCTCCCATGCTGAACTAGGTCTACATGCTTAATATTCATATCAAACAAAGCTTTATGTGATTGAGCATGGCAGACCTTGCACTTTCCGATCAGTCACGATTTCTGCTGAGGGTATGTACTGGACCACAAACCTCAATCTGAAATCTTAAAATATAGTGAAAAGGAAATGCAACTTAAAAAAAAACAACACACAAAAACTGGAAGGATGACAAGCACACAATTAGGAATTTATTTTACACTGGCACTTTTTTTCTCTCAAGAGCCCAGTTTCTCTCTTCCCTTCTTGCTTGACTTTCAGCCTTTTGAACTTTTTAAAAATGAAAAGAAAACCTTCCAGAATGGGAGCTGGTGGTGTGTACACTCTGTTAGCTATCTCAGTTAAAAATAACTTCAGTGTAACCCAGTCACTATCCCAGGCCCCTGCCTAAGTCGGCTGTCAAGACCTGACCAATGTTTGTGTTCATCCTTCACATGTAAAACTATCTCCGGGGTGACCTGAAGGCATTTGGCTCCATTAAAGTTTCGTGCTAATTTCACTTCAAAGGATTTTAGCAAGTTTGACTGTCGCCATTTTATAGTCTGTTGTTGTTTTTTAAAAATGTCGATCCCAGAAATTACATTTACCAAATCAATTAATTGTCTTTTCTATGCCACCCACCCTTTTCTGATTCATCGGGTGGGGAAATAAGTCGCCGATAATCAGAATGAAATGTGAACAATCTATTCCAGAAAATGGCCCACATGTCATCTCCAATTTTTCTGAAACAAAAAGATGAAGAAACTGAATCCCAAACTGATGGCACATATACCTCAGGAATGTACTTGTGCACGAAGCCTGAAATACAGTATTTGTTGCCATGAAATATGCTGTAGTGTTGCACATGGTAAACATGTGGAACAAGGGCCATGTGGTTTACAAACATTTGCTGAGTTTTTTGGGGAAAAAGGAATGCATCATTTTCATCACTCGGAAAAGACAGCAAAGAAAGTCAATGCCTCCAATAAACTTTAGAGATGGGATCAAGTTATCACCAACTACAATTCAAGTGAAAGCTTACAGCTATTTCCAGGTAACCAAACATCGCTGCAAATATCTCGCAGATGCTAATATGCTGAATGACAGGCCACCGCTGTAGGATTTGTCAAGCTATTTCACCGTGGTAGTTAGTTAAACAGTTTCTCCCATAGCCCTTTAGGAACACAGATAGGAAACGCATCTCTAATAAAAGACACAAAGTTACAGGCACTGAACTGTCTAATTTGGGTGCTTTCTTATCATTTGCTCATTTGACAGCTAATTCCTACAACTAATTCTTATATTGCCACAAGCTGGATTTATTTATCTGCTCTCCACCCCCAAATCCCCAAAGCTTATTTCAGAGATGCGTGTGGCTCTCCTCACTTAAACACAGATCGGTGGCAGAGTGATAGCCCCTCTCATCACAAATTCAGAGTTAAACGCTGGGACAAAGAGGCAGGCTAGGTTAATAACCTGAAAGAATACTGAGAATCAAGGCAAAAAAAAAAAAAAAAAAAGCAAGTTTCACAGGCAGTGTTTACTTGTGCACCCCCAAACAGCACTGAAAACGAGGTAGATTAACAAAAGCAACTGGACTGGAATTAAACCTGGGGTTCTAAAATGATACATCCCATCATACTCTACACTCAAAACACTCTACACTCAATCTAAAAATCGCAGCGGAAAAGTGCCTTTTCAACTTCCACAGATAATTTTGCTGTCAAACCATTAGAATTCATGCTCGATATAAAACGGGTAAGAAGAGGATGAGAAACAGAATGGATATTGGTTATATTACAGCAAATTACCTTAAACAGAGATTCAAGACTGCTACAAATATACATAGGGTAATTTTCATTAGATTTACACCAATACTGGTTTCATGTTCTTAAGATGTTACACCCAACTTCACAAACATAGCAGCAGGTAATTCATGAAGAGATGCTCACATTAGCACATATGGAGGTACAGTACTATTCGTCAGACTTGCACTTTGAGAAGTAAACATGGCGGCTGGACATACAGACTACCCCCCCCCCCCAAATAAACGTTACAAGCAGATGACATAATAAACCCTTTTCTCTCCCACAAGAAGGAAAATGAAAAGGACAGTTTGTGTTTGGGTAGAAGGCCCTTGTTATACATACAGTAGGCTCTTGGTTAAGTAAGAAGGGAACTTCTGAGCTTTACCTCAAGAATTAACTATTTCTGGGTTGGAAAAGTACCTCAGCAAGGATGCAAACAGCACTAGTATATGATTTAGCAAAAAGTTAGGAAATAATGCAAAATCCCTATATAGAAAACTAGCCAATATTTACAGTCAAAGTGACTATAAGCTGAATCAAACATTTAAGTAATGGAAAAAAAAAATAAATAAAAAACCCCACAGTGATGTGAATAACACTGTTTTCTTCATTTCCGCACAATGTCACTGGTTGTTTTTTTGTTTTTTTTTGCATTTTTAAACTCACACACACGTTACATATACACAATGTATACATAACATATATGTTAACCCAACCACTGCAGTCAGCATGGACGCGGCAGTACACTATTCACCATCTTCAAACTTTAGAAGACTACTTTTCTTTCCAGCAAAAAATCTGAAAAGATTCTAAATACTACAAGGCACTGCAAAAGTCTGCAGGCAAACAAATGATGAATCAGACATAAAACAGAGGTGGTGGCCAAACGTGGTGGGGCATGTGATATAGAGCAGCCATTCATAAATGTAATTGTGCATATCATCCATGGAGCTTTTTTCATCTTGGGGTAGGTACACTGTTTAAAAGGACTGTGGCTGGAGCCCTGGCTGGTGTGGCTCAGTTGGTTGGCGCGTTGTCCTGGACACTGAAAGGTGACAGATTCGAGTCCCGGTCAGGGCACGTACCGGGTTCCATCTGCAGTCAGGGTGTGTACAGGAGGCAGCCCATAGATGTCTCTCACTCTCTATCTCTCTTTCTCCCTTCCTCCCTCCCAAAATTAAAAAGTAAAAAAAAAAAAAGGATTTTGACTAGAGGAGAAGGGACCTTAAAACCTGCAGTATTTTCACTTTCTGGGTCAGTGGTCGCTAACCGGAGGTCTGAAAGGTTGGCGACCGCTGTTCTAGGTTATAAGTCTCAATGTAATCACACAAATCCAAATCTTCTAATGAAACACGAGCAGTTTGAAAGAATTACAAATTTCAGGCACATTGTTTTTCTATAGATGGTAAACACTGCAATGCAAGCATTTGCATTATACTACTGTCCTAAAATCACTTCAACTCGCAAAGCAATACTGTAGAAGGAATTTGAAGAATGTGTACAAAAGATTTAGGAAGACTCATCCAAACTAGCATGTTATATGCAAAGAAACTTTGGCTCTTACCAACAGCAATTCTCAAAATGCTACCCTCCATGCCCCAAATGATAGTGACAGAATCTTCACCATGGCGAGGGCAATCCTCAGGTAAGCAGTATAAGACATATATCTTTTTAGAAAGGGCACTGAATGTCACAAAGTAAACGGTGCAAAAAAACCAAACGACACCCATCAAGTTTGCTTCATTACCTGGCAGGCTCATGGGCAAAAATTTGTAGTGGAATATGGAAGAAAATCTGTTCACAGAAATATTGGGTGAGAATTTGGAATGTTTACCAGTAGACAGTACTTGTTCTTAAGGTAAACGTGCACTGGAAACCACCTTGAAATTGTCAAGAGGGAAAAGTATTTTAAACATGTCTACGTGGCGGTCGGTAAATACCATTTACGAATTTGACTCAGGTTTCACAGACGGAGCATTAGGTAACTCTGTGACCAGCCTTTTAAGATGATTATAGTTAACCTTCTTTGAAAACCAAAAGTGTATATTTTGACATTGCCTTCCCTCCTCCTAAAACTGGATAAAACCCAGTAAAGTGCAACTTGACAGTGACCTCTCGCAGATTCTAAAGAGGTTGCAAAAATAATCTAAGATCTAAAAACAAGAGGCTATAGATACTAACTAGAAATTAGAACAACTAAAAAAAAAGGCAATAAAAAAAAGCTAAGGGCAATTAAATAGTATACTTCAAGGGTCTACTATTTCACTGCAGGACAGTGTATACCCCACATCTCTTAGAACCCTGTAAAGCCAGTGTTTCATGTGTAAGTCTTGAAACCTACAAAACCTACTGTGTCAAGTAAATTTCACTTCAGAAGAATGGGTCAATAGAGGTGTGACTTGAATCCTCTTTGTTAGGAATACAAAGATTCCCCCCCAAATGAGATTCGTATCAGCTGCAATATATCCCTTGCAAAAGAATGCAAGCCAAACCAATGCCTCTCAGATGCTCAAAAACAACGCAGTGTGCACATGAGAAACAAGGAGACAGCTGCTTTGAATTACTATGGAAATCCTAAAACAGCTACATTATCTGCAGAATCAAGGAACTGTTACAGTTCTGTTTTTATCCTTTCTTTCCGCCTCACCTAGAACAAGGCTTCACTCCTACAGCTGTGAAGACGGGAAGAAAATCACATTAAAAAGGGCTCATGTTCTATATTAGTTGACAAAAGTTATTCTAATTTTATACACCAAAACATTTCCTGCAGCATTACCCTGCCTTCTGGGAGAGGTAAACCTAAGACAAACATGTGAAGAATCCCACAAGACTCCGGCTGTCGGAGGATCTCACTTTGTCCACATTGGGGGAATATCAATTTAAATAGTTCTTATACATTTTAAAGAAAAGTATCATCCAGCTGCAGTTGGCAGCAGTAAAAAATGGAGGCTTTTCAGCAATTCATGGTAAGTGTCCTGGAAATGGTAATGCTCAAGCCGAGCTCATTTAAAGCATTCTGAACAGTATTTTTAAAAAATCAAGTATCAAAGAGGATAGGATTTGAAGTGAAAAAACATTTCTGTGCGCAGTGTTCTATGTACAAACTGCACAGCTCTACAGAATGACGAGCTATATCAAAGACTACATCGGAACCCAAAAAAATACAGTGGAAAGTAAACTCAAATGAGGAAAAGATGGCAGAACCCAAGAAGAAGAAAGTTTTATATCTCAGGTGTCCCGGAAATAATTCTGAAGAAAAGCTCCCTTTTCTTCATTCATCATTTACTCTGATTCACTTGGGACCCGGAGGGTTCGTGGATGGATTCTGCACTGAGGATGATGGAAACGCAGGCAAATTAATTCCTGGCTGGAACGGTGGCCCTGGTTGGGTAGGCATGACCACAGGCTGTTGAGCTGGTCCGGGAATTCCTACCCACTGTACTGGATACCCGGCCCCCCCCACAGCATTATACTGACAGACATGGGGCACGCCATATGATGGTAATGGCCCAGGATACGCAGGGAGTGGGAGTCCTTGTGGTGAGGAGGCCGGAACAGCTCCTCGGATTTGGGGCAGCGAAGAAATCCACGTTGGTGTGTAGCCCAGAGCAGATGGAGTATTCTAACGAAAACAAAAATAAAAACAAAAGATCAGTTTATTTGGCAGATGCTTTTACCCATCTATGTTCCTTCCGATTCTTTCTGGCTTTCTGCTCCCACGATTACGATGAGTGGCTAGCGTCTTTGCAGCACCTTTCTGTGTGCTAAGCATAGTTACATACCTTGTCTAGTTCATCTTCATAACTGCCCTGCGAGGTAGGCGTTTTCAGATGTGGAAAAAGCAGCTCAAAATTGGTAGCAGCTGACACACTAAGCAAATTCATAGTGAGCTGAGGATTTGAACAATGTTCCAGCTAACTCTAAGGGCCCTGCTAAATCTCTGTTCGGTTTAGTGTCTCCTGTCCTCATGCTAGCATTACTCTTCTATTTTTATTTCCTTCTGCCAGTCCTGGGCATTCCCTTATTCAACACCACGCACAATAGCCCATCCTACCTAATAATAGACAAACATGCAAATTGACCGTAACTTCGCTATGCCCGCGATTGGCCAGGAGGCGCGGGGGGGGGCGGGACTCGGGGTGGCCGATTGGGCCAGCGGGACGCTAAACTCGCGTCGCCAGCGGCGGCCTAAGCTCAGCGTCTGCGCCATGGCTGTGCTGCGGCACAGAAGGGGCCTCTGGGGCAGCGAGCTCACGTCCCACCGCGGACCATCAAAAGTGGGGGAGCTGGGTGCCTGTCCGCTCAGGCACCCAGCTCCCCTGCGATCGAAAGCAAAAGCGTGGGAGCTGGGTGCCTGTCCACTCAAGCACCAGGCCTTTCAGAAGCCTTAGCTGCGCCGGAGGCTTCTGAAAGGCCTGGTGCACCAGCGGACAGGCACCCAGCTCCCCTGTGATCGAAAGCGAAAGCGTGTAGGGGACCCTACACATGCATGATTCAATCATGCACTGGGCCTCTAGTCTTACTATATTACATAATTCTTTGAAGACAGAGGAGCATGATTTAGTATGGCATGGGGTAAAGAGCCTGGGATACAGTAGGTGCTCAATAAATGTCATCTCCCTACTCCCTTCTACTCACTGTCTTTAAATAAAGTCTGACATTTCTATTATATTTTTGGAAATTTAAACTCAAGACAATTATGCTTTTGGCAGTATTGAGGAAATATATCCCTGTCTGATTCTTCTTATATTGTATTGTGATTAAGCATATGTATAAAGATTACTGAAATCTTATGCACATGGGACTAATAAGTCTAATGGAAGTAAATAATTCTCAAAGGAGAGATTAGTATCAGTCCCAAATGCTTAGTTCTTCTAAAGTGAATGGTCAAGCTAAAACCATTTCAACTAAACTGAAAGTTTCAAGCCAAAGTTAGGGTAAAGTTTTTGAGCTTGACTCAAGAATAAATGACAGCTGTAACCGGTTTGGCTCAGTGGATAGAGCGTCGGCCTGTGGACTGAGGGGTCCCAGGTTCGATTCCGGTCAAGGGCATGTGCCTTGGTTTCGGGCACATCCCCAGTGGGAGGTGTGCAGGAGGCAGCTGATCGAAGTTTCTCTCTCATTGATGTTTCTGACTCTCTGTCCCTCCCCCTTCCTCTCTGTAAAAAAATCAATAAAATATATATTTCTTAAAAAAGAATAAATGACAATATCTCTTGAGGTGAAAAACCCCCCACACATTTGCTTAAGTTTCAGCAATTCCTTCTTCATATCAGTGTTTTTGTTCGGTTAAAGTAAAACTGAATTTAACACTTCTGATTCAAAAGAGCACAAACAGTATGACTGCATTTTTTATACATATACTAAAGGCCCAGTGCACAAAATTCATACACTGGTAGAGTCTCTAGCAGCTGCTGGCTGGGGCCTCCCTCCCTTCCCCCAGCCGGCCCCACCCCCTGGTCAAATTCCTGGACAACCCCAGGTTGAGGGGACAATTTGCATACTACACTTTTATTATATAGGATTTCCATGTATCCATATACAGACATAGAAAGATACCTGAAATGGTGTTTATCAAAAGCTAGTGACAATTATATCTGGGTGGTGGGATTTGAAGGCAGTATTTTAAATTTCGTATTTTTCCACATTGATTAAATTCTATAACAAGCATTTTATAAACAATAATGTGACTTTTATTTTTAAAAGACTGAACTGGATATTTCAAAAGCATCTCAGGCCCTGGCCGGTGTGGCTCAACAGTTAGTGTTGGCCTGAGCACCAAAGGGTTGCAGGTTGGATTCCTGATCAAGGGTATGTAACTGGGTTGTAGATTCGATCCCTGGCCCCAGTTGGGGCACATGTGGAGGCAATTGATGGATATGTCTCACATCAATGTTTCTCTCTCTTCCCCATCCCTTCCATTCTCTAAATATCAAACACACCCAGGCATGTGCCCTGACGGGGACCCCTAGGTGTACAGGATGACCCTCAAACAACTGAGCTACACCAGCCAGGGTTTTAATTCTTATAAGTGAAGAGAATTGGGTAGAAACAACTTACTTCATGTACTTTGTTCCAGTTGTCAGTCTCTAATTTGTGTTGACTCTGTTTAAGTTGGTTTAAACTTGGCTTAATAAGAGAATTTCCAACCGTTTCCTTTGTCCAGTCATCTACCAATTTGTGTAAGTCATCTGTGAACATCCCTTTTTTACTAGCTGGAGATTGCTGGCTTGATGCTGTATTACTCTCCGCACACAGTGGATCTATAAGGAAAACCAGGGAAACCATGAAAAGGAATTAAAACTGATAAATACTCTTATTTGAACACCAATGCAATTGACAGAGTAAGCAGACATTTCAGTTTATCTGGGGCAGTTCTGGCTTAAAGCTGTTGTCCTGAAGTAATTACTAACCATACTCCTTTTGTTCTCAAACACTTCCTCTTGTCTGGATTGCAAATTATATGTTCACCTTAGGTATAAATCAAGTATAATAAATAGTAGTGTCGCTTAAAAAATTAGCATCAACCCTAATCCTCAGATAGATACTTAGAAGAGTTAAAAAACAATCACAGGCCCTGGCCGGTTTGGCTCAGTGGATAGAGCTTCGGCCTGGGGACTCACGGGTCCCAGGTTCGATTCCGGTCAAGGGCATGTACCTTGGTTGTGTGCACATCCCCAATAGGGAGTGTGCAGGAGGCAGCTGATTGATGTTTCTCTCTCATCAATGTTTCTAACTCTCTATCCCTCTCCCTTCCTCTCTGTAAAAAATCAATAAAATATATTTAAAAAAAAACAACAAAAAAAACAATCACAGAATGTTAAAAGTAGAAAGACTCTTAGAAGTCTAATCTAAACCAGTTGTTTTATAATGGGGAGAAGAGGCCCAGAAAAATTAATTGACATGCCTGGGTTAACGCAATTAGTTACCACAGAGCCAGGCCTGGAAATAATGAAGCTGAGACAGGGACTCTCTCTCTTTTCAGTATACCATATTGACTTACAATGAGCTTCAAAAAATTAGTGGCGTAAAAACAACACAAATGTATTATTTTATAGTGCTGTAGGTTAGAAGTCTGACATGGGTCTCACTGGGCTATGATCAAGGTGTTGGCAGGGCTGCATTGTCCTTCCGGGGGCTTTAGAGATGTTCCCAGGCCTTTTCCAGCTTCTAGGGGCTGCCTACATTCCTTAGTTTGTGGCCCCCTCCCTCCGTCTTCAAAGCCAGCCGTATTGATTCTCTCTGACACTGCTTCCCTCCTCACATCTTTTCTCTGACCCTCTCCTCTGTCTCCCTTTTGTAATTTAAAGAATGCTTATGATTACATTGGACCCAGATAATCCAGGAAAATCTCCCTATCTTTTTTTTAAAAAAAAATGTATTTTTATTGATTTCAGAGAAGAAGGGAGAGGGAGGGATAGAAACATCAATGATGAGAATCATTGATCAGTTGCCTCCTGCACTCCCCCCACCCCCCGTCACTGGGCGAAAATCTCCCTATTTTAAAGTTCATTGAGCCCTGGTTTGTTTGGCTCAGTAGATAGAGCGTTGGCCCGCAAACTGAAGGGTCCTAGGTTTGATTCTGATCAAGGGCATGTACTTCGGTTGCAGGCTTGTTCCCGTGCTACAATGTTCGGGAGGCAACTAATCAATGTTCCTCTTCCACATCAATGTTTCTCCTCTCTCTCATCGATGTTTCCCTTCCACTCTCTCTGAAAACCAATGGAAAAATATACTTGGGTGAGGATTAGCAAAAGAATAAAAATAAAATAAAATCCACTAATTAACACCCTTAATTCCATCTACAACCTCAATTCCACTTTGCCATACAAATGAACATAGTCACAGGTTCCAGGGATGTAAACACAGACTTCTTGGGGTGGGGGTGGGAGGTAGCCATCATTCCGTCTACCACAAATTCTATTGAAATCTCACATACATCCTTAACGTACACCTTCAACTCCCGCCTTGACTTTGCACATGTAACCAAGGAAGGCTGACTTAACTAACAACTTCTTTATTAGTTAAATAGAGACTGATCCTTAAAAAAAAAAAAAGTACACCCCTAGCTTGTTTTGCTCAGTGGTTAGAGTGTTGGCCCTCTAACCTAAGGGTCATGGGTTTGATTCCAGTCAAGGGTACTTACCTCGGTTGCAGGCTCCATCCCCAGCCCTGGTCTGGGAGGGGGCTGGAGGCAACCAATCGATGTGTCTCTCATGTTCGTGTTCCTCGTTTTCTCTTTCCCTTTCTTCCACGCTCTCTAAAAATCAATGGAAAAAATATCCTCAAGTGAGGATTAACAAAAACAAGTACATTTTCTAATATTCTCATAAATAATAAAGATCTTGTATCAGATAGAACATGACTATATTTTTAAGATAATCTTTGTTGGCAACCAACAATAAACTCTAAATGTTAGACCAGCAGTTCCCATTAATTGCTAAAATTTCAAAAAGTACTTGGGGACTGAAATTGGGACTTCGGGTTTTTGTTTTCCAAATAAAAACATGAAATAGATTAATCTGCTCTCCAAAATCTCTCATTTATCCTCATCATTATTTCATAAAAGAACATTTAACAGCAAAAAAGGTAGAAAAGAATCTCAGAATGTGCACCTCTTCAAATCATCTTAGCTTAATAAAAAATACATGATCATGATTTTTCTCATTTTGCTGATCATTGGCCAATGTTTTTAAAACCACTTTTAAAATCGATTTACCTGTAGCAGCCGAATCACTGTCCACCTGTGTCAAGGACTGGGGGCGGCTCCGAAGTTTGCTTCTGAGAGATCTTGGTCGACGCGGTGGGGATGCGGATGGCAGAGAAACCGCAGATGACTGAAGTTTGCTATCTTTAATTGCCTGGAGGCGATCATAGAGCTCCTGCAGCTCCTTATTCTGCTGGGTTTGAAGATTTATCACCTCCTGAATATGTCTACATAAAAATGAGGCAGAAAGCGTTTTAATGGTGCTGGTTCTGTACAGATGAGCGAAAAAATGTCACACCACTACAAGTAACGGTTAACAAGGAATTTAGATTAAGAATGTGGACATACAGAATGTTTTCACAATTTTAAAATGGGAAATGTCTTCTTAAGCATACCATTAAACTAATCAGACATAAAGAAGAAAGGTCAACAAACTGATAGGAATAAATTTCTAAAACTTCAATATAGTGAAAAACAGCAAAACAAAGGTTAAAAGTCACAGAGCATTGATAATATCAATTTTTTCTTTATTATATGATGCAGGTATAAACAAGAAAAAAAGTATCTGCATTATATAGAAAAGGTTAATATTTAGAATATGTAAATAATTCCTAAAAATCACTAAGAAAAAAAGAAACTATCTTTTAGAAAAGAGGGAACGAATATGAAAAGGTGACTCCAAAGAAAAAGAAATACAAATAACCAATAAATGAGATGATGCACAACCTCACTTTTAGTTAAGATAATATAATTTTTAAAAATGGAATTAATCTGATTGGAATAAAACTGAAAGGATCAACAATATCCAGCCCAATGTTGTTAAGAAGTGGGAAAATAGGCACTTTCATATATTTTTGTTTGGTGTGCAAAACGGTATAGCTACATTTGATAATAGCAATATCTATGGACTTTAAAATGTACATATCTTTTAACCCAGCAATTCTACTTTTAGGTATTGATCCTACAAAAATACTTGCATAACTGTATAACAAATAAGGATGTTCACTTCAAGCAAAACATGGGATAAAACTGAAATGTCCATTAAGGAGAGATTAAATAAACTTTCAATGGTGATAAGCTATTTCAGTGTATGGAATACAGATTATTTGTGCAAACATGAATATACATAGGTGACAAAGTAAAAAATTGCAGCATAACATGTGTATCATGATAACACTTTTGTCAAAAGCAAAAACTATATATTTGTAAATGAAATAGGTCACAGTGGTTGAGAAATTATATTAGGGCATGAGAAATAGGAGATGGATTTTTGTAATTTCCTGATAAGAGCAATGGGAGAATTGTTTGTGATATATTTGGTCTTGTGTCTTCAAATAGCTCCAGAGTAATAAAGGTGAAAGGAGTGTCTTGTTATTCCTAATGAGAAACGACGCACAACCTCACACCGGTGTCTAAGTCAATCAAGTGACTTTTGTAAAAGTCCCCGGGGAACCAGCCAAGTGATTATAGGATGAGAATTTTCAGCTCCTCCCCCTGACCTCTGATGAGGGGTGCGGCTGGAGATCAAATGAATCACCAATGGTCAATGATTTACTCAGTCACACCTATCTAGATGAAGATTCCATAAAGATTCCTGTATTACAAGGTTCGGAGAGTTTCCAGGTTGGTCGGAGAGTGGCACTCACGAGAGTGCATGGAAGTTCCATGTTCCTTCCCCCATACCTTGCCAGTTGGCTGTTCTTGAGTTGCATCCTTTGGAGGGAACCTCCAACTTATAACAGGCTAGTCAGAAGCATAGGTAATACCACCTGGACTTGTGACTGGCATCTGGGCGGGGGGCGCAGTCTTGTAGGACTGAGCTCATAACCAGTGGGATCAGATGCTGTCTTTGTAGTTTTCAATCATAAAAAAAGTTTTCAATCATTACAATGTCGTCAGTCCTGCCCGGCCAGCATGGCCCACTGGTTGAGCGTCAACCTATGAACCAGGAATTCATGGTTCAATTCCTAGTCAGGGCATATGCCCGGATTATGGGCTCAGTCCCCAGTGCGGGGCACGCAGGAGGCAGCAGATCAATGTCCCACTCTCACATCGATGTCTCTCTCCCCCCTGACCCTTTCCTCTCTGAAATCAATTATATATATATATAAAATGCCACCAGTCCTAAATTAGTTAGCAACCTAACAGTTCTATAAGACCCAGGGCACCCCTAGCTCAGTGGATAGTGTCAGCCTGCGACTGAGGGGTCCCGGGTTCGATTTCAGTCAGGGGCACGAGCCTGGGTTGCGGGCTCAATCCCCAGTAGGAGGCGTGCTGGAGGCAGCTGATCTATGATTCATCAATGATGCTTCTATCTCTCTCTCTCTCGCTCCCTTCCTCTCTGCAATCAATAAAAATATATTTAAAAACAAAAACACCAAACTAAACCCAGGGCAACTAGCTAGGTGACAAAAGAGAAACAGTTCTTACTTTTCTCGTAATTTTTGAAGCTCCACCTTCAAGTCCTCATCCTCTACTTCGGATTCATCATCACTGCTCATTGGGGAAGATGGCGAATAGAAGAGTGAGCTCTCTGTCTGAGCGCAGGCTTTTTCTTCATGGAGTGGTAGGCCCTGATCGCTCTCCGGATTACTCTCCGCCACAGGGTTCCCTCTGTCGGTAAGAGTGGCTGAAAATTCACCATCAGAGCAAAGCTGTTTCTCAACGGTAAGTCTCTCTCTCCCTTTAAGCAGCAGTTCGGAGCCAGACTGCATGCTACTTCCCGTAGCTGAGTTTTCTGCCAATTCCTTTTCCGGGGTTACAGAGGAGACATCAGTCTCACCGGCTGTGCTGAAAGAGGAACTGTCTCCTGGTTTAGGAATTGGTTTACCTTCCTGAACGGTTTCATGAAGAGCTTCTGGGTTCTGAGGAGCGAACACAGTCTCTGGACTGTGCGTGGCAGGTTCTATTTCTACTACCTGAGCCTTTGCTGTTTCAGTGAAGGCTGGCGCTTCTTCACTAGAATGGCTTGGCGTGTCATTGAAGGCTGGTCCGTGTTTGATTCCAGTACATGTCACTTTCTCGGACTGCTGCTGAGGGATGGTAATCACCTGAGATACAAAAAGGCAAAAGTGGCTGGCTCCGCCTAACCAAAGAGCGAACCCACCAAGAAATTCAGGATCAACATGTGGCACAGACAACTGGCTGTTCTGCTTGTGGTGTACACATTGATAATACCAAAGCTTTAAAATCCCATGCATCTCCCCATATTGCAAGTCTTTCTTTTAAATTTTGTTATTTGTTGATTTTAAAGAGACAAAGGGGGGGGGAGAGGGAAGGAAGGAGAGAGGGGGGAGGGAGAGAGAGAGAGAGAGAGAGAGAGAGAGAGAGAGAGAGAAACATTGTTCCACTCATTCATGCATTCATTGGTTGAGAGAGAGAGAGAGAAACATTGTTCCACTCATTCATGCATTCATTGGTTGATGCTTGTGTGTGCTCTGACAGGGGGTTGACCCTATAACCTTGGTGCATGGGGACGAGGCTCTAACCAACTGAGCTACCCCACCTGGGCTTCAAAGGCTTTCAATTGGTCCCCTTGGGTAAAGAGCCTTGGCATTGACTGCTCAAATAAAATTCCACAATTAAAAAAAAAAAGTCCATAATTAAAGATGCCAAGATACTAAAAGACATGAAATGGGATTTATAAAAACAGGTGACCCAACCTCCCACTGTTACAGAAGAACGGAGAAGAACCAAGCAACCCTTGGAGAGATGGAGTTACATTTATTATTATTATTCCGCGCGGGGCCCAGAGAAAAATGTCTCTAGAGTTCTGGGCGAAGTCACATAGGAAGTTTCCTGTATTTATACCTTTTTACCCTCTTTGTCTCCCCAATATGGGGTTTTCCGGTCCCCTTAGCAAGTTCTTAAAGAGCCCCTATGTGCTGGGGCTTTGAGACCACAACCAAAGGCTTGGCCTGGTGCCAGCACTGATAACTTCATCTGGGGAAGGTTCAATGGCCTCTCTAGAACGGGAGTAGTCTTATTTTCCTTATTATTTAAGCAAGCAAGCATTTACAGAAGCCAAAATAGCAGGGTTAACATTTCAAACAGCAGTTTTTATATAAGATGGATGCTTCACCACCACAAAATAATGATCCCTTTCTATGTTCTCTTCCAGCTACTAAAATCCATTTCTTTTTTCTTAAAGGATGCCATTCATTCAGTCATTCATTTTCCATCACTATTTATCCCCCCTCTATAAATCCCCATTTCTTTAGACACCTTTACTGGATGGCTTCAAAAGGTGAAGGGATGCAAATTAAATATGACAATGATCTACACCAGTGGTCGGCAAACCGCGGATCGCGAGCCACAGGCGGCTCTTTGGCCTCTTGAGTGTTCTAAGGCCATTTCTTCAAAATAGACTCGTCCAGGCCGAAAACCAACTTCTGCGCATGGGCCACGAAGTTTCAATCGCACTGTACGTGCGCGCCCTCACGTGGTGTTTTGTGGAAGAGCCACACTCAAGGGGCCAAAGAGCCGCGGTTTGCCGACCATTGATCTACACTGGCTTCAATGCTGTTACCTGTTATAATGCATTGTCGATAAGGATTTAATCAAAAGCACAAACCTGGAACCGGCCCCGCTGAAAGGATCCACTCATCGATTTGCATCTACTCAAAGGCCTACTATCAGCTGCGGACTCTCCTGCCAGAGGAATGGGACCAGGAGCAACTGTGGATATCACATCATCTGTTTCCACTGTTTCGCCAAATTGTAAAGAGAAAAGAGAAAATTGGTTAAGGCTAAATTTGTGTACATTCCCCAAAATGAAGAAAAAGCAGAAAAAAGCTTAACTCCGGCTAGACAATTAAAAAGTGTTACCCTAACTCTCAACCAGACATTGCAAGATTTATCCCGACTTAGTATCTATATGAAATGAAAAAGTAGAAAATCAAATTACTTACAGAAGGAAAAATCAAATGGCAATGACGTTAATGGGATGCGTCACATACATGGGCTACGTGGCAAAAAGTGGCAACATTTGTGTATGAAGAAAAAAAACAAACAAAAACCGAACAGAAGTAAATGAAAAGTGATGTTACCTAGTCTAGGTCCCTGACTGTAAGCACACTACCTTGACGGACTTTTGATCTCTTGAAAAAGCTGGTTGACTGCCGTAGCCTGTATGCCCAGCTTTTTAATTTGCGAGTCCAGGATTTCTTGCTAATAGGATTTTTGAGACTAGGACAAGTAAAGCTTAGGCCAAAATATCCACCTCCTGTGTGCAGACGAGTGGCTCCACCGCTTGGCACAGCAGCAGGATGGGCCTCTGGATCCCCTGGAAGTGAGGCATCTGGGGACATCTCCTGATCGAGACAAAAATCAAAATGGTAAAAATTTAGGTAAGGTGTCGCAGTTGGTTATGCCATTGCAGTTTCTTGTATGGACGAATCGGTAATCAAAAACAGAATGCCGTGTATACTTGCATTAATAGTACCATTTCAGACAGAACCTGAAGTATTCAGCTTACGGAATGAAGCCTTCCCCTTTCTTTAAAAAGCTCAGGCCCTGGCAGAGCTCAGTTGGTTAGAGTGTCGTCCCCATCCACCAAGGCTGTGGGTTCAATGCCAGGTCATGGCATATATAAAAATCAACCAATGAATGCATAAATAAGTGGAACTAATGGCTGTCTCCTCCCCTCTCTCCCCCCTTCCTGTTTAAAATCCTACCTAATAAAATAGTAATATGCAAATTGACCGCACCTTCGCCACACCCACCAGCCAAAAGCCACGCCCACCAGCCAATCAGAACGAGTATGCAAATTACCCAACAAAGATGGTGGTTAATTTGCATACGCTGAGGGAGGGAGGAGTGAAGACTGAAGACATCTTAGAAGGAAGAGGGAGGAAAAGCGGAAAGCAAGGTGGCTGCCAGAGGGAAATCCCGGGTAGGGCGGGGCGGAGCGGGCCGGGCGGCAGCGGCACGTGGGTGCAGGCGCGGCGGAAGCAACGGCAGCAGCGCACGCCTCGGCAGCGGCCGCTTGCAGGATTCTTCCTGCAAATGGGCTACTAGTCAGTAAATAAAAAATATATATTATTTAGACTTCAGATAAATAAAACAACAGAATATGAATCTCCTACCCTAGAATATTTTCCCTTATAGCAACTTTGAAAAATTGAAATTATTTCCTTCATATGCACTAATTTACTAAAAAAGGTTACTGAAACCCTATACTTTTTTTCTTCTTTTCAAGATTTTTAAAATGTTTTTTAAATTGATTTCAGAGAGGGAGAGAGACAGAAACTTCAATGATAAGAGAAAATCATCAATCAGCTGCCTCCTGCACGTCCCCTACTGGGGATCGAGCTTGCAACCCGGGCATGTGCCCTGACCAGGAAACTAACTGTGACCTCCTGTTTCATAGGTTGATGCTCAACCACTGAGCCACACTGGCTGGGCAAAACCCTGTATATATTTTTAAATATATTTTATTGATTTTTGCAGAGAGGAATAGAGAGTTAGAAACATCGATGAGAGAGAAACATCTATCAGCTGCCTCCTGCACACCCCCTACTGGGGATGTGCCCACAACCAAGGTACATGCCCTTGACCGGAATCGAACCTGGGACCCTTCAGTCCGCAGGCCAACGCTCTATCCACTGAGCCAAACCGGTTAGGGCAAAACCCTATATTCTTTTTTTTAAAAAATATATTTTATTGATATTTTACAGAGAGGAAGAGAGAGGGATAGAGAGTTAGAAACATCGATGAGAGAGAAACATCGATCAGCTGCCTCTTGCACACCCCCTACTGGGGATGTGCCCGCAACCAAGGTACATGCCCTTGACCGGAATCGAACCTGGGACCCTTGAGTCTGCAGGCCGACGCTCTATCCACTGAGCCAAACCGGTTTAGGCAAAACCCTATATTCTTAAACTGAACATTTTTATTTATGCTTGTTTTCTAGACATGTAGATTTACAGGAAAATATTACCAAATCAAATTTTTTACTTTCTGTAAGCACACAGAAATTTACAATGGATCTCAAAATTACTTTAAATTCATGCTCTAAAAACTGTTAACATCAGGCTACGCATGGCTGGCAATAAAATCACTCTTCCCTCTTCTTTGACCTCCTATCACTCTCCTAAAAAAGCTAGAATTAACTGTTGTCTTCTAAATAAGCACTTTAAAAATAAGTTCCCTATAATAACACAAAAATTAATATACACAATCAAAAATAATTTAGGAAACATGAGAATGGTCACTACTAATCTAGAAAGTTGAAAGAGTATTTAAAAGCTCAAGGAATGGGATTTAGCATTTGTCTGAAGGAAGACAGCCTAAGTGGCACTAAGTATATTGCAGTCCTGGGTAAGAATTAACACTTGGGGCAGGTTAGCAGTTATTGAAAATAAAATTCTAAACAATTAGTTTTAATTTTCCAAAATCCCATTTGGAATGGTAATAATACTACCTTCATGAAGAGGAAAAATAGCCCTAGCTGGTTTGGCTCAGTGGGTAGAGCATTGGCCTGCAGACTGAAGGGTCCCGGTTAGAGTCCCGGTCAGGGCACATGCCCAGGTTGTGGGCTCAATCCCCAGTGCGGGGCGTGTAGGAGGCAGTCAATCAAGGATTCTCTCTCATCATTGATGTTTCTATCTCTTTTCCTCTCCCTTCTGAAATCCTCTCTGAAATGAATAAAAATATATTTGTAAAAAAGAGGAAAATATTCTCAATAATATTATAATGTAGAAAGTGTTGCATTGGTCCCACTGAAATTACAGACAAAACTTTTCATAAGCAATAACTGGATCAATGTGGTAAATCACATACAAGTTCTAGCCTCCTTTACCAATCCAAATTCACAGACACACAGGAAAAACAGATGTAGACATATGCATATATAATTAAAGGAGGAAAAAGCAGCCCATGACATATGCAGGAACTGTTACAAAATGTTGCAAATTCGAGTGGCAGATATGGGCAGTGGGAGAGAGTCCTGGCCGACCAAGATAATTAGTGGTTGGCTAGAACGCTTATAAAGTTCCACACGATCTGTCTTCTCTTTGCCTCTTCAACATCATATCATAACACCCTCCTACATGCTGGCTTTCGTTTGGTTCCTGGAACAGGTCTCCATCTGTGAATGTCACCGCCAAATACAAGTCCTTCCTTGACCACCCTACATGAAGTCACCCTGAGTCTTTCTATCATAGCCCTTTACTTTAATTATTTATCTTTTTAGGGCCTATCTCCCCCCACTAGGATGTGAACGGCACAAAAACAGAGATCTTGACTTATTCAATGCTCCCTGAGGGGAAGAGTACACTACTTGGGGTAGCAAAAAAGGAACAGCCAGGCAGTTCTGGCCCTTCTCTCTCCACCTCCACAGCAAGCAAAAGACAGCGGGAGACATCTGCTCCCAAATTAAGAGTGGCAAGAGGAAAATGTGTGTGGCCAAGAGAAAGGTCAGCGATGTAGGGAGGAGACAACATCCAGGAAAAAGGGGAAGCTCGTCTTCTGGGCCACCCTCTAGGCCAGCGGGCGCCACCCTTTCGGACCTCACGGACCACCAGTGGCCCGGGGACCACCGGTTGGCGACTGCTGCTCTAGGCAGCATTAGAAACAAGGTGCAATCCAGTGCCAGGAAGCATGGCCCAGCCGAAACCGGTTTGGCTCAGTGGATTGAGCATCGGCCTGCGGACTGAAAGGTCCCAGGTTCGATTCTGGTCAAGGGCATGTACCTTGGTTGTGGGCACATCCCCAGTAGGGGGTGTGCAGGAGGCAGCTGATCGATGTTTTTCTCTCATCGATGTTTCTAACTCTCTATCCCTCTCCCTTCCTCTTTGTAAAAAATCAATAAAATATATATATATAAAAAAAGGAAGCATGGCCCATGCCTTCCTCGAAATCTCTGGAGGTAGGCTACAATAATGATGCATAGTATTTATGAGGCGACTAACAAGACATGTTATAGGGGAAAAAGAAAAGATGAGTACACAAGTAAGAATCACCAAACACTTATGGGAAATCAACACAATAAAAAAAACACTTAACTCAACAAACAGAAGAATAGCCAAGGAACTAGCATTAGTAACATAAAATAAGACTGATATCTTCAAGAGATATGTGAATATACAACATCTATAAGAAAAAACAACGAACTACCTACAATGACTAGAAATTAAAAACATAATCATTGACATTAAAAAATAGCTGAATAGGACATTGGAAACAGCTTAAAAATTGAGAAATTCTCCCAGTATAGAAAGCAAAGGGACAGAGATGAAAGTGTGAAATGAAAAGTTAATAGATAAGAAAAACAGGAAATGAAATAAAACTATCTCTATTCACAGATGATATGATCTTATATACTATATAGAAAATCCTAAATAACACACCCAAAGCTGTCAGAGCTAATAAACTCAGCAAACTTGTAGAATATAACACTCCCAAAAAATCAGTTCTATTTCTATACACTAGCAATAAAAAAATCTGAAAAGTAAATTAAGAAAACAATTCCATTTGTAATAACAACAAAGAATGACAAGTGGTGCTGGAACAACTGGATCTCCACATACAAAATACTGAAGCTGGACCCTTCTTAATACGATGTACAAAAATTAACTCAAAATGATCCTACCATATGTAATTAATCAAGTGTGAAGTAAAATAAAGACATATTTGGACATTAAAAAACTATTATTTCAACATGGTATTGCTTTTTATTTAAAAAAAACCCCACCATGTTTCACATATTCAAAAGTTCAGCCATTTAAACTATCCAGTTGAGTGGGTTTTTTAAAAATTGAATTTACTGGGGTGACATGGTTCACAAAAGAATACATCTCACACTGCATTGTGCACCCAACATACACACATACACACGTCTCTCATGCAACATATTTTAAAATATCAGTCACAGAAACATTTCGGGGAGGGAGGAATTTTAGGACACCAGAAACAATGGCAGGTAAGTTTGATCAAGATGCAGCAATGGACACTTAAACAAAAGAATCCATTTGACAGTAACACTTGGAAGAAGTCTCCTTCAAATAACAAAGTGTAAATGACAGAGAATTTTATTTCATTTTAAAAAATATATATTTTATTGATTTTTTACAGAGAGGAAGGGAGAGGGATAGAGAGTTAGAAACATCGATGAGAGAGACACATCGATCAGCTGCCTCCTGCACAACCCCTACTGGGGATGTGCCCGCAACCAAGGTACATGCCCCCGACCGGAATCGAACCCGGGACCTTTCAGTCCGCAGGCCGACGCTCTATCCACTGAGCCAAACCGGTCAGGGCTATATTTCATTTTTTATAGTCCTAATCACATTATATGATCATTAGATAATATTTATAATATAAATGCTATTTATTGATTTCCAATTCTTTAAATCAAACTATAGACAAAGTACAACCAATAATTACAGAAAATATATAGATGCTAAACTTTACCAAAATTAAAAAGGAATCCTATCTAATAAAAGAGTAATATGCAAATTGACCATCATTCCAACACACAAGATGGCTGCCCCCATGTGGACTCAAGATGGCCACCACAAGATGGCCAGCAGGGGAGGGCAGTTGGGAGGGACCAGGCCTGCAAGGGAGGGCAGTTGGGGGCAATCAAGCCTGCAGGGGAGGGCAGTTAGGGGTGACCAGGCCTGCAAGGGAGGGCAGTTGGGGGTGACCAGGCCAGCAGAGGAGGGAAGTTGGGGGCGATCGGGCCTGCAGGGAAGGGCAGTGTGGGGGACACAGGCTTGCAGGGGAGAGCAGTTGGGGGGGACCAGGCCTTCAGGGGAGGGCAGTTAGGGGTGACCAGGCCTGCAGGGGAGGGAAGTTGGGGGCAAACAGGCTGGCAGGGGAGCAGTTAGGCATCAATCAGGCTGGCAGGGGAGTGGTTAGGGGGTGATCAGGCTAGCAGGCAGAAGTGGTTAGGGGCAATCAGGAAGGCAGGCAGGCGAGCAGTTGGGAGTCAGCAGTCCTGGATTGTGAGAGGGATGTCTGACTGCCCATTTAGGCCAGATCCTACCGGGATCAGGCCTAAACGGGCAGTAGGACATTCCTCGAGAGGTCCCAGATTGGAGAGGGTGCAGGCTGGGCTGAGGGACACACACCCCCGTGCACGAATTTCGGGCACCGGGCCTCTAGTCTACATAATAAAAGAGTAACATGCTAATTGATCGTACCTTCGCGACGCCCACCAGCCAATCAGGAGTGAGTATGCAAATCAACCCAACAAAGATGGTGGGTTAATTTGCATACACAGGTGCCGAGCGCCTAGGGGCAGGGCGGGATGCTTGTGTCATCGCCATGGCGATGATGCAGGCATTCGGCACCACTCCAGCTGCTCCAGGCCTCTGGGCAGTGTGGGAAGGCAGAAAGGTGGCTCCGGGCCGGAGTGGAAAGGTGGCTCCGGCCAGAGCGAAGGCGCTGCCGGCAGCAAGGGGAAGGAAGGCCCATTCTTGCACGAATCTTCTATATATTCGTGCAAGAATGGCCTCTAGTATAATTAATAAAAATTGGAAGATGTACGAGTGGAGGAAAGAAAAAGTATAATTCCCTCACCCTTCATAGCAGTAAGCCAATAAGTACTGTCTGAAATTACTAAATTAAAAAATGAATAAGTATATTATTTACTAGTTATTAATGGCAATGAGCACAAGAATTAAAACAGAAACTTAGGTCCTAGCCGGTGTGACTCAGTGGATAGAGTGTCAGCCTGTGGACTGGGATTCCAGTCAAGGGCACATGCCCAGGTTGTGGGCTGGATCACCAGTAGGGGGAGTGCAGGAGGCAGCCGATCAATGGTTCACTCTCATCATTGATGTTTCTATCTCTCTTCCTCTCCTTTCCTCACTGAAATACATAAAAATATATTTAAAAAACAAAAAAATAAAACAGGATCTTAGGCCGAAACCGGTTTGGCTCAGTGGATAGAGTGTCTGCCTGTGGACTCAAAGGTCCCGGGTTCGATTCCGGTCAAGGGCATGTACCTTGGTTGCGGGCACATCCCCAGTAGGGGGTGTGCAAGAGGCAGCTGATCGATGTTTCTCTCTCATCGATGTTTCTAACTCTCTATCCCTCTCTCTTCCTCTCTGTAAAAAATCAATAAAATATATTAAAAAACAAACAAACAAACAAACAAACAAAAAAACAGGATCTTAGAACGGCCGGTGTGGCTCAGTTTTTAAGCATCAGCTTATGAACCAGAAGGTCAGGGTTTGATTCCCAGGCAGAGCACATACCCGGGTTGTGGACTCGATCCCCAGTGTGGAGGGGGGGTGCATACAGGAGGCAGCTAATTGATGGCTTTATCTCATCACTGATGCTTCTAACTCTCTCTCCCTTTCCCTTCCTCTTTGAAATAAATAAAAATCTATTAAAAACCAAAACAAAACCCCCAAATCAAGAACTTAACCGTGTTTGGGGAGTGCAATGGGGGTTGGGGGTGTTAACAAAACAATTACTTTAAATTTTCTATTCTTCTGAATTGCTTTCATGTTTATGTATTAATTGAATAACTTAAAATTACTATTTACCAAAAAGTAAATATTTAAATTATATCTATTCAATAAAATATTTTACTATTGCTCTAAAAATTTAAGTGAGGTGGAACGATATGTACTGACATGAATAGTACAAAATAAGTGGGAAAAAATGCAATCGACCCGGCCAGTGTGGCTCAGTGGTTGAGCATCGACCTGTGAACCAGGTGGTCACAGTTTGATTCCCGGTCAGGACACATGCCTGGATTGTGGGCTTAATCCCCAGTGTGGGGCATGTAAGAGGCAGCCAATCAATGATTCTCTCTCATTGATGTTTCTATCTCTCCCTTACTCTCTAAAATCAATAAAAATATATTGTTAAGAAATGCAAACCAGTCCACCTATGTAAAGAAGTATATGTAGCCCTGGCTGGTATGACTTCAATTAGTTGAGGGTCACCCTATACAACAAAAGGCCACCAGTTCGATTCTAGGTCAGGACACAAGCCTGGGTTTTGGGCTTGGTCCCTAGTAGCGGGTGCAAGAGGCAGCCGATCGATGTCTCTCTCTCTCATCAATAAAAACATTAAAAAAAGAAGTGTCTATATATATAAAAGCCTAAGCAACCATTCAACCAGCCGGTAGCTACAATGCACAATGACCACCAGGGGGCAGACACTTAATGCACAGGCATGGAAACATGGAACAGACTGATGAATCTTGGAGGGAAGTGGGGAGGGTGGGAAGAGATTAACCAAAGATCTCATATGCATACCAGAGGCCTGGTGCACAGATTCGTACACCGGTGGGGTCCGTCAGCCTGGCCTGCGCCCTCTCGCAATCCAGGACTCCTCAGGGGATGTCAGAGAGCCGGTTTGGCCCAATTCCCACAGGGCAGGCCGAGGGACCCCAGTGGTGCACAAATCCGTGCACTGGGCCTCTAGTATATAAATATATAATATGTATCCATGTCTCGTAAATATCCTATCTAATAAAAGAATAATGTGCAAATTGACCATACTTCTGTTACACCCACCAGCCAATCAGGAGTGAGTATGCAAATTAGCCCAATCAAGATGGCTGCAGCCACGGAGTTGAGCAAGAGGCTTGGATTTCCCCGGCAATGGAGGAAGCCAAGCTTCCTGCACACCCTGGCCGGCCCAGGCCTCTGCTCAAGGCTACAAAGTTTCAATTATAGAAGATAAATAAATCCCAGATACCAGGGCCTCCACTTGGGTTGCCGGGGGGCGTGGCCAGCCTCCAAACCACCACAGGCCCTTCACTCAGGCTGCCCTACGCCCTAAGGGAACCCCCACCCTGATCCAGGACACCCTTCAGGGCAAACCAGCTGGCCCCCACCCGTGCACCAGACATCTATCCTATCTAATAAAAGTAATATGCAAATTGACCGTCACTCCAACACAAGATGGCCGCCACATGTGGTCAAAGATGGCTGCCCCCATGAGGACACAAGATAGCTGCCACAAGATGGCCAGCAGGGGAGGGCAGTTGTGGGCGAACAGGCCAGAAGGGGAGGCACCAAGCCTGCAAGGGAGGACAGTTGGGGGCAATCAAGCCTGCAGGGGAGGGCAGTTAGGGGTGAACAGGCCGACAGAGGAGGGAAGTTGGGGGTGACCGGGCCTGTAGAAAAGGGCAGTTGGGCGGGACCTAGGCCTGCAGGGGAGAGCAACTGGAGGGGGGGGGTACCAGGCCTGCAGGGGAGGGAAGTTAGGGGCAATCAGGCTGGCAGGGGAGCAGTTAGGCATCAATCAAGCTGGCAGGGGAGTGGTTAGGGGGTGATCAGGCTGGCAGGCAGAAGTGGTTAGGGGCAATCAGGAAGGCAGGCAGGTGAGCAATTGGGAGCCAGCAGTCCTGGATTGTGAGAGGGATGTCCGACTGCCCGTTTAGGCCCAATCCTACTGGAATTGGGCCTAAATGGGCAGTCGGACATCCCTCAAGGGGTCCCAGATTGGAGAGGGTGCAGGCTGGGCTGAGGGACACACCCCCCCGTGCACGAATTTCAGGCACCGGGCTTCTAGTATAGTGTATATATAAAGAAATATGTCTAGATAAATATGTGTATGTCAGTTAAAACCATGTCTGAAAAGATTTATTTACAGCTATGTCTATAGGTTTGGAAGTGGGATGGATTTTACTCTATATATACACAAATACTATTTAAATATAATAATATAAATAATAGATACAATGGTAAAGATTTAGAAACATGACTATAATATACTATAAATTGAAAAAATAACGTTGCAGATCAATATGTAGATAGCACAATCCTATTTTTGTGAATGAAAAATTCCAGGTATGTAAATAGATCTGTGTAAGCTCAAGTCAAGAAGGGTTAAGTACCCAAAAAGTACCCAAAGAACCTTCCCATGGATACAGACAATCGGGTGGTGAAGGCCTGGGGCAGGTGGGGGAGTGGCGCAGGGGAGGGCTGGAAGGGGTCAATGGGAGGGAAAGGGGACATATGTAATACTTTCAACAATAATGATTTTTTTAAAAAGAAGGGCTAAGTACCAAATAGTAAATAAACATCAGATAATGATTACTTCTGTGATTTAAAGAGACAGAAAAGGGAAATTAAATTGCTATATTATGTAACCTAAAAAAAGAAAGTCATGAGATTGTGGATGAAAGAAAAATTTTAAATAAATTAAACCCACAAAAACAAAATTACATTAATACCATAAAATTCTTGAAAAGGAAACTAACAACAGACATTTTTAACTGTAAATCTAAAAGTAAGTTCTTCCTACCCACAAAATCAATAAATCAGTCCTGTTCTTGTTATTAATACAAAACAGATTTGGCTTGCAAGTTCCTAACTAATTCACCAGAGGGCGCTCTTACCATAAATAGGTCTGCCATCTCTGTTGAGAAGCTCTGGTCACCTGCAACTAAGATGGCCTTCTGAAATACCTGTGCCCTCGGAATCTTGTGACACAGACAATTACATTCCGAAGGATAGAACTTTAGCAAAGAATGTTTTGCCTGGCTGGTGTAGCTCAGTGGTTGAGGGGTGACTTATGAAGCAGGAAATCACGGTTCGATTGGTCCCCAGTAGGGGGTATGCAGGAGGCAGCTGAACAACGATTCTCTCTCATCATTGAAGCTCCTCTCTCTCTCTCCCATTCCCTTCCTCTCAGAAATCAATAAAAACATGTATTTTTAAAGAATGCATTTTTTAAAAGCACAAGGATAAGGAATTGTTTAGAAAGAATCATACTTACATGTAAACATAATTCGCTGGGTACAGAAGTAATCACATTCAGGTCCCTTTTGAACACTGATACGTTAGCAGGCTGACTGGCAGCCACATTGGACAGAACCTTAGAGCCTGTCTGCTGACAACTGGGGGACTGCGCAGGACTGTCTTGAATTCCACAGTGACTGATGGCTATGACTTCTGGCACCGGACACGAGAGTGTATCTTCAGCACAGGAAGAAAATGGAGAGTCTATGCTTTGGGTGTCCTTCTGGCTGTCAGGGTAGATGCTAGTCATGCTATGCTCCTGATAGAGCAAGTTTCTTAGTTTTTCATCTAGAGTTTTAATTCGGTTATCTGCAAACTCCATTTTTGGAGGTCTTTCCCCATCTGATTCCAGGACAGTGGGTAGAAGGGTAGACGGTTCAAGGCCGGGGGTCTGAGTGGGGATGACCTTCTTAGGAGAACTTGCTTCAGTGTTCACTGTGGTTTTCTCTACTTCTTGGGAAGTAAACTCTGCATCCATAGTTGGCTGCTGCACTGATAAGGATTGAGGCCTTTGATCAGAAATCAATGCTGAAGTTTTAAGAGAGTTACCAGCAATCTGAGTCGACTCGCCAGGAGGTGCCGTGAGTACATTAGCCTGACTGGCAGCTTGGTGACAGGGAAGCACAGGTAGAAATGTTCCGGCTTGGTTGGTGGGTCCCTCACATTTAACTGGAACTGTACGAACTGAAGTAGCAGCGTAAGCGGAACTACTTACAACTGTTGCCATTCTCTGCCTGTCATCTTCCACTTGATAAAGTACAGCTGACTGCTTAGTTTCTACACTGGCACATTCAGAAATCTTACCATCAACCACATCCTTGTGTTCTGACTGGGAGGTGAAAAGTGCACGCTGGCATGGATTATTTTCTAGAGTGAGCAGTGTGTCCTGTGACATTTCCTTATTATTTGTTTTTCTTGGACCTGGAACAATAACAAAGAATGGGTAAGCATGTATTGGTAAGCACAAAGCATGAACTACTACCCAAACTCAAAGGGGACAGGTAGATCAAGGGGCAAATGAGAACTTGTGTGAAAGTACTTTTGTAAAAAGGACTCAGAATATACAATTCTACCTGCGAAGGAAAAGAAAAGCTTTTCTTTTTAAAAAATAAATATTAAATAAAAATGGCTTAAGTTACACCCTGGTATTAACATCTTCCAAAATGATTATGAAAATTCTCATAAGCACAAAATACCCACGAAAACAAGTTAAAAATATGGTCCAGCCCTGGCCAGCGTGGCTCAGTTCATTGGTGTCATCCTGTGCACCAAAAGGTTGCAGGTTTGATTACTGGTCAGGGTACATGCCTGGGTTGCAGGCTCAATCCCCAGTAGGGGTTGTGCAGGAGGCAGCTGATTGATGTTTCACTCTCACATTGAAGTTTCTCTCTCTCTCTCACTCCCCCTCTCCCTTCCCCTCTCTAAAAAAAGCAAATTAAAAATCCTTAAAAAAAAGATACGGTCCATATTTTGCACCCCTATCCTCCAAGTCTGGATAAAGTTGGCAGAGAATGAATGCTTACTAGAAAGTGGATATAGCCCAGGCACTGTAGATATGGACTGCTGAAGAGAAGGAGGAGATTGAGCCTCACGGTTTCTTATCGTTTGATTGATACAGAATCGCCACCGACCAACTGGGGATGACTGAGGAGCAGATTCATCTGTGGAAAATTTAATATGCTAAGCAACTGTCAGCATGTTTACCTTACTGACTAAGGAAACCAGGTTAAAACACCAATTTTTCTTGTACCTCCATTTCCAACAACACTAGGATGTGTGCAATTTATGAGACCAGACCTCCTCCCCAATCCTGAAAAATACTCTAAAGAATTAAGAATAGCCCTTCCCTGCCCTAGCTGGTTTGGCACAGTGGTTGAACCATGGGCCCTCAGACTGAAGGGTCCTGGGTTTGATTCCAGTCAAGGGCACAGACCTCAGTTTCAGGCTAGATCCCCAGCCCTGGCCAGGGTGTGTGCAGGAGGCAACCAATTTGTCTCTTTCACATCGATGTTTCTCTCTCTTTGTCTCTCCCCTCCTGTCCACTCTCTCAAAAATCAATGGAAAGATATCCTCGGGTGAGGATTAACAACAACAAAAAAAGAATAGCACAGCCGGTGTGGCTCAGTTGGTTGAGCTTCGTCCCATGCACCAAGAGGTCATTTCCCGGTCAGGGCACATGCCTGGGTTGCAAACTCAATCCCCAAGTAGTGGGTGAGCAGGAGGCAAGCTGATCAATGTTTCTCTGTCATTGAAAGTTCAATCTCCCTCTCCCTTCCTCTGTCTCTAAAATCAATAAAAACTTAAAAAATGTTTTAAAAAGAATTAAACATAAGATGACTTCAGAGAAAGATTTTAGATTCTTCTGAAACAAACATATCAATAGCAGTTAGAAGCCGGGCACTTTTTTTTTTTTGGGGGGGGGGGGCGGGGGGTTGGGGGAGGAAGAAAGCACTTTTACCATTAAGGCCTACATTTCCTGTTCTGTATCCTGATTATGGTGCTTATAGAAATCTACACTAAGTATCACAACTTCCAGGACTGTACACCAAAAGAAAAAAGTCAATTTTCCTGTATGACAACTTAAAAAAATAAAGTAAAATAAGCCCCTACGTCCTTACCCCTACTTTGTAAACTTACTGAAATAAGTAATTCTCTATTAAACGTTACACTAGTTTGCCAGCCAGAAATCTGTTCAGACTCCTGCTAACGAGAAAAAGAAGCTAGAGAAGGACCCTGGCATTCCAGCACAAACTGAATTTCAGGGGAATGGTATCTGGTTCCATAACTCGCACACCACCTGTTGCTTCTTCGTGTCGTTATAATTCCTTCAGAGGTCCTCACTTGTCTATGGCTTTTCTCCCCCTCCCAGATACTCTAAATATACCCATGACCAGAGCTGAGAAGAATGGAGAGATCAAGTCCTCAGAGAAAACAGAGGACCCCTCCCCCCTTTTTAGTCCCTGGAAGTTTATCTGGAATCTGATTTACAAAAACTTAGTGACCAGAGCAAGGAGAAGCTTATCACTAGTGGAATGAAATCATATCAGTGACTATTAAAACACGAGGTAAACTTTGAACATAATGATTTTAGTTAAGAACGTTTCTGTACATCTCACGTGGGGGAGGGGAGAAACGGACTTAGCAGTCAAGTTCAAATAATAAAGCCGTTAAAGATCATCAGTACCATGACTGCTTTTTCTGGTAGCATACCATACAGCAACTCAGAAATAAATGAATCAGATAAAGAACCAAGCCTTGAAGGAAATTTGGAGAATAGTTTTACTTCTTATTCTACTTTCTTCTGGGCTATAAAGTTCTTTCAGAGCATGGGAAATCCTACATTAACAACTTATCTAATTCCTTTATTGGCCAACATCTTTCTCAATGAAGATGTATCAATTAAAGTCTCCCAATGTCTTGTTTCAAATGCCAACTGGTAAATTTTATTAAATATACTTACTGCTGGTTTGAGTGGATGCAGAATTTATCTGTGCTTGTTCAGATGACCCTGTCTGAATTAAAAATGAATAGGTAAATAAAGAAGTTTCTGATACATATCCCAGAAGACCTATTTGCTAAATAATTGCTCTTACTTGGCCACTGCTGGGTTCTACAGCGACAGCGTCAACTCCACTGGCTCTTTCTGCAGCAGAGTGGACATGAAGAATCTCCTGGGCTTGACCTACAATAGCCCTCAATTCTTCTACAAATTTTTCTTTCTCACTATCCAGCACAAAGTTATCTTCAACCTGTCCAAAAGTAAAAGTAAGTCTATTTACGAGAATGAATTTAGTGTCTTCCAAATTATAGTATTATGTCTATCAATGGTTACTACCCTAAAGAAAAATAAATTAAAATTTATTATTTACATCCAAATGCCACAACAGAATTAACAAAGACCAGTTATTAAATTATTAGTTCTATTTTGAGACCACTAACATTTGTCAGGTTGGCATTACCTCCCAGAGAAGAAGCCAGCATTTGAAAAACTATCTGGCATTCTAGAAATTGATTGTCATTTGAAGGACATAACTGAGGCAATGGCCCAGGAATATATGTCTAAAGAAAACTGGCAGAAACAAAAGCATGTGTACTCTTCCTGTCACAGTAGCCCATCCCCATTTTTTAAAATAGGTTTTTATTTTCAGTTTTTAAAAATATATTTTTATTGATTTCAGAAAGGAAGGGAGAGGGAGAGAGAGAGAGAGACAGAAACATCAATAATGAGAGAGCATTATTGATCAGCTGCCTCCTGCACATCCCCTACTGGGGATCGAGCCTGCAGCTGTGCATGTGCCCTGATCAGAATTGAACCCTGACCTCCTGTTCCATTGAGCCCAAACCGGCCGGGCACATCCTCATTTTTAAAAAATGGAAAAATATGCCCTGTACAGTGTGACACAGTGGAATGTCATCGTAAGCACCGAGAGTTTCTGGTTTGATTCCCAATCAGGGCACATATCCGGGTTGCGTGCAGGAGGCAGCTGATCAATGTTATGCTATTTCTCTCTTCTCCCTTCCTCTCTCTTTAAAAATCAATAATCTATTCTTTAAAAAAATAACAAACAAACAAACAAACAAATGGGAAAATACTAACTTAAGCCTAACAATTCAGGAAAAATATGAAAATTAAATGACATAATGAACATCACTTAAACACTGAAATATAACATGTTATATCAGTGGCTAACACATCAGAATTAACTGGTGAACCTTTTTTTACTTATTTAAGTTGGGGACAGTGAAACAAGGAAGGGCTGGGGAAATGAGCCTAGACTGGGTTACTTAGGCTCACTAAAAAGTCAGGGAAAAGACGACCTTGGGGACAGGCTCGGGGTGTTTGCCGGGGATGAACTGCCACTGCCCATTTTTGCCCTGGTTGCAAACCTCATGGGGTCCCTTAAAGTTTAGGAGATGCATGCCTGTGGGGAAAGAAGCTGGTGTGGGCAGGGCAGGTGTTGTGTGCACAGGCATGCTCCTGGGAAGATTAAATTCTGGTGAACTTTATAAACTACTAGAGGTCTGGTGCATGATATTCGTGCACTGGGGGGGGGGGGAGGGTGCCCTCAGCCCTGCTTGTGTCCTCTCGCAGTCCAGGACCCCTCGGGGGATGTCAGTCTGCCGGGTTAGGCCCGTTCCCTGGCAGACGGACATCCCCAGTTTCTGGCTGAGAGACGCTTCCCTTGTGGGAGCACACTAACCTTAGAGGGCAGCTCCTGCATTGAGCGTCTGCCCTCTGGTGGTCAGTGTGCATCATAGAGACCAGTCGTTCTGCAGTTCAGTTGATTTGCATAGTAGGGTTTTATTATATAGGATGGATGCTTAGGCCTCACCTCCAAACACTCTGATTTAATTAAGGACCTAGGGAATTGTTTTTTAAAAAACCTCTTCAGGTGATTTTAACATGCAGCCCGGGATAAAGAACCACTGATCTAAAACATCTCTCAATGAAACGCCTTCATATTTTGCAGATAAATAAACTGAAACCAGAGGAGGTGCACTGGCTTCCTCTTGATCATAACCAATTTAGCTCTGCACAAATTTTAAAAACAGTATCCTAAGAAAAAGATGACTCTGAATAAATGGGGGAAGAGTCACAGGGGAAAAAGAGAGAACACTGAAAGGAGAATCATTTGGTTTTACTGTACTTACCATATAGTCCGCAATATCCTCGGGTGCATCACCATCAACATCAAACTTGAAGGTGACCATCTTGTTATTGTGTGTCTCCAGCTGACACTCTACCATGTTGTCTCCAGAGGTTGACACCTGGGCACAAACATTTCATCACCAGATTAAGAATCAACCATGGTCGGAAAATCAACATAGTTAAAATGCCTGACTATCTTACCCAGAGCAATATACAGATTTAATGTGATCTCCATCAAAATGCCAATGGCATTTTAAAAAATAATTATATATATGTATATATATTGCTAATCCTCACCCGAGAGAAACATCGATGTGAGAGAGACTTGTCAATTGGTTGCCTCCCACATGTGCCCTAACCAAGGCCGTGGATCGAGCCTGCAACCAAGGTACATGCCCTTGACTAGACTGAACCCGGAAGCCTTCAGTCCGTGGGCCAACCCTCTATCCATTGAGCCAAAGTGGCTAGGGCAAAAAAAATATATTTTAAAAGATTTTTAATTGGTTTTTAGAGAGAGGGAGAGAGAGAAACATCGATTTGAGAAGAGACATCAATGAGCTGTTTCCTGCACACCCCCTATAGAGGATCAAGCTCACAACTCTGGCATATGCCCTGATCAGGAATTGAACTGGTGACCTCTTGGTTCATGGGTCGACACTCAAACCACTGACCCACCCCAGCCAGGTGGAAACAACTTTTATAACAAGGCAAAAACAAGTTATAATAGTATCACTATCTGCAATGCAAAGACCTAAATTTGGTCATTGATTTCCAAAACTCTCTTTAAAAAAATATTTTTAATTGATTTCAGAGAGGAAGAGAGAGGGAGAGATAGAAATATCAGTGGTGAGAGAGAATCATTGATTGGCTGCCTCCTGCACACCCCTTCCTGGAGATTGAACCCGCAAGCCGGGTATGTGCCCTGGCCAGGAATAGAACCGTGACTTCCTGGTTCATAGATCAACGTTCGACCACTGAGCAATGTTGGCACTGCTAATGAAAATGTAAACTGGTCCAACATGTTGTTAGAACAGTGATCTAGCAACATGTAATCTTCATACTGTTTGACCCACTAATTCTACTTCTAGGAATCTAACATAAAGGAAAAAATCAGGGATATGTAGTACAAAGGTTTGTGGTTCCAAGGTGTTTGCCGCAAAGACAGAGATGGTGACAGACAAACAGAAAGAAACAGACTAAATGAAAAAAAAACACAAAAAAACAGAAGGCATGATTAAATTATTTTATACAAGGAACTATCCAAGGCAGCCATTTTATTTATTTATTTTTTAAAATATATTTCTTTATTGATTTAAGAGCGTAAGGGAGAGAGATAGAAACATCAATGATAAGAGAGAATCATTGATCAGCTGCCTCTTGTACGGACCCTACTGGGGATCCAGCCCGCAACCCAGGCATGTGCCCTTGGCCAGAATCAAACCTGGGACCCTTCAGTCCGCAGGCCAATGCTCTATCTACTGAGCCAAACCAGCTAGGGCAAGGTAGCCATTTTAAATATGTTATTAAAAATTACTTAATGAGCCGAAACCAGTTTGGCTCAGTGGATAGAGCGTCGGTCTGCGAACTGAAGGGTCCCAGGTTCGATTCCGGTCAAGGGCATGTACATTGGTTGCGGGCACGTCCCCAGTGGGGATGTGCAGGAGGCAGCTGGTCGATGTTTCTCTCTCATTGATGTTTCTAACTCTCTATCCCTCAGAGAGGAAGGGAGAGGTCCCTTCCTCTCTGTAAAAAAAAAAAAAAATCAATAAAAATATATTAAAAAAAATTACTTAATGAGCCTGGCTGGTGTGCCTCAGTGGTTGAGTGTCAACCCATAAACCAGGAGGTCAAGGTTCCATTCCTGGTCAGGGCACATGCCTGGGTTGCAGACTCGATCCCCAGTAGGAGGTATGCGGGAGGGAGACGATCAATGATTCTCTCTCATCATTGATGTTTCTATAGCTCTCTCCCTCTTCCTTCCTCTCTGAAATCAATAAAAATACATTTAAAACTCTTAAAGTTTGTGGTACAGACACAATCAGTTCTGAAAAAAAATTAAAATTTATTTAATGACACAATAAAGTATATATAATATACTAAGATTTTTAAAAGTCAGGATAGCCCTGACCGGTTTGGCTCAGTGGATAGAGCGTCAGCCTGTGGACTGAGGGGTCCCAGGTTCGGTTCCAGTCGGGGGCATGTACCTTGGTTGCGGGCGCATCCCTGGTGGGGGGTGTGCAGGAGGCAGCTGATTGATGTTTCTATCTCTCTTATCCCTCTCCCTTCCTCTCTGTAAAAATTAATACTATACATATATGTATATATTTAAAAGGCAGGATATAAAATTAAATATAAGGTTTAGCATCCATCCAAAACCTATACTATATTGATTAGAGATATGGGGTTACAGTCTGATCTGGATTCAGGTCTGACTATGGCTTGCTAGTCCAATGACCTTGGGCAAATTACTATACTTCTCTAATTCTCATTTGTAAAGATAAGTATACTACCACATATCATACAAGATTATCAAAGGATTAAATGATAAAACAAGTATGTAACATTTGGGGTGTCTACCACAAAATAGTTCAATACATTTTCACTATTACTGGTACTATTACAATCTTAATGTAAAAGATGATACATACATACAGAATAAAAGAGATGAAACAAACTAAAACATTAACAAGTATTATATATGAGAATACAAGTGATTTTTAAAAACATATATTTTTATTGATTTCACAGAGGAAGGGAGAGGGAGAGAGAGATAGAAACATCAATGATGAGAGAGAATCATTGATCAGCTGCCTCCTGCATGCCCCCCACTGGGAATCGAGCCCCCAACCCGGGCATGTGCCCTTGACCGGAATTGAATCCGGGACCCTTCACTCCACAGGCCGATGCTCTATCCACTGAGCCAAACAATCTAAGGCTGTACAAGTGATTTTTATTTTCCTTATATTACCCATGTTTAACAATTAATACATAATACTCTTATCACTAAAAACTTTTACTGAAGGAAAAGTTAATTTAGAGTGTCTCACAATTCCCCACGTGCACAGTAACATTGCCCCTCCCTGACTCCCCAGACCTCTACGCGCCCTTAGCCCACCCATGTTCACACACTGACCTGCAGGACAGTAAGCTGGAACTTGGTCCCCTTCTCTGGTCGAGGACAGGACACTCTTCTCTGTTTGATCCGATCCTGTTTGCCATTTCCACTTGAATTATCGGGGGTGTTGTTGTTTTCCTTCACAGTTGCCACATCATGCTGCAAACTAGTAATTAAAAATACAGAAGCAACTTCTATTCAATTTCTCACGACAGACATTCTTCTGTGATTCTCAAACCCAATATTTGACCCCAATCAGACTTACCAAATAAACTTTCTTCATGGATAGAATCATTTCATCCTGATATTAAAATTCTAAGAAAACCTCCCAATTTAAAATCATAAATAGTAAGTTTATGGAAAGTAAGTAGTATAATATCTTTTAAAAAGTTATGACTTCACAATCCTGTGAATGTACTAGAAGCAATTGAACTGTATACTTTAAATGGGTAAATTTTAAAAATATATATTTTTATTGATTCCTGAGTGGAAGAGAGGGAGAGAGAGAGATAGAAACATCAACGATGAGAGAGAATCATTGATCGGCTGCCTCCTGCATGCCCCCTACTGGGAATTGAGCCCGTAACCCAGGCATGTGCCCTGACCAGGAATTGAACTGTGACCTCCTAGTTCATAGGTTGATGCTCAACCACTGAGCCAAGCCAGTTGGGTTACCCCAGGATATTCGTTTCTATTGGTTTTTAGAGAGTGAAGGGAGGGATAGGGGGACAAGAGAGAGAGAAAGGGAGAGGGGGAGAGGGGGAGAGAGAGATATCCATGTGGGAGAGACACATTGATTTGTTGGAGCCAGTGATGGAACCTGCAACCCAGGTAAGTGCCCTTGACCAGGAAACAAACCGGAGACCCTTCCGTGTGCACGTCAATGCTCCAACCACTGAACCACACTAGCCAGGGCTGCAGAGTTACTTTAAAAAACTAGTATAGGGTTTGGGACAAGATGACAGAAACTCAATTCTCCCTGCATCTCCCCTCAAAGTACAACTAAAAAATCTGGAAATAATACAGTAGACAATCACAGGAGGGCACTGATGGGACTTCCCAGAACTTAAGGAAAAAGACGGCAGCTTGGTATGTACGTACCCAGTGACACAAGGCAGTCCACATTTAGTGTCTCTTAACTCAAAGCCCAAAGGCAAAGGCAGCCCAAGTCCAGTCTCCTGACCCCCAACCCAGCAGCAGAAAGTGGTTCAGGCAAGCCCTTTCCTCCCCCTGATGACACTGGTGGCCACTCCACCAGCAGCATGTGACCTAGAGACCTGGCCTGGGACAGCGGGCCTAGAGAGTGCTCCCAACCCTTCCATCCAGAGGTGGAGCCCAGGAGCGGCAAGTGATCCAAGGAGACCAGAATCATACTCCAAGTACTGTGAAAACTAAATGGCCATCAGAACAGGGTGACTGCCTGATAAGCTACAATATTTAAATCGAGTCCAGAGTCCCCTGAAATAATATCCAAAAGGTCCAGGAGACAAATGAAAATTCCCTGTCATACCAAAAACCTGGAAAAATCACACTTTGAATGTGGAAAGAGAGTCAACAGACACCAACACCAACACCAGAATGAATAAGATATTGGAAGTAACTGACAAGGATTTTAAAGCAGCCATCATCAAAATGATTCAATAAGTAATTACAAATACTCTTGAAGCACATTAAAAAATTTAAAAATCTCATAAAAAAGAAGTATTAAAAAAGATCGAAATAGAAATTATAGAACTATAAGTACAACCACAGAAAAACAATGCATTGGAATGGGCATAATAGCAGAATGAGTAGGACAAAAGAAAGACTCAGTGAACTTGAAAACAGAGCAATAGGAATTAGCCAATCTGAATAACACAGCGTAAAACATTAGTTTACAACTACCAAATAATAGCACAATTATATATCTCATTATAATTTATTTCTTTACATTAGCTGGAATTTTACTCTATATTACTTCTTTCCTTTATTAATTCTTCTAAGTTTTTCTTAGAAACAGAAATGTTATAATGAGAACAAGAAAATGGTCAATAATTTCACAATACATGAGCTTCATTAAAATAAAAAAGTAAAAAACAATACCTACTATTTTTATTGAATGTACACATAAATTCAAGAAACTAAAATCTTCTCCAGTCATGATACAATGAGCCCCTAATGATTGCAAATACTTCAACATACCCTTATCATTTCCATGGTATTAAATTTGAAGATACTCACCTTCTAACTAAATCCGGTTTTAGAATTGCTGCTTGTTGTTCAGCTGCAACTGGGTGGGATACAGGCTGTAAATAGTATAGAAATAAAACTTATGTTAACAGCAAACTTCAGGCTAAAGATGAAATTTGGTATTATTTCAGAAAACATACATGTGACATTTCATATTTTGGTTAATTCAATAACCAGGAAGAACATCTACACTTTTGTATGTTTACCTCACATTTTAAAAAATATCTATTTTATTGATTTCAGAGTGGAACGGAGATGGAGACAGAGATAGAAACTTCAATGATGAGAGAGAATCATCAATAGGCTGCCTCCTGCACGTCCCCTACTGGGGAATGAGCCCGAAACCAGGGCATGTGCCCTGACCAGGAATTGAACCGTGACCTCCTGGTTCATAGGTTGATGCTCAACCACTGAGCCATGCCGGTCGAGTTAGAATATATTTCTTTATAGTTAAAAAAACCGGATTGATTGCTTTAACAGGTGGAGAGAAAAACATCAATTTGTTGTTCTACTTATTTATGTATTCACTGGTTGATTCTTGTATGTGCCCTGACTAGGGACCAAACCCACAACTACCGTATTGGGACGACTCTCTAACCAACTAGACTACCTGGCCAGGGCAGAACAAAATATCTTGTAGAAGGAAAGAAAAGGTTGCAATCTGATACTTTTTTCTACCCAAATTATATTTCATTTATGAATGTGAGTGAAAGGTAAGTTTCACATACCCACAGGATCAAAAATAGCACACCAAAGTAACCTTAAAAAATTACACAAACCCATTTTCCTAACCACAGAGGCACTTAGCAAAATTTAAGAATCCAGGATAGTTGTGGTATAACAACTGGTCCTGTGTACTAACACTAGCAATCAGTATTAAGTCCAAATTATTAAAACTGCATTTCAAAATTGTACACATAAAAACTGAAAATGTAAAATGTATAGTATGATAAAATAAAAAATACCTTTCATACTATCCCCCAGAAATAATAGTTTGCCTTTTCCTTAAATACTTTATATAGTAGTAATCCACAGGTAATCATTCTCTTATCTCATTCCACCAATCTCCCAAATTGAAGATTTCAACTGTGCTATTTTACAGGCTGGTTCCTTCCTGGAGAATGAGATCAACCAGAAAGGTCCCCATTCTTTCAACATGTTCCATGCTTTACCTAATTTACATTCAACGGGGAGAAGGCTGAATAATGTCCCTGTAAATCAATCCAAATGACTAATGTCCTTGGACATGATGAAGCTATACAAAGCAGTGTGTGCCTTTTGCGAACATTTTTTTGACAATGTTCAGGAAACACACCCACTACTTAGACCAATTTCCCTTCAATTACAGTACAGTAATTTCACATAAAACCACTATTGTGCTAAATAGCATTTTTACATAACTGGTTTAATACCCTGAAAGCCAGAATCACTCTTTCTAAAGAAACCAGTCATAACTTTCTCAATTTTTACACAAAGATTTTCATTTAATGGAATTAACGGCTTTATAGAGGAAGTTACGGTGAAAATGAAATGAGGTGGCTAGCTTGATCCTCAGTGTCAGTTCACTAACTGTAAGATATACTCTGTTAGTTGTTTTTTTTAAATATATTTTATTGATTTTTTACAGAGAGGAAGGGAGAGAGATAGAGAGTTAGAAACATCGATGAGAGAGAAACATCAATCAGCTGCCTCATGCACACCCCCTACTGGGGATGTGCCCGCAACCAAGGTACATGCCCTTGACCGGAATCGAACCTGGAACCTTTCAGTCTGCAGGCCAACGCTCTATCCACTGAGCCAAACCAGTTTCGGCAGATTTACTCTGTTAGAATGCTTCAGAAAAATGGTCTCATGATATATTAAAACCTTCTTTACCATAATAAACTTGATTGTTTTAATCATATTCACACACAGTAAGCCCACAGATATTTCTCAATAAACTGAACTTGCAGATTCTTTGGCCAATTGATAGCAGCATTATAAACATCAACAAAACAAAGTCTGTTCTTCATATAGTTTCTGTACTGTCTTAAAAACAGTAGAAGAGCCCTGGCTGGTTTGGCTCAGTGGATAGAGCATCGGCCTGAGGCCTTAAAGGTCCAGGCTTCGATTCCAATCAAGGGCACATAACCTCGGTTGCAGGCTTGATCCCCAGCCCTAGTTGTGGCGCATGCAGGAGGCAACCAAACCATGTGTCCCTCTCATCATTGATGTTTGTATCTCTCTCCCTTCTCCCTTTCTCTCTGAAAGCAATATATTAAAAAACCCACACAAAAAAACTGAAGAATAGAAACGTAACCAGAGACAAAGTACACATTTAAAAGGCACAGTTAGCCGAAACCGGTTTGGCTCAGTGGATAGAGCGTCGGCCTGTGGACTGAAGGGTCCCGGGTTCGATTCCGGTCAAGGGCCTGTACCTTGGTTGCGGGCACATCCCAAGTAGGGGGTGTGCAGGAGGCAGCTGATTGATGTTTCTCTCTCATCGATGTTTCTAACTCTCTATCTCTCTCCCTTCCTCTCTGTAAAAAATCAATAAAATATGTTTTTTTTTAAAAAAAGGCACTGTTATCTTCAGTAACTACCTTTCCATGGTTAGAATTAAAAACACCAAGTCTGAAGTGTAAAGATATTAAGTACTTCACTGATTAAGAAAGTGGAGCCACCCGGCCAGTGTGGCTCAGTGGTTGAGCGTCGTCGACCCATGAACCAGGAGGTCCCTGTTTGATTCCCAGACAGGGCACATGCCCAGGTTGTGAGCTTGATCCCCAGTGGGGGGCGTGCAGGAGGCAGCCGATTGATGTTTCTCTCTCATTGATGTTTCTATCTCTCTATCCTTCTCCCTTCCTCTCTCTCTAATAAAAACACATTTATAAAAAAGCAAGTAGAGTTGAAAATTATTCCACTGAGATGAGCTAGGAAACAGTAGGAAAATAGGAATTGCTAAGAACCACAATCTCCAGAGTGATTTTATATATAGACAACTCAGATATGCTAATATGTAGATTTATCTGTGAAAACAGTTAATGCATGATAATATTTTATTGACTCCTGATGCATTCAAAGTCTGAAATCTGGACAGTTCTATCACTGCTTCTAAAGATGTATCAACAAAAACCCCTTCTCCTCCTTGTCAATACTAAACATTAACAACAACAAAAATCACTCAGTCACCTTTCTCTTATAATGTTAACCCGCATTATTCATGCAGATAAAAAATTCTAAGAGACTAAATCAACATGATAACAAGGAATATATACATCCACTCTAATACTATAGTAAACTAAAAAAGAGTGCCATCCACAAATCATAAATGGTGGAGAATCTCCGAAGGAACAGAAACCAAATGGATCACATCGATAGGGAAACAAAATCTATGGAAAAACTAAAGTTTAGAAAAAGATAAGCACCAAATTCAACAAAGAGATTAGTTCTTTAGAACAACGAATTTCAAGTAGGTACTTAATGCTGCCTGGCAATCTTACTACTGTTCATTCTACCATTCTCCTAGAAAACTATTTATAGCTTTGCCTCTTTCTTCAAACTTTTCTTTTTAAAATATATTTTATTGATTTCAGAGAGGATGGGAGAGAGAGAGAGAGAGAGAGAGAGAGAGAGAGAGAGAGAGAGAGAGAGAGAGAGAGATGGAAACATCAATGATGAGAGAGAATCATTGATCAGCTATCTCCTGCACGTCCCATACTGGGGGATCGAGCTGGCAACCCAGGCATGTGCCCTGACCAAGAATTGAACCAGGACCTCCTGGTTCATAGGTCTAAGCTCAACCACTGAGCCATGCCACCTGGGCTTTCCTCAAACTTTGAATACCCACTTCCTTCCCAAACTCATGCTCAGATTATGGCTTTCTATCTATTTCAATGAGAAAATAAAAAGCAACAAAGAAGAGCATTTCCATAAGCTCCCACTACCAGATCTGCTCACCTAATAGCATTTGTGACCATATTCTCTGCCTTTGCCTTTATTATGGAAAAAAAAAACCTGTCTGGGCTCCTATGCTAAGGCCAACCCCTCTATTTAGAAACTAAATTTTACCTCCTCTCACCTTCTCAAGGATATCATTCCAGTAATTCTCCTATCTCACCATATTTTCCCCATGCTCCTAAATCATTCCTTTTATAAACATGAGATTGTATCTCTATTAAAACAAATCTTCTCCACCAAGGCTTGTTGAGATATGACCGATTATGAAGCTGGGGCAGTGACGAATAGGATATGCCTGGAACGTCTTGTTGTGTAAAAGATAAGTTCAAAGAATGATGGGGACATGTCAAAAGGACAAAGGAACCAGCTTGAAGAGGATCCCACTAGCGAAATCTGAGATGGATGGTGCATCAAAATAAATAAACTCATAATCATTTAAAAACAACTTTTATTTAAGCAGAAATCAAAGCAAAAATTTTAAACTTCTTAAAAATAAAGTAAATAGAACACGAGTATTGGTATAAGAATGGATAAAGGTCAAAGGAACAAAACAGACAGTTGAGAAATGACCCAAGAATGTATAGTAACTTCAGATATGATAGAGATGGCATTTCAGATCAGTGTGGAACTGATGGACTGTTTAGTAAGAATGTCGGGGGAAATGTCTATTAACTTTGAAAAAACACAGCTAGATCTCTACCTCACACAGCACACAAAAAACAAAATCCAGCTGAAACCGGTTTGGCTCAGTGGATAGAGCGTCAGCCTGCGGACTGAAAGGTCCCAGGTTCGATTCCGGTCAAGGGCACGTACCTTGGTTGTGGGCACATCTCCAGTGGGGGGTGTGCAGGAGGCAGCTGATCGATGTTTCTCTCTTATCGATGTTTCTAACTCTCTCTCTCTCTCCCTTCCTCTCTGTAAGAAATCAATAAAAATATTTTAAAAAACCAAAAACAAACAAACAAACAAACAAACAAAAAAATCCAAATGGAATATAGAGCTAAACAAAGACAAAATATTTTCAGTATCAGAAGAAAATACAGAAGAATATTTTATGCTCATGAGCCTTCCTAAGCAAAATGCAAAATCGAAAAGCAAAAAAAGGGGGGAGAATAGATTTGATTGTATAAAAGATAAATGCTTCTGTGTGACAAAGGATTCTATAAGCAAATTAGGGACACAATTAGAGAAAGTAATTGTAATATAATTAACAAAGGATTAGTATTAGAATGTATAAAGAAATCAAAGAGAAAAAGAGGAAGACCTCAATAGACAAATGGACAAAAAGATATGAATGGCATTTACAAAGAATAATAAATATTCAATAAACATATGAAGAAGTAAAACTACTGGGGCAGGGGCTGGGTGGAGGGGGGGATGTAAGCACCTGTAATAGTGTCAACAATAAAAAAGGGTAAAAAAGTAAGCAAATACTGATACACATAACAACCTGAATGGATCTCAAGTCAATCTCAAAAGTTTATATATTGTATGATTCTATTTATATAATACTAGAGGCCTGGTGCATGGATTCGGGCATTGGTGGAGTCTCTCGGCCTGGCCTGCGGGGATCAGGCCGAAACCGGCTCTCTGACATCCCCTGAGGGGTCCCAGATTGTGAAAGGGTGCAGGCCAGGCTGAGGGACCCCACCGGTGCACAACTGGGCCGGGAAGGGACTGAGGGAGGGCTCCAGGGCGTGTCCGGCCCATCTCGCCCAGACCTAATCAGCTAGACCAGACATGGTTTGCTGCTCTGTTGACTAATGAGTTTGCCGACCACTGGACTAGACTAAATGTTACCGTGTAGTTGGAAGCTGTGAGGATTAGGCAATTGTGGCATATTGTGTGCAAAGAGGTAAAGGGTAGTATATGACAGTGGTCGGAAAACTCATTAGTCAACAGAGCAGCAAACCGTGGCTCGAGAGCCGTTTGTGAACCACTGAGCTAGACCCCAGCAGCAAGCTAACCTACCAGTTGGAAGTCTGCCCCCTGGTGGTCAGTGTGTATTACAGTGACTGGTAGAATGGTTGGACACTTAGCATATTAGGCTTTTATTATATAGGGTTCTTGAAAAGACAATTATCATGATGGAGAACAGATCAGTGATTGCCAGGAGTTAGAGGTGGGGAGGGAGGGTGTGACTATAAATGGATAGCTCAAAGGAGTTTTTGGGGGTGATGAAACTTATATATCCTAATTGTGGTGATTATTCTATAAATCTATACATGAAATAAATTAATAGAACTACAGACACACAAAATAAATGAATGCATGTGGAAATTGGTAAAAGCCAAATAAGGTTTATAGTTTAGTTAATAGTATTGTACCAATGTCAATTCCCTGGTTTTAATTATTGTACTATGGATATATTATATATATATGTTGGGGAAAGCTGAGTGAAGGGTACAAGGGAACTCCGTACTCTTTTAGCAATCTCTATGTGAGTCTAAAATCATTTCAAAATAAAAAGTTAAAAATAAATAAACATATGAAGATATAATCATCATCTCTAGTACTCAGGAAATTCAAACTAAAATAATATATTATTTTTCACTCATCAGCTTATCAAAAAACATCTGAATTACCAAACATTGAAAGTAAGATTATACCACTGGCTGTTGAAATTTTAAATTGGTCTAGTCCCTTGGGAAAGCAATTTTGTAACCCTAATATATAAAAACCCAGGGTCCGTAACATCCAAAATGGCTCGACCAACCAGAAGTCAGTGCTGGGTTGCCATGGCGACCCAGCACTGACTGCCCGCCACTGCGGGCGTGGTGACCCTACACTGACTGCTGAGGGGGCTTCAGATCAGGCCCGAAGAGAGGCCCAGGGAAAGAGAGACAGGGTTTGATCCGCAACCTCCGTGGCAGCTGTTGATCAGCCATTGCCTCTCTCTTTCTCTCGGGGCCTGGCCAGCAGCAGCGCCTGTCTTTCTCTCGGGCCTCCACTGAGACTGCTGATCAGCCCCTCTCTGATCAGGCCTATTGATAGGCCTGGAGACGTTGACTGGTATAGAATCCGACCAATCAGAACCAAATCTGGGTGAGCTGCAAAGGCAGAACCTAAGGTGGGGGCTGAGGAGGGGTTTTAAGGGCAACAGCTGTTTGGTGTAACCCAGGGGTCCTCAAACTTTTTAAACAGGGGCCAGTTCACTGTCCCTCAGACCGTTGGAGGGCCGGACTATAGTTTAAAAAAAACTATGAACAAATTCCTATGCACACTGCACATATCTTATTTTGAAGTAAAAAAACAAAATGGCAAAAACACCCGCATGTGGCCCATGGGCCGTAGTTTGAGGACGCCTGGTGTAAGGTGTAAGAAAGCAGTTCAATTTTTTAATGACTGGTTTGGCAGTATAGTGCATAGGCTATCAGTCCAGGTATAGGGATTATGTATTTTTGTCTGCCAAGAGCATCTCCTCCTGATGAAAAAGGCTCCTCCCCCCATTTAAGCAATCCTATCCTATATAATCTATACTACTAAAAGGGTAATATGCTAATTAGACCGGGTCAACTGGCCATCTTCCGGATGTCCGACTTCCTTCCAGATAAAGCCATGGGGGTGGGAGCCAAGGCAGAGGTCATTAGGGGTGATCAGGCCGGCTGGGGAGAGTAGTTGGGGGCGAGATCAGGCCAGCAGGGGAGGGATGTTTGGAGTGAAATCAGGCCAGCAGGGGAGGACAGTTGGGGGCGAGATCAGGCTGGGAGGGGAGGGCAGTTAGGGGCGATCAGGCAGGCAGGTAGGTGAGCGGTTAGGAGCCAGTGGTCCCAGATTGTGAGAGGGATGTCCTGTGGGATCGGGCCTACACCAGCGGTCAGACATCCCCCAAGGAGTCCCCAACTGTAGAGGGTACAGGCTGGGCTGAGGGAACCTCCTCCCCCTGTGCATGAATTTCGTGCACTGGGCCACTAGACCTATATAATAAAAGCCCAGCGACTGAACAGCGGAATGACCAGAAGGACTGGTTGACCAGTCACTATGACATGCACTGACCATCAGTGGGCAGATGTTCAATGCAGGGGCTGCACCCTGGTGGTCAGTGCGCTACCACAGTGGGAGCGCCACTTGGCTGACTGGGATGAGTGGCTGCTCCCACTGCGAACCCTGGGTCCATGGGCAGGAACCTGGGCTTCAATCGTTGCCTCCTTGCCCCAGGCTCCTCCTCCTCACTCTCTGCCACTTCCTCCAGATACCCGCACCCCAGAGGCTGGGAGGTGGGTTCGTGGCCGCTGCAGGACTGAGGCCTACTCCACTGCCTCTCAGTGCTATTGTCCCTGGGCCCAGCCCCGACCAGTTCCCCTGGAGAGGCGAATGCTCCGGCTCCACGGAAGATGCCGGACCAGAGAGCAGCCACTCAGAGAGGGCGGGTCCACAGCCACTCGGCGACCAGGATGAGCAGTGCTCCTACAGTGGGCTGATCCCCGCAGGCCACGCCCCCCACCAGGGCATGAATCCCATGCACCGGGCCTCTAGTATGTATTAAATTTAAAAATGTGTAGAACTTATGGTGCAGTATTTTTGCTCCAGTGCCTTGTCTAGCATGATCTACTATTATAACATTAATTTAAATAGTGAAAAACTGGAAACAGCCAAAATGTCCACCAGTAAGGTGGAAGAGCTAAATAAACTGCAGTGTGGTCTTACAAATGAATACTATAGGGCAATTACAGAAAAGCAAGTATATCTCTATGTAATAACAGAGGCATATCTCCAGGACATATAATTGAGTAAAAACATACAAAGTGACACATATGGTAGGATCTCTTTTATGTGCTTAAAACCATTCCAAACCAGAAAACAGTACTATATGATCTAAGGGTACATATCTATGTATGTAACTACACTAAAAAAAATCTGGAAGGATGCCCAGCCGGCATGACTCAGTGGTTGAGCATCAACCCATGAACCAGGAGGTCACGGTTCAATTACCAGTTAGGGTACATGCTCAGGTGGTGGGCTCGATCCCCAGTGTGGGGTGTGTAGGAGGCAGCCAATCAATGATTCTTTCTCATCATTGATGTTTCCATCTCTCTCTTTCCCTCCCTCTCCCTTACTCTCTAAAATCAATAAAAAATATATTTAAAAAATTTTTAATCTGGAAGGATACACACCAAACTGAAAACAGAAGGGACAAGGACATAAGGAGGTCAAATGAGACTTTTCTGCCTTGTTTTAAATTTTTACCAGGAGTATATATTGGCTTATTACCTAAGTAATTAAATTAATCAGAAGAGATTTTTTAAAAGAATGCAAATATTGTGGTAGAGAATCAAAATGATATCCAAACACTGTACTGAGTAGAAATAAACCTGCATAGAAAAATGCTGAGGTTTAGTATTTCTTTCCAGAGGCTTAAAATAAAACCATCTAAACAAATGTTTGATTAGACCACAATGTCAACTGAAAAGGAACCAATGTCAACCACCAAAGTACTAATGCACTAATACTATCACATCACAGAACAGGAGGTAAAAAGTGCTGGCCTCAGCGATAGATAAAAATCAGAATAAGTGGTTTTTCCTATTTCTAGGTAAAACCACCAAAAGCACAGTCAACACATCTGAACTCATAATCTGCTTTGTCTCTCATAAGCCCTATTGCTACGTGGGGAAATAAAATGGAGAAACAAGAACAGATCTTAGGTTGTCCACCAATACAAGTTCATTATCAACTTAGAAGTCCTGATTAGGCAACAAGAATGCTGAACATAAACAAAGGATTGTTCTCCCATTGATAGCAGGCTGATAGCAATATCTATAGCCAGTTTTATTAATTAATTAATTAATTAATTTATTTATTTATTTTCCAAATATATTTTTATTGATTTCAGAGAGGAAGGGAAAGGGAGAGAAAGAAACATCCATGATGAGAGAGAATCATCGATTGGCTGCCTCCCGCACACCCCACAATGGGATCAAGCCCACAAGCCGGGCATGTGCCCCCGATAGGAATCGAACCCGGGACCCTTCAGTCCACAGGCCGACACTCTATCCACTGAGCCAAAGCGGCCGGGTGCCATTCTTATTTATTAATTTATTCAACAAACATGTTAACAAGCAACTATTTGTGTCCAACACTGTGCTAGGTGCTAGGAATAGAGATACATCAGGTACAGATCTCATTGTAAAGAATTTTCAGTTTTATTGGGGGTACAGACACAAAATATAAGCACTGCCTGCAATTTGACCCCGGTGAAGAGCCCTCTCCCCTTTGCCTAGGTCCATGGTCGGCAAACTGCGGCTCGCGAGCCACATGCGGCTCTTTGGCCCCTTGAGTGTGGCTCTTCCACAAAATACCACAGCCTGGGCGAGTCTATTTTGAAGAAGTAGCGTTAGAAGAAGTTTAAGTTTAAAAAATTTGGCTCTCCAAAGAAATTTCAATCGTCGTACTGTTGATATTTGGCTCTGTTGACTAATGAGTTTGCCGACCACTGGCCTAGGCCAGTGATGGCGAACCTATGACACGCGTGTCAGCACTGACACGCGTAGCCATTTCTGATGACACACGGCCGCATGCCGAGGATGAAACATTTGTGAAATAATGTTTTTTCCTCAAAGTGACACACTACCCAAGTTATGCTCAGTTTTTTGGCGAAGTTTGACACACCAAGCTCAAAAGGCTGCCCATCACTGGGGCCCTAGGCAGTAAGAAAAACCGCCCAACAGCAGAAATTCACTCCATTCCTCTGTCATTAACTCTTCAGGGTTTACAGATGGGCATATAGTGGTTACTTACCTCAATTAAGTCAGGGATGCTATTTTGCAACAACAAAAATGAGGAAAGAGAGGTTCTACTTCTGGAAGGACCCCATCAGAACCCTGTAGTTACCAACAAAAAGTGCTGGACAAAAAGAAAAAACAACTGCCTGCAGGCATAAGAGAACAACCAAAAGCAGGTAGAAACTGAGAGGAAGGTGCCACTTGGAAGAAAGGAAGGACAGTGGATGAAGGAGTTTGCCATTTTTAGGCTTTTCTCCTGAGGGAGGGCCCTACAGAAGCTAAAACTCAGGAAAAAAATCCCATATTCTTATAAGACTGAAAACCCATATTCTTACAATATTCTCAAAACAGTATAAATATAACAGGAAAGAATCTTAAAAAACTTGCAAGTAGCTCACAGGAAGACAAGGAAAGGGAAACAGAGGAAAGAGAAACATAAGGAAAAAACAAAAAGCAAATACTAAGGTACCAAAAATTATTTTAAACAAAAATGGTTTCAATATATCAATTAAAAGGGAGACACTGGCAGAGTGGATAAAAAACCAATTATATGCTTTCTACAAGAAACTCACTTCAAACACAAGATAAATAGGTTGAAAGTAAAAGGATATAAAAAAAATATGCTGACATTAATCAAAAGAAAGCAGGAGTAGATCTGTAATATCAGATAATGTAGACTTCAGAAAAAAAGAAAATTGCTAGGGATGAAGAGGGACATAATATAATGACAAAAAGACCAATCCACCAAGAAGGCACTGCATCTTAAATGTGGATGCACCACACAAGAGGCCTTCAAACAAATGAGGGGAAAAACAACTGACCTAAAAGGAGAAATACATAAATCCACAATTATAGTTAGGAACATCAACCCTACTCTCAGCAATTGGTCGAACCTCTAGATAGAAAATTAGAAAGACATAGAAGAACTGAACTACCAACTACTGTTTCTCATGAACTTAAGATTCAAAAAATCCTCAACAAAATATTAGTAAATTGAATCCAATAATGTACACAAAGGATGATATATCATGACCAATTGGGTTTGATGCAAGAGTATTTCAACCTCCAAAATCAGTCAATATAACACATTTATCAATAGGTGAAATAAAAATAGTATGAGCATACTAATTAACCCAGGAGTCGGAATAATGGAGCAACACCTCAACTTGATAAAGAGCATGTATAAAAAATCTATCTTATAATAATCCTAATGGTGAAAGACTTAATGTTTTCCCCCAAGTCTGGAACAAAGTAAGCATATTCATTCTTACCGCCCTTATTCTACCCAGTACTCGAAATTCTAGCCAGCACAATAAAAGGAAAAAGTAAGAACTAAATGGCAGAGTTTAGAAAGAGGTTAAACTGTCTCTACTTTGGAGATATGATTGTCCACAAAAACAAGTTTCAAGGATTGTATAAAGAACCCTCCTAGAACTAATAATAAATTCAGCGAGGTCATAGGATACAAGACACGTACAGACACGCACAAATAAATTTGCTTTCTATATACTAACAATGAACATGTAGAAACTAAAATTAAAAAATACCATTTTACAATCCCTCCAAAGAAAATGAAATACTTAGGGATAAACTTAGGCAATAAAAGCAATCAAAGTAGACCTAAATAAATGGAGAAACATACTGTGTTCATGTACTGGGAGACTAAATATAATAAAGATGTCAATTCTCCCCAATTTATATATAGGGTTAATCAAATTCCTATCAAAATCCCAGCAGGATTTGTTGCAGACAAGCTTATACTAAAATTTATATGGAAAGGTAGAAGTCCTAGAATAATTAAAGTAATCTTTAAAAAAAGAAGACAGTGGGAGAAATCACTTTCCCAATGTAAGACTTTCTATACAACTACATAATCAAGACCGTATGTAATTAAGAGAGGGCTAGACACAAATGGACTAAACAAAATAAAGAGCCCAGAACAAGACCCACACAAATATGCCTTACTGATTTTTGACAAAGGTATAAAAAGAATTCAACAGGATAGTCTTTTCAACAAATATTATGGCACTATATCAACTATACATGGACAGGCAAAAGAAAAAGAAAAACGCTCAATCTAAACCTCACACCTTATACAAAAATTACAAAATAACATAGGTCACATGGATCATAAATGAAAAACCATAAAAATTTTATAGAATCCCTATTAAAATTTTGCTAGACATTTTTTCTGGTAGAAATTGTCCATATGATTCTAAGATTTATGTGAAAATGCAAAGGACTTAGAATATACAAAAAATCTTGAAAAGCATAACAAATTAGAAAGATTTGTACTACCTAACCTCAAGACATACTATAAAGCTATAGTAATCATGACATTGTGGTTTGGCTTATGGATGGACAACTAGATCAATGCAATAGGTTATATAGCCCAGAAACAGATGCACATTTATATGGTTACTAGAGGCCTGGTGCACCAAATTCATGCATGGGTAGGATCCCTAGGCCTGGCCGGCGAACATGGCCGATCGGGGCCTTTGGCTGCTGGCCAGGGCTTCCCTTCCCTGGCTGCTGGCTGCCGGCTGGGGCCTTCCTTCATTCTGTGCCACCCCCTGGTGGTCAGCGCACATCATTGTGAGTGATTGAACTCCCTTTCTCCCGGATAGAACTCTTGAGGGGACAATTTGCATATTAGGCTTTTATATATAGATTTTACTGTTGACAAAAGTACCAAAACAACCCGATGGGAAAATGAAATCTTTTCAACAAATAGAGCTTGAACAATGGGATGTTCATGCGGAGAAATAAAAAAGGAAATTTGATCCCCTACTTCATGCCATTCATAAAAATTAATTCAAAATGGACTATAGATCTGAACATAAAACCTAAAACCATTAAACAGGAGAGTATCTTTGTAATGTGGGTGCCGGCAAAGGTTTCTGAGGCCATAGAAAGCAATATATCAGTTTGATTCATAATAGCAGAAAGATCTTTATTAATCCTTGACCATTCCTGCTAGGAGTGAGCACGCACACATAGCAATCTATATCTATACATATAAAAGCCTAAGCAACCGGCTGACCGGCCAGTAGCTATGATGCACACTGACCACCAGGGGGCAGATGCTCAATGCAACTTTGCAGAGTTCCCTCTTGCACTCAGGGAACCCTCGGGGGATGTCGGACTGCCAGTTTTGACCAGATCCTCACAGGTCAGGCTGAGGTACTCCACTAGCTGGAGGGACCTCACTCACTCTGCAGATGCCCTTTGAGCCCCGGTGCCACCCCAGGTGCAGCCAGCCAGGGAGGGACCGTGGGAGGTTGGCTCTAGGGCGTGTCCGGCTCACCTCACCTAGTCCCGCCCCACTGGCCACCTTCTAATTAATTTACTTTCAATGTGCATGAATCTGTGCACTGGGCCTCTAGTTCCTTATAATTTATGCCAGCAATTTTCAACCAGGCTGGTGTGCACAATAATTTTTAAATCATGCAATACCTGACTGTTTAGTCAGGGACACTAACCTCTTTTCCCTTAGATTGTCAAATTAAAAAATGACAACAGCTAACATAACAATAGCCATCCAGTGTGAACAAATAAAAATTATACCTACTTTTTGTCAGATTGTAAAAAAAATACATTTTTGGTGTGCCGCAGAATTTTAGTAATTAGTTTTTGTGTGCCATGAGATGAAAAAGGTTGAAAATCACTGATATATGCCCTTGATAAAAAGAGAATTTTATAAAACACATAATACTTGAGATAATAGCTCTTTGGAACAGTAATATATCATAATTACAAAACTCTTCCAGTGCAGCGTACATTTTATCTAAGAAGCTCAAGGCATTTTTATTAGCCAAACTCAACAAATTCAGGGATGTTAGAGATATCTAATGCAGACCAGAAGAGTAAGAAAAGAATAAACTGGATTCTCAGTTCTTTCCTTCAATTATTTCAATCAATCCCTGCTTTAAGTAAATCTCACTGAAGTCATCATACCCTTTTTTCTCCTTTCCAGTAGAGAAGACAGCTATCCTACAAAGAGGCTGAATGGTGTCATGATTAAGGGCTCAGCCTCTGCAGCTGGGAAATTGGGGTTTAAACCCTGACCCTCCTGTATGTCATTGGGAAAGTAACTCAAACTCCTGAGCCTCAGTTTTCTCACCTGTAAAAATGGGGGTAATGACAGCTACTCTTCATAGGGTAGGACAGTACATGTTAGGCTGTTAGAAAACAGCATTTGGCACCTAGGAATCACTCAATGGTGATCGTTAGTATCATTTCATAAAGGCAATGCTTTATAATAAACTAGAGGCCCAGTGCACGACATTCATGCACTGGGAGGGTGTCCCTCAGCCTGTACCCTCTTGCAGGGTGGTTGGACATCCCCTGAGGGGTCCTTAGCGCTGCTGTGAGCCTGGCTTCTGGCTGAACCAGCGCTCCCCCTGTGGGAGTGCACTGACCACCAGGGGCAGCTCCTGCATTGAGCGTCTGCCCCCTGGTGGTCAGTGTGCATCATAGCAACCAGTCATTCCATTGTTCGGTTGATTTGCATATTAGGGTTTTATTCTATAGGATGTAGAACAAAAAAACGGGCTTCTAACATTTTAGGACTAACAACTACACTGGCCTCCTTGCTATTCTTCAAACATGCCAGACACAGTCCTCACTCAGGGCCTTTCCACGGTTTATTCCCTCTGCCTGGAATGTACACTGTGGACTCCCTCGCCTCCTCAAATGTCACCTTCTCAATGAGTCCTAACCTGATCGCCACCTTACTGAAAATTGCAACCCACTTTCCTCCTTACCCTGCTCTAAATTTCCCCAATCTCTTTGTACTGTATTATATAATTTACTTTTTATTATGGTAATTGAGTCTTCCTTCGATTAGGCAACAAAACTCAGTGACAGAAAGCGTTTTTGTTTTTTATTAACTGACACATCCCAAGTTGGTGCTCAAGTAATTGTTGTTATCATCATCGGGTCTCATCCCTTCACTTTACAGATAAGGAAAACCCAGAGAGACTTGCATCAAGGCCACTCAGTAAGGAAAAGAGCCAAAACAGGGACTGTGACTCCCAGTTCAGTGCCATTTCTACTATAGCTCACTATCTCCCTGACCCTGGAACATTACAGAAAAATCACAATCACCCACTATCTTCTCCCAGGAGGATTTACCTTTGGAAATTCTTGGCTTTGCAAATGCTGCTGTATCTGTAACAGGAAAATGCTCTGAAAGGCAGTGGGAGCCTGTACTGGGAGACCAAGTGTTGATAGATGAACAGAAGAAGATGGCCGATTTGGAAGGGCTATCCCAGCACTTTGATAGAGGGTCTGCTGTTGTAATTGTGTTTCTGCTGACCCAGAAACAAGTGCTGAGCCAGAAGCTGGCTGCCACTGTGGCTGGACAGCAGGCCACTGCCGAGTCCATGCTGGCTGGTGCCATGCTAGGTGTTTCTGTAGAGGAAAAGTCTGACTTCTGTCTAATGCCTGAAGCACTTACGGCTGATCTAAAGGTTGTATTATATGTTGTCCCATTGCTGCTGGTTGCAACTGTTCTTGCCAAGGATGTGTAATCCAGACTGTGTTTGGAATGGCCCTTAGAATACCTAGTAATGGCTGAACTTGGTTAGGTGCCTGTGACTGAGGTACCCGCTGCAGGAAAACAGCATGCTGGCTACACAAAGAATGCTGCTGCTGCCCTAGCTCCGTGGTCGGCAAACTGCGGTTTGCGAGCCACATGCGGCTCTTTGGCCCCTTGAGTGTGGCTCTTCCACAAAATACCACGGCCTGGGCGAGTTTATTTTGAAGAAGTGGCGTTAGAAGAAGTTTAAGTTTAAAAACTTTGGCTCTCAAAAGAAATTTCAATCGTTGTCCTGTTGATATTTGGCTCTGTTGACTAATGAGTTTGCCGACCACTGCCCTAGCTGGTTTGGCTCAGTGGATAGAGTGTCGGACTGTGGACTGAAGGGTCCCAGGTTTGATTCTGGTCAAGGGCACATGCTGGGCACATGCCTGGGTTGCGGGCTCGATTCCCAGTTGGGGGCGGGCAGGAACCAGCCAATCCATGATTCTCTTTTATCATTGATGTTTCTATCTCTCTCTCCCTCTCCCTTCCTCTCCGAAATCAATAAAAACATATTTTAAACACTGGGTGTAAGGAATAAATAGGCAATATTCTTTAAAACAAACAAAAAAAATGCTACTGCTGATGTGACCTTCTTGAGTAGACTGCTGATGGCTTTTATGTGTTTGTCTATGAGATGAATGAATTATCTGCTGATGCTGAATGACAGCTGAGTGAGAAACCTGGCTTGGTGTTAGATGTGAGGCAGAAAGCTGTGCAGAGAAGTACAGGGCTGGACGTGGGCCAGTGAGGAGGTCTGCTGAATGAAGGACATCTACGCAGGGTGTTGAAACTGTCCTTCCACGGCCCTCTGAGATGGAATGCTAGTTGACTGGGCTTTTAGCTGCTCGTGTCCAAAATTGACATCTATCTGGGGTGGAGCTTCTGAATGCTGGACACTAAATAAAGGCTCAGGAGAAAGTGTCTGTGGCCCAGCCAGCGTGCTCAGTGGTTGAGCATTGATCTATGAACCAGAAAATCACAATTCGATTCCAAGTCAGGGCACAAGCCGGGGCTGCGCTCTCAATCCCCAGAGGGGGTGTGTGAAGGAGGCAGCAAATCAGTGATTCTCTTTCATCAATGGTGTTTCTCTCTCCCTTCCTCTCTGAAATCAATGCATATATGGCTAATATGCCAAATGTTGGACTGACCCGTCGCTATGACGCTCACTGACTACCAGGGGCAGACACTCAACACAGGAGCTGCAGAGCTGCAGTGACTTGGCAGCGGCAGTTCTTGGGTGATGCACCCTAAAACCAGGGAGGGAGCCCAATTCCTTGAGGGGACGCATAATTCCACCTTTGGCCGTAGGTTATGTTGTTGCTGGGGCACTGTCGGCCCGAATCTGGTTTACTGCACACTTGCGTTTGCATTCCACACCCTGTATGACAGCAACTTTGCAAAGTGCCCTCTCACACTCCGGGAGATGTCAGAGAGCCAGTTTCAGCCCAATCCCTGCAGGCGATCCCTGCAGGCCAGGCCAAGGGACCCCACCTGCCGGAGGGACCCTGCTCACTCCGCAGATGCCCTTCGAGCCACGGTGCCACCCCAGATACGGCAAGCCGGGGAGGGACTGCAGGAGGTTGGCTCCAGGACGTGTCCTGTCCTTCTCGCCCAGTCCTGCCCCGCTGGCCACCTTCTAATTAATCTCCTTTCAATGTGCATGAATCCATCCACCGGGTCACTAGTATATATACTGAGTGGCCAGATTATTATGATCTCTGAATGCATAATAATCTGGCCACTCAGTGTATATCCTACATAATAAAAGGCTAATATGCAAATTGTCCCCTCGACCAGGAGTTCGATCAGCAGGCAGGCCGGCCAACCGCCCATGTCCCCTCCCCCTGGCCAGGCTGGCCAGACCCCACCAATGCATGAATTCATGCACCGGCCCCCACCCCCACCTCCCTCTCTGTCTGTGTGTGTGTGTGTGTGTGTGTGTGTGTGTGTGTGTGTGTGTGTATAATCTGTGTATCTAAGGTTGATGTTAAATGTCTTTCGTTGAAGAATTACCTTAAGGCCTGTTCAGATGTCTGCTACATAAGGTGGTACTGAATACAACTTCTGACCTGCAGAGTTTGTAATATGTGTTTTCTTGCTATTAGAAGGGTTTACAGTGTATACATGTTGGGTTATAAAGGTTGCCTGTTAAGTTGTCTGGATGGTGTAATAAGTTTGTCTTGAATAAGGGGCATGCTATAGAGACAGTGCCTGGTAAGCGGGCTGTTCCATAGGTTGCATGGGGTAAGCTGCTTGGATCCTATATGCTCCCTGGTCTGGAAAAGGTGACTGAACTGGAAGTTGCACTGGATAAGCAGGCTTCCCTTGGCCTGGGGCTGAATAAGAGGGTTGTACCAGTGGGTGAGACTGGATAAGAAGTCTGCAAAGAATGAGTTGGCTGTGATCCCGATGGCTGTACAGTGTAAAGAGGATGCTCTCTGGCTGGCAGTATATCAACAGGCTGTGCTGGAGCCTGGATTGGGTAAGCTATGATGAGCTTGTTCCCAGGGATGTATCCCAAAGAGCAGCTGCTCAGGAGCCTTCAAGGGAAGGATGGAAGTTCTGTGATGGTCCTGGATAAGTGTGTTGAACAGAATAAGATGGCTGTTCCAGAGGCTGAGTCACTCTTTCAATACCACCCTTTGGCTGTCACTGAGTGGCATGGGCTTCAGACTCTTGCAGAATACAACCCTGATGAACGTTTTTCAGTGGTGATGCCATAATCTTAGGTTGTCAAGTTCATGGCTGCTGCTGAATACAGGCTTGGAAACAAGGCTTCTTCAAATGCAGAATCTGATTTTGTGGCACTGAAGACCCTGGAGTTATAGACTCCTGATGTGCCACTGGGTATGACTGGCATACTCAGTGTATCCTTTGTGAAGTCTGATGGGCCCCTGAATGGCCTTTAATGGAACTAGAAGGGAACTGTGCTGTACTCACATACTGAGCAGAAGAATGGCTTGACAAAGTTTAAGGGTGGTTTCTTTTCCAATTATATGAGCAATGTCTCAAGATCCTCGTTATACAATGTTAGTTTAGGGCAGTGATGGCGAACCTACGACACGCGTGTCAGCACTGACACGCGTAGCCATTTCTGATGACACGTGCCGAGGATGAAACATTTGCTGCTCCTGAGGATGAAACATTTGCGAAATAATGTTTTTTCCTCAAAGTGACACACTACCCGAGTTATGCTCAGTTTTTTGGCGAAGTTTGACACACCAAGCTCAAAAGGTTGCCCATCACTGGTTTAGGTGCATCCTCAAGGAGAATGCCGTAGGTGAAGGAAAGCAGAAACTTTCAGCTTTTAGTGAGTTTTATAAAAACCACTAGAGGCCCAGTGCACGGGTAGGGTCCCTAGGCAGGGCCAGCAATCAGGGCCAATCAGGGCCTTCCTTCGTTCGTGCCGCCCCCTGGTGGTCAGCACATGTCATAGCGAGCGATTGGTCTCCCAGTCGAACTTCGCAGGGACAATTTGCATTTAGGCTTTTATATATAGAGATGATGAATTTGTGAAAGAGAGCCTTTGCCTAGCAGAAAAATCTAGGCAGTGTCAGATATGCTTAACTGAATACAAGGCTTCGAAAATGAATCTTACCTTTGTCTGTGAGACCTTCTGGACAGTTAATGGGGACACCAGGGGTTGTGAGACTGGTGGTCCAAGGACATGTACAGGCAAAACAGTGGACTGACCTTGAGCCAAAGGCAAAATTTGGGGCTGAGTCAGCTGTGGCTGCTTCTGTAACAGTCAAATAAGAAAAAAAAAACACAGATTAAAGATAATTCCTACCATTTACAGTAAATATACTGATTATAACAGCTCATCTTACCCCTGAAATCTGCTGGTAATGTCCTACTAGCTGCTGGGGTGGATAAATCTTCCCTGGAACATTCATTTCGGCCTGTGAGATGTTAGAAACCATTTGAGAGCCCATCATCTGGTCAGAGGAATAGCCTGCGCTGGGCTGACTTGAATCTGAGTGTGGAATTGATCCAGCTCCAGCCTCGGATAAGTTGTCACCTAGAACAAAGATAATAAGCAACAGGTAGAAGTGAAAACTTGAAGCACCAGGTCTAAACGGCATAGGAAATGGTGTTTCTTTCATTTTGTTTTACGCTGACAACCTGAGACATCTTCAAATAAAATATGCATAATGCAGAATTAATCAAAAACCCTCAGTGTAAACGCTCTGTGCTGACATGGTAGAATGGCAAATTTTTTCTTAGTAAAGCAAAAGCTGAAAACAAAGAATCACATAAAAATCAAATCCATTTGCTGGCCATTTCACATATATCCCTAACTAGCCTATACTTTTCAATAGGGTTTCAGTAAAATCTAAATGTCATATTCTTTTTTATTCTCCTAGAACCTAGCTAGAGAATAATACTGTCATTATACAACAATTAGCTATTACTATGAAAATGCTGTGCCCTTCTAGAAAAGAGAATGCATTACAATAGAAAAATTAGAGGCACTAATTCAAGTATAAAATTAGTGTTAATTTTATACTTGAATAAAAATACAAAGGGTCTTAAAGTCTAGAAAATTCCTTCTTAAAGAAAAAATCATACCCTTTAATTCCTAGTTTTCTATATTAAAGGACTTATTTTAGTCCCCTAAAATGGTAGAAAGATTATAATCCTTATGCCACTAGTACCTTGGGCAAGTCATGTAACAGAACAGTTTCAAATAAAACTAGCCGGCTTATCTATTTCAGGGAATTTGTAAAAGGACTGATAAAATGATAGATAACAATACTTTGAAAAATAAAAAAAGTATTATCTAAAGATAAGGGAATATAATTACACATTTGTTTGCTTTTTTTTTTTTTTACTTTTTTTTTTAAGGAAGAGAAACATCAATGTAAGCGCATAACATCGATCAGCTGCTTCCTGCACGCGCCCTACCAGGGATCAAGCCTGAAACCCAGGTATGTGTCCTGACGAGACGAGGCCAAAACAACTGCGCCACACCAGCCAGGCATTGTTTATTTTTAAAAGTTATAACTATGTTACCTGTAACAGAGGAGCATTGCTGCTGTGGTTTTCTTTGTAGAAGCTGTTGTCGAACTTGTTGATCGACTTCAGTTTCTTCACATTCAGCTGCGGTGTGCTGAGCAGGAGCAGGGGGCAAAGTTGTATTCTGGGGTGTGGGGAGAGCACTCCCCACAGACTTGCACTGCGAATCTCTGCGTTCTTCTAAAGAGCCAGCTGGCTTCTTCTCTCTTGTCTTCTTTATCAGGGTCACCCGGTCTCTAATGGACTTAGCAACAGCTTTGGAATCGCTTTCATGGAAGAATCCTGACTTGACCTATAAACAAAACATAAACAGCAAACTATATCTTTAACATTTAACCCTGGGGATCAATGGGGTGACAGATGTTGCAGCAAGATGTGCCCTCACATCCAACATTTAAGATTTTAACCTTATTTTAAAAAACTAGTGGAGTTATTTAGTGCCCCCAAATCCCAAATGCTATTAAATAACAGTTTCTATGTTCTTTCTTAATTAGACATAGGTAAATGTCAGAGTCTTTAATCAACAAAAGGAAAACAATACTATCACCAAGCATTGTTAAAAGAATTCTGGTCTTAAATCAAACAAGCAAATAACTTGATGTTTCAGTACATGCAGTCTCATTACAGGGCATTTATGACTGCCCTGTTTTGTGACATTAAAAGGGTTTGCACACTCAGCAACATTAAGTGCCTACAATAGGCTCTAGAGACATAGCGGTGATTAAGTTGGCCCTTTGTCCTATATGAGCACACAATCTGATGCTGAGGGACAGATACACACTGAAAAGGAAATAAGAGGTAGGAATGAGCTGCTGTAAAAGCCCTAAAGGCGCACCTGCCTCTCTGGAGGAAGTAGAGAAAGTGTCACAGAAGATAAACTCTGACCTGGATTAAAACAAACAAACGGAAAAAAAAGAACTTGGCAGGCTATTGAGTGTAGATGACATTTACAGATCAACACTCCAGGCAGAGGGAAGTATGCTAACAGCAAAGTACTACAGCGTGCTAGGTGTTAGAGGAGTGAGGAGAAGTTAAGGACTTGTCTGAGAGGAACAGGGCTGAGGAGTAGAAATGACCTGGGGAGGTGCTATGGCCTATCATTCTCAGTCCTACTATCTGCATTTTAGAGTATGTCTTGGGAGTCTGCAGACTTGGGGAAATTTCATGGTAGTTGAAAGATGATTAAAATGTGAGACGGAGTCCATATATTTAAGTTCACTCCCTTTGAAAGCTAAAAGAACACGCAAACAAACCCCACAGTAAATGGATTTTTAAGTTATAAGCCCGTAAGGACAGGGAGAATGAGAGAAAGACAACCGCAACAATAGTTTGGACTCTTTTGAATACGGAAAACAAATCCTATATAATAAAAGGCTAATATGCAAAATCGACCAAATAGCAGAACACATTCACTGACCACCAGGGGGCAGATGCTCAATGTAGGAGCTGTCCCCTGGTGGTCAGTGTGCTCCTACAGGGGGAGCGTCGCTCAGCCAGAAGCCCGGATCATGGCTGGCTAGCACAGCAGTGGTGGTGGGAGCCTCTCACATCTCCACGGCAGCGCTAAGGATGTCCAACTGATGGCTTAGGCCCGCTCCCTAGTGGGCCTAAGACATCCCCTGAAGGTTCCAGGACTGCGAGAGGGTGCAGTCTGGGCTGAGGGACCTCCCCCCTCTGAGTGCATGATTTTCGTGCACTGGGCCTCTAGTAGATAATAATTGACTTAGCAAACCTCAAAAAGGTGAACTAGAGAAAGCGGAGACTCATTCCCATTCACGCTCAACACTACTCACAAGTTGCAGGGACTGGTAGTACCAGGTACTTCCAAAACTGGGTAAAATCAAGAGATGACTAAAATAAGGAAGACTAAGGGAAAGGGTTTTGAGAAGCAGATATGTAGGATCCTGTACCCTGCCCTCCATTCCATACTTTTCAGTGACTGCTTCTCCCCTACCCAAGGAGTCTACAGTTTAGTTCTCTGGACTATGGAACACCAGGCACAGTTGAGGATATGGCTTATAACAAAAAAATTAAGTGACCATATGCATGCTGAATGCCATTATGCAGAAACTTCCAGCCCTCTTCCCCACTTGGCTACCAAAATACCAGTAACCAGACCCTTACCTTCCAGGAAGGACATTGAAAGATTCCTCTCTAGGGAATCTGACCAATCCAAGAAGAAAAACCTACAAATACTGATGTCAGAGAGTCCCCAATTAATGGCCTACCCAGATACCCGGTGGTAGAGGTCAAAGTTAATAAGTCTGACACAAGCAATCATACGGTCCAATCAGCTTGTCAGTCTCTGTGGTAGGCAAAATGATGGCCCCTGGAAGATGTCACATCCTGATCCTCAAACCTGAGCGTATGAGATGTCACTGTGCTATGCACAGTTGACATGAAGGTAGGGAGATGATCTGGTTGAGCCTTTTACCAGCTGGTGACACTAGAAGGATTTAACATGCCATTGCTAACTTAAAGAAGAAGTGGGGGCATGTGAAGGGACTGTAAGAACTGAAAGTGGCCCCCTGACTAACAGCCAGCAAGGAAATGGGGACCTTAGTCTTACAACTGCATGGCATTACATTCTGCCAACAACCTGGAAGCAGATTCTTCCCCAGAGCCTCCAGATAAGAGCCTTGGTGGCCAACACCTTGATTTCAACCTGCGAAACCCCAAGCAGAGAATCCAGCGAAGCCCACTAGGACTTCTGACCTACAGAACTGAGATAATAAACGAGTGTTGTTTTAAGCCACTAAGACGTTTGTGATCATTTGTCACACAGCAACAGAAAACTCATACACTCTTCCACTATTAATCATGAACAGCCGGCCAAGAATTACCAGAAATATGAGAAAAGCCTCTAACAAGAAGATGGAGCACAAAACTAACAAAGGAAAAAAAAACAGCAAATTGGAGTAAAGAGACTATGCAGGGAGAAAAAAATGTCAAAAGCACTCCCTTTACTAAGGTTACAGAAAGATGCAATAATATTGCATCAACACAACAAAGAACACGATTTTTACTCTAAAAAAGAAACAGACCAAAGTATAAAGGAACTCTTAAAATTAAAAACATGATAGCAGAAATGAAAAACTCAATGGAAGGGTTAGAAGATAATGTTGATAATAACTGCCAGAAAGGAGAATAAAAAGACAAAAAGATGGAACATAAAAATGATAAGAAAATTGGAGAAACAGTTCAAGAGGTCCGACATCCAAATAATAACAGCTCCAGAAAGAGAAAACAAAGGGGAAGAACTCATCAATAAAATACTTCAGGAAATCTCCCAGAAACTAAAGGGTATGAGTTGGCCCTAGCCAGTTTGGCTCAGTGGATAGAGTGTCCGCCCTCGGACCGAAGGGTCCCGGGTTCGATTCCGGTCAAGGGCATACACCTCGGTTGCAGGCTCGATCCCCAGCCCTGGTCGGGGAGCATGCAGGAGGCAATCAATCGATGTGTCTCTCTCACATCGATGTTTCTTTCTCTGTCTCTCCCCCTCCCTTCCCCTCTCTCTAAAAACTGATGGAAAAACATCCTCAGGTGAGGATTAACAATAAATAAATAAGTTTAAAAAGAAAGAAAGAAAGAAAGAAAGAAAGAAAGAAAGAAAGAAAGAAAGAAAGAAAGAAAGGTTATGGGTTGACAGATTGGGAGGGTCCACTGAGTAGCCAAGGCAGTAAATGAAAATAGACCCAAATCAAGACATAACTGTGAAATTTTAGAATACTGAGAAGAATGCCAAGATATTACAAGCTTCCAAAGAGGTAAAATGGATCACATGCAAAAGATCCAGCAAACAGAACAACTTTGCACTTCTCAATATCAATATGGAAAGCTAGAAAAGCAATGACTCTTAATTTTTTTTAACTGCCAATCTAAAATGCCTTAGCCAGCCAAATAATCGGTTAAAATATGAAGACAGAAAAAAGACACTTTTTATAAATGCAAGTCTCAAAGAATTTACCTCCCATGTAACTTTTCTGAAGACGCTAACAGAGGAAGTATGAAACCATAACAAAACAGTAAGCCATGCTGGGTCCCGGGTCCGGGTGAGGCCGTGGGCCCCTGGATCCGGGTGAGGCCACGCGCCCCTGGGTCCGGGTGAGGCCACGCGCACCTGGGTCCGGGGGAAGCTAGATCCCGGGTCCGGGTGAGGCCGTGTGCCCCTGGATCCGGGTGAGGCTGGGTCCCAGGCCCGGGTGAGGCCACGCGCCCCTGGGTTCGAGTAAGGCCACGCGCCCCTGGGTCCGGGTGAAGCTGGATCCCGGATCCGGGTGAGGCCGTGTGCCCCTGGATCCGGGTGAGGCTGGGTCCCAGGTCCGGGTGAGGCCACACACACCTAGGTCCGGGTGAGGCCACGCGCCCCTGGGTCCGGGTGAGGCCACGCGCCCCTGGGTCCGGGTGAAGCTAGATCCCGGGTCCGGGTGAGGCCATGTGCCCCTGGATCCGGGTGAGGCCACGTGCCCCTGGGTCTGGGAGAGGCCACGCGCCCCTGGGTCCGGGTGAAGCTGGATCCCGGGTCCAGGTGAGGCCATGTGCCCCTGGATCCGGGTGAGGCTGGGTCCCAGGTCCGGGAGAAGCCGCGCACACCTGGGTCCAGGTGAGGCCACGCACCCCCTGGGTCCGGGTGAGGCCACGTGCCCCTGGGTCCAGATGAAGCTGTGCCCCTGGGTCCGGCCGAGACCCAACCAGAGGGAATCGAACCTGCATTACCACCATTTGTCCACCATCCAGAGCTGAGGGGTCAGTGCCGACATGTACACATAAGGAACTGGTGGACATTGATATTGGGTCTCAAAAGAACTGTTGGTCCAGAAAGAAACTCACTAGACTGATTCATTTGCCTGTCAGCATAACTATTATTGCTCATCTCACATTCAGTTCATATAAGTATATCTCTAGTGACACATGATCTTGCTCATCTAGGGGAAATGATGAACAACATAGACTGATGAACAAGAACAGAACCAGAAACAAGGAGGCATCGATCGGACTATCGGGCCTCAGAGGGAGGATAGGGGAGGGTGGGGGGAGGGGGGAGAGATCAACCAAAGGACTTGTGTGCATGCATATGAGCCTAACCAATGGTTAAGTTCAACAGGGGGTTGGGGCATCTGTGGGGAGGGGTGTGGGATGGGAATGGGGGGATGAGGACAAATATGTGACACCTTAATCAATAAAGAAATTTAAAAAAAAAGAAATCAGAAAGAAAAAAAAAAGAGTAAGCCATGGAAGAGAAAGATGTGCGATTCAGGAACATGAAGTCCAATACAGGAGAGAGGCAGAGAAGCCTATGAAGACAGTGAAGGGAGATACCAGGATGAGAGCTGTGCACCAGATGTTCAAGGCAGTCATTCCAGATTGGAAGTGTGACTAGACAGACAGCCCTGTTGTCTCCAAGATCTCCACCATCACTGTCCCATTCTTTTTCTTCTTCTTCTTTTTTTTTTTTTTGTTAATCCTTAACAGAGGATATTTTTTCCATTGATTTTAATAGAGAGTGGAAGGGAGGGGAATAGACAGAGAGAAACATTGATGTGAGAAAAACACATTGATTGGTTGCCTCCAACACACATCCTGACTATGGCCAGGGATCAAGCCTGAAACCGAGGTATGTGTGCCGTTGACCAGAAGGGGCTGATGTTCTAACCACTGAGCAACCGGCTAGGGCCCATTCTTCTTTTTAACCTGAGAACAGAATTTCCAGATGAGCCTGCTTCACAGTATCTGTACTTCACTAACCTTGACCACATGCTGCTGAATGAAGCTCCTGCAAGCCCTCCCTCCAAGCACTGCAACAGTCCAGGTTGGGGACCCAGACAACTCATTCTGGTCCACACAACAGCCCCACTGATGCACTGACTGAGGGGAGCCACATGGTTAGTTCCCTGGACTCCCGCGTGACCTCACCCACTGACTTTGCCAGAAGGGGCTCTTGTAAACCCTTCTCGAAGCTGAAGCCAGACAGTGACTGAGGGGTTCTGTTCAGCTCCTCCTCTCCTGAGCAGCTTCACCTATAGGAGTAACTTCAGTAACCAGTGGGGCGTGTGCTTGCCACTCAGGTTTTCAAAACAAAACCATGTGTTACTTAGGTAAACTACAATGAAAAGCAAAGGAATGAACAACACAAAAGTCAGAATAGATATTGCTGGTGGTGATGAGCGAGGGAAATGCAACCTGGAGGGGCACACAGATGGCTTCTAAGATACCAATTGCATTCTGTTTCTTAACAAAGGTAGTATATTATCAGTCTTTATACTTTATGTACAAATTTAATATACTCTGCTATAGCAATACATTTCATAGTACAATATCAATTTAAAAAAGAAAAGGAGAAAATGAAAAAAGAAAGTAATGAGAAAGGAAATCAATGCTGATACTTCTAAGGGGCAGGGAAATAGCAGTAGAATTCACTTACCATTTCATAGGCTACTTCCTCAGGGGTATCTTTTTCTAAATTGAAACTGAATTCAATAGCTTCATTGTCTTTGTGCTTGCCTTTCAATTTTTTAGGGTCTTCAACCCAGAGTCGTAAAGCCAGAGATGAATTTGAGCAATCATCTTCCTCTGCTAACTCCACCCTCAGTCCTGTATCCTCAGCAAAAAATGCGTGGTTTAGTAGGTTCTTGATAGACAACCTAATAAACAAAATACATAGCTTATTAGCAATCCTTCCAATCATAAACAACATATAGAACCTTTAAAACTAATTGTATCAAAGTAACACTCTGTATTAAAATTTCTATTAATTAAACTATTAATCTGCCTTGTCATAAAAACAAAATATTTTCTCTAACTTATTATTACCAAGGATGCAAAAAAAATTCCAACTAACATGCATCTGTAGGGACCTGAATTAAAGATTATTACTAGCAACATATCTAGATACTGAAGTTTTACATACCTAAAAGTATGCCTTAAAGAAAGTTGAAGACTGAATCTTGGAGGGAGGGTGAGTGGGAGGTAATCAGCCAAGGACCTTGTATGCATTTATGCATGGCCCAAGGACACAGACAACTGGGCGGTGATGGCCTAGGGCAGGTGGAGGGGGGAGGGTGAGGGGGCGGGCTGGAGGGGGTAAATGGGGGGTATATGTAATACTTTCAACAATAAAGAATTATTAAAAGAGACAGAGGGAAATTTAGAGAAGTGCTGCAGTTCATGTTACGGGAATTGAGTAGTTTCCCTAAACCACTGGCTTAGGTTATTAAAACACATTGTAGACGGATCATGCGAATTCTCGTGTTTTCATATTACACAGGGTTTTACAAAGTATCATACTTTAAAAAGATAGTAGCTTGTAAGAACATGTAATAAATAACTTCAAAATGCAATGGGTATTTAATTTTAAGGCGTGCCTGTAACATTTATGTAAAACGTTTTTTGTCCTCATTCAATAGAAACTTACCTGGACACTGGGTAAAGCTAGCAATAAAACTACTGGTCCAAATTTTTTTAAGACTCAAACAACAGATTGTCTGCCAAGGAAATGAAAAACTCTTCCAGATATGTAAACTCTAAAGTAAATTAGAAGTTCAAATTCTTTGCAAATGTTATAAATAGAACTCATAGCCCTGGCCAGTGTGGCACCAAACGATTGCTGGTTCGATTCCTGGTCAGGGCACATCCTTAGTTGCGGGCTCGATCCCCAGTAGGGGTCATACAGGAGGCAGCTGATCAATGATTCTCTCTCATCATTGATGTTTCTATCTCTCTCTCCCTCTTGCTTTCTCTCTCTTTAAAATCAATAAGAACATAAAAAAAATAGAACTCGTAGACTTCATCAGCCATAATCAGTGTATGTCACACTTTAGAGCATGCCACAGGTGAAGCTAATTTATAATTTATAATTTAGCTCAGCAAAGTCCCATGGTTTTCTTGAAGTATTTATGTCTAGTGTTTTAGGCCAAAGTATACATACAATGGATACAAGACTAGCCTAATATCAGGGATTAACCATCTTTGAAGAAAAAAAAAAAGTACAGGGGGTTCTAAAGATTCTTTTACAAGCTGGGAAGTTAATTTCCTTTCCTTTGACCAATTTCCAAAATAGATATATAATATCTAATCTATCTGTATTACAGGCCAGGGAGCACTAAAATTGATGTATTCCATAATGTCTACGTAGAAAGCCCTGCTGTGCTATTTAAAACAGATAAAGCATATTGACAAAGTGTTATCCTGTAAATTAAGGATTTAAACCCTCTACATATTTAGTGATCAAAAGACAAATAATCCTTAATCAATAAAGAAAAAAAACAGAAAAAGAAAAAAAGACAAATATTTAACTAAGGCAGTGATATAAAAAGAATAATCTTGCTCAGACTAATTAGTTTTAGGGTTAAGGAGAAATGTGTTTAAGAAAGCACAACCAAGTTAAACCCTCTGCCTTCAATGAAAAATTTGCCTACTTGATTAAAGAATAATTATAGCAATCGCAGAAGATACCATTCATTAAATACATATCACTGTTAGGTATTTTATATGCATTCATTATCTTTTTAATCATCAAAACAATGCCTGTTTTGAGTAACAGTTAAATCAGTATCACACTGATTGAGTCCAGATTTGAATTTTAGTCTCATACTGAAGCCTGTGCTCTTTCTAATAAACTAATATGCCATGAATCCTTTTGAATATTCCACTGTTCTTAATAAATCGTAATTAAAATGCTGTACAAACAATAATCAGAATCTAAACTAAAATGGATACTTCAACATAGTATTTTAGCCTTGCTTAAAAAGAGCAAGCCTAAATTCCTACAACTCAAAAAGAACAAAAATAGATAACTCAATTTTAAAAAGGGCAAAGGACTTAAATAGATAATTTTCCAAAGATATGCAAATGGCCAATAAGCACATGAAAACATACAACATCATTAGTCAGTAGGAAAATGCAAATAGAAACCACAATAAAATACCACTTCACACCCACTAGGATGGCTATAATAAAAAATCATACAAACAAACAAACAGAAAATAACAAGGGTTGGTGAGGATGTTGAGAAATTACAACCTTCCTACATTGCTGTAGGGAATGCAAAATGGTGCAGCCACTGTGGAAAACAGTTGGGTGGTTCTTCAAAAAATTAAATGTAGCCCTAGCTGGTTTGGCTCAGGGGATAGAGCATCGGCCTGTGGACTAAAGGGTCCCAGGTTCGATTCCAGCCAAGGGCACATGGCTGGGTTGCAGGCTCTATTCCCCCCAAGTAGGGGGCGGGCAGGAGGCAGCCGATCAATAATTCTCTCTCATCATTGATGTTTCTATCTCTCTATCCCTCTCTCTTCCTCTCTGAAATCAATAAATATTTTTTTAAAAATTAAATGTAATATTACCATATCATCCAGTAATTCCACTCCTAGGTTTATACTGAAAAGAATTGAAAGCAGAGATTCAAGCAAATATTTGTATACCAATTTTCATGAAGTATTCATAATAGACAAAATGTAGAAATAACCCGTGTCCATCAGCAGATACATGAATAAACAAAATGTGGCATGTTTATGTGTGTGTATATATGCATATATGTGTTATAATATTATTCAGCCTTCAAAAGGAAGGAAATTCTGATACATGCTATAACTTGAAAAACTACGCTAAGTGAAATGAGCCAGAAACAAAAGGAGAAATACTGTATGATTTCATTTATATGAGGTAACTAGAATAAGCAAATTCATAGAGTTAGAGAGTAGAAGAGAGGTTACAAAGGGTTGAGGGAAAGAGGGAATTAGGAGTTGTTTAATGGGTACAGAGCTTCTGTTGGGCTGCTGAAAAGTTCTGGAAATAAATAGTGGTGATGGTTGTGCAACAATGTGAATGTACTTAATGCCACTGAATTATAACACACAAAAAGGACTAAAATAGTAAATCTTATGTTATATAAATTTTACCATAATGAAAACAAATACATACCTAGATATGGCCTGTTGGTACAAACACAAAGAATATTCTGTAATAAAGCTATACAATATTCTGTAATAAAGCTATACAAATACAAAGAATATTCTGTAATAAAGCTTACACAGGCCTTACCTTAATGGCTTTATGTATTCTCAGATAAGCAACACTAAACTTAGATGGAAAAATAATAAAAGTAGGCAACAATCAAATGCTGGTGGAAATAATTTCTATAAAGAACCTGTCACTTTTTAAAAAATATATTTTTATTGATTTCAGAGAGGAAGGGAGAGAGAGAGAGAGAGAGGAAGAAACATCAATGATGAGAGAAAATCATTCATCGGCTGCTTCCTGCAAGCCCCCCATTGGGGATTGAGCTCACAACCGGGGCATGCACCCTGACCAGGAATTGAACCATGATCTCCTGGTTAATAGGTTAATGCTCAACCACTGAGCCACACCAGCCAGGGCAGGACCTGTCATCTTTATTAACCATAGTCAATAAGGAGGTAAAAATCAAATGACTAATCTATCAATTTAAGTCAGCAACTGTCCAAAGCTCAAATGAAAGGGAAATATAAGCTAAAACTAAAGGGTGTTGTCCACAAGAAAGACAGAAATTGTGATACAAATAATCTAGAATACCAATTCTTGAACAAAAACAGCCCTATCAACTTTACTATATATGTGTGTGTGTGTGTGTGTGTGTGTGTGTGTGTATATATATATATATATATATATATATATATATATGGCTAATAGGCTAAGTGTCCCTCCGACCATTCAATCAGTCGCTATGATGTGCACTGACCACAGGGGGGGTGGGGAGACACTCAACATAGGAGCTGTCATGACGCACTGGCCATTTACAAAGAAATGGCACTGTGGACCTGATGCCTGACAAAGCAACACTCAGCTTCCCCTAAGTGGGACAGAGGCCCTGCCACGACCATAGAGCAACAGCCCACCAAATGGCAGCAAAACGCTGCCAAGACTCCATGGTGCAAAATGCGGCCCACAGCCCAGCCCAGCCCAGCCCAGCCCAACCCAGCCCGGAAACGGCTGCTGTGGACGCGGGGATAATGACGTCAGGTAGCAACGCCGAGCTTTCTCTCCCTGGCGACTAGCCTCCTTGGAGTTTCTTCAGCCCAGGAACATGACTTGCTTTATAGCCAGGTGCAAACATTTTACACTTTAACCAAATGTCTGCGAAGCGTTTTCCTGTGCCTCATCTCATTTGATCCTTACAGAAGTCCTGGAGTAGGTAGATAGGAGACTCAGTAGAATCCTATTTTCTTTTCATTAGCAAGACAACGGAGATTTAGAAAGTTTAGAAACTTGACCCAACTGAAAAGAAGTAAGAAATAGTGGACCTTGAAAATGACTTCAGGTTTTCTCACTGCAGAGTATAGTCAAACACTGCTACAGTTAAATATTTTATCCTTTGTTCTCCCTGTGTGATCTATAATAATAATCTGCTGTGTTGCTGACAATTACCTGAAAGAGAAATTGGGGTGCTTCACTGGGCTGGAAAAAGTTTAGCTAAATCAGAAAGCATGTCTAATTAAGCAAGTTTATTCCATCTATACATAGTGTGTGTGTGTGTGTGTGTGTGTGTGTGTGTGTGTGTGTATGGCTAAGTTGACTCATGCATGCATGATACATATAAAGCTCTTGCTGGTGCCAACTGCACACGTGTGTTTTGATCTGTCATTGTTGATCGTGAATTTGGTTGATACTTCTATTATAGGGAAAGGGCGAATAGCGATATTAAAATATTTCTTCTAATTAATTTCCTTTCAATGTGCATGAATCTGTGCACCGGGCCTCTAGTCATACTATAAGGACATAGGGTTAAATTTAAAAAACCTGGTGAGTTGATGGTTACATTTTTTAAAACTACCATAAAAAAACCATTTAAGTACTTACATAAAGGTGACCCACAGAAGCTCTCTACTTAATCAACTGTCAGAAGTAAGTTAATGGGGGAGGGAGAACCCACTGACTTAAACTGATGCCTCAAGGTGACGAAGGCTTCTCACAACACACACACACACACACACAACCCAAATGTTGCTTCAAGGAAAATTTAGCAGATGATATCAAAGTCTAAAATGGCAAACAAGGTACACTGATACACTTTACTAAAGACAGTATGGTTTGGGTTTGGCTTCCATGCAGAGGTCAGAAAATGACTGGGTGCAAGGTAAGAGAAAATGCATCCATCAGTTATGTCATTTCACTAAATCGGCACCCACCTTTCAGATTTGTTTTGACGAATACAACCTTCGATGATTTCTTTCACTTCAGGATCAGTGACTTTATTGAAACTGGCTGGTTTTATGCCCTGGGAGGAGAAAATGGTTTCTAGTTACAAATGAAGCAACTGAAAGCCCAAATCAACATGACTTTTATTACAATAATGGTTTTTACCCTAAACTATATTCAAGTTTTAAATGAGATAAATATATACATACACTATGTCTTTAACAACTTTTTTTGACAAGGATTTTGTCCTAGTTCTATAGATAACAGTAAAAGTTGTAAATAATCTAAATCAACAATAGAGCCAAAATTGCATATTATGTAATATATATGTGCCAATATTATGTAGAAATTAAAATTGTTCTCAAAGTAATTATTAACATGGGAAATTCTCACTTCAACATTAAGTAAGGAAAAAACAAGACCCCAAAATGTATAAATAGTACTACCCCAATTAGCAAAATATAATAAACAAATATTTTTTGAAATCAGAAAATATTCAATGTTATTAAAGAACACTTATGAAAATTCCTAAGAAGGGCTGCTTTATTGCAAATATTCCAAATCAATATTATTTCAAAGTCTTCTAGAATGGCTAGAAACAATAAACAATCAAATTGATTTGTTGGAGAAACTAGGTAATTTTTCCTATAGAATATCCCATATTCTGGACATTGGCCTATTTCTTTTTTTTAATTGACTTTTTTAGAGAGAGGAAGGGAGAGAGAAACACTGATGTGAGAGAAACATCAATCAGTTGCCTCCTACACACACCACAACTGGGGGTTGAACTAGCAACCTGGGTATGTGCCCTGACTGAGAATGGAACCTGCCACCTTTTGGTGTATGGGATGATACTCAAACCAACTGAGCTACACCAGCCAGGGCTGGCCTTATTTCTTATTGTCTACCTACACAAACCTCTGAAGTCAGACTTGGGATCAAAATCCATTAGTAGTAGCAATGTGAATGTGGATAAGTCACAATCTCTGATACTCAAGTCTCATCATTTATAAACTGAAGATAGCACCATCTTGTAGAGATACAAAGATGAAAGCATGTGGCATACAGCATACTTTTAAAAACAGTACCTATTAGCATTAGTTACTGAAACAGTCTAACAATCACCTTCCTGGCCTATCCTGAGTCACCTAATTGGATATGATGTAGACCTCTTTTGAACAATTCTAACACTTTGCTTCTACCTCCCTTATGTCCCTTACAATAAATACTCCCATGCTGTTATTTTTATAGTTATTTGTGAATTTATATTACTGTCCTGCTAAAAATATAAGCTCTTTGTGGGTAGCAGACACTTCGTATACATCTTTGCATTCCTTGCAATTTCTAAAAATTTATGCATAGTAAGAATCAAATACTGTATCTGTTTAACTATATAACTATATTTTGAATGCCCTTTCTTAATCAGGCTTTTAGAACTAAAAGAGACCCTCAAAACTATTTAGCCAATTTTTATTATTCAGGTTTGGAAAATAAGAACCATCTAATAAGTATCTAAAAATTCTTTACAAACAAATGGATATAGATGAGATGTCTATGTTTTCCCAATAATACTAATACAGAGCATTTTATATGACCCCAATAGAATATAGATATACAACATATATCTAAAGCTTGTTTCGTTACAATTATTTTAATTTTGCACTGTTATACAGAACTAAACCAAAATTAGGTTTTACTCAGTTTACTTAAACCAACTTCAACATGAAATATGGCAGTTTGCGAAGTAAAAAGAATAAAGTTATACCTACACTAGTTACTTTACGGTATATTTGAGCTGCATTTTGGCACTCAGAATAAGGGTACTCCGAAGTAGCCATTTCCAGCATACACATCCCAAAAGCATAGACATCTACAGATTCATCATAGTGCTCTTCATACATCTCTGGGGCCATAAACTCAGGAGTCCCTACAAGGTAATACCACAACCGCACTTTTATTAAAAAGAAAAATGTGTTCACAAAAATTACTTTCCCTTTGCAAAAAAGGATTACTTGAGATAATTTCTACTTCCTAAAAGAAATTTATAAATATAAAATTTGTTGAATACTTGCTATCCTATAAAGAGGTAATATGCAAATTAACCCTCACGCCCTCACAAGATGGCTGCCTACAACCAGGCTGGCAGGGGGGTTAGTGAAGGACGACCAAATGACTGAACAAGCAGGCTGCATGGGGCAACCAGGCCAGCAGGGGGTTTAGTGAGGGATGACCAAACGACTGAACAGCAGGCTGCGTTGAGGGGCGACCAGGCCAGCAGGGGGGCGCAGTTGGGGGCAACCAGGCCAGCAGAGGGGTCAGTTGGGGGTGACCAGGCCGGCAAGGCGGGGGGGCAGTAAGAGGCGACCAGGCTGGTGGGGGTGGCAGTTAGGGGTGACCAGGCCAGCAGGGGGAGGGGTGCAGTTGGGGGCAACCAGGCTGGCAGGGGGGGACAGTTAGGGGCTACCAGGCCAGCAGAGGGGGACAGTTGGGGGCGACCAGGCCGGTGGGGGGGTGCAGTTGGGGGCGACTGGGCCAGAACGGGGGGCAGTTGGGGGTGACCTGACCAGCAGCAGGGGGCAGTTGGGGGTGACCAGGCCAGCAGGGAGAGCAGTTAGGGGCGATAAGGCTGGCACACAGAGGCAGTGAGGGGTGATCAGGCTGGCAAGGCGGGGGGCAGTTAGGGGCAACCAGGCAGGCAGGCGAGCGATTAGAAGCCAGTGGTCCAGGATTGTGAGAGGGATGTCCGACTGCCAGTTTAGGCCCAATCCCCCGAGGGGTCCCGGATTGGATAGGGTGCAGGCTGGGCTGAAGGAACCGGGCCTCTAGTATCTATATAAAGCACTTAAAGAATTTCATTAACTTTGTGTACTGATAAAGTACAATCTGTAATGCTCAAGATTAGGTCATGATCACTAAAATTTGTTTTTATTTCTATCCTTTTTAGTTATTGAAATTTTTCATAATTAAATTAGTAAATTAGCTTTCTTAAGTCCTTAGAAACTTTCAATAATTTAAAATATACCCCACAAAAGAAAAAAATACAGTAGGATATCTCAAAAATAAGGCAATATATAATATTTCAAAGCAAATTCACATACTAGGCCAGAGGTCAGCAAACTTCTCCATTAAGACACAAATGGTAAATATTTCAGGCTCTGCCATTATACGGTCTCTGTCACAACTACTTAATTCTGCCACTGTAGTACAAAAGCAGCCACAGACAATACACAAACAAGTGGGTATAGCTGTGCTCCAATAGAGCTTTATTTATAAAAAATAGGCAGCAGGGCCAAATTTGGCCCATGGGCTGTAGTTTGCTGCTCCCTGTTCTAGACAAATACAATCAACAACTCTCTTTACCCAACCAATCAACTATAAAATGTTAATCACCAATGACACTTTTAGCAAATGATGTGCGCATTAAGGTAGCCAGGCCTAGATCACCAATCTTCACAGATCCAGTAGGTCCCGTGATGAAAATATTGTCACACTTGAGATCCCGGTGAATAATAGGAGGAGTCCTAGTGTGCAAGAACTGTAACCCCTTTAAAATTTGCCTGCACCAGCTCCTTAGGACCTTTGGTTTCATGACTTTAAATCGTTTTAAGTACCTATATAAAGAAACAAAAGACCACATGTTAATAAACATACCTAACTTACTATATGAGCAGTATTAGAGTAAATCACTTAAGCTAGCAGAAATTGTATGTGCCATACTACTATTACCATCACTAAGTTGTTGTTTTTTTAATTTATTTTAAATATATGGGTTTTTTTTATTTCAGAGAGGAAAGGATAGAGAGATAGAGTCATCAATGATGAGAGAGAATCATTGATTGGCTGTCTACTGCATGGGGATCGAGCCCACAACCCAGGCATGTGCCCTGACTGGGAATCAAACCATGACCTCCTGGTTCATAGGTCAACGCTCAACCACTGAGCCATGCCGGCTGGGCACTAAGTTGTTTTTTATTGTCTGTTATGGCAAGAAAATTCTAAATCTAAGGCCTCATTCTTAGAAAAGAATCCTACCAAGATTAGTATTTTTAATTCAAAACAAGAATCATTCCAATCAGGGTGGCCTTTTGTGAAATGGCAGCACAATTTTAAGAAAGTCGGTCTCACACTAGCTGGTTTGGCTCAGTGGATAAAGTTTCAGCTTGTGGACTGAAGGTCCAGGTTCCATTCCGGTCAAGGGCACAGGCCGGGGTTGCGGGCTCAATCAATGATTCTCTCTCATCATTGATGTTTCTATCTCTCTCCCTCTCCCTTCCTCTCTGAAATCAATAAAAATATATATATTTTTAAAAGTCCGCCTCTACTTCCTAATAACTGCTTATATAGACCACTAGAGGCTTTAACTATGTAAAATTTTAGAGCAAGGGTGTCAGGAAACAGAGGAAGTATACCTCACATTTAATAGTTACAAATAAGGGATTAAACCATCAAATGAAAAACTAGTCAGAAACAAAGCAATGGACTATAATCACATAGTATATAGCTCATTAGATATGTGAACCTGGCCAACTTTTCAGTATTTTTTACACAACATTCTATTATCTCTATGATTTCTAATTCTAAAATCCTGCTATGCCACAAATAATTTCACAACATTGTATTTTCTAACAAAATTCATTAACATCATAATTTTTTAACCTGCTCTGAAACATAGTCTCTAGATTCAGATTCTACAAATTCTTTAATCAATTACTGTTATTTTACAAGCAACTTTTATGACTCTGAAAATTATTTCCAAAAAGAACTCCATTAATACTATCAGGGTCAACTTACGTCTTTAATGTCCCTGATGTCATAAGTTCAGTCACCAATACAATGCATTTCTTTCCTTTCAATGTAGACTCCCAAGAATCATAAAATCGAACTATATTGGGATGTTGGAGACCCTTTAGCATCTCTGCTTCTTCCTTAAACCTTTGCTGCTCAGCTTTGGTTAATTTCCGATCCTGAATGAAGACACAAATTCCAAATTAAAGCGTGGAAATTCTCATGCACATTTCTAATACCACTCAAATGAGTGCTTTACTTTATTGTACTTATTTATATATGTATTTATTTTTGCCTGACAATTCTTTTCTATATAATCACTGATAGATATCCCTTGTTAGTGATTTTGACTCCTCCCATACAGCAATGCAGCAGCTGCTGCATTTCATAACTGTTATAAACCCACCTGCATAATAAACCAATACCTTGAAAAACATATCTTGGGAGTTAACTTTTTACGGTAATCATCCTACATAATAAAATGGTAATATGTAAATTACCATCACTCCGCTACGCCCACGATTGGGCCAGCAGGAGGCGCAGGGGGCGGGACTCAGGGTGGCCGGGGTAGCTGATTGGGCCATAAGGACGCTGAGCTCGCGGCGCCTCTGGCGCCGCGAGCTCAGCGTTTGTACCATGGCTGCCGGAGGCTTTCGGAAGGCCTGGGGTGCCTGCGGACAGCCAGCCGGACAGGTCCCCCGCGATCAAAGGCCAAAGCGGGGGACCTGGCCGCCTGTCTGCTCCGGCGCAAGGCCTTTCGAAAGCCTCCGCAGCGCCGGAGGCTTTCGGAAGGCCTGGGGCGCCGGCGGACAGCCAGCCGGACAGGTCCCCCGCGATCAAAGGCCAAAGCGGGGGACCTGGCCGCCTGTCTGCTCCGGCGCAAGGCCTTTCGAAAGCCTCCGCAGCGCCGGAGGCTTTCGGAAGGCCTGGGGTGCCTGCGGACAGCCAGCCGGACAGGTCCCCCGCGATCAAAGGCCAAAGCGGGGGACCTGGCCGCCTGTCTGCTCCGGCGCAAGGCCTTTCGAAAGCCTCCGCAGCGCCGGAGGCTTTCGGAAGGCCTGGGGCGCCGGCGGACAGCCAGCCGGACAGGTCCCCCGCGATCAAAGGCCAAAGCGGGGGACCTGGCCGCCTGTCTGCTCCGGCGCAAGGCCTTTCGAAAGCCTCCGCAGCGCCGGAGGCTTTCGGAAGGCCTGGGGCGCCGGCGGACAGCCAGACGGACAGGTCCCCCGCGATCAAAGGCCAAAGCGGGGGACCTGGCCGCCTGTCTGCTCCGGCGCAAGGCCTTTTGAAAGCCTCCGCAGCGCCGGAGGCTTTCGGAAGGCCTGGGGCGCCGGCGGACAGCCAGACGGACAGGTCCCCCGCGATCAAAGGCCAAAGCGGGGGACCTGGCCGCCTGTCTGCTCCGGCGCAAGGCCTTTCGAAAGCCTCCGCAGCGCCGGAGGCTTTCGGAAGGCCTGGGGCACCGGCGGACAGCCCGCTGGTGCACCAGGTGCATGATTAAATCATGCACTGGGCCTCTAGTTTTGTAATATATACATATATCAAATCATTACATTGTACACCTTAAACTTATACATTGTTATATGTCATTTATATCTGAATAAAACTGGAAAAATAAATAAAACTTCTGTTGCTGGAAAAGAAAGAAGGAAATCCTACCATTTGCAACAATATGGATAGATCTTGAAGGCATGCTAAGTGAGATGTCAGACAGACATAGACAAATAGTGTACGAGTTCCTTAAATATTTTTTAAAATATATTTTATTGATTTTTTTACAGAGAGGAAGGGAGAGGGAGAGAGAGTTAGAAACATCAATGAGAGAGAAACATCAATCAGCTGCCCCCTGCACACCCCCTACTGGGGATGTGCCCGCAACCAAGGTACATGCCCCTGACCGGAATTGGACCTGGCACCCTTGAGTCCGCGGATGACGCTCTATCCACTGAGCCAAACTGGTTCGGGCCTTAAATATTTTTAAAATAAAATTGGTAAGTGACTAAATCTTAACTGTTCTCAACACAATAAAATGATAATTATGTGACATGATGGAGGTGCTAGCTAATGCTATGGTGGCGATCATACTGCAATAGATAAATATATTACATCAAGACACTGTACACTTTAAGCTTATCATATGTCAATATTATATTTCAATTGTATTTCTGAAGAAAAAAAAGACTTAATAAGAGTTAAGGAACTCAAAGGAAAAGTAAGAAATGCTAAACTTAGAAGATATCTAAAAACAAGTGTTTATGATTTTCTGTTTAACCTAACATGACGAATAAGTCCTAAATGTCCCTATAATTAGCTAGAAGTCTTTCCATTGTGATAGGTCAGCAGATCTGATCTGAGGAACAGTGAAGAAATTTTGATGCCCTCTGATGAAATTAGCAAACACAAGTCATGTGCCAAGATAAGCTACATACTTCATTTTATCCTTTGATCCTATGGATTAAAAGTAGTCAGCATTCAGAGTAAACAACTTTACAAAGTTGTAACTGCTGTCTCAGACATATTACTAAAGGTAAAATTCCACTAAAAAGGTACGGCCAAACCCTGGCTAGTGTAGCTCAGTTGGTTGGGCGTCCTCCCGTGCAAGGAAAGGCTGCCAGTTCGATTCCCAGTCGTGGCATGTGCCCGGGTTATGGGCTTGATCCTAGGTAGGGGGTGTGCAGAAGGTAGCCGATTCATTTTCTGCTCACATCGATGTTTCTCTCTCTCTCCAGCTCCCTTCCTCTCTCTCTAAAAATCAATTTAAAAAATCTTTTTTAAAAAAGGTATGGCCAAGGTCTTCAAAGGTCCATTCTAATTCAGAGTGGAAAGTAAACCTGTCAAATTCACACCCAAATCCAGAGGAGAGCTTTCAGCTACTATAATAATTCTCCTTTAAACACTCCCCGCCCCCTCTCTCTCTCTCTCTCGTATTAATCAGTAACTTTCACACATTGCCAATGAAGAGTTCTTACACAAGAAAGGAATGATGACCCACAAATGGCAAACTAGAGATCACTGATAGATAATGGAGTTGACATAGTCAGAAGGCAGGAAAATTACAGTCTACAAAAATGATCCTTTAATCTTACTGTCTCTAGGTAATGTCACCCCCCCAAAAAGCATCAAATATCAATGTTTTAGTGTTATAGATATTAATTTGTATGGCTGATAAATATAATAAGAGGTCAAATACAAATTCACCGAATAGATTTCAACTACTCCAACACTACTTTAAAAAGAATTACTGTCCTTCTATGAATGTTAACTAAACACTTAATCTATCATAATATATGGCATGCTTAAAATGTACACAAAACCTTTCCTGAAGCAAGGCACAATACCAACATGAGTAACCTGCATATGTATTTATTCAAGATAAGAAGCATTTCATTTCCAAAAGGTAAACTCTGGCCTTATCAGCTATGTCTCTTAATGCAAACACCAACAATGAAGTACAGAATCAGGTCAGAGGGTACGTGGATACGTTTCTGCAAACGCAAGAGGAGGAAGAAATCAACATATTCTAAAAGCTGTACTATAAAAGAACTTGTTCAAATAAGGATGAACACTATGAAGGCTTCAAAACACACTGCTCACTTTACAAAGCAGTCTATCAATGACTAGCCTGGATAAATATGGCATTGCTCAGTATTTTATCACTGTCATTTAATGAACACTCAGACATGTATCACATGCTTTATAAGCATTATCTCTAACCCTCAAGATTTTGTTTCTCAAGCTGAGTAGTAAGTACACAAGCTGCACTGTGTTATTCTTTATTATTTTTGTATATCAGAAATATTCGTTATTTTTAAGTGAAAACCTAAGGCTTCAAAATGTTAAGTAGCTTAGCTTGTCCAGGGTACCTAACGGGAACAGGCAACATTGGAACCAGGTCTGCTGTATTCTGAAACCCATGCATTTTCCAGGTCATCACTGTGCCTCTCAGAAACAATATTCACAGCAAGGACTGCAGATACCTCACTCACAAGCCACTTTCCATGGAGAGACTGAGTAGCACCCCAGAACTACAGTGAAATGAAATAAACACACACAAGGGCAATGGCAGTTAGTATATGGTACCGCCAAAGAATTAATCAAGAAATCAGCATATAATAGAGCCTGTCTATCTTATATTATAAAGAGGTAATATGCAAATTGACCATCACTCCAACACACAAGATGGCTGCCCCCATGTGGTCAAAGATGGCCACCCCCGTGTGGACACAAGATGGCTGCCACAAGATGGCCAGCAGGGGAGGGCAGTTGTGGGCAATCAGGCCTGCAGGGGAGGGCAGTTGGGAGGGGACCAGGCCTGCAGGGGAGGGGAGTTAGGGGTGACTGGCCCGGCAGGGGAGGACAGTTGGGAAGGACCCAGGCTTGCAGGGGAGAAAAGTTGGTGGGGGCAGGCCTGCAGGGGAGGGCAGTTAGGGACAATTGGGCCAGCAGGCAGAAGTGGTTAGGGGCAATCAGGCAGGCAGGCAGGCAGGCAGGCAGGGGAGTGGTTGGGAGCCAGCAGTCCTGGATTGTGAGAGGGATGTCCGACTGCCCGTTTAGGCCTGATCCCGGACATCCCTCAAGGGGTCCCAGATTGGAGAGGGTACAGGCTGGGCTGAGGGACACGCCCCCCCCCTGCATGAATTTCGTGCACCGGGCCTCTAGTATATGATAAAAGGAAAGTATCTTAATAACTTAAGATATATTAAAATTCCTCAACCACAAATTCCCCAATTTGGGTGAGGGGTGGTTTCAGAAATTCAACAGTCATTTTAGGAAGAGACCACATAAAACTAAGAGGTAATTCCAATGATAAATGTAGAAGGAATGTGGAAAATAGAAAATCACCATTATAATACCACAGTAATACTCACTACAGGGAAATACACCAATGAGTGCCAAAACAACAGGGGAAAGTTTGAGGAGAAACAGATATCTGCAAAGTCTCAAAGTGTCTACCCTCAAGATATTAATATAAAAATATGTATTTAATAGTATAGAAAACCTATCATATGCTACCCTACCCAAGTGATCAAGGCTACCATCACCAGTAATCCAAGTCGACACTATATACCCCCTACTATAATGCACTGAGAATGGCATTATCACTCTTGTGGTATCCATGCCAAAATTCATAGCCTACATCAGTGATGGGCAACCTTTTGAGCTTGGTGTGTCAAACTTCACCAAAAAACTGAGCATAACTCGGGTAGTGTGTCACTTTGAGGAAAAAACTAACTCCAAGACTCTAGTTGCAAATGTTTCATCCTCAGGAGCAGCAAATGTTTCATCCTCCGCATGTGGCCGTGTGTCATCAGAAATGGCTACGCGTGTCAGTGCTGACACGCGTGTCATAGGTTCGCCATCACTGGCCTACATCTAATCATGAGGAACCATAAGACAAACCCAAATTAAGGAACATTCTACAAAATAGCTAAACAATACTCTTCAAAAGCTCAAGATCATGAAACACAAGGAAAGACTAAAGAACTAGTACATCTTGGAAGAGACTAAGGGGACATAACTAAATGCAATGTGGGTCCAGCCAGCATGGCTCAGTGCTTGAGCACTGACCTATGAACCAGGAGGTTCTATTCCCAGTCAGGGCACATGCCCAGGTTGTAGGCTCGATACCCAGTGTGAGGTGTGCAGGAGGCAGCTGATCAATGATTCTCTCATCATTTATTTTTCTATTGCTCTCTCCCTTTCCCTTCCTCTCTGAAATCAATAATATATTTAAAAATAAAAGCAATGTGGGATCCTGGATTGAATCATAGCATTAAAAAAGGACATCAGGCCCTAATGGGTTTGGCTCAGTGGATAGAGCGTTGGCCTGCGGACTCAAGGGTCCCAGGTTCGATTCCAGTCAAGGGCATGTACCTTGGTTGCGGGCACATCCCCAGTAGGGGGTGTGCAAGAGGCAGCTGATTGATATTCCTCTCTCATCAATGTTTCTAACTCTCTCTCCCTTCCTCTCTAAATCAATAAAATATATATTTTTTAAAAAGGACATCAGTGGAAAAACTGGTGAAATCCAAATAAGTTCTAACTTTAGTTAATAGTATTGCACTAACAATAATTTCTGTCTCTGGTTAACATATTAACGTAAGGGAAAATTGAGTGAAGGGCATACAGGAACTTTCTAGACTATCTTTGCAACTCCTCTGTTAGTAGCAAATTATCTCAGAATAAAAAGTTAAAAAAGAGAAAACCATGTAGTAATGGAGTGGTATTCTGTTGCCTGCTACTCCCAACCCTACCATTTCCATCAAACAAACCTATATTTTAACAGCCCTTTCATCTGATTTTCACTAATTCCAATCTCCAAACCTTCTTCTTACCGATTATAAACTCCCTCTGCTTATACTTTATAAAAATAGGGCCTGTGTCTGGTTTTCTCCATTATGTCCCTAGCACTTAGCACAGTCTTGGTACATTATAGACACTAAATATTTATTTGATGAATGAATGAACAAATGAATGAATGGCAGCTGTGTGTATTATATTCATTTCCTATTGCTGTTGTAATAAATTACCACAAATTCGGTTCCTTAAAACAACACAAATGTATTACCTTCCAGTTGTGTAGATCAGAAGTCTAAAATGAATCTCACTAAAGTCAAGTTGTTGGAAAGGCGGCATTCCTACTGGATGCCCTAGGGAAGAATGAATCTGTTTCCTTGCCTTTTCCAGCTTTTAGAGGTTGCCCACATTCCTTGGTTCATTGCCTGCTTCCAACAATTGCATCACTTCCATCATGAGATCTCCTTCTGACTCTGGCCACCCTTCTTACTCTCTTATAAGGACCCTTGTTATTACCCGGGACCAACCCAGATAATCCAGGAAAATCTACCAAGATCTTTAATTTAACTGCATCTGCAAAGCCCTTTTTGCATTGTAAGGTAACATATTCACAGGTTCCAGGGATGAGGACACAGGCATCTTTCAGGTGCAATTATTCAGCCTAATACATGTATCAATTTGTTATCTACCAAGCAGATAGCTCAAAACTAACCCTTTGACATAACTGGGAAAATGAATATTTCACAGACCAAGTCCCTCTGTCTCCTGCTGCTCTCACCCTGTCATTTTATGAAAGCATCTGCCTTTGGTTTATACTTTTTAAAAATATATTTCTATTGATTTCACAGAGGAAGGGAGAGAGAGATAGAAACATCAATGATGAGAATTACTGATTGGATGCCTCCTGCACGCCCCACACTGGGGATCAAGCCCACAACCCGGGCATGTGCCCTGACCGGGAATTGAACCCAAAACCTTTTGGTGTACAGGACTATGCTCCAACCAACTGAGCCACCCAGTCAGGGCTCCACAATTTTGATATAAGCTTTCAGTGTGGAGGTATGGATTTTTAAACTGTTATTTCCATTGCATTGCTTTGAATATATTCGCTACTATAATGAAAGTGTATGAGAAGGCTCACTCCACATGTCATCCTGCTAAAGTCGATTGTGTCTTTTATTTTAATGTTTCTTTTCAGTGACATTTTGCTTGAGTTCAGAGACCACAGGTAGACTTTTTGATGTTTATTTGTTAGATGCTACTTAAAGGAGGCCTGTTTAATTACCCTGAGAAGCACACAATCACATGTGACCCCACAGTGAAGCACATTCAAATACATTTTAGGCATAAACAACAAAGATTTTCAGATAGCTATGTTCCTTCATTTGGAAAATAGCCCCATTAGATGAAAACTCACTTTCATCAAGAAAACAAATGACAAATGTACTAGTGGAAATATTTTTCCAAGTTATAGCAAAGCAAAACCTGGTTATGTTTCCAGGTGTAAAAGCAGAGTGCTGCTGATTCTGAAGTGGTTAGTCACTAACCGTTAGTGGAAGAGGAAAGAAACTATTAAAAATACCTGTGATTGACTCCTCCTGAGAGTTACTAAACAGTTTCAGTAAATTCTGACCAGGTCATTCAACATCATGAACTGAAATAAATAGTCTTGTAAACGGGAAGTAGGTCTTAAAGCCCTCACTCACAGTAAATTACCAATTTACCAAGGAATTACCAAGTAATTTACCAAGTTCTTTACAAAGAACAATAGGTCAAAGTTTCTGCACTAATGCATAAAAAGTCAAGAATGGAAACCCTAAAATATGACAAACTGTTGAAATGCAGTTGTTTATGGCCTAATCCTAAATCTGACTTACATCAAAGGGTTTGTTTGCTTGTTTGTTTTTAACATCCTGAAAGGCAAGTATCAGCAGTAAAAATCTCTCTACTGGTTCTTTGCACTGCCATAAAGTCCACATCATCTAAACAAATGGAAGTGGTTGGTGCTTTTAAGAATTTGTACACAAGGCTCAAATGTCCACAATGGAGGGGAAATGCCATCAAGAGAAAAGGTATAAAAACTTTTTGTTGAGCTGTGAATTTCAAATTAAACATGTAAAAGATAAAATTTTTAAAAAAGAACAGAATTGCCTAATTTCAGGGGAGAAGAGTAAGCAAGAGGTGGTGTGAATGCAATATAGTTTACAATTTAAATGATGTTAGTAAATAGAATATACACTGAGTGGCCAGATTATTATGATCTCTGAACGCATAATAATCTGGCCACTCAGTGTATATCCTATATAAAAAAAGGCTAATATGCAAATTGTCCCCTCGACCAGGAGTTCAACCAGCAGGCAGGCCGGCCAACCGCCCATGTCCCCTCCCCCTGGCCAGGCTGGCCGGACCCCACCCATGCACAAATTCATGCACCGGGCCTCTAAAATACACACACACACACACACACACACACACACTGAGTGGCCAGATTATTATGCTTTCAGAGATCATAATAATCTGGCCACTCAGTGTATATCATGTTGTTAGTGGACATACCAATTTTTTATATTACATACACATATATAAGCAAAGATTGAAAAGAATCTAGAATAATTTAAACTGCTAACTGGAATGTTTTTCTATAAAATTGTTTAATTATATAATAAAGAACACTTTATTTTTTAAAAATATGAGAAACTGTCCATTACAAACTGCATAGTACTCACAGGAAAGTAATTGAAAGGTGATGCCCCACCCCGGCCATGGTGGGAGCATCGACCTTAAACCAAAAGGCTGTGGGTTCAATTCCCAGTCAGGGCACATACCTAGGTTGTGGGTTTGATCCCTGGTCTGGGCACGTATGAAAGTCAACCAACCCACATTGATGTTCCTCTCTCTCTCTCTCTCTCTCTCTCTCTCTCTCTCTCTCCTCTTTTCCCTCTCTCTCAAATCACTAAGCACATCCTTCTGATATTCTAAATAAGTTAGTTTTTCTTAGTTCCAAATATGCAGAAAATGAAATGATATCCAAAAATTATATCAACCAAATTCACTAATTCTGACATTCCTTTCATAATAGAAAATTGCAATTGTTTTTCTCTGTATAAATTAAAATGTACTTTATATAATTTATAACATTTGCTGCACATGAGAGAATCCCAAATCTGGCTTTGTATCCAATTACCTAGGGAACTTTTATTTTTTAAATCTTTATTGTACCTGGGGAACATTTTAAAAATAAGTTCCTGGGCCCTGGCTATTGTGACTCAGTTGGCTGAGAACATCCCATGCACCTGAGAGGTCCAAGGTTCAATTCCCAGTCAGGGCACATGCCTGGGTTGTGGGCTCATCCCCAGTAAGGGTGTGCAGGAGGCAGCTGATCTGTTTCTGTTTCATCAATGTTTGTCTCTCTCTCTCTCTCCCTTCTACTCTCTCTCTAAATCAATAAAAACATATTTGAAAAAAGAAATTCCTAGGTCCCATCTCCTGGAGATTTTGATTTGGAAAGTTTGGAGTAAGTGCCAGGAGTCAGTATCCTATATAATAAAAGGCTAATATGCAAATAGACTGAACGGCAGAACGACTGGTCGCTATGACCTGCACTGACCACTAGGGAAGCCCCGCTTAGCCAGAAGCCGGGCTCATGGCTGGGGAGCGCAGTGGCGAGAGCCTCTCCCACCTCTGTGGCAGCGCTAAGGACCCCTTGGGGGATTGTCCGCCTGCTGGCTGAGGCCCACACCCTAAGCAGGCAAGCGGACATCCCCCGAGGGGTCCCGGACTGTGAGAGGGGGGCAGGCCAGGCAAAGGGACCACCCCCAGTGCACAAATGTTGTGCACTAGGCCTCTAGTATATAATAAAATATAAAGCTCATGTTAAGTGTACTCAGGGATTTCCTCCTCTGATTCAGCTAATTCTTGGAACTGGTCCCTTATTTCAGTGCTTTTCAAACTCTGCTGTTCATCATTTGCAGATGTTACTAAGCGGCAGATTCTGATTCATTGGTCTGGAATGAGGCCTGGGAACATACAATTCCAACAAGCTTTGCTAGGAAGACCTTATAGGATCTTTCAATCTTTCCCCAGGCGAATGATAGGAGGCAGGTCCTACTGCTAGAATATATTCTTCAACTTTTATCTAAACATCCTTTAGCATAAATAGAATGCACAATTTGCAAAATAACTTGACCTAGCTTTACTATATAACCTACTATATAACCCAAGGGAATGGAAATTGCTTCCCCCATTTACAGAGTATCACTGAAAGATGAGTGTTACCAATGTCATGATGCAGAGGTGAAATTAAAATGTACATAATATCCAATAAATATATAAGGATGTTGACCACAACATGATTATAATGGTGAAACGTTGGAGAAAAATCTAAACGTCCAATAATAGAGGACTGATTAAATAACTTATAAGGGCACCTAGTAAAATAATGACGTAAATGTATAATTACTGGTATTGAAAAGATGTTAGTGATCAGTTTTAAAAAGGTTTTGTAAAAGCTTATCGTTTGATTCCATTTTGTGGGGGAGAAAATACACAAAAAGCCATATATACATTTATGCAAAAGGGTCCAGAAAGATATACTAAATTGTTTAAAGCGTCCTCAAAGTACTAGAATTTAAGGTGGTTGTTTTTTCTTTGGGAGGGGGAGGGGAATGCCCTGACCGGACTCTCTGGTGCATGGGAGGATGCTCAACCAACTGAGCAACACCGGCCAGGGACTCAGATGGTTTTCATGTTTGTTTCCTTGCATTATCTAATATTTCTACTGTGGCACAGACCTTATAAAATTCTTCAAAGATTAAAAAGGGGGTGAGAAGAAAATCAAGCAAACCCCATACCTGCACACACTTTTCAAGAACTACTATAATGGCTCTACTGCTAAATTATTTGCATTCCAAAGAGTCATCAAGGGATTTCCCACATTCAAAACACTTTGTTTTTTGTTTTGTTTTTGTTAATCCTCACCCCAGGATATTTTTTCCATTGCTTTTTCACACAGAGTGGAAATGAGGGAGGGAGGGAGGAAGGAAGGGAGGGAGGGAGGGAAGGAGGAGGGGGGGGACGAGAGAGAGAGAGAGAGAGAGAGAGAGAGAGAGAGAGAGAGAGAGAGAGAGACATACATCTATGTGATAGAGACACATCTACTGTCCCAGCCACCCCAACCAGTCCATTGCTTTTTTACAGAGTGGGAGGGAGGGAGAGACCTACTTGAGAGAGACACATCTACTGTCACAACTGCCCCAACCAGGGCCCCAGGGCTAGGGATTGAACCTGCAACCTAGGTAAATGCCCTTAACCAAAATTACCGTCTTGCACTCCACCCAGACTTGCTGAATTTGAATCTCTGACAATAAACTCCTGAATCTGCATATGAAGCAATCACTGACTTTTACAGAGAGTAAAGTTTGGAAACTTGGTGTTAAACAAAAAAGCTCCCTAGAAATGCAGAGACTTGCACTAAATTTCAAACCTATCTAAATGGTAACCTGCAGCATATTCAGAAAGGGTGAAATAAGACACACCCACTGGAGGCACAGAGACTACTAGAATTTGAACAACCATCACCTGCCTAGAATTACTGGCTTTATTCTATGTTAATTTTAAGCATCTCCCGTGAAAACTGACCGTTTCTCTTGAGCTGATTGAGGTCACAAAGGTTTTCCTTATATTTGACCTACATCTGTCTGAAACTACTATTATAACTCCTTCTATGATGCTTGACCCCCTATGTAGTCATTCATTAGTTAGAAGTCCACATAAACATTTATTATGGAACCAAATATCCAGTTGATTTCAACTACAGTCCTGTTGCTTTCATTTCTCCTTTCTAAGCACATTACATTTGACTAACCTCAGTAAATTCTGCTGATTATTTCTTCCAGAGATCCTCTTCAAGGTAAACACAAAGGCATGTGGGAGTTTATACTAACAGAAGTCCTCAAAGAATCAAGAAAAGCATTTCCTGTTCTAAAAAAACAGTACATGAACCCCCAAAAATGTGTTAAGAGAAAAGGGAGATATCACAGAATATATGACTAACATATCACAGTCTCAAGCACTTATTATATCACGTCTTAAGGCACAAATTTAGTAAAAAGTTTTAAAAATGAGACGTTAAGAGTTTCAGGAATTTCCTAACGTTAATAAATTAAGAGCATTTTCCCACGGAAAGACACCATAGAGTTTCTCCCTCTTAAACCAGAGGGGAAAGCAACAGGACAAGAAAAAAAAAACCAGTTGGTGTGAGGTCCTAAGAGGTCTAGGAAAGGGGCATAATTTCCGGGAGGTGGGGGGACAAGCGCTTAATTTTATTTTAATCTCGGATGCGTTTTAATCCTGGATCACACAGAAGACCAGGTCCACTAAAGCTGGACTTTATTAAAACCAGGAAGATTATATACCGACCTGCAGCTCACACCAAGCAACCTCAACCCATGTTTCTGTGTCCAGTCCTTTATACACTGTTTTAAAGGCTCCTCTTCCCAGCTCTATGTCGAATTTCAGGAACCGGCCGCTAGGAGAAGTGGCTACAGCCTTCATTTCCGCCTCTTCTTCCATTTCCTTTTCATTCTTCTCCTTGAGACAATCTTTGGAGGACTCGGAAGTTGCCTTTGAACCTTGTGAGAATTTGGCTTCTTTTTCACTTCTTAGCACATTTGCAGGAAGCTTTTCTCCTCCTGGCGTATCTGTTGCAGTCTTCGATCTCTCGTCATCTTTGGAGGAAGAATCAACAACCTTGTCATCAACACTCTTTCGGAAGAACCTCTTCCTTTCCACGGTTTCCCCGCCAGCAGAGAGGGCGCTGCCTTTGTCCTTCAGTCTAGTTTCCACGGTCAGAGTGGCTGCCATCTGATGAACTCTGTTTTCCAGTGAAACTCCATCAGGTTTCTCCGAATCTTCTGTGCTAGCTGGCTCCCCTGAATCAGTAGCCATGGTAATTAAGGTTGGCACTAAAAATTTCCCTGTTCTACCCTTCAGTCCAGTTACATCTCAGGTATCAGAATGATCAGAATGGACTTCCTTTTTATGTGGTCATGTTTCCATAGTAACCTGAAAGGGGAAAAAAAAAGGATATTTTAAAATTACCTCACAAAGGAAATCATTAAGGAGAAAACAAGTCACCTGATGGTTTAATCCATTTTTTTCTTAATAAGAAGTTTGTTCTTTTTTCTGTCCAAGCTTAGCAACCAGCAGACTCCAGGGACTATGTCTTATCTTGTTTACCACTGTAACCTTCACTGCCTAGCAGGCTACTTGGCATATAGCTCAGTAAGTCTTCATATTGAATGAATGTTGGTTAGGAACCTAGTTCTCAGTCCCATCTACCAATCCATCATATTTAAAACAAGTATCTAAACCTGAGTTCACTTAGCTACAAGGTAAAAGGTAACACACAATAATTAAAACAAGCACATTGCTTCTCAGTAATTGTTTTTCGTCTAAAATTCTGGAATCCATATGGGGGGGGGAGGAGAAACAATTGTAATAATCTGAACAATAAAGATTTATTTAAAAAAATAAAATTCTGGAATCCGATGGTAGTCTTTTTTTATTGTGGTAAAATATATTTAATACCAAATTTACTATTTTAACCATACACTTCAGTGGCTTTAAGTATAGCCACAATGTTGTGCAATCATCACCATGATCTATTCTAGAACTCTCCATCCTGGATCACTTCGTCATACAAAACGGAAATACTGTATCCATTAACTCTTCATCTCTCCAGTCCCTAGTAATCCCTATCCTACTTTCTGTCTCTATGAATTTGTTTATTCTAGTACTACATCTAAGTGGAATCATATAGTATTTGTCCTTTTGTGTCTGGTTTATTTCACTCAACAAAATGTTTGCAAAGTTCACTGATGTTGTAGCATGTTATCAGAATTTCATTCCTTTTTAAGGTTGAACAATATTACATTGTATGTATACTGTATACCACATTTTGTTTATCCATTCATCTGGTCAATGGATTGGGTTGTTCCGACCTTTTGAATACTATGAATAATGCTGCTATGAACATCCAATTGTAGTTTTGAGGTACACAGATACTTGTTTATGAGCTTGCCTCCGATTTTAGCAGAAACTACTGTAAAATATTAACATACAATACGAAAAAATTAAAACACTATACTAAATCTTTTAAGAAACACTTTAAAATATACATTCTCTTGAACCAGCAATTCTACTTATAGGAACTTGCCTTAGAAAATAGTCAATTTGAGCAAAGATTTAATTATAAAGACATTCATTACAGCACTTATAAGTTGGAAAAAACTGTAACTAAACATAAGCCTAATAGGGATTTAATTAAATATCTCAAAATGAGATGGATACAGTATTTTTTAAAAACCACTAGCTTTTAATGAGATTAAAAGACATCTATATATTATATGGTTAAATGAAATATATACAATAAGCCTTCATATATACATACATACATGATATTAATTCTGAATAGTATAATTATGGACTTTCTGCTTTTCTGTATTTTTTATAGTTTTCCACAAAGAACATGTGGAAATACGTGAAACATATAAAGAAAAAGTTATTTTTTTAATTTTATTTTAAAATTATAGTTTACATTCAATATTATTTTGCATTAGTTTCAGGTGTACAGCAAAATATTTCAGGGACCACTTTGTAAAGTATATGATCGCCTAAGGAAATAGTTTTTTAAATGAATAGTCGAACTACCAATAAAAAAATTCTTCTCTTCTCACCACAAACATGCATCACAAAGTTAAGTTCTGTCTAACTATTATTATGTTATGCACCTTAGAAGGCACTTTTTGTCACAATCAAAAAATACGCAGAAATATCAAATTTGAAAACCTGAGAATAACAATCCTTAACTAAAACAAAATGGGGAGAAATACCCTAAATTGTTCTACATATTAAACATAAATCCAATCAATATCCACCTAGTTTCTTTGCAGAAATTAACAAATTGATCCTAAAACTCATAAAACTTTGAAGGACCAGAATAGCCAAAGGCAAAACAATCTTGAAAAAAGAACAAAGTTGGAGGACTCATCCTTCCGAATTTTAAAACCTACCACAAAGCTATGGTATTAAGACAGCGTGGTACTGGCATAAGGATAGATGTAAAAATAAATGGAATGAAACAGAGAACCCAGAAATAAACCCACATATTTATGGTGGATTTTCAATAAGGGTGCCAGGACATTTCAATGTGGAAAGAACCCTCTTTTCAACAAACGGTGTTGGGACAACTGGATATCTATATGCAAAAGAATGAAGTCGACACTCTAAGGAAGGTTTACTGGAAGAGATGCTGGAACTGAGTCTCAAAGAAAGAAAATTACCTGATCCAAGCAGAAGGAAGATTACAAGCAAAGTCATGAGACAGCATGGATTAAGTGTATGAATGGTACCGTGAATAGTTTACCGCATACTTTAGAAGCAGGCAGATGAAGACAGAGAGCAGATATAAAATAAGAAGACCAGTTAGAAATCTACTGCAATAATCCAGGAAAGAGATGCTGATGTGTGAATGAAAATATTGGCAAGAGGGATAGATTCAAGATACATTAAAGGAAGTTCTAAATTCGAGGTTTATTACCTGAGTGAATATGGTTTTGAGGGGAAAGGAAGAATCTATGATAATTCTCAGAAATTTTGCCTATCACATGACACTACTAGGACATAGCTGTGTCAATACCAGAGATAAGAATTACAGTCATGACCACACAATGACATTTTGGTCAAAGACAGACCACATACACCATATAGCCTACGTGTCTAGTAGGCGATACCATTTAGGCTTGTGTAAGTATACTCTGTGATGTTCACATAGATGAAATTACCTAACAGTGCATTTCTCAGAACCTATCCCTATTGTTAAATGGTGCATGACTGCAATCTAAGGACTCATGAACCGCTTTATGAGGTTACATTGCCAAATCAATGTATTTCAAAAGTCAATGAATAAGACTAGTATTACCTGTAAGTAAGAAAAGGTAACTAATAACACCTCACTTAGGTGCAGATTTTTTTCTTTAACTTATTTTGACACAATTTGGACTTGGAAAAAAGTACACAAAGAATCCAATATACCCTTCACTCAAATTTCCCAAATGTTAACATTTTAGGTGAGATATTCTTAAAAATATTACTCACTTCACTTAACTAAAGGCCAATTATCCAGAAACCTCAAGAACAGAGATCCATAAGCCAAAAGGACTTCTAAAAAGACAAAAATAAGTAAAATAAGATAATTTAAGTAACTGCAGAAATTCTTTTTAAAAAGTGAAATCTTACTCGAAACCCTAACATAAAAATAGAGGGGCAAGTAGTCCTGCTCTAGTATAATTTTAACATGTTTGGTCACCTGGTTTTCCAAACTATAGGATAAGAAGCAGAAAATAAGAGGGATGGGGAAAGGAGTGTTCCCTCAGTCTTTTAAAAATCAACCTTAAGACGAAAAATGTTATAGAGACAAAGAGGGATATTTTATAAGTATGAAAAGATTAATTCATTAGAACAATCCTGTCTAATAAAAGAGTAATATGCAAATTGACCATCACTCCAACACAAAAGATGGCTGCCCCCATGTGGACACAAGATGGCCGCCACAAGATGGCCAGCAGGGGAGGGCAGTTGGGAGGGACCAGGTCTGCAAGGGAGGGCAGTTGGGAACGATCAAGCCTGCAGGGGAGGGCAGTTAGAGGTAGGATCGGACCTAAACGCACAGTCGGACATCCCTCGAGGGTTCCCAGATTGGAAAGGGTGCAGGCTGGGCTGAGGGACACCCCCCTCCTCCCCGTGCACGATTTCGTGCACCGGGCCTCTAGTAAAATTATATACATCTAACAACAAAGCCCCAAAATACATTAAGTTAAAAGTGACAAGAGCCCGACTGGTATGACTTAGTTGGTTGAGCATTGTCCCATGCACCAGGAGGTTGCCGGGTTCGATTCCCAGTCAGGGCACATGCCCAGGTTGTGGGCTCAATCCCCAGTAGGGGACATGCAGAAGGCAGCCAGTCAATGATTCTCCCTCATCTTTGATGTTTCTCTCTCTCTCTCCCTCTCCCTTGCTCTCTCTGTAATCAATAAAACATATTAAAAAAATAAAAGATGCCACCAAGAAAGTGAAACACAAAAGCCTTGGAGAAAATATGTGCAAATCATTTATCTGATAAGAGACTAGTATTCAGAACATACAAAATATTCAGAACATACAAAAAAATTCTTACAAGTCAATAATGAAAAGATAAATAATCCAATGGGTTGAAGATCTGAATAGACATTTTCTAAAGAAGATATACAAATGGCCAATAAACACATGAAAAAAATGTTCCACATAATTACTCATTAGGTAAATGCAAATCAAAAACTAAAATGAAATACTACTTCATACCCATGAGGTTGGCTACAATAAAAAAGATGAACAGCAACAAGCTGTTGGTAAGGATGTAGAGAAAATGGACCCCTCATGCATTGCTGGTGGGAATGTAAAACGTTGCAGCTGCTTTGGAACATAATCTGGCAGTTATTCAACAAGTCAACATAGAGTTACTATATGATACCATCTACCCAAGTGAAATGAAAACACATGTCCACACAAAAACTTGTACACAAGTGTTCACAGCAGCTCTATTCACAATAGCCAAAAAGTGGAAATGATCCAAATGCCTATCAATTGATGGCTAAACAAAATGTGTTATATCCATGCAATAGAACAGTATTCACACAATAAAAGGGAATGAGGTATCAATACCTGCTACAAGGATGAACCTTGAAAACATTATGCTAAGAGAGAGAAGCCAGAGGAAAACACCATACACTGTATAGTTCCATTTATATGAAATGCTTAGAATATGCCAATCTAGAAACAGAAAATAGATTAGTTGTTGCCTGGGGGCTGGGGCTGGGGCTGGGGCACAGGAATAGCACTGATAGCAAACCAGTACAGGGGATCTTCTGGGGTGATGGGAATGTTTTAAATTAGATTGTAATCAAGAATATACAACTCTATAAATTTGCTAAAAAATCATTGACATTTATATTGGTGAATTTTGTGGTATGTAAATTACATCTCAATAAAATATGATGTCCCTGTTTATGATTCTAAAATATTTTTACTAAAATCATAATATCAAATATGCCTTTTTAAAACCATACACTCTACCCACCCCCCTTCTGTCCACTCTCCTTATCTTCAACCTGGCCTCCTGGGTTGAGAATTGCTGTTCTGAAGGGAAACTACTGACAACAATAAAATGTAATAGCTGGTAGCCTTAGGGTAAACAATGAATAAGAAAAAAATTTAACTAGGCCAAGAACTTCACTACGCATAGTATATCTGGGGCCTTTTCATTGTGGATCCACTAGCTTTCTTGAACATAAAACAGTTTCAGAACACAGGTTTTGGGGTGCGAGAAACCTGGAATCAAATATTGGTTCTGCCTCTCACTTCTCAGAGTAGATCTGAGGCAAATTACTTAACCTCATTCATCCTTGATTTCATTTGTGAAATCTCACAGGACTGATACAGAAATACATATCAACTATTTAGCATAGTGCCTGGCATAATATAATAATCAATAAATGGAAGTTTTTATTCTCTATCTCTTAATAACCCCTAGTGGCAGCCCTATATTAAAGCACTATTCAACAATACTCAAAATTGTAAATTATTTTCAGGAGATTACATTTATTTTTAATAAGGCCAAAAAGTATATAATGCATTCTTTTAAAGCTTCGCAGTTGCATTGCTACTGGGGTATCTACTTCAGTGACCACAATACTATCTCTTCTACATTCAGCAATGCAGAAACACAGCTCGGTGAAATAGTCTACAAAAATCAGGCCTGAGCCCAGCCGGTGTGGCTCAGTGATTGAGCATTCACCTATGAACCAGGAGGTCATGGTTCAATTCCCAGTCAGGGCACATACCCAGGTCGCAAGTGCTATCCCCAGTCAGGGTGCGTGTGGGAGGCAAACAATCGATGTTTCACACTGATGTTTCCCTCGCCCTCTCTTTCTCTCTCTTCCCCTCTGAAATCAATAAAAAAGGAAAAAAGCTTAAATATATAGAAGATCCAAAAATCAAAGAAAGAGGGAGTTATATATGGACACTCCCAACCCTGTTTGCCATTTAATTCCCACCACTCCAACATGTAACCACTTACTCAATTCTTATAGCCCTCCAGAGTTTCTTTAGGAAAAAATAAGTGAATATAAATACATGTTCTCTCTCTCCCCTTTCTACACAAAAAGTAGCATAGTATGTATTAAATTTTTTACAGTCACAATATTTTTATTGATTTATTTGAGAGAGAGAAAGGGAGAAAGATTTGTTATTCCACTTATTTATGCCTTCATTGGTTGATTTTTGTGTGTGCCCTGACCAGGGATGGAACATGCAACCTTGGCGTATGGGGACGATGCTTCAATCAACTGAGCTACCCAGGCTAGTCACAATATTTTATGTCGTTCCCTGTCCGTACATAAATGTTCCTCACTCTTATTTTTACTAACTATATAGTATGTATTCAGTTATTTGCTATGCTAGATAACATTGCGTGTTTCATTTTGCCTATGTGTGTACATAAATTCCCTGAAATGGGATTGTTGGATCAAAATAAATTTGTATATTTAACTTGTATCGAAACATACTAATATATCCAGAAGAGTACACATAATACAAGTGTATCTTTATATAATGCTGCCAAACTGCCTTCCCCAGGCATTGTACCAATGTAAACTCCCACCTGCAATGTGTGAGAGTATCTTTTACCCCACATCCTTCACAATAAAAAGGGTGTCATCAAATGTTTTGATTTTTAACGCTGATAGATTTAATAAAGGAATCTCTGTATGGTTTCAATTAGCATTTATCTTATGAGTGAGCTTAAACATCTTTCACATAAACAATAATTAAAGTCAGGAATAAGGCAGGAATTCCTATTATCACTGCTATCACTTAAGGAAATAAAAGACCTACAAATATCGGAAAGTCAGAGACAAAACTCAAAACGTGCAGACTACATGATTATCTATCTAGAAAATCCAAGCAAAATAACTACAAAACTATAATAAGAACTGAACAGCGGAGCTCAGCAGAAAAACCAAAGACAAAATCAACAAACAAATCAACAGCTTTGCTAGACATCAGCAATAATCAATTACAAAATGGAATTTAAAAGACAACTATCCTAAGGTGAGGGCTAGAGCAGGGGGGTAGGCAACCCCACAAGAGGGGTAGGAAGAGCTGGGTACCCTGGAAGAAAGGCAAGTCAGTTGATTTTTTAAAAGATATTTATTTATTTTTTTAAAATATATTTTTATTGATTTCAGAGATGAAGGGAGAGGGAGCGATAGAAACATCAATGATGAGAGAGAATCACTGATTGGCTACCTCCTGCATGCCCCCTACTGGGGATCGAGCCAGCAACCAGGCATGTGCCCTTGACGGGAATTGAACCCGGGACTCTTCAGTCCGCAGGCCGGCACTCTATCCACTGAGCCAAACCAGCTAGGGCAAAAGATATATTAAAAAAAAACAAACTATCCTGTTCATAAGAGCCGCAAAGCTATAAAATATTCATCTGGGAATAAACTCAAGAAGAAGTATGCAACACATATAAAGAAAGCTGTACAATTTTACTGAAGTACATGAAAAACCCTTTTCCTTTGTCAAAAGATTCAATATCAGCATCTTCATATCCCCCGCCAGATTATTCCAAATTCAATGCAAACCCAATCAAAATCTCAAAGATATTTTTTGTCCAAACTTGAAAAGCGGATTCTAAAAGAACACAAGGAAATCCAAGAAAATCTTGAAAAAGAAAACAATGAGAACTTGTCTTACCAGATACTACATACAGCTATAGTACCAGGTGTACCGGTTAATAATGCAGATTTTTTTCAATAGATGGAGTTACACATACGTTGACATATATGCGATTTGATATGTATGCTATTTTGTTGTATTGACAGCAAGCTTCAAAACTTCATATGTCAAATTTGCTGAAGGTTTTAACATCAGAGATATTTTTGCACTTAAAAATGTTGAATTTTGTGCCAAAAAAAGAGCATTTTTGGTAAGTTTTAATTCATTACTTTATTTTGAAGAAAAGTGCTGCTGAATACTTCGGGAAGCTTATGGTGAACATGCTCCATCTCAAGATACTTGTGAACGCTGGTTTAAACGCTTTAAAAGTGATGATTTCGATGTGAAAGACAAAGAACGTCCAGGTCAACCGAAAAAGTTTGAAGACCAACAATTACAAGCATTATTGGATGAAGATGCGTGTCAAACTAAAAAACAACTTGCAGAAAGATTAAACATTGCTCAGCAAACAATTTCCGATAATTTACAAGCAATGGGAAAGATTTTAGAGGAAGGAAAATGGGTGCCACATCAATTGAACGAAAGACAAATGGAAAACCGAAAAGTCATCAGTAAAATGTTGCTTCAACGGCACGAAAGAAAGTCTTTTTTGCATGGAATTGTGACTAGCGATGAAAGGTGGATTTTTTTTTTGAGAATCCCAAACGCACAAAATCATGGGTTGACCCAGGTCAACCATCAAACATCGACTGCAAGGCCAAATTGCTTAGGAAAGAAGACAGTGCTCTGCGTTTGGTGGGATCAGGAAGGTGTGGTATATTATGAGCTTCTAAAACCAGGTGAAATCGTTAATACTGATCGCTACTGACAACAGACAATCAATTTGAACCACGCTTTCATCGTAAAACGACCAGAATGGGCCAGAAGACACGGCAAAGCAATTTTGCTTCATGATAACGCACCATCACACACTTCAAAACCAGTTAAAGACACGTTAAAAGATCTTGCCTGGGAAGTATTAACCCACCCGCCGTATTCACCAGACCTTGCTCCTTCAGATCACCACTTGTTCCGATCGATGGCACACGCACTGTCTGAGCAGCACTTCAAAACGTACGAAGAAGTGGAAAGTCGTGTCTCTGAATGGTTTGCCTCAAAACAAGAAAAGTTCTATTCTATTGGGACGATATCCACAAATTACCTGAAAGATGGGGGAAATGTGTAGCTAGTGATGGTCATTACTTTGAATAAAGCACTTTTGATGTTTCTCTGGAAATTACCGTGTTTTCTTTGATTACAAAATCCGCATTATTAACCGGTACACCTGGTAAATTACAGTGTAGTTTCAGCACAGAAACAGACAAATGGACTAATAGAGTAGAAAAATCAGTACAGAGTCCTGACCCTGTGGCTCAGTTGGTTGGAACGTTGTCCCATACACCAAAAGGTTGTGGGTTTGATCCTCAGTCAGGGTACATTCAGAAGGCAACCAATTGATGTTGTCTCTTATATCTATGTTTCTCTCTCCCCCCACCCCAACTCCTTCCCTTCTCTCTAGGGTCAATGACCATATCCTCCAATGAAGAATAAAACAAAAGAATCAGCCCTCGCTGGTTTGGCTCAGTGGATAGAGCATCAGCCTGTGGACTAAAGGGTCCTGGGTTCGATTCCGGTCAAGGGCACATGCCCAGGTTACGGGTTTGGTTCCCAGTAGGGGAGGGTGTGCAGGAGGCAACCGATCAATGATTCTCTCTTATCATTGATGTTTCGATGTCTCTCTCCCTTCTCTTCCTCTCTGAAATCAATAAAAAAATATTTAATTTTTTTTAATTAAAAAAAAAAGAATCAGTACAGAAACAGACACATAATAATATATGGGGATGTAGTCCATGATAAAGATGGCATTTCTAATGGTATCAGAATAACTGGCTACCCACTTTGCGGGGGGCGGGGGGGGAAGGGGTCAAAGCCCTACTTAAAACTCAGTCACAAAAATAAATTCCAGGTAGATTAAAGAGCTAAACATAAACAGCAAAACTACAACTATTAAAGAAAATATGACAATATATTTCTAACCTGAAGAAAGGCCTCTTAAAAAGACAAAATGCAGAGATCATTAACGAAAAAGCTAACACATTTTGCCATTTGACCATGAACAAGGTTAAAAGATAAGCAACAGACTGGGAGCCAGCAATTGCCACAGGTATAGCAAAGCATTAATATCCAGAATATATAAAGAACTAAAAAAATCAGGAAGAAGAAATACAAACGACCAATACATGTATGGTAGAAGGATGGCTCAAACTAATTAGTAAGCAGAGAGATGTAAACTCAAAAAATCCAATGTCATTCTTGTCCATCAGATGAGCAGAATAATAAAATATGCTAATATGTTTTGGGAAGTATGTGAGAAATCCTGCACTGTTAGCAGGTAAACTGGAATAGCCTTTTCATATGGCAATTCCAATTCCAAGTATCTAGCGCAAACTTGTCACCCAGCAATTCCACTTCTTATTATTTACCTGAGAAATATTCCTATATATGTACAAATATATATGTACATGGATTTTTTTAATGAAGCATTGTTTGAAATAGAAAAAACCTGGAAAAACCCTTAAATAAGGAGACATATGTAATACTTTCAACAATAAAGAATTAAAGAAAAACACCTTAAATATCTATCTTTAAGAGAATAGTGAAATGAACAGTGGTATATCTGTACTATGTAATAATATGCATCTGTTTAAAAAATGAGATGGATATATACTAATATATAAAAATCTACATACATGTACTGAGAAAAGCAAGTTGTAGTACTATGTATACATTACATCTATGTATATTTATGTAAAAATCCCCCCAAAACTTTATATTTCTATATGTACTCATATATGTGTACATACATATAAAAATGACTGACAGGATATGCTCTAAACTGATCCTAGTGGTTAACAAAACAGGTAGTATGAAATACTGTGTATCCATTAAAAAGAATGAAGTGAGCATATACATACTGACATATATATGTAAATACAGAGAAAAAAAGACTGTACAAGTTCACAGTCAACTCTTAACAGTTACCCGCTAGGAGGGCAGGATGTTGGGTAAAGGGGAATCTTAAGGTTTTAATCTACTTCTATATTATCTTTAACCCTTTAAAGCAGAACTGTCCATCAACAACCTGTACAAAAGAACCAGTTACGGATATTATAATTTCTTACAATAACTAAAGGAAAGACAAAACTAATAATTATGTACAAATATATTCAAATGAATGCCATCAGTTAAAATGTATTGAATGTTTTGTACCCAGCACTGTAAGCATTTTCTCATATAATAATCACAAGAATCTTGAGGTAAATATTTTTATTCTCATTTTACAAACGAGGAAACTAAGCTCAAAAAATTAAGTTAACTTGCCTGAGATTACACAGCTTGTAAAAACCAGGACCAGAAGTCAACCCAGGCATTTGATTCCGAAGTCCAATCTTAACTACTCCTAACAGGAGGCCATGCATCACTTGGAGCCAGATGCACACACAGTACACAACCCTGAATTTCACAGGTACATATACTGCACAACCCCATCACAGTCCTTGGGAGTTTATAACACTAAAACTATCTTCTTCCTCACTTCCATCCTCCAGCTTTGATTTGGCAAGGTCATTTCTTCAATTAAAGATGCCCATTTTATATGAAAAAATGTCTGGATCCAAATTAGAAAGGGGATTGAAATCATCTCTATATTCTTTCATCATCAAAATTAAACAATTTCTATTTATCAATCACCTTCCTTCAAATCCTTAATTAACACCTTACTCTGCCTAACCCTTTAAAATGTGGTGGCCAACTTCTAGGAATATATCCTAAGAAACCTAAAGCACCATTCAGAAAGGATATATGCACCCCTATGTTCATAGCAGCACAATTCACCATAGCTAAGATCTGGAAACAGCCCAAGTGCCCATCAGCAGATGAGTGAATAAAAAAGCTGTAGTACATTTACACAACGGAATACTATGAAGCATTAAAAAAGAAGAATGTCTTACCCTTTGAGACAGCATGGAGGGACCTGGAGAGTATCATGCTAAGTGAAATAAGTCAGTCAGAGAAAGACAAGTATCACATGATCTCACTCATCATGTGGACTCTAAGTAACAAAATAAACTGATGAATGGAATGTATCCGTAGACATGGAAACATGGAACAGAGAGTGTGGAATCTCAGAGGGGGCGAGGGTGGGAAGTAACCAACCAAGAACCTTGTATACATATATGCATGGCCCATGGCCACAGACAATGGGGCAGTGAGGGCTTGGGGCAGGGGCAGGGGCAGGCTGGAGGGGGTCAATGGGGGAAAAAGGGGACATATGTAATACTTTCAACAATAAAGAATTATTTTAAAAAATATATATCCCTACCCTCATGGAGCTTAAATACTAGTAAGGGGAAACAATAGTAAACAATAAGCATAATCCTATATAATAAAAGGCTAATATGCAAATAGACCAAACGGGCAAAACAACTGGAACAACCAAACAACAACCGGTTGCTATGACGTGAGCTGACCACCGGGGAGGGGGGCGTGTGCAGAACATGGTGGGTGTTGGCTGCGGTGGGATGGTGGAACAGGTGAGCAGGGGGTGCCAGACCAAGGGTGGGGGGGCACCAGTAGCTGTCATCGGGGCGAGCCTCTGGTAGTTACTGAAAATTCTTGGCTCCTGCATGCCGCGGTTCCACCCAGCGCTTGCACCTGCTGCCGGCGCTGGATCCGCTTGCACCCGCTGCTGGCACCAGAGCCACTGCTCACACCCACTGCCAGCGCCCAGCGCCAGCCCTGATCACTTGGTGCCATCAGCGGATGCAAGTGGAGGATGCCGGCCCTAATCGCCCCTCAGGGCTTCTCCACCTCCCCCTGTTCCTGAGGAGAGATCGGGGCTGTCAGCAGCCTCTTGCACCAGCTGCTGGCGACAGCCCCACTTGCACCCATAGCCAGCGCCAGAGCCACCACTCACACTCGCTGCTGGTGCCCGGTGCTGGTCCCAATCACTCAGCGCCATCAATGGGTGAGCAGCGGCTGCAGGCCCTGATCACCCCTGAGGACTTCTCCACCTCCCCCTGCTCCTGAGGGGTGATTGGGGCAGTAGCTGCCACTCGCACCCACTGCTGGCACTGGTCCCAATTGCTCTGCAACTTCAGCGGGTGCGAGCAGGGTCAGTGCATGGGAGTGGTGGCTGCAGCAGGAGCAGGGCTGCCGTAGACAGGGGACCGGAGCCGAAGTGGGAGGGGCCAGGCAGGGGCATGGAGGATGGGCCGAGACCCGCCCCTGTGCCTACTACCGCAGCCTCGCAGCCCACAGTTCCTTTTAAGGTGCACGAGTTCGTGCACTGGGCCCCCAGTGAATATATAAAATATCTAGTATTTGCAGTCTGTGAGTAAGAAACAGGTTACAACATTAAGTAGCATGGTCAGAATAGGCTTCAGTGAAAAGGCAACATTTGAGCAAAGATGAGGAGGTAAGGGTGTAGAACAGGGGTCCTCAAACTTTTAAAACAGGGGGCCAGTTCACTGTCCCTCAGACCGTTGGAGGGCCGGACTATAGTTTAAAAAAAACTATGAACCAATTCCTATGCACACTGCTAAGTCGGCTGCTAAGCAGGACAGGCAGTGGCAGCAAAAACACCCGGCAGGCCGGATAAATGTCCTAGGCGGGCCGCATGTGGCCTGCGGGCCGTAGTTTGAGGACCCCTGGTGTAGAATGTCTAAAGGGACAGCTAGTTGCAAAGGCCCAATGTCAGGAACAAGGCTAGAGTTCATGAGGTAGGTCTAGGCTGGAGATGTGAATTTGGTGTGAAACGGTATTTTATGCCATCCTCTGTAATAAAAGGGTAATATGTAAATAGACTGAATGGCAGAACAACCAAACAACCAACCAAAGTATAATATGCTAATGATATGCTAAGGCTGCTCAACCGCTCGCTATGATGTGCACTGACCACCAGGGGCAGACAGTCAACTGTTTGACCAGTCGCTATGACGTGCACGGACCACCAGAGAGGGTCCCTCAGCCTGGCCTGCGCCCGCTCACAATCCGGGACCCCTTGGGGGTTGTCGGAAAGTCAGTTTCAGCCCAATCCCTCAGACCACTCCCCTTGGGAGGGCACCAGACGCAGGGCTCATGGCTGTAGCACTCACCTCTCCTGATCGGGACTGAATGGGTGTGAGCCCATGGCAGGCACAGTGGGGCCAGGATGAGTGGGAGCGGCAGGTGGGAGCTGCAGGTGGCATTGCACTGAGGGTTTTGGCCCGATCCCTGCAGGCCACACAGAGGGTCCCTGCCTGTGCACGAATTCGTGCAGCGGGCCTCTAGAAAGACTATATGAGATCACTGAAACAGGGACTATAGATAAAGTGATAGTCATGACTTTCACTGAAAGGAGCAGTCAGAGAAACCCGAATTCTTAGGAAATCTAAGAGCATAGAAACATGGTAGAACATATGTAAGGAACAGTGTGTATCCCCTCCCTCCTTTGGCCCATCAAAAATCATATGAGTACTTAAGAACCCAGTTTTTTTAAAAAATAAAAAATAAAATGTGGCAGCCAAACTACATATAGCACCCAGGCCAAACCCACCTCACCTAACTAACTGTTTTTGTGCAGTAGGTGAGCTGAGAAAGACTTTTACACTTTTAATGGTTGGGAAAAATAAAAAGAATATTTTATGACACATGAAAGATATTCAAAACTAATTATTTCAGTGTTCATAAATAGCTTTATTGGAATATAGCCATACTCATTCATTTACATATTGCCTAAGGCTGCTACAACAGCCGCTGAGTCCTTGCAACAGAGACTCCATGGCACGCAAAGCCTAAAATATTTACTACCTGGTCCTTTATAGGAAAAAGTTGATCACACCTTGCTTTACAGTTTCCAAAAGAAGGGAGAGGCAGAGAGAGATAGACACATCAGTGATGAGAGAGAATCATTGATCAGCTGCCTCCTGCACGCCCCACACACTGGGGATCCAGCCTGCAACCCAGGCATGTGCCCTGACCGGGAATCAAACCGTGACCTCCTTCCTGGTTCATGGATGGACACCCAACCAATGAGCCACGCTGGCCAGGCTTTTTTCCTTGTTTTAAGCAAGGATTTCACCCTTGACAAACAATTTGAGAACAAAAATAATATTCGTTATTTAAAAACCACTTATGTAACTTTAGCATAAAGATTGTCTCGCTTGCTGTATTAAAGTTTCCTGATCATAAAAATCTCCCTGAGTCAAAAAAGCTTTAGAATATCTCTCACTTCAAATATCAGGTGTGCCCTTAAAAAATGCATTTCTCCCCCACAACTGCTCAAAGAGTGACTAGATATCATCACAAAATAGCTTCATTTAACTAATACACACATATAGTAAGTATTGCGTACTCTGTATTTTATAGTTTAAAAACTTTAAGTTAATCCACCTGCAAAACAACGAAGCTGGACCCTTATACACACCATATACAAAAATGAAATCAAAACAGAGCAAAGAACTAAATATTAAAGCTAAAACTATAAAACTCTGCAAAGAAATTAGTAAGTCTTCATAACCTTGGATTTGGCAACAACTCCTTAAATAACAATAAAAAGATGAGCAATCAGACTTAAAAATGGGAAAATAAATAAACATTTCTCCGAAACAGAAATTCAAATAGTCAACGAGCACATGTAAAGATGCTCAACATCATTAGTCATTAAAGAATTACAAATCAGCCCTAGCCGGTTTGGCTCGGTGGATAGAGCGTCGGCCTGCGGACTGAAGGGTCCCGGGTTCGATTCCGGTCAGGGGCATGTGCCTTGGTTGCGGGCACATCCCCAGTAGGGGGCATGCAGGAGGCAGCTGATCGATGCTTCTCTCTCATCGATGTTTCTATCTCTCTATCCCTCTCCCTTCCTCTCTGTAAAAAAATCAATAAAATATATTTAAAAAAAAAAAAAAAAAAAAAAAGAATTACAAATCAGCCGAAACCGGTTTGGCTCAGTGGATAGAGCGTTGGCCTGCGGACTCAAGGGTCCCAGGTTCGATTCCGGTCAAGGGCATGTACCTTGGTTGCGGGCACATTCCCAGTAGGAGGTGTGCAAGAGGCAGCTGATCGATGTTTCTCTCTCATCGATGTTTCTAACTCTCTATCCCTCTCTCTTCCTCTCTGTAAAAAATCAATAAAATATATTTTTAAAAAAAGAATTACAAATCAAAACCACAACGAAGTATCACTTCACGCCTACTAGCATGGCCACAAAACACACACACACACACACACACAGTAACAAATGCTGGTGAAGGTGTGGAAAAATTGGAACTCCCATACATTGTTATCTGCTATGTAAAATGGTACAGCCACTGTGGCAAACAGTTTTGTGGTTCCTTAACAAGTAAATCATAGAATTATGTGCAGAACATAATATGTACCAGAAATTCCACTCCTAGGTACGTACCCAAAAAAGTTAAAAACCAGTTTTCAAACAAACCTGGGACAAATATTCATACCAGAATTACAGGCAGTCCTCAGGTTACATCAGAGATCCGTTACTACGGCGCGACGTAAGCGATTTTTGCCGTAAGTCAGAACCCACCTACGTCACTCACACGGAGCACAGACACAGCAGTAATGAAGTGAAACAGTAAAAATAAGTTAAAAGAAAGATAACAATTCCTGACCTTTACTGGTGGTAAATAAATAATATAAAACATAAAGCACATATGCACATACGTCGAAATGACGGAACTTTTTTTATATATATAAATAAATGGGAGATGGCAACGTAACCACGAAACAACGTAAGTCGAGTCCGACGTAACCCGAGGACTGTCTGCATTCACAAAAGCCAAAAGTGGGGGTTTCCGATCAAGATGGCAGGGTAGGTAAATGCTGTCCTCGCCCCCCCCCCACACACACACACACACCTTACAACCACATCAACATTACAACGAAAACTATAGGACCATCATTCAGCACCACCTGAAGTTTAGCTGAACAGAAGTCCTAGAACTAAGTATATAGAAAAAGAAGCCACATTGAGACTTACAAGACGGGAGAGACTCGGAATGGGCTGGTCCCACACCCACGTGTGAAATTTAAAAATCAGGAGGGAGGTCCTGGCTGGGTTGCTCAGTGGGTTGGAACATTGTCCTGTGCACCAAAAAGGCTGCAGGTTCTATTCCTGGTCAGGGCACATACCTACGTTGCAGGTTACAGTTGGGGCACGTACAAGAGGCAACTGATCGATGTTACTCTCTCACATTTATGTTTCTCTATCTATCTATCTATCTATCTATCTATCTATCTATCTATCATCTATCTATCTATATCTCTCTCTCAAATCAATAAATATATCCTCAGGTGAGGATTAAAAAGAAAAAATTAAAAATAAAAATTGGGAGGGATATCTTGGCTGTGGAGATCCCCTCTAAGGACCCAGGGGTCCCAAGCCCTCACCAGGCCCCCCAGCCCAGGATTCCAGTGCCAGGAAGTCCCTTTAACTCTGACTGTGAGATAGAGGCTGTTGGAGTCCAGGCATTCCTCTTAAAGGGGCCTGCCGCAAGGATGTACTTGGACTCACAGTAACTCCAAAGGTGCCAGGGAACATACAGGGAAGAACTGAGTTGTCCAGTGAGGATTGGAGGAGCAGCTTTCTCCCAGACAGAAGTACTGGCAGGAGCCATTGCCCCTTTGCTGAGCCCTCCTCACATAGAGCTGGCAGGCGGGTGCCATATGTGAGTCTCTATCAACCTGGATAACACCGTTAGCCCTGCAATGGTGGCTCCCTCAGACCCGGCCCCACCCAACTTGTGGGCCCACCCAATCCATTTCCAGTGGCTTTTCCATATAAATGGCCTGTCTTGGTTCCTGCTTCAGACTTGCCTAAAATCTCTCAAACAAGCAATATCTGGGCTTGGCATGCCCGGTGCCTCTTGCTAAGTGGCCCCTCGCCTGGCACTAGTGGGTAGCCAGCCTTGATTAGCAGCTACACCACTCCCAGGCAACTACAAGCCCAGCACAAGTAGTAGCCATCGGCACATGGCTATGTAGCTCATGCCAGGTGGCTCTAGGCAGAACACAGGTGGCGGCTGACCTTAGTCTGCACCTCCCAGGAGGCCCCAGACCCAGTGCACACAGTGGACAGCTTCAGACCATGGCAAACCACCACCCAACCACCTCCACAAGTGACACACTCAAGGGGCTGACTCAGCAGGCCCCAGTCTCACTAAAGCCAGTCCTGCTTCATGGGGTTGATCCCTACACAGCCTATGCTTCACGGTGGTCATGACCAGTTCTTGTAGCCAATCAACCTGGAGGTAAATCCCTCCCATTGGTGCACCAACACCAATCAAGGCTCAACTGCAACAGGAGGGTGCATACAGCCCACATGGCGAAAACACCTGGAGCACCCAGCTGAGGTGACCAGGGAGGCTGCACCACTGAGCCCTACAGGACGCCTACTACGTTAAGACCACTCTACCAAGACCAGGAGACATAGGAACTCTACAGGGAGGCAGTCAAAATGAGGAGACAAAGAAACATGCCCCAAATGAAATAAAACAAAATTCCAGAAAAAGAATTAATCAAATAGATAAGCAATCTACCAAATGCAGAGTTCAAAACACTGGTTAAACAGATAGTCAATGATCTCAGTGAGAACTTCAACAAAGAGACAAGAAACATAAAAATGGCGATAAAAAGAAACCATAAAAAAGAACCAGTCAGAAATGAAGAACACAATAATGAAATGAAGAATACGTTACAGGGAATCTACAGTAGAGTAGATGAAGCAGAGGACAAATTAGTGATTAGGAAGATAAGGAAACAGAAAACACCCAATCAGAACAGCAAAAAGAAAAATTTTAAAATGAGGATAGTAGTGGGGTGGGAGCACAGGAGGGTATAGGGAATATAAATGGTGATGGACAGAGACTTGACTTGGGGTAGTGAACACACAATACAGTGTACAGATGATATGTGATAGAATTGTGCACCTGAAACCTACATAATTTAATATATATATATATATATATATATGTATATATATATATATATTTCTTTATTGATTTCAGAGAAGAAGGAAGAGGGAGAGATGGAAACATCAATGATGAGAGAGAATCATTGATCGGCTGCCTCCTGCACGCCCCCTACTGGGATCGAGCCCGCAACCCAGGCAAGTGCCCTTGACCGGAATGGAACCTGGGACCCTTCAGTCCTCAGGCCGATGCTCTATCCACTGAGCAAAACTGGCTAGGGTTGAAACCTACATAATTTTGTTAACCAGTATCACCCCAACACATTCAATAAAAAAGGAAAAAATTAGGATATTATAGATAAGAACCTCTGGGACAACTTCAAATATACCATCATTCACATCACGGGGGGTGCCAGAAGAAGAGAGCGAGCAAGGAATTTAAAACCTATCTGAAAAACTGACGGAAAACTTCCCTAATCTGGTTACTACAATTCATAATATAAAATAGTTTTTTCCATCAGTAGATGATGGAATAGTATGCAGCAGTAAAAAAGAAGGATCTTGCCCTGGCTGGTTTTGCTCAGTGGATAGAGTCGGCCTGCGGACTGAAAGGTCCTGGGTTTGATTCCAGTTAAGAACACATGCTCGGGTTGTGAGTTCGTTTCCCGGTGGGGGGCGTGCAGGAGGCAGCCGATCAATGATTCTCTCTTATCATTGATGTTTCTATCTCTCTCTCCCTCTCCCTTCCTCTCTGAAATCAATAAAACTATTTTTTTTTTTAAAAAGAAGGATCTCTTACCCTTTGAGACAGCATGGAGGGACCTGGAGACTATCATGCTAAGTGAAATAAGTCAGTCAAAGACAAGTATCCCATGATCTTACTCATATGGGGCATCTAATGAACAAAATAAACTGATGAACAAATAGATCCAGGGACACAGAAGCATGGAACAGACTGTGGAATCTCAAGAGGAAAGGTGGAGGAAGGTGGGTGGGTGGGAAGAGATCAACCAAAGAACTTGTATACATATATGCATAACCCATGGACACAGACAGTAGGGTGGTGAAGGCCTGGGGTGGGGGCGGGCTAGAAGGGGTCAATGGAGGAAAAAAGGGGGACATATGTAATACTTTCAACAATGAAAACTTTTAAAATATATATATATAAGATATTTAAATTCACAAATAAACAAATATAATAGTTTTTAATCCAATATACAAAATCCAATGAAAATGGCATATTTCAAAAAAAAGAAAATAACATATTTCTATGTATTTTAATGATTTTTTTGCAAATAACAACTTAAAACTCTAAAAATTAAGATACTTGGAAACAAAAAAAGTCAAAATATGTTAAGACCCCAAATGCCTATGAACTGATGAATAAGCAAAATGCAGTATATACATACAAGGCAATATTATTCAATAATAATAAAGGAATGAAGTATTGATATATGCCACTCTCAAAAACATGCAAAGTGAAAGAAGCCAGACACAAAAAAAAGCCATGTATTGTATGATTTCCTTTATACAAAATATCCAGAATAGGCAAATCCACAGAGATAGCATGTTAGTGGTTGCCAGGGACTGGGGGAAAAGGGCAATGGGGAGCGACTGCTTAATGGGTACAGGGTTTGCTTTTGGAGTGATAAAAATGTTTGGAACTAGATATGCAACATCATGAAGGTACTTCATGCCAGGGACTGTATGCTCTAAATGGTAACTTTTATACTATGTGGATTTTATCACAATAAAAAGTTACCAGGCAAAACCACAGGAAACAATGTTGCTTCATTTCTATTTTCAAAACTTCATGAGCCCTGGACAGTGTGGCTCGGTTGGTTAAATGGTTATCCCACAGACCAAAAAGCTTCGGGTTGTATGCCCGGTTGGGGCCCCTGTGGGAGGCAATGGATCGATGTTTCACATCGATTATTATTATTGCTCTTTCTTTTTTCTTTCTTTCTTTCTTTCTTTCTTTCTTTCTTTCTTTCTTTCTTTCTTTCTTTCTTTCTTTCTTTCTTTCTTTCTCACATCGATTATTATCTTCCTTCCTTCCTTCCTTCCTTCCTTCCTTCCTTCCTTCCTTCCTTCCTTTCTTTTTCTTTCTCTCTCTCTCCTCTCCCCTCCCCTCTCCCTCCCTCCCTCCCTCCCTCCCTCCCTCTGTTTCTAAAAATGCCTTAGCCCTAACCGGTTTGGCTCAGTGGGTAGAGCGTTGGCCTGCGGACTGAAGGGTCCCAGGTTCGATTCCAGTCAAGGGCATGTACCTTGGTTGCGGGCACATCTCCAGTAGGAGGTGTGCAGGAGGCAGCTGATGGATGTTTCTCTCTCATCGATGTTTCTAACTCTATCCCTCTCCCTTCCTCTCTGTAAAAAAATAAAAATAAAAAATAAAAAAAAAATCAATAAAATATATTTTTAAAAATGCCCTGGCTGGTTTGGCTTACTTGATAGAGTGTCGGCCTGCCGACTGAAGGGTCCCAGGTTTGATTCACATCAAGGGCACATGCCCGGGTTGGGGGGGGGGGGTCAATCCCCACTAGGGGGTGTAAAGGAGGCAGCAGCCTATCAATGATTCTCTCTCATCGTTGATATTTCTCTCTCTCTCTCTCTCTCTCTCTCTCTCTCTCTCCCTCCCTCCCTCCCTCTCTGAAATAAATAAAAATAAAAAATAAATATAAAATAAATAAAAATAAAAATTAATGGAAGCATATCCTCAGGTGAGGATTGAAAAAAAAAAAGTTCATGCAAAAATTATATATTCCTGGAAAAAAAGGGGCATTAAAGGCTCATTTCTGTAGTCAGTTCATCTCAACATGTTTTCAAACCCAACAATCTCATGACAGGCTCAATCAAAACAATTAAAAAACGGCATCAGATTCTACTTTTGAAGCCCTGAGAATTTCTGAATGAATGCCTTATAGCTGTCCTTCCCAGTCATCAAATATCTCCTAACAGCACCGTAAATTTTATGATTTCAAACCAAATGGAAAAGACCCACCCTTCTTGTTGTATTCTGGCTTTTAGCCAACAGACACAATAAAGTTTATCTGCAAATAGAGCTGGTCTACTTATACTATGATGGGAGACGAGAAAGGAAGGGCGTTTTTTATACACAACCTCCCCAAACATATACGACACAAAAATTTTGGCCCTCCATTATTTTTATGTAAATTATCTGATTAGAAATCTGATAGTAATATAAGTTTTCTTTTTCCTACTTGACTATTTTCTTGCTTTTTTATTAAAAATTTTAAAAAGTATTGATTGACTTTTAGAGAGAGAGGGAGAGAAGGATCAATTTGTTGTTCCATTTATTTATGCATTCATTGGTTGATTCTTGTATGTGCCCTAACAGGGGATTGAACCCACAACCTTGGCATATGGTGAAGATGCTCTAATCTACTGAGCTATTCAGCCAGGACCTTATGACTATTTTCTTTCCTTTACTTCTGATTCTGGTTCACTGCAACCATTGCCTTTATCATTTACTGGCTAAATGATGGGACATCTTACTGAAAAAGAAATCCCTCTACTTTACAGAAGAAAGTTCAAGTCCACATTACAGAAATTTAACTCCTAAAACACTACAGAATAATCATATCAATGAATGTAGACTTGTGATATGAGGATCAACATTGGTCTAGAAGTCCAAACTCCAGGGTCTACCACTTACTTTACTAGGGCAAGTCTTATTTTCTGAGCTTTATTTTCTCTCTCAGGCATAAAAAGGAAAACTTTCCTGCTTGTCTCCCAACAGAAGTACAGTAATAAAAATATGTACAAGGTGGCTGGTCCCACTAAAGGAGGACACCTAACCAAACTTAGTGTAGGATGCTGAGAAAAGGAAAAAAGATGGGAGCAGGCCAGACTTTCAGAAATAGCTATTGAATTCAAATTCAAAGGGAAAGGGAGAGAGAGCATTCCAAACTGGGGGGGGGGGGGGGGGGGGGGGAAGGGGGGCTCAGAAGCAAAGGTGGTGAGATGACCACAAATCTGCTTATGTTGTTCCCTTTCTTAAAGAGTCAAGGGCTCCTGACTCTTCAGAGTAGTCCTTCACCCCGACCTCAATGTAAGATTCTAGCCTTATCTCATTCCACTCCCCAAATATACAATGCTTACTCTTTCCAGCCTCGATACTTGAATGTTCTTCCACTCCAGGAACATCTAGCTGAAAATGGGGACACTACCTTGGCCTGCCAGAGTGAGTGCAACATTTCCAGGCTGCCACTTAATAAGTAAGTAGTATTCATTTTAATCTGAGAGAATGTGAACATTGTATCTACATCAAAGCAGAATGAAAGAATGTTCTCAAATGTGCAACATCTCCAAGATAAATGGATGGATGTCAGTCAAGTTTGTAAAAAGTAATCATGAAAAGTTAAAAATCCATAAACTATTCATCTTGACCCAGAACAGAATGAGACCATCACAAGACATCCTTACCAGATAAGTAATGTATTCCGAGAACAAAATGTTCAAGTAATCTTCTGTAATTTAAACTCACATTAAAAAATCAAGTGCCTATTTTGCAAACAAGGTAAATTCAGAATGACACCAAAAAAAATCATATATAAAGTATTCTAGCACTCAAAATCAGCTTTAGTGCCTTTTAGCTACTCTTGAATGCAAGGTAACTTTCCTTTGCACTGTTGAGTTGAAACAATTTTTAAACTGGTAAATCCAGAGTATAGAGACTGTCTAAAAGACACCTGCTGCTCTGTGTCATATACTGAGACCTCTTCAAAAGTTCCCTTGGTATTACAACTTACTATAGATGAAAAAAACAGGTAACAATGCCTCCCAATATTGGATGCAATCACTATTGTACCGAACATTTTCCCAACTTTAAAGGCTATTCTTCATAGAACTGCTTCAGCCAACAGTAGCTCTTAAGGACCAGCCATACCATTCGCATCTGTTTTGAGGGTTCAATTTCATTTTAACAAGGTCTATCAACTCCCAAGGCACGGAGACACACGTGCAGGATTTCCAGCCATACCCCACTACATAAATGTTTCACCACTCTTAACTAGTCAAACAAAACCTCTCTCAGTACAGTGAAGCCAGCTCGCCACTTTATCCTAACCCCCTTATACCACATCCCCAACCTGTCAGTAACAGAACACACCACCGGGTCCCAAGTTAACACCTCTCAGTCTCTCTGAACCTAACCCACTTACACAACGAGCCCGCAGTATCCCTCGCCCCGATCCAGTCCTAAGGACCTGCACACATCCACTGAATCTCTAAACGAAATCCGCTTTCCCCCACCCCATTACCCACTGAAACCCAACTTCCCATACCTGAAGCGATCTTCCCCTTTCAGCTGCCTCAATCTAACTTAAAGGATCACTCAGCCCCTTTGTCAACCGTCTCCCGCCCCACCGTGTCCCCTCCTCACCTTCCCCGTCCCCTCGTCTTCCATCAACTCCCAAAGTTGCCACCCCCCAACAAAAACAAAAAAAAGACAAAAAAACGCACCTCAACCTCGGACCTGCCCTTCCCCACTTTTACCCTCTTCATTCTCCTCCCCGCCTGTTCGCCGATACCGACAACCCCGAAGACCCGAGCCCCGGCCTCGTCCCATACCTCTTGGGGACGGCAATCACCTCGCCTCGGTCAAAGCGCCCCCCACTAGGGCGCTTACTCCTAACAGACTCCTGGCCGCCGCTGCCTCCCTCCATTCATCCCCGGCCCATTCATCTCTCAGCCCGATCCCAGACACGCCCCCCGGCCTCCTCCCTCTCTCCCGGCGCTCTGCCCGGCCCGGGACCCTCACCAGATTAGAGGTTCTAGTAGATGGAGACTCGGACTCTTTTCGCTTCTCCTCTGTCCTCTTCCAAGCCTCCGCTCGCCCCTCGACGAGCCACACCATAGAGCATACACATACGCACACACCGCCTCCTCCTCTAACGCCTCCTCCGATGCTACTAACTCCCCTCCTCGGTGTCTCGCGCTCCGCTCCGCGGCGTGTGCGCGTGCGCGCGCGAGCGTCTCCCCGCGAGCCCACCGGGCCAGCTACCGCCGGTAGGTATGGAGCGGGCGGGGTTCGGAGAGCGGGGTGCGAGCCCGAGCTCGCGCTCGCCCGAGAGCTGAGCAAGCGCACGCGTACTCCAGCCAGGGAATTCAGTTGGAGCCGGGAGAGGGGCGGAGGGGGGCGGGAAAGGGAGGGGAGGAAAGTGGAGGGGGAGGGGCGGAGACAGCCGAAGGAGCAGCCCCGACTCCGAACGGCCCCGAACGCGGCGAGGTGCCGAGCGGCTGGCCAACGGGAGAGTGCGCGCTCCTCCCCCGCCCTTTGCGGCGCAGCGGGAGCCAGAGATGCGCGTCGAGGAGAAAGGCTCCCAGAAGGAAATCTCAGGAAGGAGCCACGCGTGACACCTCCCGTGGGTTCAAAAGCTCTCTCTCCACGGCTGCTTTCTGAGAACAAAAAAAGTCCAAGCACACACAACTTCCTAGCCACCCTCCATCCACTCTCAGTTTTTCACAGGACTGTAAATGCGGGGGCTCCGCCGAGATGTGGTACCCGCCCGCACCTTTGCAACTACCACCCCTAACTCCCTTTTTTTTTCCAACTCCCGGCTTTTCTCGCGAGACCCATACCTGCCGGCTTTGGGATTAGAAGTCGAAGCACAGATTTACAAATACCGGTCTCCCGGTTACGTTGCGAGGGCAACGGCCACGGCATGTACCCCCCCACCCCCGGTGACTGCAGTGCGCGCGCGCGGGGGCTGAGCAACAGCAAAAGCTGGGATGGGAAAGGGAAGCTATGAAAGGGATTTTTGACGGCTTGTAACCGCTAGGCCTGGGCACGTGCCCTGCGCCTCGCGGGCAGGTGCAGGGTACTCTGGGAATTGTAGTTTTTGTTCCCACCTTCAGGTCCACTCCCACCCTCTGCCTTACTTAGGCCTCAGGCCGGGAGGGGGATTACCGACGCCATTTTGCCAGGAACAATGGCTCTCGGCCCAGGCGGTGGCGAGTGGGGGAGGGAGTAAGGTTTTAAGGGTTCGGTTAACCTCCCCTGGCCCCACGGTGCCATAGCAACCTTTTCAGAACCTGGCCCCGCCCCCCTCGCTGCTCCGCAGGGCTCCTAGCCTGTGCGCATGCGGAAAGGCCACATTCCACCCCCCCTGAGACTGGCTCTCACATCTCCCACCATCCACCTCCCAGATCCTCTAGTTGGTATGAATACTACCTCCTTAGAGCATTCACTACATGTTAACCTCCGGGCAGCTACTTGGTTTAAGATTGTTTCCTTAACTGTATCAGAATTGTTTCTGTCATTCTTACATGAACAATCCTGGCTCCACAGAAGAGGAAACTGAGGCTCAGGAGGGGAAAATGCACATGACTTGCTCAAGTTCACACAACTAGGTATTGAAGAGTCAGAACTTGAACCCAAGTGTGCTCAGTCCAGAACTCAGGCATTTTTCAACCCCCCCAAGGTGCGTCTGGCGTCACAGCCCTAGACTGAAAGCCCCTAAGGGCAGGATTGCTTTCTCAAGGCCCCTTAAGCCTTAGGATGCCTTGAGGGTCGGAGGCTGGAAAATGCAGAGCTAATATTTTCAACTGCACAGCCTAAGGGCCCCATCACTAAGCTATACCAACCTCTTATCTCCAACACTTTTTTTTTTCTTTTCCTGCTGTAGCCCTCAGAACCTCAGCCTTTTTCAGCTCTTTAAAAAACTAGCAATACATGTAACTTTCTAGTCCAAATGGAGTGGAATGGTGGCCCTGCGTCTTGTCTCTGCACCTTTCCTCTCAAAGGTTGATTTTTAATCCCAATATTGCCAGGACATGCAAGGAAACCAGACCTTGCCCTGAATAAATTCAAATCGCCATATCCCAATTTTGACAATGGAGGGAAACTGAGGAAATGAAATTCAGGGTTATAAGGTCCAGCTATTCCACCTGTGGAGATCTTCCTGGATAAATTTGAAAGAAAAGGTTTCTCCAGATAGTGCCACCTCCCTAGCTTAGAGGTGTCTACATTCCCAATTAGCTGTAGAATGGATGAGGTCTCCCCAAATCCTTCTTTACTCACTTGCCCCTGAGGATAGTCCCTTTTCCCTGTTAAATTATTGACTACTGTGGGGGAATTGGGATGCATAGCCAAATAACCACTTAAGAACAATATTAAAGGTTACCACGTTATTCCAAGTCTTTATAGGTCCTGACTCCCATTGAGATAGTAACTAGAAACTGTCCGCCATTTTTATTTTTCAATGTCACTCTACTCCCACCACCACCACCACATACAACCCACCTTTAGGAAAAGCAACAGGTAGCTCCCTCAGTTGTCACCTGTTCCTTTCTTTGTCTCTGAGCCTGAAGATCTAATCAACACAGATCAGTACTTGGAAGCATTAGCCCCTCAATCTGCTCAGAGGTGAACCCATCTAGGAAGTCCCTCTTTGACAAACATTTGCTAAATAAATCTAAAGTCATGTGAGTTTTATAAACTTTGGAAATTAGAAAATCCAACAAGTTTGCTCCCCATCTAAGTAAAGGCCTTTCTCAATGTAGGCCTTTTATTGACATACTAGAGGCCCAGTGCACGAATTCATGCACGGGTGGGGTCCGGCTGGTCTGGCCCCAATTGGGGTGGATCTGGGCGGGGCCTGTAGGGAGTAGGAGAAACCAGGAGGTTGGCTAGCCAACCGCCTAGATTGGGGCCTGATCAGGGCTGAGCTGGCTGGGGGGAGGGGCCATGGCGATTGGTCAGCAGGCCCCGCACCCCGATTGGGGGCGGGGCCGGCCATGGGGAAGGGCTGTGGGCAATGGGCCGGCTGGCCCTGCCCCCGAATGGGGTGGGAGGGGGCCAATCCGCGGTTAGCAGCTGTGGGTGGGGTGGTGAGAGGTTGGCCAGCCAGCCCCAACCTGATTGGTGTGGGGGGGAGTGATTGGGGGTGGCACTGGCTGAAGGGAGGGGCCGTGGGCCTATTGGGGTTGTGGGGGCCCATCGGAGGCAGGGCCAGCCGGCCAACCTCCTGCAGCCCCTCCCCCCATCCAGCTGACCCCAGCCCCTATTGGGGTAAGGGGGGTGATCAGGGGTGGGGCCGGAGCCGGCTAGGGGGAGGGGCTTCGGACCGATTGGGGTGGTGGGGGCCCATCAGGGGTGGGGCAGCCAGGGGGAGGGACTGCAGGAGGTTGGCCGGCCAGCCCCACCCCCTCTTGGGGTGGGGGGACGATCAGGATCAGGGCCGGCTGGGAGGAGGAGCTGCTGGCCGATTGGGGTGGGGCGGGCCAATAGGGGCGATGCTGGCCTGGGTGAAGGGCCTCAGGAGGAGTTGGCTGGCTGCTCCACCCTAGATCTGGGTGGGAGAGGCTGATCAGGGTGGGGCCAGCTGTGGGGAGGGGCGGAGGGAGGTTGGCCAGCTGGCCCCACCCCCATCCGGCCAGTTCCCTGGCCATAGTGGGCGTCATAGCAACAGGTCATTACAGTCCTTACAGCGTTCTGGTCACTGGTTTTTTTATATATGTCGATGTGCTCTTCTGTTTGAAACAACCTGTCCATAACTCAGCACAAATGTCACTATAGGCAGAAAAGGGCATGGGCAATTATATCTAGTCAACAGCAAACAAACAACAGAGAACATTCCCCTCTTGCCCACTGGTTTCCACTGACTCTCAAATGGAATTTGTGTACTGTTTCTAATCATCAAATAGAAAATTTGACTTATATTAACCAGTTATATTTGGCTTTACATTATTCCAGGAAAACTTCCTTCCAATAATCTACTTCAACTTATCTGAAGGCTCAGGTGCCAAGAAATTACAAAAGCCTTCACTGGATCCATTTTGATTTTTTATGTATTCTTTTTAAACATATTTTTATTGATTTCAGAGAGGAAGGGAGAAGGAGAAAGAGATAGGAACATCAACGAAGAGAGAGAATCATTGATCGGCTGCCTCCTGCACGCCCCACACTGGGGATGGAGCCTGCAACCCGGCATGTGCCCTGACCGGGAATCGAACCTGGGACCTCTTGGTTCCTGGCTTGACACTCAAATGTTGAGCCATGGCAGCCTGGCACTGGATCCATTTTTAGACCCCATATTCTGCAGGAGTGGGGATGGGGGGTAGTTTCATGACCCTGCTAGCTGTTGATCTTTTCCTTACCACAGAGGATAGTAACTCCTTCCATCAAGATGGAACCAAGATGAACCTCAAAGTTTGCCATTAGCTCACTACTGCAGCCGTGGGTAGAGTTGTTACTGTTTCTAGAACTCAGTTTCTGACCTTGATCCCTCCTTTGACTAAGCTACTGGGAAAACAATGTAAGTCGTTCTTTTTTATCAGTATTATTATTTTTTTACAATATACAAAGTACATCTATTACCAGATTGTAGATACAAAATAGCCATTTACATGCAATAAACATTAATATTTGAAGGAAAATATAAGTCATTCTTGATGTTCACTTCCCTTATCCCAGGTGATGCCATATTTTGGGGATCTTATGTAGTGCTCAGGCATGTGGGTGGATTAAATGTATCTGCTTGCAGGTCCTTAGATTCTGTCAGTTACTGCTGAGCCCTCTGCCCACATGGGTATTTTCAAGTGCTGTGGTCCTCTTTAACATCTCTACCACACTTAGGGCATGGAACTCATTGCCAAGGTCATCTGTTGGTCCAAATACCTAGACATTCCCCACAGCCCTTCCTCTCTTGAGTCTCCCTGCCAGCCAAGGGTAGATTTTAGGAGTATATGCCACTTGAGCTCCCACAGAGCTCTCTGCCTCTTTTCCCAAAGGTGGGGGGAGGGGGGAAGTGATACAGAGAAGAATCTTTTTATAGGCTTTGCAACTCTTTCTTCCTTTTAGTTTTCTGGCCCAGATACTTTGTCTCTGCCCCTGCACCCTAATACCCCCTTCCCTAAGGCTTATACTTTTAAATATATATATATATATATATATATATATATATATATATATATATATATATGTATATATTTGTATCGATTTCAGAGAGGAAGGGAGAGAGAGGGGGAGATAGAAACACCAATGATGAGAGAGAATCATTCATCCGCTGCCTCCTGCACGCCCCACACTGGGAATGGAACCTTCAGTCCTGGCATGTGACCTGACCGGGAATTGAACCGTAACCTCCTGGTTCATAGGTAGAGGCTCAACCACTGAACCACACTGGCCGGGCAGGCTTATACTTTTGGAACACAAAAGCAAGAGACTGGCTGTGTATTTGTTTTCCTGACTTGCCACCTCCTTTCCCTGAGATATACCACAAAGCTGACTACTTTGAGGTGCGGGGGGGGGGGGGGTGGCAGAAAAAAGGGGGAAATACAAAAATCCATTTCTAGCCCTAACCGGTTTGGCTCGGTGGATAGAGCGTCGGCCTGCGGACTGAAAGGTCCCAGGTTCAATTCCGGTCAAGGGCATGTACATTAGTTGCGGGCACATCCCCAGTGGGAGGTGTGCAGGAGGCAGCTGATTGATGTTTCTCTCTCATCGATGTTTCTAACTCTTTATCCCTCTCCCTTCCTCTCTGTGAAAAATCAAATATATATATATATATATATATATATATATATTTTTTTTTTTTTTTTTTAAAGAAGTAAGCCCATGCCCCAGCCAGTGTGGCTCAGTCAGTCGAATGTTGTCCCGAGCATCCAAAGGTCGCTAGTTCAATTTCCAGTCAGGGCACATGCCCAGGTTGCGGGTTCGGTCCCCAGTCAAGGTGGGTGCAGGAGGCAGCCGATTGATGTTTCTCTCTCACACATCAGATGTTTCTCTCTCTCCCTTTCCTGTCCACTCTCTCTTAAAAAATCAATAAAAATGTATTAAAAAGAATCAAAACATTAAAAGAGTAAGCCCACATCGTTTCTCTAAAACTTGCTGTGTATGGAATCTTGATTCCGGTTCCAAGCCCCCATGTGGACAGAATACAGAGCCTGCGTTGGGGTTGCTAGAACAGCCCTTTCCCTCTCCAGAAGATCAGTTCTTTAAGAAATGTACAGTCGAACATAGTATATTCTTCTGGGAATCAGAGAAGTCAGTCACCTGGGATAGCAACAGGCTGCATTTGACTGCCTCTCTCTCCTTATCTCTCCTTCTCTCTCTCCCTTCCACTAATCCCTCTGAATCTGTTCCAACATTCCATAATAATCTTTCAAAAACAGTCTTGCTGCAAATCCTTCATGTAGCGGAAATGAATCAGAGTCTGCCACCAAGATGTAGAATAACAAAAAATTAATATTAATAACTAATAATTAAGTAACATTTACTATGTGCTTTATACAAACTCATTGAGCCCTGTGGGGTAAGTACCATTATTAACACCATTTTTCAAATTGGTAAACCAAGGCAGAAAGAGGTTAAATAACTTGCCCAGAGTAGCACAGCAACTACATGGCAGAGCTAGAATTGAATCCGGTTCGTCTAATTGAGAGTTCATGCTCTTAACCATTTGCTATATCTTCTTTATTGTCTATGATTCCATTTAATTTAATTAATTTATTTTTTGTTTGCAATGACAGTCTGCATTCAGTATTATTTTCTATTAGTTCCAGGTGTACAGCATAGTGCTTAGACAATCATATACTTTACAAAGTGTTCCCCCAATATTTCCAGTACCCACCTGGCACCATACATAGTTATTGCAATATTATTAACTATATTCCTTGTGCTGTATTCTATATCCCCATGACTACTGGGTAACTACTAATTTGTACTTCTTAATCCCTTCACCTTTTTCACCCAGTCACCCAACCCTCCTTCCCCTCGGAAACCATCAGCCTGTTCTCTGTATCTATGAGTCTGTTTCCGTTTTGTTTGTTCATTTATTTTTGTTATTTAGGTTCCACATATGAGTGAAATTCATATGGTATTTGTCTTTCTCTGGCTGACTTATTTCACTTAGCCCATTATTTGACTAAGTCCATTTAAGCTATTGTAAATGGTAAGATTTCATTCTGTTTTAAGGCCAAGTAATATTCCATTGTATATATGTCCCAAATCATTTTTTTTAATTTATTGATTTGAGAGAGAGAGATCAATTGTTCTACTTATTTATGCATTCATTGGTTGCTTCTTGTATGTGCCTGACCCGGGGATCAAACCCAAAACCTTGGTGTATCGGGATGATGCTCCCACCAACTAAGCTACCCAGCCAGGGATGGACATCTTCTTTATCTAATAGTCTATCAATGGGCTCTTAGGTTGCTCCCATATCTCAGCTGTTGTAAATAACACTGCAATGAACGTAGGGGTACATATCTCTGCCTATGTTCCAGTACCACCAGTCCATCTCATATCAGCCATCAATGATCCTTCTAACCCATAGACCCATCCATGTCATTTAACCTGCTTAAAACCCTTCAATCGACTTGCACCCACGATAAAAGAACAAGGACCAGATTTACCCTCTGCCTAAAACAACTAAAAACACACAAAATATATGAAAAAAAAAAGGTTTTCAAGTGTTCAACAATAAGCAGTACAGAGAAGCCAGCCCTGAGAGATGGGAAACAAATGAAGTGAGTTCTGCAATTGCCCCAGCTTACCCCTGAAGAGAGCTTCCAGACCACAGGACAGAGAGAAGAGATTCAAATGGAGCTTGATGTTCTTCTGCCTAAGCTGAAGGGTGGAGCTGAGGATTCAGGTAAACAGGATGGCTAGAATTCACAGAGCAAAATACCAGGGAAGGGAGAGCTGCACAGAGAGTAGAGAGCTGCATGGAGGAAGAACTGCAGAGATCTGCAGAGGATTCCTCTCTAATCTTCAGCTGACTACTAGTCAGCACATGCATGTGAAGAGATTACCCAAGGCTGAGGAAAGAATCACCTGAAAAGAGCATAGGGGAAAATTCCTGGTGCTCACATAGAGCTGGAATCATTCGCATTCCCTACCTGGGACATCAGGAAAAGCACTAAGAGGCATATTGCCTCAATAGTAAGGTAAAATTAGCCCTAGACTAAAAACTAACTATGCTGGTCCCATCTACAGTGTTTGAAAGCAAACCTCAAAAGGATAAGATTGTTTCCAAGTAACTTATCTGTATCCTAAGACAAAGCTCAAAATCATTTAAAATAGTAAAAAAGAAAATCCAGAACCCAACTTGGTAAACTTCACAATGTCTGTGGCCCAATAAAAAATGATCAGGCATGGTTCAATTCCGATCAAGGGCACATACCTCGGTTGAAGGCTCACTCCCCAGCCCTGGTTGGGGCACGCGTGGGAGGCAACCAATCGCTGTGTCTCTCTCACATCAATGTTTCTCCCTCTGTCTCTCTCTCCCTTCCACTCTCTCTAAAAAAAAAAAAAAATCAATGGAAAAATATCCTTGGGTGAGGATGAACAAAACAAAAAAAATGATCATGCATGCACAATGGCCAAAAAATGCAACCAAAAAGGGGGAAAATTAATCAATAGAAAGAGACCCAGAAATGACACCGAAGGTAAAATTAATTGAAAAGAACATTTAAACAGCTATTCTAAATATATTCTATATGTTGAAGGAGGTAGAGGAAAGAGTGAGCATGTTAAGGAGAAAGATGAACAATATTTTTTAAAGACGCATTCAACTTCTAAAGATGAAAAATTCATTGTCTGAGATGAAAAATACAGTAGATGGGATTAATAACCCCATTATTTTCCAACAAATATTTGCTAAGGAGAGACAACACAGTTCTTGAAAGTAGAATGCTTTCCATTGTAAGGTTTACTTGTGAAGGGAGCTTCTGTTCCCAGTATGTTATATTGTTTTCAACCAGAAGTCTCCTACCATCCTTATCATTGTTCTGTACATGAATATAGTGTTAAAAACAAGCTGCTTTAAGATTTGCTTGGACATTGCAGAAGAAAGATAAATGAACTTGGAAACACAGTCATAGAAACTATTAAGAATTTTTTAAAAATATATTTTATTGATTTTTCACAGAGAGGAAGGGAGAGGGATAGAGAGTTAGAAACATCGATCAGCTGCCTCCTGCACAACCCCTACTGGGGATGTGCCCGCAACCAAGGTGCATGCCCTTGACCGGAATCGAACCTGGGACCTTTCAGTCCACAAGCCGATGCTCTATCCACTGAGCAAAACCGGTTAGGGCCAGAATTTTTTTAAAATATATTTTTATTGATTTCAGAGAGGAAGGGAGAAGGAGAGGGAGATAGAAACATCAATGATGAGAGAGAATCATTGATCGGCTGCCTCCTGCACGCCCCACACTGGGGATCGAGCCTGTAACCTGGGCATATGTCTCGACCAGGAATCGAACCCTGATCTCTTTGTTCATAGGTGAGCATACCACTGAGCCATGCCAACTGGGCGAAACTATCCAGAGTTAAACACACTGAAAGACTGAAAAAAATGAAGAGTATTAGTGAGTTGTGAAAAACCTTCAAGAGGCCTTAATATACATGTAACTGGAGTCCCAGAAAGAGAGAGGAGACATAAAAAATTTGGAGAACTATTGGCTGAAATTTTTCAAAATTTGTTGAAAATTGGGAAAGAAGAGATCCAGGAAGCTTGTTTTTATTTTATATTCTTATATTTTTCAAACTATAAGGGAAAGTTTAGAAAGTCACAGGGGTAGAAGTGAGCTGTAGAAGACACAGGCTCAGGAAACAAGTTACAGAGGCAAAAGAAGGATCCTTGGAGCTCTGGAGAAAGAAGGGTGGAAGAGGGGGAGGGGAAAAGCGAGGGTGTGCTCCTGGGAGGGACAGGGCCCAGGAAGTTTGTTTTTAAATATTGTTCTTTAGGTAAAGAACAATGATAAGGATGACAGCAGACTTTTTGTTTCAAACAATAAAACCTATTGGGAACAGAAGCTCCCTTCCCAGTAAGCCTTACACTTTCTGCTTTCAAGAACTGTCCTCCCTCTTCTATAGACCTTAGCAAATATTTGTTGGAAAACAATGAGGTTCATTTATTTATTACATTCATTAATTTAACACATTCTGTGCTCAACTGAAGTGAGAAGCCAGGACAGAAGGCTAAGTTAAGCCAAGTCCCAACATTTGACCTTGCAATTTAGTCAGGGGCCTCCCCGAAAGATCTGTGATTTTATAATTTCCAACATATTTTGAAAAATGTTGACCATTAGTTCTTCAAGCTTCTTTTTCTTTCTTTGTATCATTCCAATTTTAGTATATGTGCTGCCGAAGCGAGCACTGTTCTTCAAACATTTTTTATTTTAATGTTGGGAAGAAGGATTTGTTAGATGATGGCTTTCAAAAGATTAAACAGGACATTTTTATGTTGATTTTGAGGTATCTTTTCAACTCTCTTGACAAATTTGTCCAAAGGAAGTCTGACACCATCCTTCTTTTTCATTTGATAGCAATGTATAAATTGCACCCCAATCAATAGCTCTGTGGAGCTGTGAGCTTCTCTGATTCTGGAAATATATATATCAGTCCAAAATCTAAACAAAATTACTCCATTTCCTTTGTCATTACACTGTAACTTTTTGACTCAATTTTCTTTTCTTTTTTAATTAATTGGGGTGACATTGGTTAATAAGATTGTATACGTTTCAAGTGCACAGTTCTATAATACATCATCTGTACATTGCAATGTATGCTCACCACCCAAAGTTTAGTCTCCTTCCATCGCCATATATTTGACCCTCATTACCCTCTTCAATCTCTATCAACTCTCCTTCCCTTTTGGTAACCACCATATTATTGCCTGTCTATACATTTTGTTTGTTTATTCATTTGCTGCTTTCTGTTTTATATCCGACATATGAGTGAAAAGGTTCTTGTCCTTTTCCATTTGACTTACTTTGCTTATTCTAAAGATCCTTCCATGCTGTCACAAATGGCAGTATTTCATCTTTTCTTATGGCTGAGTAGTATTCCATTGTATATATGTACTATACCTTTCTTGATCTAATCATTCATCAAAGAACACTTAGGTTGTGTCCATGTCCTGGCTACCATGAATAATGCTGCAATAAGCATAGGGATACATATAGTGGAGAAGAGAAAACCTTTTCAATAAATGGTGCTGGGAAAATTGGGAAGCCACAGTCAAAAGATTGAAATTAGACAGCATACACAAAAATTAACTAAAAAATATATCAAAGACCTAAATATAAGACCTGAAACAATAAATCACATAGAAAAAAACATAGATACTAAACTTAAGGACCTTGGTCTCAGAGAGGATTTTATGAATTTGACCCCAAAGGCAAGGGAAGTAAAAGAAAAATAAATGAATGGGACTACATCAAACTAAAAAGCTTCTGCACAGTAAAAGAAATCATCAGCAAAACAAAAAGACCACCTACTGAATGGAAGAAGATATTTGCAAACAATACCTCATTCAAAATACATAAGGAACTCATACAACTCAACAACAACAAAACCCAAACAATCCAATTAAAAAATGGCCAGAGGACCTAAACAGACACTTCTCCCAAGAAGACATACAAATGGCCAATAGGTATTTGAAAAGATTCTCAACTTCCCTAGCTATCAGGGAAATGCAAATCAAAACTACAGTGAGATACCACCTCACATCTGTTAGAATGCTATTATCAATGAGACAAGGTTGTGGAGAAAAGGGAACCCTCATGCACTGCTGGTGGGAATATAAATTGTTATAGCTGCTATGTTAATAGTACAAAAGTTCCTCAAAAAAATTAAGAATAGAGCTACCATATTACTCAGAAATCCCTCTTCTGGGTATCTACCTAAAAAATTTAGAAACATATGTTCATAAAGATATATTGACTCATTTTTCAGATGTATTTTCAGTCATCTGTACATATTCCTTTACCTTGTTTTCCTTCACAGTTCAATCTCCTGTTGACCAGCTGCTCTAGTATGCTTATCTCAAGAGCCACTGCTTTTGATACATTTAATGTTATTAGTCTTTGTTTAAATTATAGTATTAGCCCTTTCACTTTCTTTGGCTTCCCATTTGAATTTTTATAAAATAATAAGAAAAATGTAATAAAATGTTTGAATCACAAAATGCGCTCTATCAAGATGGCTTCATTGTAGGAACTGGAGGGTTGGCCGGCAGGCAATAGCTTGAAATGTTTGTTGTCTGGTGTATTCAAGTCAAAATTCAGCCCCACAAAGATGGTTCGGATATATTAATATATCCAAAGATGGTTTGGATATTTTATAAAAGTCGAATGTATAAAAGCTGAACACCTCCTGTGAAATCAAATAACCTGAATACAAAGTAGAAAATAATGTGTGCTATAAAAAATATATGTAGCTTAAGAGAGCAAGGGGAGTTGTGGGGGATTAGGTAGAGGCAACACTGATGTGGGCCTTGAAAGATTGGTAAGCTTTAGACAGGCCAAGATGCTGGGAAAGGACATTCTAGGTGGAAGCAAAGACTTGGATATTGGAAGTTTGTAACTGACTTGGGTTAGTGGGAAGAGTTCACATTTTCTTTATGCCCACCTACTCCCAAAATGAAGATTTTGTGATAAGAGTCAAGGACACATTAGTCAATCATTCTCTTGAGGGCGGAACTTGATGGGGTAAGAACTGAAAGGTTAAAAGATGTTGCTGTGGCCCTAACCAGTTTGACTCAATGAATAGAGCGTCGGCCTGCGGACTCAAGGGTCCCGGGTTCGATTCCAGTCAAGGGCATGTACCTTGGTTGTGGGCACATACCCAGTAGGGAGTGTGCAGGAGGCAGCTGATCGATGTTTCTCTCTCATCGATATTTCTAACTCTCTATCCCTCTCCCTTCCTCTCTGTAAAAAATCAATAAGAGAAAAACAGTTAATTACCTACAAGGGAGCACCCATACGATTGTCAGCTGATTTCTCAACAGAAACTATGCAGGCCAGATGGGAGTGGCAAGAAATATTCAAAGTGATGAATAGCAAGAACCTACAACCAAGATTACTCTACCTAGTGAAGTTATCATTCAGAATTGAAGGTCAGATAAAGAGCTTCACAGACAAGAAAAAGCTAAAGGAGTTCATCACCACCAAACCAGTATTATATGAAACTAGTAGCCCGTTTGCACGAAGATTCGTGCAATAGACCTTCATTCACCTGGCTGCCTGCACCAGTTTTCTGCCGGCACCGGGGACCCAGGCCTTGGCTGTGGCCACCGCCTTCTGCCTTCTTTCAGGGTCGGGGCTTGGCCCCGGGCGGTGGCCTTGGGTTCGGCTGCACCCAACATCCCTGCTAGGGATCGCAGGAGCCGACCCCCAGTGGTTTCCTGCAATCCATGCAGGCTCCCCGCTGGTGCCCAAGGCCGGGAAAGCCTCGGGCGGCTTTCCCGGCCTTGGGCTCCACCACACCCCAATGTCCCTGCAACGGTTTCCTGGTGGGCGTGGCTTGGTTGGTGGGCGTGGCTTGGGCGTAGCGAAGGTGCGGTCAATTTGCATATTTGTCTATTATAAGGTAAGATGCTGAAAGGTATTCTTTAAGAAGAGGAAGAAGAAAAAAGTAAAGATAAAAATTATGAACAACAAATACATATCTATCAACAAGTGAATCTAAAAAGCAAGTGAATTAAAAATCTGAGGAACAGAATAAACTGGTGAATATAATAGAATCAGGGGCATAGAAAGGTAGTGGACTGATAATTCTCAGGGGGAAAGGGGTATGGAGGGTGCAGGAAGAGACTGGACAAAAAGCGTACACCTATAGATGAGGACAGTGGGGGGGAGGTAAGGGCAGAGGGTGGGGTGGGAACTGGGTGGAGGGGAGCTATGGGGGGGAAAAGGAGAAACAATTGTAATAATCTGAACAATAAAGATTTATTAAGTTAAATATATATATATATATTTTTTTAAAAAAAAGATGTTGCTGTGGAGACCTCTCCTTTGGCATCTCTTGATCTTCCCCTTGCTTGGACATCTTTCTCTCTCTAGTTAAACTGTTGGATTGTGCCTTTTTTTTCTATGCAGGTCGTGGGGCAGAAATGTCCATTCCTAGACTACTATCCTTCACTGCGCAAGCTAAGTGGGAATTCAGATGGATTCCAAGAGATTGGAGGCCTGTTAATGGGGAGTGGAAGAGAGGCATTTTCTGCTTTGAACTCTCTAAGCCAGGGTTTCTCAACTTCAGTACTATGGACATTTTTTGTTGTTGTAGAGACTATTCTTTGCATTGTAGGATGTTTAGCAGCATCCTGGCCTCTATGTAGTAGATGCCAGTATCACCTCCCCCCGCCACACACACACACAATTGTGACCACCAAAAGTATCTCCAGGCATTACCACACATCCTCTGGACATGGAGGAAAGGGGGAAAAATTGCCCCTGGTTGACTTCTGAAAAATTTTTTTATGCCTCTTACTGCTCATAGTCTGGTTAATAAGATTGAGAGGGACAGAACCCAGAGTATGAGTCCAGAGGAAAGGACCAAGGAACGTAACAGGTCAGTATCTAGTTTGGATTTTAAGCTGGAAAGAATCATTCCTTTTAGACTCCTTGTTGCTCACGCATACTCCAGTTCCTCTTATCCGAGTTATATCTAGAGATCGCCCTGATCTTGCATTGCAAAGTTCCTACTCATAGAGCACAATTAACATATAATGTGACTCAGCCACCTGTGGTAAGTACATACACATGCAATGTGGTGATGCCAACACCTCTGCTTACTGTCTGGGAAATGGTAGTGAATGCCTCTCATTATCCTGTGGAGGTTTAGAGGGTGGGCAGAGATCATGGAAAGGGGCATGATGACCTCTCATTGGTCAGTTTGTGGATCTTGCCATCTGGCACATATCAGGGTGGGAGAGACCAGGGCAACCCCAGCTTCATGTCAACAAGAGCCAGACCTGGCCTCTTCCTGAGGACTTCTTCCCAAAGCCAAACAACACAGCATCAGTGGGAGACAGCCCAGGCCAGAGCAACAGACTTAGGAATTCAGGCCCCCGACCAGGTACCCACGTGGGTTTCCTCTAAGTGGAAAAAAGTGAGAGAGAAGATGTTTTGGATATATTTGGGCTTTAATTTTTCCTTGGGAAGGAAGTCTTCTCTTGCTGATGGAAAGGACTTGATATTATTAAATTATGTTGAGCACTGTATAGGTCATGGTAATTACTTGATGCACATTGTGAGATCCAATATGTAGAGTTGCGTTTTAGAGTTAGGCAACATGTCCTTGTTTTCTCTTTTTAATTCTTTATTGTTGAATGTATTACATATGTCCCCCTTTCCCCCCCTCATTGACCCCCTCCAGCCTGCCCGTCACCCCCCGCCCCGCCCCAGGCCCTCACCGCCCCATATATGCATGGCCTCATCTGTGTCCATGAGCCATGCATATATGCGTACAAGGTCCTTGGTTGATTACCTCCCACCCACCCCCACCCTTCCCCCCACCCTTCCCCCCTTCCCTCTGAGATTCCACACTCTTTTCCATGTCCATTGTTTTCAACTACCCTCCCCCCATACTCCTCACAGAACTTTCTAACAGCCCCACTGAGTGGGCAATAGGCCCCTGTCACCTCATTCCAGGCTGCAGCTGATTGGACTATGGTAGACACCTAATCTAAGCTGAGCTGATCAGCTTCTCTTCCCTAAGATTTTGGAAGGGAACTCAGACACTCCAGTTAGCTAGCTACAGGTTCTGGACTGATAAGGATACACATCTGGAGTTTTACAGCCCACATTTGGGCTACATGGACTGATTGATGAGCTGGCAGAGACACTGAGTCTTCATCCGGTCTGTTTAGTATCTGTCTCCTCTACAAGATTATAAAGTCAAAGAGCACAGGAACCATGTCTCCTTTGCACACCACCGTAGTCCTAGAGTCTGGTAGTACCTGGTGCATAATAGAAGCCAATAAATATTCATCTAGTGAAGTTATGGCCAGCTTTACCACTTAAGAGAATAAATAATGGCTGTCTTCTCTCTCAATTAATTGTGTAAGGAATCATCTGCCTTTATTAATGGGAAGTCCCTGTTCCCCCCTAACTTGGTAAATAACCTAGGTAGCTATTCATTCCCTGGTGATGAGTCCTATTTCAAAACGCTAGGCAGAGGGAGAGAGAACTGGAAATACCAGTCAGTCCACTAGCCCTATAGCTCTCTTGCCATCTTCTTTGGTCCTGCACAATGCAAGGGTTCAGAGTACCAAGGTTAGGGCTCTTTAATTCTTTTTTTTAAAAAAATAGTTTTTATTCATTTCAGAGAGGAAGGGAGAGGGAGAGAGAGATAGAAAGAGATGAGAGAGAAATCATTGATCGGCCATCTCCTGCATGCTCCCCCCCCCCACCTCCACCCCCACCCCTGCAACCCAGGCATGTGCTCTGACCGGGAATCGGACTGTGACCTCCTGGTTCATAGGTTGATGCTCAACCACTGAGCCATGCCAGCCGGGACTCTTTGAGTTAATTCTTTATGTTTAGCTGTTGACCCTCAAAACATACGACTGTGCCTGCCAGGTTCAGTCGTAGGGCTTCAAACCTTAGAATTAGCCCAACCCCCTAAGAACCCTTAGGCCCTGGTGTTGACACCAGATAAGCTGCCCAGCTTCTTGCTGCCTTCCAGGCAGGTAATTTCTCTTCGGGGACCCACTGGCATCCTTTCTTGCCACCCCAACAGAATTTTAAAACTTTAGGGAAGAAAGCACTGATGGGGTTCTTAGAAATCCTCTTGTCTTCGTATGCAAATGGATCTGCCCCTTCCTCAGGACTCTCCAGAACGCTGAATAACATTGCTAAAACACAGAAAAAAAGATCCTGTTATTCCTTGGCTAAGAGTGCCTTCCTGCCTTTCATGTCCATGACTGGGGGAACTAGCCAAATTATTTTTTCTAGAATAAAAAAATCTGCCCAGAGTGAGTCACAGTCTTTATGACATCAAAGAGATTGGGATAATTTTTTAAAATTTCACTGTATTAGGTAAATGGTTATAAAAGAGCAGATAGAGGCACAGTTCCTTGGAATGGGCTTTTAGCATAACTCTTTTAGGAGCCTGCAGAGGTAGTAAGCCAAGGATTTTGGGTCATCAGAGTTCTGACTGTTCTCTGACATGCCTAGCAACATGCAAGGGCAAGAGAGAGGAGTATCCAGTGTGACCTCATCTTAGCTTGAATGCATCTGCAAACACCCTATTTCCAAATAAGGTCACATTTACAGGTACTGGGGGCTAGGACTTAAACATATCCTTTTGGGGCATACAATTCAACTCACAACAGAGGCTAACACATCCTGAGAACATCTGTATTATGGGTGTGTCTCTTGCTACAGTACTTCCAATTTTTCAAGTGCTAAAGAGATAGGTTGTGTTATGCATAGAAGTAGGGATAAGTTCCATCTTCTATTTCTGAATTAATCTGCGAAGTAGTTGTACTGAGTTATACTCCAACCATTCATATCTGAGGTCCTTTTTCTTCCCATTCTTTTATTATTATTATTGATTTCAGAGAGCAAGGGAGAGAGAGATAGAAACATCAATGAAAGAGAATCATTGATTGGTTGCCTCCTACACGCCCCCTACTGGGGATTGAGGCCACAACCCGGGCATGTGCCCTTGACCAGAATGGAACCTGGGACCCTTCAGTCCCCAGGCTCTATCAACTGAGCCAAACCAGTTAGGGCTTTCTTCCCATTCTTACCAATAATACTTGTTATTACCAGACCTAATTAATTTTTTAATTTAATTAAATTTGCCAACCTTGTAGGTGTAAAGTATTACAAATCAGATTGCACAGATGTGGGAATAAGTCACATCTCTTTCACTCTGTGTCACTCTACTTTTTTTGAAAATATATTTTATTGATTTTTTTTACAGAGAGGAAGGGAGAGGTATAGAGAGTTAGAAACATTGATGAGAGAGAAACATCGATCAGCTGCCTCCTGCACACCTCCCTACTGGGGATGTGCCCGCAACCAAGGTACATGCCCTTGATCAGAATAGAACCTGGGACCCTTCAGTCCACAGGCCGACACTCTATCCACTGAGCCAAACCGGTTAGGGCTGTGTCACTCTACTTTTAATTTTCCTGATTACTGTACTAGTAATATTTGCCACCTTTTCATATGTTTATTGCCTCTTTTGTGGTTCACTTTGTGTGAATTATCTTCATATTAGCTTCCCACTTTTTTTAAAAGATATTTTTTATTTATTTCAGAGAGGAAGGGAGAGGGAGATAGAAACATCAATGATGAGAGAGAATCATTGATGGGCTGCCTCCTGCACTACCCCCACTGGGGATCGAGCCTACAACCCAGCCATGTGCCCTGACCGGGAATCAAACCATGACCTCCTTGTTCATAGGTCAATGCTCAACCACTGAGCCACGCTGGCCAGACAGCTTCCCACTTTTTAATTGAGTTTTTTATTTTTTACTATTAGAGTTCTTTATATATACTGGACATTAATCTTTTGCTACTATATTTATGACAACTTATCTTCTCCCAATTTGTGGCTTGAATGCTCACAAAATTATCTCTATCCATTCACTACCTATCTACTCATTTATATTTCCTTCTTGCTGTTTTAATACATCCTGTAGAGCGACTCATTAATCTGTTAACTCTGGTTATTCCTGGTTGGTGGGATTTTGGAGCACTTGTTGCCTTCTTCTTTGTCCTTGTCTCTATTGCTTAACTTTTCTATAGAAAGCACATGTGAGCTCTAGCCGGTTTGGCTCAGTGGATAGAGCGTCAGCCTGCAGACTGAAGGGTTTGATTCCGGTCAAGGGCACATGCCTGGGTTTCGGCCTCCATCCCCAGTAGGGGTGTGTAGGAGGCAGTCAATCAGTGATTCTCTCTCATCATTGATGTTTCTATATCTCTCTCCTCTCCATTCCTCTCTGAAATCAATAAAAATATCTTTTAAAAAAGAATATGGGGAAAAAAGCATACATGAGCCCTAGCTGGTTTGCTGAGTAGATAGAGTGTCGACCCGCCTACTGAAGGGTCGTGGGTTCGATTCTGGTCAAGGGCATGAGCCTTGGTTGCAGGCTCGATCTCTGGCCCTGGTCGGGGCACATGTGGGAGGCAACCAATTGATGTGTCTCTCTCACATCGATGTTTCTCTGTCTCTACCCCTCCCTTCCTCTCTCTCTAAAAATCAATGGACCAGAAACAAGGAGGCATGGATCAGACTGTCGGGCCTCAAGGGGAGGGTAGGGAAGGATGGGGGTAAAGGTGAGAGTTCAACCAAAGGACTTGTGTGCAAGCATATGAGCCTAACCAGCGGTTAAGGACAACAGGGGGGTGGGGGCATGTGTGGGGAGGGGTGTGGGATGGGAATGGGGGGATGAGGACAAATATGTGATACCTTAATCAATAAAGAAATTAAAAAAAAAGAAAGACTAGGAACTAAAGGCAAAATAGCTGTACATTGAACAGAAGAGTTAGATAATAAAGGGAAAGTACATCACAATAAATAAATAAATAAATAAATAAATAAATAAATAAATAAATAAATAAATAAATGGAAAAAATATCCTTGGGTGAGGATTAACAAAAAATAAATTAAAAGCACACATGATTTTTGTAAAAGCAATCAAGTTTACTTCTCCTATTTAGTTGAAGGTGTGAATTGAGAATCTGAAGAAGGAAAAAAGAAAGATATTTGCAATTTGCTTTGGGGACTGGATAAGATTTGCCTTCAAGTAAAGTTGGACAAGTAGGCTCATGAACTGCTGTCCCTCAGCTGAGGTAGGTACAGAGCAAGTTTCCCATGGGTGACAGCCCACCATGTTTAATAAAAATCTACATATGTACTTAGATTACTTTATTCAGAATTCCGGTAACAGAACCTATAGAAGAAATTTTGCTGAGTCCCCTCTGTTCCAGGAAAACCTGCACAGGGATATCACCAGGATAAGTGGAAGGGCAGTATTTAAGCTTCAGGGGTGCCCTAGCCCGTTTGGCTCAGTGGATAGAGCATCGGCCTGAGGACCGAAGGGTCCCGGGTTCAATTCCAGTCAAGGGCACGGACCTCGGTTGCAGGCTTCTCCCAGGCCCGGGCCCTGGTCTGGGCTTGCGCAGGAGGCAACCAATCGATGTGTTTCTCTCACATCGATGTTTCTTGCTCTCTGTCTTTCCCTCTCCCTTCCACTCTCTCTAAAAAAATCAATGGAAAAATATCCTCAGGTGAGGGTTAAAAAAAAAAAAAAAGAAGAAGCTTCTTGGTGACATCGGTTCCCTTGGTGAATCACATTTCAGAGTCTGGCCCTCAGACTTGCAGTTCAATGTGGCTGGATAAATTTTAGGTCAAAGTTTTTAGATACATTTTATTGAAGTATTGCATAAATATTAAAAGTACACATATCTTAAGTGTAAAGTTTAATGAATTTTCATGAAGAGAACATACCTGTGTAACTAGCATGCAGACCCCAAAACAGAACATGACCGGTCCCTCAGAAGCCCTCCTAATGTACCCTCCCAGTCACTACTCATCTCAAAGAGAACCACTATCCTGATTTCTAAGGCCAACGATTAGTTTGGCCTCTTTGAAAAAATATATAAATTGAATAATATGGAATATACTGTTATATCTGGCTTCTTTCACTTAATGTTGCATTGGTAAGAGTCTTTCAAGTTGTTTCATGTAGAAATTGTTTACTCATTCTCATTGTTGTATGTTATTCTATTGTATGAATATACTACCATATACCTTAGCTATTTTATCATTGATGAGCATTTGGGTACTTTCCATTTGGGGATATGATAAGTAGTGCTGTCACAAACACTCTTTTAAAAATATATATATTTTTTATTGATTTCAGAAAGGAAAGGAGAGGGTGAGAGAGAGAGAGAAACATCAATGATGAGAGAGAATCATTGATCGACTGCCTCCTGCACACCCCACACAACCAGGGCATGTGCCGTGGCCGGAAATCAAACCAGGACCTCCTGGTTCAAATGTGTCGATGCTCAACCACTGAGCCACACGAGCTGGGCCACAAATATTCTTATATACAGGGTGTCTTCAGAAATGTATACATACTTTAACAGCTGATAGCTCAATTTTGACAATGAAATGTATTTTAATAAACACTGCCTTTATAATTATTCAAATGTGTATATATACTTTTTGGAACACCCTATATATGTATTGATGAACATATGTATGTATTCTCTTGGGTATATATCTAGAAATGGAATTTCTGGGTCATTGGATATGTGTGTGTTTAGCCGGGGACAACCCTGGCCTGCTCTTTCAAGCTCCATTCTGCCGCCATTTGTTTGAATTTGTTTACCTTCTATAATTGAAACTTTGTAGCTTGAGTGGAGGCTTAGGCCTGGCAAGGGCAGGTGGAAAGCTTGGCTTCCTCTGTTACCTGGGAAACCTTGCTCTCTGTGGCTGTAGCCATCTTGGTTGGGTTAATTTGCATCCTCTCTCTGATTGGATGGTGGGCATGGCTTGTGGGTGTGTTGGAGGTATGGTCAATTTGCATATTTGTCTATTATTAGGTAGGATATATTTAAAAATATATTTGAACTTCCTTTTCTAAAAGCCCAAGCACATTAAGGAGAATTGTGTTCTTCCACCAAATGGGACTCCCACCAAATTCAAAAGAAATGTCCCTTGAGCTGTGGGGAGAGAAGGTGAGAGAAGTCAGCTGGGACCTGGACCTTGCTTCCCACAGCCTCCTGGTGAGGCCCTAGAGGGGAATGGCTGCTTTAATGAACTTGAGGGACACAGATGCAAGACCTGGGGTTTCAAACATTATAAGAAATTTCTGTGTCCCAACGCTGCCATAGAAGCCACAGACTGTAGCTGCCCATTGGACAATATTCCTCAGTAATAACCTGTGAGAATCCTTCTCAATTCCTACCCAAGACTTGGCATTGCATAAGACCCCAGAACCAGTCAAGGAAGACCAAGAGTATAACTTAGACTGACCTCTCCCACACACCTCTAGCCCCAACAGAAGTAGCTCTATCTACTTCCTTATATGGCGTTTTCTGAAGTTTGAGATTAATTTGAGAATGGAGAGCATTATGAACTATTTAAAGATCTAGATACAGAACATGGATGGAAATGACTTGAAATGAACTGCAGGTGAAAGTATAATCTTCTTAATAAATTCCAGTTTTAGCCAGCATAGCTTCCTGAATGATCTAGGATTAAAATAATAACACTGCTTAAAATGGGGAAAAAATTTTTTTCTTTTTCCCTGAATTCTATTCCTTTTCTTGATCCTCTTAGGAGCTCACCAAACTTTTCTTCCTCCTGTGTTTTTCCTTTCCATTACAAAATGAACTTTGTTGCTTTCTTTAGATGTAAAAACATGCTCTTAATTTTCCATTATAACAGATTAAAATACTAATTCATCTGTAAAATATTTTAAAGGAAGTAACATTTGATGCATACAGAATAATATTTGTAACTTTATGTTTGTTGTAAAGCTTAACAATAAAATAAATACCCATGAATCTACCACCCAACTTAAAAACTAGAACATTATTAGTAACTTGCATTTATCTGAATGTTTCTGTCTATCCCAAACCCTGCCTCTTACAGAACTAACCACTATTTTGAATTTTATATTTGTCATTTGTTTAAAAAGTTCTGCCCAGTTGGTATGGCTCAGTGGTTGGGCATCGACCTATAACCAGGAGGGCACCGTTTGATCCCCAGTCAGGGCACAAGAATCAACCAATGAATGCATAAATAAGTGGAATGACAAATTGATCTCTCTCTCATCAATAAAGAACAACTTTTTAAAATATATACATTGCTTAATATTTTCTTATTTTGAATTTATAAAGTTATATTTATTTTTAACTTTATAAATATAATGTGCTCTAGATAAGTCTTCTGCATCTTGCTCTTTTTAAAAATATATATTTTATTGATTTTTTTTTTACAGAGAGGAAGGGAGAGGGATAGAGAGTTAGAAATGCATCTTGCTCTTTTCACTCAGCATTATGTTTCTAAGATTCAACTATTTTGTTATATATACTTGTAGTTCACTCATTTCCAAAGATATATAATAGTTCTTACTGTGTACCTGTCACAATTTATCTTTTTTAAAAATATATATTTTATTGATTTTTTTACAGAGAGGAAGGGAGAGGGATAGAGAGCCAGAAACATCAAGCAGCTGCCTCCTGCCTCCTGCACATCCCCCACCGGGGATGTGCCCGCAACCAAGATACATGCCCTTGACCGGAATCGAACCCGGGACCTTTCAGTCTGCAGGCTGATGCTCTTTCCACTGAGCCAAACCGGTCTCAGCCCACAACTTATCTTTCTCTCACGGGACATTTGACTTGTTTTCTTGTTTTTGCTATCACCAAAAATGTGGCTATGAACATATCTTTTAGTGCACACATAAAAGACTTTCCAGGGCATATACCTAAGATTGGAATGTTCAGGTTGTAGGATATGGGTGCCATATTCAATGTAGGATATGGGTGCCAAAATTCTCAATTTTATTAGTTAGGTAATACCAGTGTTCTTAAGTGATTGTCCCAGTTTACCTTCCCACCAGCTGTATACTAGTATAAGCATTCCCCTCCCTGTCATTTTGTATTGGTGGACTTCTTAACTTTTGGCAATCTAATGAGTAAAAGTGGTATCTCATTGAGGTCTGAATTCACCACCTTCTCATCACTAATGAGGTTGAGTGTTCTTTCATATATTTATTTGACATTCCTGTTTCCCGTTCTCTGAAATGCCTGTCCTTGTCTTTTGCCCATTTTTCTACTGACTCCTTTTTTATTTTCCATTTTGATCTGTGGAGTTCTTGATTTATATTCTAGCTACCAGTCCTTTGTCAAGTGTGTATATGGCAAACATTCTCTTCACCATTTACAGCATTGTGATTTCACTTTAATTACATGTCTTTTGATGAACCAAAGTTCTTCATTTTAATGTGGTTTGCATTAGTTATTTACCAACATGTAACAGATTACTTCAAAATGTAACCGTTTAAAACAACAAACTTTTATCTCGCATTTTCTGAGAGTCAGGAATTCAAACATGGTCTAGCCTCTGGCTAAGGTCTCTCGGGAGGTTGCTGTGAAGCTGTGGACTGGGGCTCAGGTGAAGGACTGAGTAAGGGAGGAAGCATTTTCAAACTCATTTACTAGTATGTGGTGCTCAATGGACCTTGGTGTCTTGTCGTGAGAGCCTCTTCTTCTCCTTCTTTTATTTAAACATAATTTTATTGATTTCAGAGAGGAAGGGAGAGGGAGAGAGAGAGACATCAATGATGAGAGAAAACCATTGATTGGCTGCCTCCTGCACATCCCCTACTGGGGATTGAGCCTGCAACCCTGGGCATGTGTCCCCGACCGGAATCGAACCCGGGACCCCTCAGTGCACAGGCCAACGCTCTAACCATTGAACCAAGCCAGCTAGGGCTGAGTGTCTCTTCTTAGAGTCATCTCATGACATAATAACTGGCTTCTCTCAGGGTGAGCAGTCAGAGAGACAGACAGACAGACACTATCCAAGACAGAAGCCACAGTGTATTTATGACCTAATATCAGAAGTAACATCTTATCACTTCTACCCTATCATATTCATTAGAAACATGTCACTACATCCAGCCTACTTCCAAGGAGGGAATTTTATTTTTTAAAATATGTTTTTTATTGATTTCAGAGGGGAAGGGAGAGGGAGATAGAAACATCAATGGTGAGAGAGAATCACTGATTGGCTGCCTCCTGCACACCACCGACTGGGGATCAAGCCCACAACCCTGGTATGTGCCCTGACCGGGAATCAAACTCTGACCTCCTGGTTCATAGTTCAGTGCTCAACCACTGAGCCACACCAGCCAGGCCCAAGGAAAGAGATTCTACAAGAGTGTAAAAACCGTGAGGAGGGGAGGCTGCCTACCACACATTCAAATATATCATTTTGATCTTATGTGGTTAGTACTTTTGTGTCTTGCTTAAGAAATACTTCCCTATCCCAAAGTAAAAATATATTCTCCAATATTTTCTTCTAAATGTTTTTTTAAGCCTCACCTGAGGATATGTTTTTATTTATTTGAGGGAGAGAGAGAGAGAGAGAGAGAGAGAGAGAGAGAGAGAGAGACATCCATCAGTTGCCTCCCCATACATGCCACTACAGGGAATCAAACCCACAATCTGGGTATGTGCCCTGACCGGGAATCAAACCTGCAACCTTTTGGGGTTCGGAACGATGCTCCAACCAACCAAGCCACCTGACCAGGCTCTTCTAAATGTTTTTACTAGTAAGTTATCAATGACCACCGGTAACACACCTGTAATTGAACAAGTTGGGTTCATGACTCATTGTACAAGGGAGAACACACACCAAGAGGAACCAAGGGGTGTATCAGTGAGACTGCATAGAAAAAAAAACTTTTATTGGAATTGAACCTTGGTTGAGAGATTTGGAAGAGGGTCTAAGAAAGTGGAAATTTGGTCTAGATTGGATGCCATCAGAAGTGGGGACAATTCTATGATTGGGTAGCTCAATAAATCTTATTTATGGGAAGGAGAGAAAAGTATAAAGCTAAAGCTGTAATTGGTCAAGAAGTAGAAGTCATTACTTTGGACAAGAGAAGTGGTGTTTGGTACTTAGTGAGTGGCACAGTGCATAGACAAAATTATGAAGTGACCTTGCTGTGTCTCAATTTATTATGGTCTCAGAGTAACCTTGTCTGAGGTTGGTATTCTGTGTTTATGTCTAAATAAGAGAATAACATGGCCTAGATGTGAGTGCCAGGTCAACTTCTGAATGTCAGGGGATGCTCTTTTTTTTCTTTCTCAAAGTTTTGCCTTTATTTTTAAGTGTCTAATAAACCTTGAGTTGGTTTTTTTAAAAATATATTTTATTGAGTTTTTACAGAGAGGAAGGGAGAGGGACAGAGAGTTAGAAACATCGATGAGAGAGAGACATAGATCAGCTGCCTCCTGCACACCTAATGGGGATGTGCCTGCAACCAAGGTACATGCCCTTGACCGGAATCGAACCTGGGACCTTTCTGTCCGCAGGCCGATGCTCCATCCACTGAGCCAAACCGGTTTTGGCGACTTCCCACTTTTTTTAAAAGATATTTTTTTTATTGATTTCAGAGAGGAAGGGAGAGGGAGATAGAAACATCAATGATGAGAGAGAATCATTGATGGGCTGCCTCCTACATGCCCCCCACTGGGGATCAAGTCTACAACCCGGGCAGGTGCCCTAACCAGGAATCAAACCGTGGCCTCCAGGTTCATAGGTCGATGCTCAACCACTGAGCCACGCCAGCTGGGCCAAACCATATTTCTTTATCCTCATTTTATTCAATAACTTATCAACTGTTATGGACTGAATATTTGTGTCCTCCCAAAATTCATGTTGAAATCCTAATCCCCAATGTGATGACATTAGGAGGTAGGCCTTTGGGAGGTGATTAGTTTATGAGCCCTCATAAATGCATTTATGCCCCTGTGAAAGGTACCCCAGAGAACGCTCTTGCCCTCTCAGCCATGTAAGGATGTAAGGAGAAAATGGCTATCTGCAACCTGGAAGCGAGCCTCACCAGACCCAACTATGCTGGCACTCTGATCTTGGACTTCCACCTCCAAAGCTGTGAGAAACAAGTTTCAGCCCTGGCTGGTTTGGCCCAGTGGATAGAGCGTCGGCCTGCAGACTGAAGGGTCCCAGGTTCAATTCCAGTCAAGGGCACATGCCCAGGTTGTGGGCTCTATCAGTAGGGGGCGTGTAGGAGGCAGCCGATCCATGATTCTCTCTCATCATTGATATTTCTCTCTCCCTCTCCCTTCCTCTCCGAAATCAATAATATACATATTTTAAAAAGAAACAAATTTCTGTTGTTTATAAGTCCTCCAGTCTATGGTATTCTGTTAATGCAGTTGGAACTAAAACACCAACATTCAACAGCATTAACCCTTCCATTCTTTTTTTTTTTTTAATATATTTTTATTGATTTTTTACAGAGAGGAAGGGAGAGAGATAGAGAGTCAGAAACATCGATGAGAGAGAAACATCGATCAGCTGCCTCCTGCACCCCCCACACTGGGGATGTGCTTGCAACCAAGGTACATGCCCTCGACCTTAATCGAACCCGGGACCCTTCAGTCCGCAGGCTGACGCTCTACCCACTGAGCCAAACCAGTTTCGGCAACCCTTCCATTCTTAACAATACTTCTTTTCTTAGTCTTCATGACACTGAAAGTTCATAGTGTTCCTCTTATCTCACTGGCCGCTCCTTCACATTACCTTTTGCTGACGCCAGTTTTTTCCCCAGCCTCCAAATGTCCTCAGACATTTCTCCAGATAATCTCGTCTGTTCCTCACGCTGTAACTACCATCATCTATTCTAATTACTCCCAAATAGACATCCCTTGCCTCATACCCTAAACTTCACACTTGTAAATTCAGTGGCCTACTTGAACTTTTCACTTGGATGTCTCTAATTGAGCATATCTAAAGTTGAATTTTGGTTTTCCCACCACCACAACCCTGCTCCTCCTGTAGTCTTCTCCAGCTCGGTTAATGACAACTCTATTTTCCCAGTGGTTCTGACTAAAAACCCAAGAGTCATCCTTGATACCGCCCTTTCCTTCACAGTCTACATCAAATCCATTATCAAGTCCTCTCAGCCCCATCCCCCAAATATATCCTAAATCTGTCCACTTCTCACCATGTACACTGGGAAATCTTGGGAATCAGTGTGGGAAGTGCAGGAGGCAGCCAATCAATGGTTCTTTCTCATCATTCATGTTTCTATCCCTTTCTCCCTCTCTCTGAAATCAAGCAAAAACATTGAAAAATAATAATAAAGAATATGAAAACACACGTTACAGACTGGAAGAAAAATATTTGTCATCCACATATGCAACAAAGGACTACTATGTAGAATATAGTAAAGAGCTCTCAAAACGCAGTAGTTTAAAAAACATTGAACTAGAAAATGGACAAAAGATGCGAGGAGACATTTAAGAGGACATAGAGATAACAGAGAAGCACATGAAAAGATGTTCAGCGTCATTAGCTATTAGAGAAATGCAAATTAAAGCCACCATCAGGTTTCACTGCAGAATTCTTAAATGTCTAAAATAAAAATGGTGACAATACCAAGTGGTGTGAGAATGCAGAGGGAGCTGGATCACTCCGACGTTGCTGGTGTGAATGTGAAATGTTACAGCCACCCAGGAAAAGAGTTTGGCCATTTCTTAACAAAAACTATATAGACAATTACCATATGACCCAGCAATTGTACTTCTGGGCATTTATCCCAGAGAAATAAAAATTTATGTTCACACCAAAACCTGTACATGAATGTTCATAGCAATTTTATGTGTCAGAGCCAAAAACTAGAATGAGTCCAGATGTCTTTCAATAGGTCAATGGTTACCCTAACGGTGGGACAATAAAAAGGAATGAACCATTGATGCATGCAACAACTTTGATGACTCTCCATGGAATTATGATGAGTGAAAATAGTCCATCCCCAAAGATTATATACTGTGTGATTTGATCAATATAAAACATTTTTTCAAATGGCAACATTTTATAATTGGAGGACAGATTAGTGGTTGAGGGAGTGGGAAAGGGGCACAGTAGGGAGGTGGGGGTGGTAATAAAAGAGAACACAAGAGGTCCTGTGATGGAACTGATCTGTACTTTAAAATATATATATATATTATTGATTTTTTACAGAGAGGAAGGGAGAGGGATAGAGAGCTAGAAACATTGATGAGAGAGAAACATCGATCACCTGCCTCCTGCACACCCGCCACTGGGGATGTGCCCACAACCAAGGTACGTGCCCTTGACTGGAATCGAACCCGGGACCCTTCCGTCCGCAGGCCGACACTCTATCCACTGAGCCAAACCAGTTTCGGCTGTTCTGTACTTTGACTGTGGTGGTAGACACATGAACCTACACAGGTAATGAGATTGTATAGAATTTTAAAAATTATTTTTATTGATTTCAGAGAGGAAGGGAGAGGGAGAGAGAGATAGAAACATCAATGATGAGAGAGAATCATTGATTGGCTGCCTCCTGCACGCCCCACACTGGGGATTGAGCCCATAACCCTGGCATGTGCCCTAACTGGGAATCGAACCGTGACCTCCTGATTCATGGGTTGATACTCAACCACTGAGCCACGCCGGCTGGGCGACATTGTATAGAATTTAATATGCCCGCACACACAAGTGAGTATTAGCAAAACTGAGAAAATCTGAATAAAATCAGTGGATTGTATCAATGTCAATATCCTGCATGGGATATTATTACACTATAGTTTTGCAAAATGTTACTTACCATTGGGGGAAACTAGGCGAAGTGTATGAGGGATCTCTCTGTATTATTCCCCACAGTTGCATGTGAATCTACCATTATGTAAAAACAATTTGCAATTTAAAAATATTTAAAATAAAATTAATAACAATGCTGCTGCTGTTATTTGTCAAATTATGGAGTGATCTTGGACGTGGCAAGCCATTCTAACTGTTTGTTTTTTTTTTCCCAAGAAGAAAGATAGAAGCCTGGTTACATATATAACAAACAGATCAGGGCTCCCCCAGCTCAGTTTGCTAGATGAGAATGTTGTCAAGAGAAAGCAGCTTCTCCAAGCTTTTTGGATTGAATTCAGGTTACATCATGTCCTGTGTTGCTCAGATAAATGAAGTCTAAGCGACTGATCCATTTACATCAGTAACAACATTATTGTAACTTCATGTTTCAATTTTTAAGGCTATCTGGAAGAAGTAACCATCAAAAACACTCACAGCCTTGACTGCTGTGGCTCAGTTGGTGGGAATGGAGTCCAGAGCTCAGGAAGGTTGAAGTTCAAGCCCTGGTTCAATCCCCTGACCGAGCACTTATGGGAGACAACTGATAGATGTTTCACTTTCTCTCTCTCTCTCCCTCTTTCCCTCCCTTTAAAATTCAGTGAGCATATGCTCAGGTGAGGATTGGGAAAAAAAATACACTTGCCCTAGCTGGTTTTGCTCAGTGGATAGAGCGTCGGCCTGTGTACTAAAGGATCCCGGGTTCAATTCCCGTCAAGGACACATGCTCAGGTTGCGGGCTCGATCCCCAGTGGGTGGCATGTAGGAGGCAGCCGATCAATGATTTCTCTCTTAACATTTATGTTTCTATCTCTCCTACTCCATTCCTCTCTGAAATTAAAAAAAAACATACATTTTTAAAACACACTAGTATATAGCATTTCTAGGTAACTGTACAGTATTGTAATCAGAGAAATCAACTGGACATTGCCCCTCTCAACTCCAGCTTATAAATAAATATTCATCAACACTACAAAGTTAGCAGGATTATATCTCAATCTTCTCTAAAACAAAGGGAATGGTTTGGTTCTTCTTGGAAGTCCAAACTAACTGTAGGCTACAGACATTGATGTAGGTAGTGGACATTAAAAATTAAAAGGGTTTTCTGAATAGCTCAAAAGAATCTTGAAAAAGAACAAAGTTGGAGGACTCACGCTTCCTGATTTCCAAACTTACTACAAAACTACAGTAATCAGCCCTGGCTGGTGTGCCTCAGTTCATTGGGCGTCAACTTGTCCATGAACAGGAGGTTGCCGGTTTGATTCCTGGTCAGGGCACATGCCTGGGTTTCGGGCTCCATCCAGGTAGGGGGGTGTGCAGGAGGCAGCTGATTGCTGCTTCTCTCTCACATTGATGTTTCTCTCTCTCCCTCTCCCTTCTCTCTCTAAAAATCAATAAGCTATTCTTTTTAAAAAATGAAAATAAAAACATTCATATATGTGTCAGGAACTGTTCCAAGCCCTTAACAAAATTAAACTCGTGGTACCTTATAACAACCTTATGAGGAAAGTGCTGTTTTTACCTCCATATGGTACCATGTCTGGAATGATGATGAAGCCACTTAACTAAGGACTAGAATTGCATTTGTTTTATTTTTCAAATATATTTTTGTTGATTTCAGAGAGGAGGGGAGAGGGAGAGAGAGATGGAAACATCAATGATGAGAGAGTATCATTGATCGGTTGCCTCTTGCACGCTCCACACTGGGAATCGAGCCCACAACCCCGGCATGTGCCCCGACGGGGAATCGAACCATGACCTCCTGGTTCATAGGTCAACGCTCAACCACTGAGCCAGGCTGGCTGGGCTGCATTCGTTTTGTATCTTTTTTTTTTTTTAAATCGATAGTTGTTTTTATTTTTATTTTATTTTTTAATTACTTTATTGATTAAGGTATCACATATTTGTCATCCACCCCCCCACTCCTATCCCAAACCCCCCCACACGCATGCCCCCATCCCCCTGTTGTCCGTGATCACTGGTTAGGCTCATATGCAAGCACACAAGTCCTTTGGTTGATCTATCTCCCTTGTCCCCACCCTCCCCTACCTTCCCTCTGAGGTCTGACAGTCTGATCAATGCTGTTCTTGTTCTTCAGTCTATGTTGTTCATCTTTTCCCCTAGATGAGTGAGCTCATGTGATACTAGGAATACACTTATAGGAACCGAAAATGAGACAAGCAATAATGGTTATGCTGAGAGGCAAATGAAACAGTCTATAGTGAGTTTCTTTCTGGGCCAACAGTTCTTTTGAGTCCCGATTTCTATGTCCAACAGTTGTTTATGTGTACATAACAGCAATGATATTTCAGTTCTGGATGGTGGACAAATGGTGGTAATGCAGGTCCGAGCCTCTCTGGTTTGGTCCTGGGCAATCTGCAGTGACGCACATCTGCTGACTGCTAGTATGGCAAGGCATGGTCAGCGTCTTCCATCTCTGGACTGTTTCTCTTCTGACTTCATGGTTGGAGCATTCCTGTCAATTCCTCTCTGTTGCAGGAATCCACATGGTCTCGGAGTTGTTTTCTGAAAATATACAAACATATTCTCGACCAAAAGTTAATAAAGGAATATTTTCTATAAATTTGACTTGCGATCCTTTTTCATTTTTTTGCCCAAACGATTTTCCTTTGGCTTGTTTTGACACCATGTATGTTTTACCTGGGTGTCTTGCTGTTAGCATTCGTTTTGTATCTTTTGTATCTCTTTGTAACCAATGACCACACATTTAGTGGTTTAAAACAATCCACGAATTTATTATCTTCCGGTGTCTGTGGGTGGAGTCTCAGCACAGCTAAGCTGGGCTCTCTGCCTCAGTCTCCCCAGGCTGCACTACAGGTGCTGGCTTCTCTGGAACCAACAGGGAGAGTCTCTCTGGCTTCAGTCTTCTAAGGCAGAGGCATGGGTAACATTTGCACGGGAGTGACAACCCATCCTCTGCCATGTCCCGTTGGTTAGAAGCGAGTTCTAAGTTCTGCCTGAACAAATGCACAGACAGCAGGAGGTGGGGATTTGTGGGGATTATCCTTGAGTCTATCTGCCACAATGATTGAGTAAACCAATCCAATTCTGGGCCTTAGAGAGCCAAGACTTAACAGGATTTTGAAGGATTTAAAAAATTAAAATTTTATAAAGGAAAAAAAATTCTCCCGAGGAGATCTGTCTTCAATGTGGTGGCAGGAGGACTCTGTAGGCCCATTGCTTCCTTGACCACTTTTTGTGGTTGTTAATCCTCACCTGAGGATATTTTTCCCCATTGATTTTTAGAGAGAGTGGAAGGGAGGGAGGGAGGGAAGGGGATAGGGATAGAGAGAGAAACATCGATATGAGAGAGACACATTGATTAGTTGCCTCCACCACGGGGCTGGGGAATCTAACCTGCAACCCAGGTGCGTGTCCTTGACTGGGAATCGAACCAGAGACCCTTTGGTCCCCAGGCGGGTCCTTGGGCCAACGCTGTAACCACTGAGCAACACCTTTTAATACTTGCTCTGGTTTTGGCTTGGCATTTCCTGCCAGCAGGGCCAGACCAGCTAGTATTTTCAGGACCTCACCACCTCCCTTCCACTTCCTCATGGCAATTGTCAAGTGATTGCTTCAGAATGAGTCTCCTACGTCATTGCCTAAAAACATGACAGTTGTTGTTTGTAGGGCTATCCAGTTTCATACTTTCCACTGTGTGTAGCCCTGGCAGAAGGGGAATTCCCAACACCTGCTTCCTACTGCTGGCTCCTGTTACAAAAGCCAGTGGGGCCAGATCTTTTTTTATTTTATTTTTTACCTCCCCCCTGGTATAGACACCATGTAGGCATTTGACCCAAATTTGGCTCTCTTTTAGCCCTTTGAATCCCGAATGAGTAATGCAATGATCAAGGGAGAGTATTTGCTGCAACTCAAGTGATGTCACAGATCTTTTTCCTTCCACTCCTCAGAGGCAATAAGCAAAGAAACTTGTGCTCTGGGTACTAATGTGGGACTTGTGGGACTGAGAGTATGCCACGTCTGTTCCTTAAATCTCAGCTTTGTTCCCCTGTGGGGGTGAGCATATTGTATGCGACCCTCTAGCCAGAGGGAAATCATAGATGAATTCATTCAACATACGTTTGTTCAGCATCTGCTTTGGGCCAGGCACTATTCTAGATGCTGGAGACACAATGAAGTACAAGGCAGACATGGGCTCGGCTCGAATTAGGTTGCTTACCAGTGGGACAAGACAGATACTTCATCAACAAGATAAGTTCAGAGTAACAAGTTACATAATGAAAATAAAAGAGAAAAATGGTTCCCTGGCCAGGTATCTCAGTTGGTTGGAGCATCATTCTGATGCGCCAAGGTTGTGGGTTTGATCACTGGTCAGGTGCACAAGAGAATCAACCATTGGATGTGTTGATGGGTGGAACAATGGGTCGATGTTTCTCTCTCTCTCTCTCTCTCTCTCTCTCTCTCTCTCTCTCTCTCTCCCCCCCAAGCCCCCTCTCTCTCTCCCTTCCCTTCCTTTCTTTCTAAAGTCAGTGAATTTAAAACACCCATTTGGCATGGCTCAGTGATTGAGCATCCACCTATGAACCAAGAAGTCATGGTTCGATTCCCGGTCAGGGCACATGCCTGGGCTGTGGGCTCAGTCCCCAGTGTGGGGCGTGCAGGAGGAGGCAGCCGATCAATGATTCTCTCTCATCATGGATGTTTCTATCTGTCCCTCTCCCTTCCTCTCTGAAATCAATAAAAATATATTTAAAAACACACACACATCTATGCTAAAGAAAATAAAACAGAAAAATGCAATAAAATGAGACTGGTTCCTATCTGGAGTAGGAAGGACCACGTTAGCTAAGGTAGTCAGAAAAGGCCTCTTTAAGGAGATGACATTTGAGCTGAGACCTGACGGATGAGGAGTTGGTGATGCGGGTCCCTGGAGGAAAAGAATTCCAGGCAGGGGGAAAAGCAAATACAAAGACCCTGAGATGAGATGGGCTTGGTGTGTTTAAGAAACTGAAAGAACGTCAGTGCAGCTGGGATAGAGCGATGGCGCAGGAGGGGGAGTTCAGATTAGTGGTTTGGGAGGCCAGATCATGCGGGTCTTTCTAGGCCCTTCTAAGGACTTTGGTTTTGACTCTGAGTGAAGTGGGAGCTGTGGGAGGATTTTTAAAAATATTTTTATTGACTTCAGAGAGAGGAAGGGAGAGGGAGAGAGAGAGAAACATCCATGATGAGAGAGAATCATTGATTGGCCACCTCCTGCACGCCCCCACTGGGGATCGAGCCTGCAACCCGGGCATGTGCCCTGACCGGGAATGGAACCATGATCTCCTGGTTCATACGTCGATGCTCAACCACTGAGCCACGCCGGCCGGGCTGTGGGAGGATTTTGAACAGGGGAAGGATGTGATCAAAGTGGGTTTTCACAGGACCGCTTTGGCTGCTAAGAGACTAGGATGCAGGAGGCAAGAGCAAGGTCACTGTTCAGGTGCCGTGCACCTATCATTGTATGACTGAAAACATTTGCCTCCTCCAAGTGGGCATAGCCCCATGGCACTTGGCTTGGGGGAAAAGGACGTTTGTCTAAAGAGAAAGATGTGCCTGGCTGGCGTGGCTCAGTGGTTGAGCTTCGACCTATGAAGCAGGAGGTCACGGTTCGATTCCCGGTCAGGGCACCTGGGTTGCGGGCTCAATTCCCAGTGTGGGGATGTGCAGGAGGCAGCCAGCCAATCAATGATTTTTCTCTCCTCATTGATGTTTCTATCTCTCGCTCCCTCTCTGAAATCAATAAAAAGATTTAAAAAATAAAGAGAAAGATACCCCTTCTTCCTGCAGATGCAGCCCCGCACCAGCGCACATAACAGCACCAGAATTCAGGCTGGACTTCAGCCCCTACTGGGCCCCTCAGCTAGATACCCTTGTTTGGTGCACAAACCACAAAACTGTCTATAGCCCAGATCAGAGAGACTGGGAGGAGGCTGTTGTAGTAATCCAGAGGAAAGATGGTGATGGCTTGGATCTGGGTGTGCAGGGTAGGGGCAGAAAAATGCACAAGGCATATGCTGAGGAGATCCTTTGCCCTGGTTCCCAGCCCGAGCCCTAGCAAGAATTTGAATGTTATTGCTTCTCTAAGAGCAGCTCTAATGTCCACCAAACATGTGGGCTCAGACTCATTTCAGCCCTGACTCCCACAAGGCACAGGTGGGGGTGATTACTCTGGGGGAGGGAGGAGCTATGGCCCCCAGGAAGGATGACAGCCAATAGGCTGTCCTCCCAAGGAAGTCCAGGAGCAGATGTGTATCTATGCAAATTGTGAGAAATGAGGCCGACATCCCTCCATGTGGAGTTGGGGGGGACGAGAAGAGATAAACCAAAGAACTTATATACTTACTAGAGGCCTGTTTCACGATATTCGTGCAAGAACAGGCCTTCCTTCCCCTGGCTTTCCTCCTGGCCTGCAAGTCCTCGCTCCCAGCTAGGGCACCACTCCTGTAGCTCCACTGCCCGCCCTCCCCCTCATAGCAGGCATCCTGCCCCTCCGGGCCACTCTGTGCCTGCATATGCAAATTAACCCAACATCTTTATTGGGTTAATTTGCATACTCACTCCTGATTGGCTGTGGGCATAGTGGAGGTATGGTCAACTTACATGTTTGTCTATTATTAGGTAAGATATGCATAGCCAGTGGACACAGGCAGTAGGGTGATGAAGGCCTGGGAGGGGGTGCCGGCAGGGAGTGGGAGAATGGGAGATATCTGTAATATTACCAACAATAACAATACATTAAAAAATAAATAAAAGAGACCTAGCTGGTTTGTCTCAGTGGATAGAGTGTTGGCCTGTGGACTGAAAGGTCCCAGGTTCAATTCCGGTCAAGGGCACACGCCTGGGTTGGGTTGCAGGCTCCATCCTCAGTAGGGGGCATGCAGGAGGCAGCTGATCCATGATTCTCTCTCATCATTGATATCATTGATGTTTCTCTCTCTCTCTCTCCCTCTTCATTCCTCTCTGAAAGCAATAAAAATATATTTAACAATAAATAAATAAATAAAGTGATGAGACCAAAGACCAAAAGAAAAAGAAAAAAGGAAGAGATGAGAATATCAATTCCTTTAATGTTATAAGGCTGCTGTGAGGATCAAATACATATTCAAAGCAGCTAACCCAGCCCTAACCAGTTTGGCTCAGTGGATAGAGTGTCGGCCTGCGGACTGAAGGGTCCCGGGTTCAATTCTGGTCAAGGGCATGTACCTTGGTTGCGGGCACATCCCCAGTGGGGGGTGTGCAGGAGGCAGCTGATCGATGTTTCTAACTCTCTATCCCTCTCCCTTCCTCTCTGGAGAAAATCAATAAAATATATTTTTAAAAACACACACACACACACACACACACACACACACACACACACACACAAACACAAAGCAGCTAACCTGGACCTGGCACTCAGTAGGCACCAGGACTAAGTAGTCCTAAGCTGGAATCTTAGAGAAATCACTTCCCTTCCTAAAACTAAGCTTCCTCATTTGTACAATGAATATTCCCTGCAACGAGGAAGCTGATGGAGCAGATAGACCCAAATCCCGTGTGTGAGGGGAGCTGTTGGCAAGCTGGCTGTGTGCTCACTGGTGGCACCCTGATGTCGCAGCCCTTCTTTCTCTCCTCACTGTCCTACTAGTCTGGTTCTTGTCCCCTTTGCCAGGACTTCGGAAAAGGCCTTCTAGCTGGTTACTCCACCTTTGATCTCCTTGCTGCCTGAACTAGTTCTCCTGAACCTCAGCTGCGGGTATGTCTGCTCTTGTTCCAAATCTACATTGGCTCCCTAAAGCCCACCGGATCTGTAGGGGGAGGCGACAGCTAGGTGCCCGGCAAGGACTTGGACCTGACGTAAAGGAGCTTGCCCTAAACTTGGTACTCAGGAAATGGTCATCATTCCCCCAGAGGGAGAGGAAGTCAGAGGAGCCGGTTCTACCCACCTTTCTTGACTCTTCCTGGTCTTCCTTTATTGCTGTCTCTCCTTCCCTTTGTCTATGTCAGACCTTTTCTCCTTCCCGGCCTCCCTTGGTGTTGCCCCTTTCTCTTTTCTGTGTTTCAAATTTCTCCTTTTCGGTTTCTCAGTCTCTTCTCTTCAATGGGGTGCTCTTTGGGTCATCTAAGTCTTCCCCCATCCCCCCATCCCTCTATCCCCACTCCCACCCCCACCCCCACCCCCAGCTCTGTCTTTGTGTCTGTCCCCACCCCATTCCATCCTTCCTCCCTCCTCCTGGGTTTAAGGATGACCAGCCTTTGAGAGTCCGAAGCTTCCCCCAGCTGTTCTGAGCCACTGGGGCCTCCCATTTCGCAGGCCTGAGTAAGACTGGCCCTCAGGAAGGGCCAAGGGGGAGGGGTAGCAGGGAAAAGGGGGCGGTGTTACACTTTTGGTCTCCTTTTTTTGCCCTTCATTTTGGAGGGGACAGGTGAAAAAAAACAAAAAAAACAACCACGAGGAATTTAAAACTTCCTCTTTTGTCTTGCCCCAGATGCAATTAATGATGGTCTAAGAGCTTGGTTTGACTTTCTAGGAAAGAAAACTCCTCTAAGAAACCACATCATTTAAACACTAGGTTTGCCTGGACCACAGCATCTGATAAGACAATGAAAACAGAAGAGGCTTTTAAAACCAATTTAACCCACACACAAATGTAATTCTAAGGAAGAATCAATAGCCTGGTGGATCATTTTCCCTGCGACTCCTTGGAGAAGCTTAAAGAGACTTTCAATCAATGTGGTGGATAGTGAATAAAACGTTCTTTTAGAAATAAATTGCCTTGATTTAACGATGAAGATTAAGTAAATAATAGCCAAGGTGGTACTTGGTCTTGGCAAACATTCTAAGGTGTTTCTCCAGTGGCTGTGTTTAGGAAACACTGATCTAATGAAATCAATATACAATGGGAGGTTGACAGATGTCTACACACATTCATCAAGGCGGCGAACCCATTGGAAGGAAGAATGGTTCCATAGGCAAGTGTGCCCAGCCTTCAAAAGGAGGCACGCAGCCCCGCTGGTGTGGCTCAGTATTCAAGCATCGGCCTATGAACCAGGAGGTCACGGTTCGATTCCCGGTCAGGGCACATGCCTGGGTTGCAGGCTGGATCCCCAGTGTGGGGCGTGCAGGAGGCAGCTGATCAATGATTCTCTCTCATCATTGGTGTTTCTATCTCTCCCTCTCCCTTCCTCTCTGAAATCAATGAAAAATAAAATAAAATAGAAATTAATTAATTAATTAATTAAAGCAAAGTCAATGCACTGAGTTTCACAGAATAGCAAGGTGGAAAGGACCGGGTCCTTGTGGTACTGAATTAACCAACCCTGGAGCCCCCCTACCTTAGGCCTTTGTGCTTTGTAGAATCAGACATATCTTTGTTATGTAAGCCAGTTGAGTCTGGCTTGAAGTTATTTGCAGCTTAATAATTAATTAATATACCCATTGTATATCATCTTGGTAGGACAATGAAGCCCACTATGCAAACCTGAACGGGCTAGATATTACCTAAGCGTAGCCAACCAGATGCTATCTTTGAATTATGAGCAAAGAATACAAGGATGAGAGAAGAGCATGTAATTGTTCACTCCCTAGCATTCCCGTGGCTCCATTATTTTCTGCCCTGTCCTCAGCCTGATCCTCCAGTCACTCAAGGATAGCACAGAGGTGATTTCTTTTGTTCATGACCAATAACTTTCACAGAGACACAAGGTTAAAGAGAGAGAAATGCCATTCACCAAGGAGGTGCTCTCTGCCTCGTTTTGTTTCATCAGGCAAATATCACTGAAGACTATTTCGCCCGGCCGGTGTGGCTCAGTGGTTGAGAGTCAACCCATGAACCAAGAAGTCACCGGTTCAATTCTAGGTCAGGGCACATGCCCGGGGTTGCGAGCTTGATCCCCAGTGTGGTGCGTGCAGGAGGCAGCTGATCGATGATTTTCTTTCATCATTGGTGTTTCTATCTCTCTCTCCCTCTCCCTTCCTCTCTGAAATCAATAAAAATATATTTTTTAAAAAGACTCTCCATCTCTCTTGGCACTGGTCCTCTGCTCAACCAGGCAGCCACTCCATAAATTAATTAAATGGCATCTGTTTTGTGGAATAATTGAGTGCCCTATTTGCTTGTGTCATCCAGCTCTGAGCTGCATCAACTCTCTGTGCTCTTCAAAGTAAGCTTTCTAGACCCACATGACTGAGGCTCAGGGGCCTTAAACTGTCGAAGGTGAGGAGCTTGAATCAGCAATGAGTGGGTTATTCATTCAGACAGCCAGCAAATGTTTCTGAATATCTAACTGTTCTAGGCTAGGGATAGGGCAGTAAACAAAACAGACGCTCCTTGATTGCAGCGGAACACATGTCCTTGTGGAGTTGACATTCTAATTGGAGACAGACGTGAAACAATCAATTGTAAAGGCATTTAATTGCAATCAACACCAGGAGGGAAAAGTACAGGGTGCCCTGAGAATGTGCAGTTGGGTCTCAAGCTCGCCCGTATTGTCAGGGATAAAGGGGCATTTGCTGTGAGAAAGGGGCATTCAACATTAGGCAAAAGAGTGGGGAAATGTTCCAGAGAGAGCAACATCTTGTCAAGGTCTATGTTGGTACATTAGGGGAACAGAAAGAAACTCCTGGTTATTGCCGAAACCGGTTTGGCTCAGTGGATAGAGCGTCGGCCTGCGGACTCAAGGGTCCCGGGTTCGATTCCGGTCAGGGGCATGTGCCTTGGTTGCGGGCACATCCCCAGTGGGGGGTGTGCAGGAGGCGGCTGATCGATGTTTCTAACTCTCTATCCCTCTCTCTTCCTCTCTGTAAAAAATCAATAAAATATATTTAAAAAAAAGAAAAAAAAAAAAGAAACTCCTGGTTATTGGACCACAAGTGAGGAGGAGAATGGGGCCAAACGAGGATCGAGAGGTGGCAGGGGCCAGAAGTGACTTTGTAGGTTAGCCCTTCTTTTTAAAATATGTTTTATTGATTTTTAGAGAGAGAGGAAGGGAGAGGGATAGAGAGATAAACACATCGATGAGAGAGAAACATTGACTAGCTGCCTCTTGCGCGCCCCACACTGGGGATCGAGCCTGCCACCTGGGCATGTGCCTTGACCTCTTGGCTCATGGGTTGACCGCTCAACCACTGAGCCACACCAGCCGAGCTAGCCCTTCTTTTTTTAATTTTTAATTGTGGTAAGATACACATAACAAAATTTTCCATCCTAACCACTAAGTTAAATGGACAGTTCAGTGGCATTAAGTACATTCACATTGTTGGGCAACCATCACCACCATCTATCTCCAGAACTCCTTTCATCTGGCAAAACTGAAACTCTGTACTCATTAAACAGTAACTTTTAAAAATATGCTTTTATTGATTTCAGAGAGAGGGAGAGAGAGAGAGAGAGAGAGAGAGAGAGAGAGAGAGAGAGAGAGAGAGAAACATCAGTGATGAGAGAGAATCATTGATTGTTCGCCTCTTGCACACCCCACACTGGGGATGGAGCCCCAACCAGGGCATGTGCTCTGACTGGGAATCGAACCATGACCTCCTGGTTCATAGGTGGATGCTCAACCACTGAGCCACACCGGCCAGGCTAAACAGTAACTTTTCATTCCCCACTCTCCAGCCCCTGGCACCCACATTCTACTTTGTCTCTATGAATTTAGCTGTTCTATGTGCCTCGTATTAGTGGAATTATACAGTATTTATCTTTTTGGGACTGGCTTATTTCACTTAGCATAATGTCCTCAAGGTTCATCCAGCTATAGTATGTGTCAGAATTTCCTTGGGCAGCCCTTCTTAAACTCTAACTCTATTGCTTCTTGGACCCACTTTGACTAGCAAAGTTGCAGGCCATGCTCAAAATCTCAGAATAAGATCTTAAAATCTTCATTTTTGTGCTTTTCTTATTTGCCTTACATTTCCTAACCTCTTCCACTAGGAAACAAGAGCATCCATATCTGTATTAGTTCCCTAGGGCTGTCAGAACAAAATACCATAAATGGGATGGCTGAAGACAACAGAAATTTATCCTCTCACAGTCCAGGAGGCCAGAAGTCCGAAATCAGTGTGTCAGTAAGTTAGTTCCTTCAGGAGGCTCTGAGGGAGAGTCTGATCCAGGCTCCTCTCCTAGTTTCTGGAGGTTACTGGCTATACTTGGTGTTTCTGGGCTTGTAAATCCATCACTCCAATCTTCACTTGTATCTGCACGTGGCCTTCTCCCTGTGTTTCTGTCTCTATATCTCTGTGTCTAAAATTCCCTCTTCTTATAAGGACACCAGTCATTGGATTTAGGACCCATCGTAATCCAGTATGACCTCTTCTTAACTTGATTACATCTGCAGAGACCATATTTCCAAATAAGGTGACATTCATAGGTTCTGGGTGAACATAAATTTGGGGGAAGGACACTATTCAATGCAGCACATTATTTCTAAAGGAATTTACAGTTAGGATTGTTAGAGAAGGAACATAAAGAGAAAGATAATGTTCAGTTTTTTTATTTTGTTTTGTTCCCAATTTAATGCACTTTGTGTAAAAGAGAAATCCTTGCCCAGCCAGCATGGCTCAGTGGTTGAGCATCGACCTATGAATCAGGAGGTCACGGTTCAATTCCTGGTCAGGGCACATGCCCAGGTTGCGGGCTTGATCCCCAGTAGGGGGTGTGCAGGAGGCAGCCGATCAATGATTTTCTCTCATCATTGATGTTTCTATCTCTCCCTCTTCCTTTCTCTCTGAAATCAATAAAAAATATATATTTTTTAAAAGAGAAATCCTTGATTCAACAACAAAAATAATAAAATAAAAAAAGAGAAATCCGTAATTGGAGCTGAATATCTATATATATAAAAGGCTAACATGCTAAGTGTCCCTCCGCCTGTCCGACTGGTCGCTATGATGCGCACTGACCACCAGGGGGCAGACACTCAATGCAGGAGCTGCCAAGCTGCAGTGACTTGGCAGCTGTGGTTCTTGGGTGATGCACCCCAAAACCAGAGAGGAGGGAGCCTGATTCCTCTCGGGCCCATGTGATTCCACCTTCGGCCGTGGGTTATGTTGTTGCTGGGGCACTGTCGGCCCCAAATCTGGTTTACTGCACACTTGCCTTTGTGTTCCACATCCTGTATGACAGCAACTTTGCAGAGTGCCCTCTCGCACTCCGGGACCCCTCGGGGGATGTCAGAGAGCCAGTTTCGGCCTGATCCCCGCAGGCCAGGCCGAGGGACCCCACCTGCCTGAAGGACCTGCTCACTTCGCAGACACCCTTTGAGCCGCAGTGCTGCCCCAGGTGCAGCCAGCCAGGGAGGGACCGAGGGAGGTTGGCTCCAGGGCATGTCCAGCCCATCTTGCCCAGCCCCACCCCACCTTCTAATTAATTTCCTTTCAATGTGCACGAATCCGTGCACTGGGGCACTAGTATTATAATAAATATTGGAAAGAGAGGGAAGAAAATAGAGACCACCTTGTGGGGTTCTGTCCTCACCAGATACTACTTGAGAGTCACTTGATCTGATAAGAGGAAGGAAAGAGTAGTGACAGTGACCTTAGAGGAGGTCAAGAGACCTGAGAAGAAAGGATTGAATAAGAGCATCATGAAGAAGAGCAGGAGCAGGGGGGAAACAGGGCCAAGCACTATTGATGGCAGCCTAGTAAAGCCCCCAGTGAAAAGAACTGCCCCTGGTGTATGTAGCAACAAATGTGGCCATGACACCTAGCAGGGCAGTGTATAGTAGCAGAAGGCCCCAGAATAAGTAGGAAGTCTGGTCAGGATAAATGAGATTCTGCCAAGAATCTTCAAAGATATTATGAGAGATACGGGGTTTTCCAGGTGGCTAGAATTTGAGCCATTTGATGTGAATGTTAAAGAACTAGGAGACCGTATCAGATTGTACTTTTTGGGTACATCCAGGTAGAAGGCATGTAGATACCTTCTGGATTTGGCCAATATCAATGCCTTACCTTCAAGCCACTACAACCCTGGCACCCCTATCACATTCATTTATTAAACAAATATTTGTTGAGCATCTACTATGTGCTAGATTCTGGAAATGCAGGGATAAATAAGACAGGCAAAGTCCCTGTCCTCCTGGTGTTTTCTGGTTGGGAAGAGAGACACTGAACTAATGATTACATAAAAATAGATGTAGACTATATGAATAATTTGACAATTTTTTTTGACAGATCCTGCCTCAGGTTTTTTGTACAAACAGCACAGGAGGAAACCAGCCCCATGCAAACAGTAGCCCAGGGCTCACACCATTCCTTTGTCCCTACATTGGCAGACAGAGGGCTCTACTCTGAAGCTTCTGTGGGGGCCTCGGTACCTTTGGAAGCCTGAGCTGGAGCTGCAGCCACAGCAATAGCCCAGGCCTTGGTTTGAGCCTTGGACTTGGACTTTGGACGGCAGAGCCCAAGATGAGACCCTTGGCTATACATGTGAGCATGTTTCCCAAGTTTGGGATGAGCAATGTAGGTAAGTTGACTGTGTATGTGGCTACCACCCTTTGGAATCTTGGGGTTGACCTCCTTGGGCTTTATGAGGGCCTTGATAGCCTCCTCATGTGCACTCATGGCCTTGGTGTTGTTGGCCTGCATCTTCTTCAGGCCCTTCTTGTTGGGCTTCTTGGCAAAGGGCATGTTCGTCAGGAACTTGGGATCCACACCCTTAAGACATTCATATCTATGTGGTTTAGGGTATACACACACACACACACACACACACACACACACACACACACAATGAGTGGCCAGATTATCATGATCTCTGATCGCATAATAATCTGGCCACTCAACTCAGTGTGTGTGTGTGTGTGTGTGTGTGTGTGTGTGTGTGTGTGTGTGTGTGTGTGTATTAGAGACCCGGTACATGAATTTATGCATGGGTGGGGTCCGGCCAGCCTGGCCAGAGGGAGGGGACATGGGCAGTTGGCTGGCCTGCCTGCTGGTCGAACTCCTGGTCGAGGGGACAATTGGCATATTAGCCTTTTATTATATAGGATATACACTGAGTGGCCAGATTATTATGTGTTCAGAGATCATAATAATCTGGCCACTCATTGTATATTATTTTATTATTTATTTCAGAGAGGGAGATAGAAACATCAATGATGAGAGATAATAATTGGTCAGCTGTGTCCTGCACATCCCCTACTGGGGATCAAACCCACAACCCGGGCATGTGCCCTGACTAGGAATCCAACCGTGACCTCCTGGTTCATAGGTTGATGCTTAACCACTGAGTTATGCCGGCTGGGCTGGTTAGGGTTTCCTGATGCTATTTCTGTGCCATTTTCGGGAGTGGTTGTGTCTGGTGTGGTTCTTGGACTTGGCCATGTCTGCACTGATGCCCGTGGCTCCCAAAGTGCCTGGGACCAGAAAAGAAGAGGGGGGTTGCAGTGCAGCATGGGAAATACGGTCGTCAACTTTACAACTCTTTTTTTTAAAATATATTTTTATTGATTTCAGAGCAGAAGGGAGAGGGAGAGAGAGACAGAAACATCAATGATGAGAGAATCATTGATCGGCTGCCTCCTGCATGTCCCCTGCCCCCACTGGGGATCAAGCCCAAAACCCGGGCATGTGCCCTTGACTGGAATCAAACCCAGGACCCTTCAGTCCGCAGGCCGATGCTCTATCCACTGAGCCAAAACAGCAAGGGCTCAACTTTACGACTAGAGCTGCAAGTACAGTCCCATCTTTTGTAGTTCTTCAAATTAAATCAAAAGTGGCTTGAGCCTCATGGACCAGATTAGCAAGAAGTTTAACACCACCCTCTTTGGCTCTTGTCCTCCTCTGGCTTATCCAGGAGCTTACATACTCCACAAAGGAGGTTGACCTGATGTCCACGCCTCAGTGGAGAAAAGCTTCCACTCCCAAGCCTGCCTTGTGCTTCATTGCCACAATGTGTCACTCCTGAACCCTGGCCTGCTTCCATCTGGCACAGCTGGTCTACTCCAGAGCAAAGCTTTGCTGACTGCACCTCCCAGCGTGTGTCAGTGTGGTCCTTCAAAGATTTCCCAAATTGCAGCTCTAAGCGGCCAATGTTTCTGGGCACATACCCAGCTCCTCTCCTTCAAGACCTCACTGCCTCAGAGGTACAGGGTTCAGATTGAATCGGGGATTTGTCCATCACAGACCTGCCTTCTTTCCATTCCCTAGGGATTTGTGCCAGGAGTTGAGACGCTTTCCTTTTCCAGCCCCTGAAATTCCCTTTCGTGGGCTAATAACTCCATGGCCTCAAAGGAGGGCCCAAAGCTAATGAATACACAAAGCTTTGGTAACCCTTCCTGAGGGAAAATATCTTCCAGACCTCACCTTTCCAAACATGACCAAGGCTTGAAGTGGATATTTATTGCATACTTGGCCACCCAATATGCATTTCCCATTCTTTTGGTAATAGCACCCTGACTTAGGAGATTTGTTTTTTTGTTTTGTTTTGTTTTTTTATTTCAGAGAGGAAGGGAGAGAGATAGAGAGATAGAAACATCAATGATGAGAGAGAATCATTGATTGGCTGCCTCCTGCACGTCCCCTACTGGGGAGGGTAGATTGAGCCCGAAACCCGGGCATGTGCCCTTGGCCAGAATCAAACCTGGGACACTTTAGTCTGCAGACCTACGCTCTATCCACTGAACCAAACCGGCTAGGGCCTGACTTAGGAGATTTAAATGATCTTCTGCCATTGGGTACAGTCTGGCAGGCCTGTCAATGATGGTATGATACCTCCTCTAGTCAAGGGATGGACACGTGACCCAAACTAGATCAGCTAGATCTTGAATAGGGCAGTGCCTCTCTGCACTCGAATGTGCGTATGTATGAATCAGCTGGGAGTCTTGTTACTATGGAGATTCTGAGTCAGTGAGGCCTAAAAGCCTGTATCTCCAGGATGAGACCATTGCTGTTGATCCACAGACCACCACCCGCTAAGTAGAAAGGCAACAGAGTGAGCAAACAGCTGGAGTACTTTCATCCAGATGGCACAACCTTAAAAGACCATCATCAGCCCTAGCTGGTTTGGCTCAGTGGATAGAGCGTCGGCCTGCAGACTGAAAGGTTCCATTCCTGTCAGAGGCATGTACCTTGGTTGTAGGCACATCCCCAGTAGCAGATGTGCAGGAGGCTCTGATCGATGTTTCTAGGTCTCTATCCCTCTCCTTTCCTCTCTGTAAAAAATTAATAAAATACATTTTTTTAAAAAGACCATCATCAACCCGACCTGGCGTGGCTCAATGGTTGAGCATCAACCTATGAACCAGGAGGTCACGGTTCAATTCCCAGTCAGGGCACATGCCCGGGTTGTGGGCTTGGTCCCCAGTAGGGATGTGCAGAAGGCAGCCGATCAATGATTCTCTCTCATCATTGATGGGTCTATCTCTCCCTATTCCTTCCTCTCTGAAATCAATAAAAAAATTTTTTTTAAAAAGACCATCATCAGTCTAGAGCTCCTCTGGATCCTGTCCTCTGACCAGAATCTTTAGCCTTTCCTTCCATTCTGCAAGTTCCCTATATACTTACAGTCAATTATTTTTAGTATTCAAGGTGACAGACTTGATTTCTATTGCTTGCAACCAGAGGAAGGTAGGAGGAGAAGGAGGGGAAAAGAGAGAAAGGGAGAGAGGTAAGGGAGGGTGGTGGCAAAGAGAAATTTCCCTTCAGTATACAACTGGGTCAGAGTACTATTGTCTCCATACAGCCAGCATCTAGCTTTCAGCCTTTATATGCTGCTGATGTCATCAAAGACATTCTATTTTGTAAGCCCCTTTGTGAGACTAATAGGCTCATAGGCATGTTTTAAAATTTATTTTTACTTATTTATTTTAGAGGTAGAGAAAGGGAGAGGAAGTGGGGAGAGGGGGGAGGGGGGAACGTTGGTTCGTTGTTCCATGCATTCATTGGTTGCTTCTTTTTTAAAACATATTTTTATTGATTTTAGAGAGAGAGGAAGGGAGAGGGAGAGATAGAAACATCAACGATGAGAGAGAATAATTGATTGGTTGCCTCCTGCATGCCCCCCACTGGAGATTGAGCCCACAACGCAGGCATGTGCCCTGTTCAGGAATGGAACCGGCGACGGCTTGGTTCATGGGTCGACGCTCAATCACTGAGCCACACCAGCTGGGCTCATTGGTTGCTTCTTTTTTTTTTTTAACTATATTTTATTGATTTTTTACAGAAAGGAAGGGAGAGGGATAGAGAGTTAGAAACATTGATGAGAGAGAAACATCAATCAGCTGCCTCCTGCACACTCCCCACTGGGGATGTGCCTGCAACTAACGTACATGCCCTTGACCGGAATCGAACCTGGGACCCTTCAGTCCGCAGGCCGACGCTCTATCCACCGAGCCAAACCGGTTAGGGCTCATTGGTTGCTTCTTGTATGTGCCCTAACCAGGGATCGAACCTGCAGCCTTGTGTATCAGGGCAACTCTCTAAGCAACTGAGCTACCGGGCCAGGGCCTCTTTCTTTTTTTAGAGAAAAGTTGTGTTTAATGGCAAAGCTTAGCACATTCCAGCACTGGGCATGGCCTGGAGTCGAAGCAGCAGGGATGGGTAGGTGATCCCCACAGAGCCTCACATGACGAAGAAGAGGAAAGTGACCATCAAACAGAAGAGCCCCATGGTCTCAGACAGGGCAAAGTCCAGAATGGCATAGGAGAAGAGCTGCTGCTTGAAAGATGGGTTCTTGGCATAGCCAATGATCAATTCCAGCCCCTGAAGCAACCACACCCACTATAGCAACCCCAGCACCAATAAACTTGGCCCCTGTGTCAATGTCCCAGAAGACAACACTGGTCTGGAACTCTGGTCTGGGTCTGGCCACCCGGAGTGTGGAGCTGCTGGAGGAAGGCTGTTCAGATGGGATCTCTGGCCTACTCAGGAAGGAGGCAGACACAGGCCTGATTAGACCCCTGGTACAACCGTGGATCAGAGCCAGGGGAATGAGTAGGACCCCTCTAGTCTGCATTTTTTCAGTCTCTCCGCTTTAGTTCTAGGTTTCCAGCTCTTGGGCATCTTCAAAGTGATAGAAACTTTCTTTGTCTTGCCCGGCCGACATAGCTCAGTGGTTGAGTATGGACCTATGAACCAGAAGTCATGGTTCGATTCCTGGTCAGGACACATGCCCAGGTTGAGTTGTGGGCTCTATACCCAGTATGGGGCGTGCAGGAGGCAGCCAATCAATGATTCCTTCTCATCATTGATGTTTCTATCTCTCTCTCCCTCTCCCTCTCCCTCCCTTTCTGAAATCAATTTAAAAAATATTTTTTTAAAAGGAAGTTTCTCCCTGGCCGGTTTGGCTCAGTGGATAGAGCGTCGGCTTGCCAACTGAAGGGTCCCAGGTTTGATTTCAATCAGGGGCACATGCCTGGGTTTTGGGCTCGATCCCCAGTAGGGGGTGTGCAGGAGGCAGCCGATCAATAATTCTCTCTCATCATTGACGTTTCTATCTCTCTCCCCCTCTCCCTTCCTCTCTGAAATCAATAAAAATATATTTACGAAAAATAAATAAATAAAATCACTAAAAATATTGAAAAAAAAATAAAGAAAGTTTCTTTGTCCAGCAACAACTGGAAGAAAACTTTGGGGGAACAATGTGCATAGATGTTTGACTGCTCATCTAGTTTTATTACTTTCATAAAGAAAGAAGGTCTGCACATCACTGTGAGTCTGCCTTGATGTCAAAGTCTCCTTTAATAATTATTCTGGCTCATCAAGTTGCTGGAAGGCCATGTTCAAAAGATTTGGCATTACAAATGCAGAACTTTATTAAAGTCTGGGAGGCAGGAGGGAAATACGGTTATGGGTGATCTGAGCTTGATGTCCCAAACCCAGTGTTCTCACAATTACAGATGCAACACAAAGTACGAGTTTCTCGGGGTGTACCGGGAGATTTTATCAGGCTGGTAAGGACAGTTTGGAAAGCTCCTCCTTTAAAGAATAAGTAACAATTTAAAAAATATTTTTTATTGATTTCAGAGAGGAAGGGAGAGGGAGAGAGAGATAGAAACATCAATGATGAGAGAGAATCATTGATTGGCTACCTCCTGCATGCCCCACACTGGGGGATCCAGCCCACAATCTGGGTATGTGCCCTGACCGTGACCTCCTGGTTCATAGGTCGATGCTCAATCTCTGAGCCACACCAGCCAGGCAAGAATAGATTTTTTTTTTTCAAGGCTTCACATCTCCGTGAGGGTTAATCTTTGAATAAAGCCCTCATCTGAAGCCCTGGTTTCCAGAGATGGAATGAATGCCTGAGGACATAGACATTATTGTGGATGAGACCCAGCAGCTGGGAATTTCAGGAACTATTCAGCTCTGGTTTCTCCCCGGCAAGGTAATGAAACACTCTTATGGGATTTCCAGCCAGGGTCATATTTGGTATGGAGCAGATTCCATAAGGGAGAAAGCAAAAATTTGAGTGAGCTTTGCTTGTCCACACTATTCTCACAAGTGGTGGTTCCAGCCTGCCCAACATTTTGACCAAATGACTCAGTCTTCAAGGCTCCAGAAATTTTCCAACAGCAAATAGCCCGAGGTGTTATGTCTGCTCACACTTTGGTTTACAGCAGGCTTATCACATATCACATAGTAATTTATTAGAGTCTGCCCATAGAAAGCAAAACTTGAATCCCTAAGACTTCATTCATTCGTATTCAGAATGCTTTTTGAGGGTGTCCCTTCAAAATCATTCTTTTTTTTCTTTTTAAAATATATTTTATTGATTTTTTACAGAAAGGAAGGGCAACGGATAGAGAGTTAGAATATGGATGACTTGAGCATCTGATCGATGTTTCTCTGACTCTGGATCTCAGAGGGAAGGTAGGGGAGGGGGAGGGTAAGGGGGAGAGATCAACCAAGAGACTTGTATGCATGCATATAAGCATAGCCAATGGACGCAGACAACAGAAGGTGAGAGTGAGGGCAGGATTGGGAGGGGGAGCAATGGGGGGATAACCACACATTTGTAATACCTTAATCAATAATAAAAAAAAAGAAACATCGATGAGAGAGAAACATTGATCAGCTGCCTCCTGCACACTCCCTACTGGGGATGTGCCCGAAACCAAGGTACATGCCCCTGACTGGAATTGAACCTGGGACCTTTCAGTCCGCAGGCTGATGCTCTATCCACTGAGCCAAACCAGTTAGGGCCAAAATCATTCTTATAAGGTTGGCTCAACCCCATCTCCTCACTTATAACTGTGGGTTTTGATCAGGATTCTTTGGTTGCAGGTAACAGAAAGTGGTTGGGGGAGAACTCACAGGATCGAAAGGAAGTCTGGACAGACAGAAGTCCCTCAGCTCCCAAGGGAACTTAATAATAGCAGAAAATGATTAACAGGTTCTCCCAGATACTACTTCTGGAATGAATAAATGAATATCAATCATTATTTCCATCTTTGCATTACTGGATACAAATCATCCAATTAAAAAAATAAGGCTGGGATATGAACAGACCCTTCACAGAAAAGAAAATACAGTGGAGGAATGAGTGTTAGACTGTGAGAGACCCTAGTCCAGTGGTCGGCAAACTCATTAGTCAACAGAGCCAAATATCAACAGTACAACGATTAAAATTTCTTTTGAGAGCCAAATTTTTTAAACTTAAACTTCTTCGAACGCCACTTCTTCAAAATAGACTCGCCCAGGCTGTGGTATTTTGTGGAAGAGCCACACTCAAGGGGCCAAAGAGCCGCATGTGGCTCGCGAGCCGCAGTTTGCTGACCACGGCCCTAGATGAACAGAGGTGGTCCCTGCCCACAGCGGGGCACATACACTATCAGGCTGACTCTTCCCTAGGGCAGGACCCAGGTCCCACTTTCCTCTTCAGGGGTCCCCATCAAATGCTTTGCATAAATTAGCTCCTTTAACCCTCACAACAACCCTGTAAAATAGGTATGATCATGCCTCATTTGTAAAAAGCAAACAAAACACCACACAACACAAAACTGAGGCTCAGAGAGGGGAGGTGGCTAGCTAGGAGTTGGCAGAGCTGAGGCTGCATGCTGGTGTTTTTTGTTTTTCTTTTTTAATTATATTTTATTAATTTTTAACAGAGAGGAAGGGAGAAGGATAGTTAGAAACATCGATCAGCTGCCTCCTGCACACCCCCTACTGGGGATGTGCCCGCAACCAAGGTTCATGCCCTTGACCGGAATCGAACCTGTGGCCCTTCAGTCCACAGGCCGACGCTCTATCCCCTGAGCCAAACCGGTTAGGGCTGCTTGCTGGTGTTATGCTGTGTAATCCCCTTCCCTGGAGTATGGGCAGGGCTTGTGACTTGCTTTTAATTATCCGAATATGCTGTGAGCTGCCTATGGAGAGGGCCACATGGCAGGGAACTTGAGGCAAACCCTAGGATCAGAGATCCTCAGTTCCACAATCACAAAGAACTAAATTCTGCCAACAACCACATGAGCTTGGAAGAGAGTAAGAAATAATAGATGGCCCTGACCGGTTTGACTCAAGGGTCCCAGGTTCGATTCTGGTCAAGGGCATGTACCTTGGTTGTGGGCACATCCCCAGTGGGGGGTGTGCAGGAGACAGCTGATAGATGTTTCTCTCTCATCGGTGTTTCTAACTCTCTATCCCTCTCCCTTCCTCTCTGCAAAAAAAAATCAATAAAATATATATTTTTTAAAAAGGAAATAATAGATGGCCTCATATGAGACTGCAGCCCTGGCCAACATCCCGACTGCAGCCTGTGAGACCCTGAACAGAGAAGTTAGCTAAGCTGTGCTTGGACTTTCTCATACATGGAAACTGTCAGATAATAAACATTGTTGTTTTAAGTTGCTAAGTTTGCTATGTAGCAATAGAAAACTAACATACCCAACTTAGATACCATTATTCATCATTCTAATTATTCCCTTGCAAACATCCTTACTATTCTAGCCCTTGTGGCCGACAGGACCTAAAGTGACCCCCATCTCTATACTGGCCTGGCCAAGCACAACCCAGATTAGTCACAATGCCCCACCTACTCCGCATAAGTATCAGAGCAGCTGAATGTTATTAGAGAAAACCAAAAACCACACAAGTCAATTGATTTCACTCTAAATTATTGATTGCAGACCTCAAATGGGCCTTAATAACATAGCAATCCTGCTATGCTCACTTCCACCCTCTCGGAGTTAATTATTTTGTACCTTCTCTTCTCTTCCCAAACCTCCCACATCCTAGCCTCGGTCCCACCCTCAACTGTCACCCATTCATTGAGAAGATAGATGAATTCAAATGGGAATTTCCCTATCTCACCACCAGATCTACAATCCTCTTTGTACCCAACCTCTTCTGATTTGTTAAATGGAAGAACTATCCCTCCTCATATTGAAGGCCAGTCCCTCAACTTCTGCTTTACTAGTAGGCACTCTCCCATCTACCCAAGGACTCCACTCCTTCAGTTACTCCCATCTCTCCTGCATCACCAGTTTCTCCTCTTCTGGGCTATTCCCAGCAGTGCATGCACATGCTTTATTAACTGCCATCTTTAAGAGTGCCCTGTGAATTCCAGGAGCTCTTCCTGCTACTGCCCATTTCAAGACAAAGGTTACACATTTCTTTCTCCACTTCGCCTCGCGGTCACTCTTCAACCAATTTCAGTCTGGTTTTGTACCACTCCATGCAATCTGATCTTGCTAAAATCACTAAAGACTTCATGTCAAATCCAACAGACAGGTACTTTTCTTTTCTCATCCTACTTTTCCTCTCAGTAGCATTTGACACAATCAACCAGTTCCTCCTTTTTTTAAAAAAAATATTTCTATTGATTTCAGAGAGGAAGGGAGGAGAGATAGAAACATCAATGATGAGAGAGAATCATGGATCAGCTGCCTCCTGCATGCCCCCCACTGGGGATCGAGCCCACAAACCGGGCATGTGCCCTGACAGGGAATCAGACTGTGACCTCCTGGTTCATAGGTCAATGCTCAACCACTGAGCCACACTGGCCGGGACAGTCCCTCCCTCTTGAAACATGTCTATTTCTTCCCACTTTCCTTTGCTGACCTTTAAATGTTGGCATTCTCTAAACTTGTAGACCCATTTGCCCCTTGTCATCTCCACTTCAGTATCTCACAGGCACCTCAGATTGAACATGTCTAAAACAGAAATCCTAATATTTCCCCCAAGTCTGTTCTCCTGCCACCTTCCTCTATAGCAGTTCCTAAACTAGAAAGCTGGGAATCATCCCTTCCCCTCACCTCTTCCAAAACACTATTAGTTTTATCTCTAAAATTTTCTTGAATTTGTTTACATCTCCCTGTCTCCACTATCACTAACCTACACCAAACCACCATTGTCTCTTGTCTGAACTATTATAATCGCTTCCCAGTGGTCTCCCTGCTTCCACTTTTGCCCCTCTGTATTTCCTTTTCCACACAGTAACCAGAGTGGTCTTTCAAAAAAGTGAACCATGTCATTTCATTCCCCTGCATAGAACATTTTCCATTGTATTTCAAGTAAAATTCAAGCTTCTTGCCAAGACTAACAAGACCCTTGTCTGTGTCACACACATCATCTCCTGTAGCTCTTTTCCTGTCATAATACTAGTAAGTTCTGCTGGGCCTTTGCATTTGTTGTTCTCTTGGAACCTTCTTCCTCTGGCCCTCCGTTTCCTCCTTATGAGGACAGCTTAAATGTTACATCCTTAGAAGTTACTTTCCCTGGCCACCCTATTGAAACATGTCTATTAAAAACTGTCCCTCTCTCTCCTATTATGTTTACTCAAATGTAAACCCTGTGAAAGTAGAGCCTTTGTCTGTCTTGTTAGCTCCCTAGTGCTTAGCGCAGTGCCTGGCACATATGCAGCACTCCACCAATATTTGGTGAATGAATGAATGAATGAATGAGGCAGTTTCTCTGAGGATCTGAGGTCAATGTTCATTGATGAGAGGACTGAGTGAGATTGGTGTGAAAGACAAAATGCACTAGACAATTAAGGGGGTGATTTTATTCAAGCCATTGCAATAGAAAGACAGTACACTGACCTAACTGGTTTGGCTCAGTGGATAGAGCGTCGGCCTGTGGACAGAAGGGTCCCAGGTTCAATTCCGGTCAAGGGCATGTACCTTGGTTGCGGGCACATCCCCAGTAGGAGATGTGCAGGAAGCAGTTGATCAATGTTTCTCTCTCATCGATGTTTCTAACTCTCTATCCCTCTCCCTTACCTTCTGTAAAAAATCAATAAAATATCTTTTTTTTAAAAGAAAGACAGTACACTACTGGAAAATATCTTGAAGAAAAAGAAGAAGGAGTGGGCTTTTATGGGTGCAAGTAGATAGGGGTAGACAATTTCAGAGTTTTATTGTGATGAGGAAAGATAGAGGCAGGTCTTATCTGAGTCTTTGAAGAAAGGTTGTGCTGCATTTTATTTTTAAGAAATAGTTTATTGATTTTTAGAGAGAGGAAGGGAGAGAAACAGCGACATGAGAGCATAACATCCATTGGATGCCTCCTGCATGCCCCCTACAAAGGATTGTTGAGCCTGCAACCTGGGCATGTGCCCTTGACCAGGAATCCAACCAGCAGCCTTTTGATGCACTAGACAATGGTCAACCAACTGAGCCACACCGGCCGGGCTGGAACTGAATTTTATCTTGCAATATGTGGGAGCAGGGAGGTCCTTTGCAATTAGCCCTTTCTCAGAGCACAAAAGGATGGGAAGATTTTTACCATGGCTGTTTTCCAAGAACATAGGGCTCACAAAAGTTTCAAAATTGTCACTGGTAGCCCTGGCTGATGCCTGGTCAAGGGCATGGACCTGGGTTGCAAGTTCAACCCCTAGTCCAGATTGAGGCAACCAATCAAAGTCTCTTTCACATTTATCTTCCTTCCTTTCTTTTTCTCCTTTCTTTCTTTCTTTCTTTCTTTCTTTCTTTCTTTCTTTCTTTCTTTCTTTCTTTCTTTCTTTCTTTCTTTCTTTCCTTCCTTCCTTCCTTCCTTCCTTCCTTCCTTCCTTCCTTCCTTCCTTCCTTCCTTCCTTCTCTCTCTCTCTCTCTCTCTCTCTCTCTCTCTCTCTCTCTCTCTCCCTCTCCCCCCTCCTCCTTCTTCCTCCCTCCTCCCTACCTTTGACTCTTTCTAAAAATCAATGGAACCCTAGCTGGTTTGGCTCAGTGGAGAGAGCATCGGCCTGCAGACTGAAGGGCCCCGGGTTCGATTCCAGTCAAGGGCACATGCCCGGGTTGTGGACTTGATCTCCAGTAGGGAACGTGCAGGAGGCAGCTGATCAATGATTCTCTCTCATCATTGATGTTTCTATCTCTCTCTCTCTCTCCCTTCCTCTCTGTAAAAAATCAATAAAATATTTTTTTTAAAAAGAAAGACAGTACACTACTGGAAAATATCTTGAAGAAAAAGAAGGAGGAGTGGGCTTTTATGAATGCAAGTAGATAGGGGTAGACAATTTCAGAGTTTTATTGTGATGCGGAAAGATAGAGGCAGGTCTTATCTGAGTCTTTGAAGAAAGGTTGTGCTGCATTTTATTTTTAAGAAATAGTTTATTGATTTTTAGAGAGAGATGAAGGGAGAGAAACAGTGATGTGAGAGCATAACATCCATTGGGTACCTCCTGCATGCCCCCTACAAAGGATTGTTGAGCCTGCAACCTGAGCATGTGCCCTTGACCAGGAATCCAACCAGCAGCCTTTTGATGCACTAGACAACGGCCAACCAACTGAGCCACACCGGCCGGGCTGGAACTGAATTTTATCTTGCAATATGTGGGAGCAGGGAGGTCCTTTGCAATTAGCCCTTTCTCAGGGCACAAAGGATGGGAAGATTTTTTACCATGGCTGTTTTCCAAGAACATAGGGCTCACAAAAGTTTCAAAATTGTCACTGGTAGCCCTGGCTGATGCCTGGTCAAGGGCATGGACCTGGGTTGCAAGTTCAACCCCTAGTCCAGATTGAGGCAACCAATCAAAGTCTCTTTCACATTTATCTTCCTTCCTTTCTTTTTCTCCTTTCTTTCTTTCTTTCTTTCTTTCTTTCTTTCTTTCTTTCTTTCTTTCTTTCTTTCTTTCTTTCTTTCTTTCTTTCTTTCCTTCCTTCCTTCCTTCCTTCCTTCCTTCCTTCCTTCCTTCCTTCCTTCCTTCCTTCCTTCCTTCTCTCTCTCTCTCTCTCTCTCTCTCTCTCTCTCTCTCTCTCTCTCCCTCTCCCCCCTCCTCCTTCTTCCTCCCTCCTCCCTACCTTTGACTCTTTCTAAAAATCAATGGAACCCTAGCTGGTTTGGCTCAGTGGAGAGAGCATCGGCCTGCAGACTGAAGGGCCCCGGGTTCGATTCCAGTCAAGGGCACATGCCCGGGTTGTGGACTTGATCTCCAGTAGGGAACGTGCAGGAGGCAGCTGATCAATGATTCTCTCTCATCATTGATGTTTCTATCTCTCTCTCTCTCTCCCTTCCTCTCTGTAAAAAATCAATAAAATATTTTTTTTAAAAAGAAAGACAGTACACTACTGGAAAATATCTTGAAGAAAAAGAAGGAGGAGTGGGCTTTTATGAATGCAAGTAGATAGGGGTAGACAATTTCAGAGTTTTATTGTGATGCGGAAAGATAGAGGCAGGTCTTATCTGAGTCTTTGAAGAAAGGTTGTGCTGCATTTTATTTTTAAGAAATAGTTTATTGATTTTTAGAGAGAGATGAAGGGAGAGAAACAGTGATGTGAGAGCATAACATCCATTGGGTACCTCCTGCATGCCCCCTACAAAGGATTGTTGAGCCTGCAACCTGAGCATGTGCCCTTGACCAGGAATCCAACCAGCAGCCTTTTGATGCACTAGACAACGGCCAACCAACTGAGCCACACCGGCCGGGCTGGAACTGAATTTTATCTTGCAATATGTGGGAGCAGGGAGGTCCTTTGCAATTAGCCCTTTCTCAGGGCACAAAGGATGGGAAGATTTTTTACCATGGCTGTTTTCCAAGAACATAGGGCTCACAAAAGTTTCAAAATTGTCACTGGTAGCCCTGGCTGATGCCTGGTCAAGGGCATGGACCTGGGTTGCAAGTTCAACCCCTAGTCCAGATCGAGGCAACCAATCAAAGTCTCTTTCACATTTATCTTCCTTCCTTCCTTCCTTCCTTCCTTCCTTCCTTCCTTCCTTCCTTCCTTCCTTCCTTCCTTCCTTCCTTCCTTCTCTCTCTCTCTCTCTCTCTCTCTCTCTCTCTCTCTCTCTCTCTCTTTCTCTCCCCCTCTCCCCCCTCCTCCTTCTTCCTCCCTCCTCCCTACCTTTGACTCTTTCTAAAAATCAATGGAACCCTAGCTGGTTTGGCTCAGTGGAGAGAGCATCGGCCTGCAGACTGAAGGGCCCCGGGTTCGATTCCAGTCAAGGGCACATGCCCGGGTTGTGGACTTGATCTCCAGTAGGGAACGTGCAGGAGGCAGCTGGTCAATGATTCCCTCTCATCATTGATGTTTCTATCTCTCTCTCTCCCTCTCCCTTCCCCTCTGAAATCAATAAAAATATATTTTTAAATAAAATAAAATAAAAATCAATGGAGTGCTTGCTTTGGCAGCACATATACTAACATTGGGATGATACAGAGATTAGCATGGCCCCTGCACAAGGATGACACGCACATTCGTGAAGCATTCCATATTAAAAAAAAACCACACACACACACAATGGAAAAAATATCCTCGGGTGAGGATGAGCAACAACAAAAAATTGTCACTGGTCATCTCAGTTGCAGTATAAGGGCTTGAACTGAAGATTTCAATCTGAGGAATCAGTTCAGAGGCCTGGTCTAGGCATTCCCTCTGGGGGCCTATATGTGTGTTCAATCTGAGTGGATCGCCTATGGCTATCACTGCAAGGAAGTCAGTTTGGAGTCTTAGCCTGAGGGACTCAGTCTCAGGACCTCTATTTGGTAGATCAGTTTCAGGGAGTTCCAGCTAGGAATTTTACCCTGGAGAACTCAGCTTGGACCTCCAATGGTGTCTGCCTCCTAGGCACAGTGGAATGGCTCACTCTGGCTGTGACATACTGGTGCTTTTCATCCAGGGGTTCATTGTGAGGGTGTGGGGCAGGGCCATGAGTTTCATGTAGGGAGGCTCAGAGTATGCCCTGAGTATGGAGATCTGAAATTTCATTCTGCAAATGGAGTCTCTTGTACTCAGCCTGAGGAGCTTCTTCAAGGGGCTCAGGCAAGGTGTTTGCTCTTGGGGTATCATTTTGGGAGTTTGGTCCAGAAATTGGACCCTGTACTTCATGGTTGCCTCTAGAGGGTTCAGGCACTGATATCTTTTATATATATAAATTTTTATTGATTATGGAGAAGAAGGGCAAGGGAGAGAGAGATAGAAACATCAATGATGGACCTAGCCAGTTTGGCTCAGTGGATAGAGCGTTGGCCTGCGGACCAAAGGGTCCCAGGTTCGATTCCGGTCAAGGGCACATGCCTGGGTCATGGGCTCAATCCAATGTGCAGAAGGCAGCCAATCAATGATTCCTTCTCATCATTGATGTTTCTATCTCTTCCTCTCCCTTCCTCTCTGAAATCAATAAAAATATAGTTAAAAAAAAAGAAACATCAATGATGAGAGAGAATCATTGATCAGCTGTCTCCCGCATGCCCCCTACTGGAGATTGAGCCCACAACCTGGGCATGTGCCTTTGACCAGAATCGAACCCAGGACCTTTCAGTTCGCAGGCCAATGCTCTCTCCACTGAGCCAAACTAGCTAGGGCTACTGATATCTTTCTTTTAAAAAAATATGTTTTTATTGATTTCAGAGATGAAGGGAGAGGGAGAGAGAGATGGAAATATCAATGAGAGAGAAACATCAATGGCTGCCTCCTGCATGCCCCCAACTGAGGATCAAGCCTGCAGCCCAGGCATGTGCCCTGACGGGGAATCAAACCATGACGCTCAAGCACTGAGCCATGCTGGCCAGGCGGGAATCTATTTTTAATTTGTCATTTGAATTTTCTGGCTGCTGCTGGTATTACATAATGTAACTCATACAAGTTTGTGACCTGTGAAAAGGAAGCACAGATTAACTACGTACTTTAAAAAATGTGCCCTAGCCGGTTTGGTTCAGTAGATAGAGCATCAGCCCAAGGACTGAAGAGTCCCGGGTTCGATTCCGGTCAAGGGCATTTACCTAGATTGCAGCCTGGGTGCATGCAGGAGGCAACCAATCGATGTCTGTCTCACATCAATGTTTCTCTCTCAATCTCCCCCCCCACACACACACACACCTTTCCACTCTCTCTAAAAATGGATGGGAAAAATATCCTTGGGTGAGGATTAACAACAAAATGTATATCTTGTTTTTTACTAACCTCCAATGAAATTTGACAATTCTTTCAATAATGAATGTAGGCAACCAACCACAGTAATATTGGCAGCACCTATGACTTTATCATCAATACACAGATACTTTTCATAGCAGATCTCTTAAAATATTATTTACACTTGTCATTAATTTGGAATTTCAGTACTGTAGTCATTTATCCTGTTAGTAGATCATAGTATTTCATGAATGAATAAAGAAACACATATATTACAAATAGTTTTTGTAATATTTTGATAACTGCATTTTAATATAATTGGTTTTCTTTATAATCCCATATTTTATTGTATGTATTTACAAACATTATTCTGGGGCCCTAGCTGGGTAGCTCAGCTAGGGGTCCTCAAACTTTTTAAACAGGGGGCCAGTTCACTGTCCCTCAGACCATTGGAGGGCCGGACTATAGTTTAAAAAAAAAACTATGAACAAATTTCTATGCACACTGCACATATCTTATTTTGAAGGAAAAAAACAAAATGGCAAAAACACCCGCATGTGGCCTGCGGGCCGTAGTTTGAGGACGCCTGGCTTAGAGCATCATCCCAATACACCAAGGTTGCAGGTTCAATCCCCAGTCAGGGCACATACAGGAATCAACCAATGAATGCATAAAGAAGTGGAACAACAAATGGATATTTCTCTCTCTGTGTCTCCCTTCCTCTCTCTCTCTCTCACATTAATAAAGAAATTAAATAAAAAATAAAAACATTATTCTGGGAAGGGATGTATTAGCTTCACCAGATTGTCAGATGGGTGCAAGGCACAGAATAGGTGAAGAAATCTGTCACTTAGT